>NC_140011.1:14869348-15469348 GCF_964263955.1 Coregonus lavaretus
ACACAGTACCTGTCGTTGATGAACACTCCGTTGGTGTGTATCTGGTTCTCCAGTGTGAAGTTAAAGGTGAAGTCTTCTATGCGTTCGTTGTTGTGAGTCTTCACTCTGGAGGCGTACTCATCAGACTGAAGGTGATGGATGACATCAGGGAACCAAACTGATAGGCCGTAGTACCTGCACACAGGAAATTACATAATTGTAGCTTGTTTTGTTTCAACTTTGTTAATTTGAAAAGTAGAACAATGTATTATTGATGCTAAGTGGTTCCTTTAGCTATACTGAACAAAAATATAAATGAAACGTGTAAAGTGTTTGTCCCATGTTTCATGAGCTGAAAAAAAAAATCCCAGACATTTTCCATATGCACAAAAAGATTATTTATCTCAAATTTTGTGCACAAATTTGTTTACATCCCTGTTAGTGATCATTTCTCCTTTGCCAAGATAATCCATCCACCTGACAGGTGTGGCATATCAAGAAGCTGATTAAACAGCATGATCATTACACAGGTGCACCTTGTGCTGGAGACAATAAAACGCCACACTAAAATGTGCAGTTTTGTCCCACAACACAATGTCACAGATGTCTCAAGTTGAGGGAGCATGCAATTGGCATGTTGACTGCAGGAATGTCCAACAGAGCTGTTACCAGAGAATTGAATGTGAATTTCTCTACCATAAGCCGCCTCCAACGTCACTTTAGAGACAACTGGCCTCACAACCGCAGACCATGTGTAACCTCGCCAGCCCAGGACCACATCTGGCTTCTTCACTTACGGGATCGTCTGAGGAGGGGGAGGGGGGTGCTGAGGAGTACTTATGTATTTTGTGGGGAAAAACTCATTCTGATTGGCTGGGCCTGGCTCCCCAGTGGGTGGGCCTATACCCTCCCAGGCCCACCCATGGCTGCGCCCCTGCCCTGTCATGTGAAATCCATAGATTAGGGCCTAATTATTTTATTTTTACTTCTATGAACTGTAACTCAGTAAAATCTTTGAAATTGTTGCATGTTGCATTTATATTTTTGTTCAGTATAGATGGGCGATCCCTTTCCCTGTTATTGTGTTAGCATTCATCACAGGGATATCAGAGAGACACTGGCTATACCTCAGAGTCAGACACTTCATTATGAACACACAGACTCATCTGGGTCAGACTGATAACTGGGATAAGTACTGCTGAGAGAAGAGCAACACTTCAACACCTTCATTTACTAAGCAGAGTGGAGTCAAGGGGACAAACTTACCCAAAAGACAGTGTGAACCACACAATGGCCAGTTTGATGGTGTTGTCTCTGACTGGGTAGTTGAAACATCTCATGAACGTTAACCAGATCTATAAAGAGTAAATGAGAGAGAGAGAGAGAGAGCGAGAGCGAGAGAGATGGAAAGAGAGAATGATAAATTCATTCATCAAAATGCTTTCATATCATCTTTTTTTTTTGCGCCAACCCATCACTAAATCAGACTCCTACCCCTCTGAGTTCGGTCCTGATCCTGAAGAGGACTTTGGCCACAGGGTTGGCTGAGTCTGACTGCATCTCTACCAACTCATCCAGATGCTTGGGAAGCTTTATCCTGTTCACCTACAGGGGTAGACACAGTCAATGTGTGTGTGTGTGTGTTTGTGAGAGATAGATAGATAGATAGATAGATAGATAGATAGATAGATAGATAGATAGATAGATAGATAGATAGATAGATAGATAGATAGATAGATAGATAGATAGATAGATAGATAGATAGATAGATAGATAGATAGATAGATAGATAGATAGATAGATAGATAGATAGATAGATAGATAGATAGATAGATAGATAGATAGATAGATAGATAGATAGATAGATAGATAGATAGATAGATAGATAGATAGATAGATAGATAGATAGATAGATAGAGAGGGAGTGAGAGCGAAAGAGAGACTGACAAACAGACAGACATACAGACAGACAGACAGACAGACACACACAGACAGACAGACAGAGAGAGAGAGAGAGAGAGAGAGAGAGAGAGAGAGAGAGAGAGAGAGAGAGAGAGAGAGAGAGAGGAGTGTGTGAGAAACGAGAGAGAGAGAGAGAGAGAGAGAGAGAGCGAGAGAGAGGTACGGTATACTCACAGTGAAGACTTTCTCTGGTTCTCCACGGGCCCTCATGTTTGTGTCATGGATCTGTTTCAGCACCATCCAGGCCTCGTCATGTTTACCCATCTAAACACAGAGAGGAGGGTTACACACACACACACACACACACACACACACACACACACACACACACACACACACACACACACACACACACACACTCCTTACCTCTAGGAAAAACCGTGGGCTCTCGGGTATGAAGGTGAGTGCTACGACAGCACACACACAGGGCAGAGCACACACCACCACAAACACTCTCCAACTGTGGAACTGGTAAGCCGAGCCCATACTGAAACTCCAACCTGCACACTCACAAACAGAAACCACCAATCATATACAAGCACAATTAGCAGAGCAACACAAATTCCATGCCTAATATTATGTGTTTTTGTAAAAAGTAAAAGTATGACGGCCTGAAAATCTTAGTACCTCCAAGTACCCTTAAATCATCAACCTGTTTCATTATTGTATTTTATGAGGAAAGACACACTTCTATTTTCCACATGAGATGCAGCGTGTTGATGGTAATGAGAATGACTAGAGGCTGAAGAACACCATATGGTGAAGAGAACGGGAGAGGGAGAGAAAGAGAGAGAGAGAAGAAGAGAGAAAGACAAAGTGTTGGGTTCAATTCTTATTGGAGGCATTCAGTGAGACTAATTGATACAGCAATCTCTGAGGATAGCAACGCAAGAGCTCAGGTAGCAGCCTCAGTTAGCAGCCATTGCACACACTACCCCCCCCCCCCCCCCCCCCCTCTCTCTTTCTGCCTCTCCCTCTCTATCTCCCACTCTTCCTTTCTTTTTCTTTGTTTCCTTTCTGTCTCTTCTTCTCTATATCTATTCTTCCCTTTCTTACAGGAAGGAATGTAGGCCTACATAAAACATATTCAGCATCCCCTGAACAGAATGTAAATAAAAACACACAGCAAGCAGACAGTTGGTGATTTTACAGTCAGTGTGTGGGTGGTATTCTGTCTTGTCCCTGGGGTGGAGGGAGAAAGCCACAGAGCTGTCGGGTGAAATTGTAATGATGTCACAGACTGTGTGTGTGTGGGGGGATAGAACTATAATCAATCCATGGATTCTATTTCTATGGTTATGTCAGTGGGATGCCAGAGATGTAAGGGGGAGTTATGGCAATGTCACAGTATTGTAAACCAAATCCACACACAGTATTGTAAACCAAATCATGTCTGTTGGAGGGTTATTGGTGTGTGTGTATGTGTGTGTGTGAATCCAATGGGGCTGCGTTAGACTCTACCAGTACAAATCTAATTAGGAGAATTATAATGGACTGGAGGGTATGGCTGATTGACTCACACACACACACACACACACACACACACACACACACACACACACACACACACACACACACACACACACACACATACACACACACGCACACACAAACACAGCAAGATTTATTGAGCTACGC
This sequence comes from Coregonus lavaretus, assembly GCF_964263955.1. Lineage (NCBI taxonomy): Eukaryota > Metazoa > Chordata > Actinopteri > Salmoniformes > Salmonidae > Coregonus > Coregonus lavaretus. The sequence continues at coordinate 14,872,928 of NC_140011.1, forward strand.
TACGCAGAATAACACAATGTCTGTCACACCACACTCCCACACACACATACACACTTGCAGTGTCCTTGGTCTCAGCGCATTGCCCACGACCAATGTTCCCTCAAAAATGTTTTGTCACTGAGCAAATTTCAGGTCTGCTGAGCGCAAACTTGAACATTGTGAAAATTCTGTGCAACTTCCAGCGCACGTTTACTGTGAACACTGAGGCTGTACCCGTTTTAACTTATTTTTCAAAGTGGTCAGGTAGGCTACTGTGGCTATTTGATCATAATGTAGACCTACCAGAGTGGCCTACCATTAAAAACAATGGAGAAAATGCATCCCATAACATTTTAACATGGAAATAGCTGTTCTATCGTTCAGCCTACAGTAGCAGTCAATGTGGGGTGTTCAATGTAGGCATACATTCCATGTGACATTTGAAACTAACATGCAGGGCTTGACATTCACCTGTTTATCCACTTGTCCTTCAGACAAGGAGATGACTGAAAATGTTGTTGTGTTGTTTGATGCAAGAAACCACTTTACAAAATAAAAAAATGCAAAATTATTCCCATTCCATTATTACAAAGAATCAGGCATACTATGCTACTCTCGGCTACTTAGCTTATTCAAGCTTGTCTCAAAATACAACACTGCCCTTTTAAGACAAAAAAAAGCTCTTTACCTGACTCGCTTTTCATGTCTAGAAATGCACACATTTTGTGCTCTTTTAGGAAGCAATCACTCCCCAATTGCTGACTACAAATGTTCTATAACTGGGCTAATAACTCAATAACTAGCAAAGGATATGAACAAATGTACAAATGTGCACACGTCACTACATGTAGCTCTCGCTTTGATCTCAAAACAAGCGCATCTACTCACAACCGCTCATGCTGTAAAAACAGTCCAGTTCAAAATTAATGGCACAGATCCATATATGGCAATGGTCTATTTGCATATAGGCCTACTACAGCTCTGATTGGTTATGCTGCACTGGTCTGTGTAGAGTACGGGCTGAGTCATGCTTGTCAATGCAATAGAATCCTACTCCGATGCGTTCTGCCTACATCAAAATCTCTTGCATAGTTTGTTTTGTTTTGGTATGTTGCATTGAACGTGGCTAATATTGCGTTGATTCAATCACAATTCCCACAGTAAAGGGTAATGTTGATAGTATATATATATATATATATATATATATATATGTATATTTATTTTTTGATAGTGTTAACTAATGGGGAAAACTCTAGAAAGTTGAGTGAAGTTCAATCTCGTGCTTCTCTGCGCAGGCTGATATTTCTTCTGCACGGCAGTCCCAGGGGAGCTGCGCACCCGCGCACACGCGCAGCTTAGCGGCAACATTGCCCATGACATAAACACCCATGCATTCCAGAGGCAGTTTGGAACTCGGTAGTGAGTGTTGCAACCGAGGACAGACCATTTTTATGCGCTACACGCTTCAGCACTCGGCGGTCCTGTTCTGTGAGCTTGTGTGGCCTACCACTTCGAGTCTGAGCCGTTGTTTCTCCTAGACGTTTCCACTTCACAATAACACCACTTACAGTTGACCGGGGCAGCTCTAGCAGGGCAGAAATTGGACGAACTGACTTGTTGGAAAGGTGGCATCCTATGACAGTGCCACATTGAAAGTCACTGAGCTCTTCCGTAAGGCATTCTACTGCCAATGTTTGTCTATGGAGATTGCATGGCTGTGTGCTTGATTTTATACACCTGTCAGCAATGGGTGTGGCTGAAATAGCCACTAATTTGAAGGGGTGTCCACATACTTTTGTATATATAGTGTATAACTCTTTAATATGGATCAAGTGTATGGCGTCATGCTCAAGCAATAGATTTCAAAAATACATTTTCATTCACCAAACATACACATTCAATAAAAGTCATTATAAACCGGGTGGTTCCAGCCCTGAATGCTGATTGGCTGAAAGCTGTGGTATATCAGACTAAAAAAATATGTTTTACTGTTCTAATTATGTTGGTAACCAGTTTATAATAACAATATCTGCTTTATGTCATTGTTGAACGCAGCCACGTCTTCAACCTCCATGACAACCAAATTAAATCAGAATGCAGGCAACAACATTTGTTATAGCACTTGGGCAAGAGTCAGCAAAGATGAGGAGTTGAACTAATAGTTCCAATCCTGTGTGCAACATATATTGCTGTGCAACATGCTTTACCAGACTTATAACTCAATTTCCAAATTCTCACCTGATGACCTGCTAGTCCTCTCCCTGTGCCTAAACATGGGCGGTGCTCTCCCTCTACTGACTGTCTCTGACCCCTGCCATGAAATCCAAATGAAATCAGAATGCAGGCAACAACTGCTTCATTACTGTCAGCAAAGATGAGGAATTGAACTGATAGTGCTTTATAACTCAAATTCTCACCTGGTGACCTGTTCGTCATATCCATGTTTCAACATGGGCGGTGTTCTCTCTCTCACTCACTCTATTGCCTGTCTTTGAACCCAGCCATAATCATATGACCAAATACAATTATGATATGACAAAAATGGCTGGCCTTAACAATGAAGGTGTTAGCTTATTAACATGAATTAAATTCTACTTTTATAAGCTAAATTAATTATTTACTGTCTGGCAATAGCTATAGCTAGCAAGCTGACTACATAGTACCTGTCTATTATGAATTGTACAGTGTAGTTAGCTAGCTAGCTTACAGTCCTCTGCACTCCCACCAAAAATCTTTGTCCTGCACTTTTCTCCTCTTTGGCATTAAGGGCACTAGCTACTTTTTCACTAGGGTGAACACTGACCCATTGCGTGCTGCTCATCTGAAACTGCAGTTGAAAAGAAAAATAGGAAGATCCAGATACTGTGCTGGCTTTGGTCAAATATCTTTACAACTAACCCAAGATAGACCACAGCCTGTCATTTCTAATGGGAGCAAATTAATCATAGTGGGCAGAACAAGCAAGGAGGTGGGCAGAGCCAAGCACGAGCTAGCGAGATCATATTGCCACATTCTAGCATGTATTCACATATTTTTGTCAGGGAACACCTACTCTGTGATGTGCGCGTGGGCAATAACTCAATTCGCCCTTGCACTCCTTCTAAACAATGCAATTTTGAGAAACTTTGGCAAAGGGTAAAGTCTACAAAACTTAGGCCACTCTGTTCATAATAGATTTTAGTTTTGGGAACAGAAAACTGTACTGAGATCAAATGTTTAGTTGATGAGAAAATTAGCAGAATGTCAGCCAAAATCCATCTCGCTCCATCTTCTCCCACTGCTGGCCACTGGGCTTCCTCTCATCACCAAATTTGGTGGAAATGCCAGCTGGATGCTTCTGATTTATACATCCAGTGAAACATCTGGCTCATTCGTCTATCTGTGCTTTGGTGCTAGCTTAGCTAGCTAGCTAACGTTAGCCTAGCTAAAATAGCCAACTTAGCATTGCGTCACTCGGTATAAAACTATTTTTCACACAATATTATCTCATCACCAATAGTTCGCTAGTTACACAATAACATAGGAATACATTTATGAAATGTTCATGAACTTTTAGTTGTTTGAAACTCTCCAAACATTTATACATTGGAACGCTCGTGAATATAGCTCAGCAAACACCACAAAGAGAAAGAGAGAGAGCGTAGTGCATGCTGTTGAACTGTTACTGCAGACCAAAGCAATACATCGGGCTGGCTGCCTCCTCATAAAATTAGAAACTGAGTCACTGTGGTGCAAAGCCATATAAAACCAGTAGCCGACCCCAATCAAACTCATCATGTTATATTATTGGGGGGGTCAAATTGACCTGTTTCTAATATTGGGGTCGGGTTTCAGTTTTTGCGCCTGGTTCAGTTTTCTTTAAACAGCCATTACAAACTTCAGCTAACTTTAGCCACCACTAGCTAGAAATCTATGGAAGTGATGGGCGCATGTGAGCATGTAAAAAAATAAAAAGGCTAAATCACCTTTAAGTATAATCAAACCAAATATGGAGTTGATTTCAGGTGATTTGGACATTATATATTTTTTTAAGATAACATGCCCACCATCACTTCCATTGAATTTTAGCTAGCGTTGGCTAAAGTTAGCTGAAGTTTGCAATGGCTGTTCAGAGAAAACTGAACCATGAATTACAGTTTCTCCTGGCCCATAGACTACTTTCAGGGTCAGGAACCATCTAACATCATGTTGTAAAATAGTGAACTACTCCTTTAACATCTGCTAATCTGTGTACATGACAAATAAACTTTGATTAGATTTTTATTTGCAATTGGAGTGTACAGTATACAGTAACCACAGACATGCGCAGCGCTACACAGACACACTTCACACACAAAACATTACAGCTGTGAGGTTATGCCACGCCCCTCAACTTAACTCAGCAAACACACATGCAAACACACACATGCAAACACACATTCACACACAGACACTGAGGTTTTCCAGGAGGAGGAGTCCTGCAGCCTCTGGCCAGCAGCAGTCAATGACGAGTCCACTGCGGCGGAACCTATTACACACGCATGGCTGCTTCACACACACACGGCTGCTTCACATGCACACGGCTTCTTCAGACATGCACGGCTGCTCCACACAGAGAGACAAAGGTGTTAACGGTGTGTGCTGTGTGTGTGTGTGTGTGTGTGTGTGTGTGTGTGTGTGTGTGTGTGTGTGTGTGTGTGTGTGTGTGTGTGTGTGAAGGTGTGTTTTATGACGAGTGCTTTTTTATCTTCTGCACGCAACAGTCTTTTATGGTAAATCAATGACTTCACTGATAATTCAACACCTGCCTACACCCACACCTACCACATTGCATACACTACCATGCATACACCACACCTCTTCAATCAACCCCCCCCACCTTCGTCTTTCCTCTTCATTTGCTCTCCTTTTCTCTCTCTTCACCAGTCTCTCTTTCTCCTTTGTCCTTTGTCCTTTGTCCTCTCTCTCTCTCTCTCTCTCTCTCTCTCTCTCTCTCTCTCTCTCTCTCTCTCTCTCTCTCTCTCTCTCTCTCTCTCTCTCTCTCTCCTCTTTCCTTCCTTTTCCTCTTATCATTCCTATCCATCTCTCCTCTCTTCTAACTGTTGGCCCTCTGCTCTATTCTGTCCTTTCTTTCTCAAATTGTCACGATCGTTATAGGAACCGGATCAAGGCGCAGCGTGATAGGCGTACATCTTTTAATGAGTACTTTATACCAACAACAAAACAACAAAACGATACGTGAAGTCTAAAGGTTCACCAACACAAACCTATACAGAACAAGATCCCACAAATAACTAGTGCCAACAGGCTGCCTAAGTATGGTTCCCAATCAGAGACAACGAGAATCAGCTGCCTCTGATTGGGAACCACCCTGGCCAACATAGAAAACACGAACTAGAACAAAACATAGAAAATCACACATAGAAAGTCCACACCCTGGCTCAACATTTAAGAGTCCCCAGAGCCAGGGCGTGACAGTACCCCCACCCAAAGGCGCGGACTGCGACCGCACCAACCAAACACAACTTGGGGAGGGGCCGGGTGGGCATTCCGCCTCGGAGGCGGATCCGGCTCCGGGCGTGACCACCACTCTCTCGCTACCCCCCCGTAGCGCCCCTGGTCTGGTCCCGCTGGCCGGAGCTGGACTGGACACCGGTGGAGCGGATTGCTCAGGCTCCGGTGTGGAGCAGCTGACCGGTGCCTGACCAGGCACCGGTGGAGCAGGCACGGGCTGTGCCGGACTGACGACGCGCACCACTGGCTTGGTGCGGGGAGCAGGAACAGGCCGGACCGGGCTGGTGACGCGCACCACTGGCTTGGTGCGGGGAGCAGGAACGGGCCGGACCGGGCTGACGACGCGAACCACAGGCTTGGTGCGGGGAGCAGGAACAGGCCGGACCGGGCTGTCGACGCCCACCACTGGCTTGGTGCGGGGAGCAGGAACGGGCCGGACCGGGCTGGCGACGCGCACCACAGGCTTGGTGCGGGGAGCAGGAACGGGCCGGACCGAGCTGGCGACGCGCACCACAGGCTTGGTGCAGGGAGCAGGAACAGGCCGGACCGGGCTGGCGACGCACACCACTGGCTTGGTGCGGGGAGCAGGAACGGGCCGGACCGGGCTGACGACGTGCACCACTGGCTTGGTGCGGGGAGCAGGAACAGGCCGGACTGGACTGTGGAGACGGACTGGAGGTCTGGAGCAAAGAGCTGACACAACCCGTCCTGGCTGAATGCCTATTTCTACACACTCTGTGTGAGGCATCAGCACAGGACGTACAGGGCTGTGCACTCGTACTGGCACTACAGCACGTGGCACTGGCGCAGGATATCCGGGACCGAGGAGGGGTACTGGAGGCCACGAGCGTTGAGCCGGCACACTCCGTCCTGGCTGCATGCCCACCTTAGCACGACACGTATGTGGTGCTAGCACAGGACGTACAGGACTGTGCCGGACCACTCGCGGCACAGTACGCAGCTCCGCATAACTCGGAACCTGCCCAGTCTCACGCTGCCTAGCCTGAGTACGGGGAGTTGGCTCTGCTCTACCTCTAGGCTCCGCCAACCTCCCTTCCAGCCCCCCAAACCTGGTGGCCTCCTCTCCTAATCCGCCGATACGTCATGTAGCTGCCTCCAGCATCCCCGTCGTCCATGCCGTGTGCCCCCCCAAAAAAATGTATTGGGGTTGCCTCTCGCCTGTCCGACGACGACCCGGTTGGCGCCGCTTCTCCTCTCCTGCCTGGGCATCCTCCCTCATCGCCCTCCGGTAGCGGACGGCCTCCTCCTCTGTGATTCTCCCCCAACCGAGGAGGACATCTACCAGAGTAACCTCCTGTTCCATACCCGGCGTTTGCTCCTGCACACGCTGCTTGGTCCTATTTTGGTGGGATCTTCTGTCACGATCGTTATAGGAACCGGACCAAGGCGCAGCGTGATAGGCGTACATCTTTTAATGAGTACTTTATACCAACAACAAAACAACAAAACGATATGTGAAGTCTAAAGGTTCACCAACACAAACCTATACAGAACAAGATCCCACAAATAACTAGTGCCAACAGGCTGCCTAAGTATGGTTCCCAATCAGAGACAACGAGAATCAGCTGCCTCTGATTAGGAACCACCCTGGCCAACATAGAAAACACGAACTAGAACAAAACATAGAAAATCACACATAGAAAGTCCACACCCTGGCTCAACATTTAAGAGTCCCCAGAGCCAGGGCGTGACACAAATCCCCTCTCTTTCTCCCTTTCTTCCCTCTTCTCTCGCTCTGGTTGCTGTTAAATATACTTGTCCATTCTAGGATACTAATGTCAATCACGTGTGACAAATGTTGTAACTTGCCGTAGAATGGTTATTATTGGTGAACTAGGTGTGTCACTCAGATAATCCTGCACCTGATAGAAGGACAGGGCTGTCAGTCACTCACCGTAGTGTGGTATGATGAGCCAGGCCATGGCCGAGGCGTAGATCCCTCCTATCATCCAGAACATGCAGAGCCAGCTCAGGTGCTCTCCTCTCTTCTCCCTTGCCAGGAACTCAGCAAAGTAAGGGAACACGATGGGCACCGCCCCACCAATCCTGCATGGAGACATGGGAAATATAGTCAGCACTATATGTCTGGTCATTGGTGTTGTATGTGAGTTTGTGTGAGTTTGTGTGAGCAGTTCAGGAAATAACATGGCTGCTGTCATCTAACGTAATGGGACTAAGTCTGGAGAGAGAAACAGAAAGACAGAACATTTTTACATTTACATTTTAGTCATTTAGCAGACGCTCTTGTCCAGAGCGACTTACAGTTAGTGAGTGCATACATGTTTTTTTTGTTGCGAGAGAGAGAGAGAGAGAGAGAGAGAGAGAGAGAGAGAGAGAGAGAGAGAGAGAGAGAGAGAGAGAGAGAGAGAGAGAGAGAGAGAGAGAGAGAGAGAGAGAGAGAGAGAGAGAGAGAGAGAGAGAGAGAGAGAGAGAGAGAGAGAGAGAGAGAGAGAGAGAGAGAGAGAGACAGAGACAGAGAGAGAGAGAGAGATCTGGTGGATGATCAAATCAATAGGCCACCAGAGGAACCAGCAGTCAGCAGCCAAACAGCCTTTCATCTGGTCCCATTGGCAACACAGTACGACAGACATCAAACTATTTATATATTATTATTTATCCACAGTGGTGTAAAGTACTTAAGTAAACATACTTTAAAGTACTACTTAAGTTGTTTTTTGGGGTATCTGTACACTTTACTATTTACATTTTTGACAACTTTTACTTTTACTTCACTACATTCCTAAAGAAAATGATGTACTTTTTACTCCATACATTTTCCCTGACACCCAAAAGTACTCGTTACATTTTGAATGCAGGAAAATGGTCCAATTCACACACTTATCAAGAGAACATCCCTGGTAATCCCTACTGCCTCTGATCTGGCGGACTCAATAAACACAAATGCTTTGTTTATAAATGATGTCTGAGTGTTGGAGTGTGCCACTGGCTATCCGAAAAAAGAAAGAAAGAAAAAACCGGTGCCGTCTGGTTTGCTTAATATAAGGAATTTGAAATGATTTATACTTTGACTTTGACTTTTGATACTTAAGTATATTTTTGCAATTACATTTACTTTTGATACTATATTTAAAACCAAATACTTTTATACTTTTACTCAAGTAGTATTTTACTGGGTGACTTTCACTTTTACTTGAGTCATTTTCTATTAAGGTATATATAGATTTTTCCTCAAGTATGACAATTGGGTACTTTTTCCATCACTGACTGTTTATCCATCTATTTCTGCTGCTTTTGTTGTTAGGGTCTCTATTGATGGGTTTGTTTGGGAAGGGAATAAAATTGAGACTTGTCTGGGAAACCTAAAAGTTACTTATTGAGAATAGAGTGGAAGTGAGTATAAGCTACCTGTAAGTGTAGCAATTCTATGCAAATGGTAGTAGATATCATTCCTCTGACAAGCAGCGGAAACCACCAGCTGGTGGCTATTAAAGAGATGAGGAGAGAAGGAGAGAAGAGTCTTTAAATCGACATGGAAATAAAAGTAAGACAGGTATTGTATTAGATAGAGTATGCTGGCAATAAGTATGACTGGTAGAGTCGAGCTGCAGTAAGGTGAAGTCTATGATACACACGCACGAACACGCGCGAACACACCACACACACATGCTTACACACACACGCGCGCACATACACTCACACACGCACGCTCACACACACACACGTACATATTACTTCAATTACCTCGACTAACCGGTGCCCCCGCACATTGACTCTGTACCGGTACCCCCTGTATATAGCCTCCCTACTGTTATTTTATTTTACTGCTGCTCTTTAATTATTTTCTATTTTCTATTTTTTACTTATCTATTTTTTACTTAACACTTTTACAAATTTATTTTTTAACTGCATTGTTGGTTAAGGGCTTGTAAGTAAGCATTTCACTGTAAGGTCTACACCTGTTGTATTCGGAGCGTTTGGCAAATAACATTTGATTTGATTTGATTTGACGCACACACGCACACATGCACATACGCACACACACACACACACACACACACACACACACACACACACACACACACACACACACACACACACACACACACACACAGTACTACCACAGCTGAGTGTAAATCTATTGTGTTGCTCTGTCCAAGTGAAACCCTGCTTTAGAAACAGTCCAGTGATTTATGAATCCCCTGAGGTCAAAACAGGCTGTCTCAGATTCAATTACATTTACTTTTACTGTAAACCCACCGGAGAGCCAGGTCAGGCTATGAATAATCATGTGCAACAATCACCAGCTAATCATGCAGAGAGTGTATTAGGTAAGAGGTAAGGGCATTTATTCTGTCAAAGGTTCTGCGGCTGTCCCCATAGGAGAACCCTTTTTGGTTCCAGTTAGAACTATTTTTGGTTCCATGTAGAAATCTCTGTGGAAAGGGTTCTACATGGACCTCAAAATAGTTCTACCTGGAACCAAAAAGGGTTCTTCAAAGGGTTCTCCAAAGGGTTCCAGATAGCACCTTTTTTTCTAAGAGTGTATAGGGAGGGAGAGAGAGAGAGAGAAAGAGAGAGAGAGAGAGAGAGAGAGAGAGAGAGAGAGAGAGAGAGAGAGAGAGAGAGAGAGAGAGAGAGAGAGAGAGAGAGAGAGAGATAAGAGACAGAGCGACAGAGAGTGAGAGTGGGAGACCACTAACTCTCAACCAAGTAGAACACAATGTCATCATGGAAGACTTTTAGTGGAGCAGAGCGTTCAAGAACAGGGCTGTCTGTAGAACTTAATGGTGTTCTGGAAGAGCAAAGGGAAATGAACTGTTCTTCAAGACAGTGGGAAGCCATATTACAAAGGACTATAATAGAGTAGAATAGAGTAGAGTAGAATAGAAAAGAAAAGAATAAAATAAAAGTGTGTAGTATAGTATAGTAGAATTTAATAGAAAAGAACACAACAGAGTAGAGTACAATAGAGAAGAGAAGGTTAGAGTATTTTAGAATAGAGTAGAGTAGAATATAATAGAATATAATAGAACAGAACAAAACGGACAACACTCACCCGAAGCCGGAGAGCATGCGGCAGAAGAGAAACATGCCGTACCCCTGGACGAAGGAGGAGAGGAAGGAGAAGAAGCCGTTGACAGACATAGCGATAAGCAGACACTGTTTACGGCCCACCTTGTCCGACAGACCCCCCCAGAAGAATGCCCCCACCATCATCCCCAGGTACACTATGCTGCCTGCAGAGAGGGGGGAGAGGGAGAGGAGCGAGATCAAAATAAAAAAGAGAATGGAAGATAGAAATAGAGAGCGGGAGAGAGAAGAGGGGGAGGGAGAGAATTAGAAGGTTGGATAAAAGAAGGAGAGAGAAAAAATATTAATTTTATATAGCGTTAGCTTTTTAAGTGACACTTCTTTTTTTTCTTTTTTTGTCATTTAGATGCTCTTATCCAGAGCAACTTACAGGAGCAATTAGGGTTCAGTGCCTTGCTCAAGGGCAGATTTTGCAGCACTTGAAAATGATCTGAACCATCTGGACCAAAATGGCTTTTCAGGCAAACTGCTGACTAGGGAGGACACACACACACACACACACACACACAGAGAAGCCGGTGTGTCTCACACACAGTAACTGTATCAGTATCGCTGCATGTCTGACTGTCTTAGTAGAGTCCAGAGCAGAAAGAGTGATGTGATTTAACCAGGCCTGTCATTTCCCAGTCATTGATAAACAACTGAAGGGTCAGAGATCCAATCGATCTGATTTGCCTGGGGACCTGCAGACAGACAAACCTAATAAAGAACACACAGGCAGCCATGAAGTTACAACACTAACTGAACCTCACTATGGAAGCCTAAACACTAACTGAACCTCACTATGGAAGCCTAAACACTAACTGAACCTCACTATGGACGCCTCAACACTAACTGAACCTCACTATGGAAGCCTCAACACTAACTGAACCTCACTATGGAAGCCTCAACACTAACTGAACCTCACTATGGAAGCCTCAACACTAACTGAACCTCACTATGGACGCCTCAACACTAACTGAACCTCACTATGGAAGCCTCAACACTAACTGAACCTCACTATGGAAGCCTCAACACTAACTGAACCTCACTATGGACGCCTCAACACTAACTGAACCTCACTATGGAAGCCTCAACACTAACTGAACCTCACTATGGAAGCCTCAACACTAACTGAACCTCACTATGGAAGCCTCAACACTAACTGAACCTCACTATGGACGCCTCAACACTAACTGAACCTCACTATGGAAGCCTCAACACTAACTGAGCCTCACTATGGAAGCCTCAACACTAACTGAACCTCACAATGGAAGCCTCAACAATAACTGAACTTCACTATGGAAGCCTCAACAGTAACTGAACTTCAACGATACTATGTTCTGACCACAGCGTTTGATAAGTGAGCATTTTATACCACAACACTGACCTATAAACTATCAGATAAGGTTGTTTTTCCACAAGAAGCAAGCGTGATCTCTCTTCCAGTCCCAAGTGGGGTGGGGGGGGGGGGGCAGTAAATAATCACTTCACTCAGCCAGTGTCTAGATATGCTAATAAAAATGCTAATGTTTGTTTGTGGGGAGAGGCGATCGTTCACAGACGCTGTGCCCCATCATTGCCGGGAAGCCCAGAGCCCAGAGCCCCTCTCTGTTTTCCTCTCTTCTGTGTTCCCTTGGTCTCGTGGAGGTGATGGGACAGATAGGCTGAAGGTAGAGGGCCTTATCGAGACATACAGACAGGACGGTGAGAGACACTTCTTCATTATTGGTGACAACAGACAGTAGAGTCTATAACAGAAACTATGGGACATCATACACTCTACACTGGCAGCACTATCAAATTAAGAGTAGCTACAGACTGAGAAATTGTTATTGTTGTTATTGTACTCTGAAATTGTTATTGTTGTTAAACAATTCTAAACCGAGTCAGAAGAATACCCTTAATACTACGCTCAATGAGATATACACTTAAGTAACTAACAAACGACCTGTAGTCTATAATGACACTATAATAATCGCTTTAGGGCTGTGCTCTTAACACTATCATTTAGAGTCAGAGGGCAGCATATACACAAAGCTAGAGGCATATATCACACACATGACACACACATGTAGAAACAGTCCAGGGAGATGGTATCAGCTAACAACACCTAATTGACTTTATGACTCAGCACAGCTGGGCTGGTATCAGTCATAAATGATTGGGAAGAGGGGAGGTTGGGGTGGGGAGGAGGGAAGAGTGGATAGGAGGAGAGGGGAGGGCATAGTAGGGTTCAACCAGGGGTCAGGGTGTAGTAGAACCTCAGACTGCATCCCAAATGATACACCATATTCCTTTTTCCTGGGGCAAAATAGGGTGTCACTTGAGACGTTCCCTCAGTGACACCCCAGTCTTTAACCCTTACCCTCACATCTAACCAATGTGATTCATACACAGACACACAAACACAGTTTCCCGGAACTGCTGTAAAAGAAGTTGACTTCCATAACAAACGACTGCGTAGTAAGTATTCATCAAATAAAGCTGCATTTAGTCTAATTGAAATAGAAACTAATCATAGACTTTAGAGAGATATTTCTGCAGACTGTCTATCTTTTCTCTCCTCTCCAACGGTACGGTACAGTGTGCAGCTCTGCCTCAAACCCAGAGGGAATACTTCTCAACTTTAGCTGCTGCTGCTGCTGCTATCTCCACCAGACGAGATGAAAGCAGTAAGCGTCAAGCGGGGAGAGGCATGGTGGGTTTGTCTCTATGGTAATTAGCTCTTATGTGTAAGCATAATTCCCCGTCCACGCTACGCTCCTCGCCACTACACTCTCAGCACGGATGAGAGGATAAGTGGAGAGGAGAAGAGGAGAGAAGGAGAGGAGAAGAGGAGAGAAGGCCGACAGCAGAGAGAAACAGCTGAGTAATTCCGGAACTGGAACATTGGGTACATTCCAGGGGTTCTTTGGGGATTCCCTCAAGATTCAGGGAATCCCCTGAGGTTGATGTTTGGCCCTAATCTATGGATTTCACATGATGGGGAATACAGATATGCATCTGTTGGTCACAGATACCTTAAAAAAAGGTAGGGGCATGGATCACAAAATCAGACAGTCTCTGGTGTGACCACCATTTGTCATAGAGTTGATCAGGCTGTTGATTGTGGCCTGGGGAATGTTGTCCCACTCCTCTTCAATGGCTGTGCGAAGTTGCTGGATATTGGCAGGAACTTGAACACGCTGTCATACATGTCAATTGAGAGCATCCCAAACATGCTCAATGGGTGATGAGTGAGCAGTCTGGTGAGTATGCAGGCCATGGAAGAACTGGGACATTTTCAGCTTCCAGGAATTGTGTACAGATCCTTGCAACATTGGGCCGTGCATTATCATGCTAAAACATAAGGGAATTGCAGTGGATGAATGGCATGACAATGGGCCTCAGGATCTCGTCACGGTATCTCTGTGCATTCAAATTGCCATCGATAAAATTGAATTATGTTCGTTGTCCGTAGTTTATGCCTGCCAATACCATAACCCCACCACCACCATGGGGCACTCTGTTCACAACGTTGACATCACCAAACCGTTCGCCCACACGACGCCATCTGCCCGGAACAGTTGAAACTGGGATTCATCCGTGAAGAGCACACTTCTCCAGCATGCCAGTGGCCACCGAAGGTGAGTATTTGCCCACTGAAGACAGTTACCACGCCGAACTGCAGTCAGGTCAAGACCCTGGTGAGGACAACGAGCACGCAGATGAGCTTCACTGAGACGGATTCTGACAGTTTGTGCAGAAATTATTCTGTTGTGCAAACCCAGAGTTTCATCAGCTGTCCAGGTGGCTGGTCTCAGACCATCCCGCAGGTGAAGAAGCCGGATGTGGGGGTCCTGGGCTGGCGTGGTTACATGTGGTCTGGGGTTGTGAGGCCGGTTGGACTTACTGCCAAATTCTCTAAAACGACGTTGGAGGCGGCTTATGGTATGAACAATTACATTAAATTCTCTGGCAACAGCTCTGGTGGACATTCCTGCAGTCAGCATGCCAATTGCACTCTCCCTCAAAACTTGATACATCTATGGTATTGTGTTGTGTGACAAAACTGCACATTTTAGAGTGGCCTTTTATTGTCCCCAGCACAAGGTTCACCTGTGTAATAATCATGCTGTTTAATCGGCTTCTTGTTATGCCACACCTGTCAGGTGGATGGATTATCTTGGCAAAGGAGAAATGCTCACTAACAGGGATGTAAACAAATTTGTGCACAAAATTTGAGCGAAATAAGCTTTCTGTGCATATGGAACATTTCTTGGATCTTTTATTTCAGCTCATGAAACATGGGACGAACACTTTACATTTTGCATTTATATTTTGGTTCAGTCTATTTTGATTCATTTGAGAAAATGCCAGTTTTACACACACATGCACGCACGAACGCAGGCACGCACACACACACACACACACACACACACACACACACACACACACACGCACGCACACACACAGAGAGAGATAGGAGGCCTGTCAGGGAACAAAGCAGTCCATTATCAGGAGGCGACACTTGTATCAGTATCCTGCCTCCTGCCTGCCTGCAGCCCGCAGTCTTCACCAGTCTACTGACATGAGGGGGCAGGCCAGGGTGGACAGAACACTTGACATCAGACTGTGAGCTGGTTTGTGTCTGTTAGTTTTTTCAGTTTAACCCATACATTTCACACACACACAAAGACACACACAGACACACACACAGCGTTGGTGCTCTGTCCCTGGATGCTTTAATTAGTTGACCTCAGGATCCAGCTCAGCCAATTTATCACCCCATTGTGTTGATTAATACACACACAGACACACGCACACACAGACACATAAACCTCCAATCATGCTCTCCTGACCCCTGCTGTGTCTATCCACTAACCCTGAGTCAAACCTTCAACAGAACACAGAGAAGATAGATGGAGGGCGAGGAGGATTGATGGAGTGAAGACAGGAGGAGAGAAGGAGAGATTTGAAGTGTGTCGGAGTGTTTTGTAGGGAGGCAGACTCAACCGTAGTCTCCGGCTCTCTCCTCCTCATCCTCTTCCTCCTCCTCTCTGTTCTCCTCAGTCGAGTGGGTTTAAATGAGCCAGCTAAGCATGACTAAACTGCAGAGAGAATACTATAGAGATTATACTACCTCACAATAATATCTCACCATCACAATCCCTTAATAGCAGTGAGACACAGAGAGGGGGATGTAATGAAGAGGACATGGGATAAAAAGAGTAAGAGTAAGAGATAAAAGGGGTACATAGTGGGAGGTAACATCCCCCTGTCTGAACAGCGCCGGAGAAGATGGCTGCCGTTTTACAGCCCTCTAACCATTTGTACTATTATGTGTGCTTTTCCGCGTTATTTGTAATTTATTTTGTACATAATGTTTCTGCCATCGTCTTTTATAACCAAAAAGAGCTTCTGGATATCAGGACAGCGATTACTCACCTCGTATTGGACGAAGATTTTTTCTTCAACGAGGCGGCGGCAAAGGATATCATGCAGACACCCGACAAGGCCCAAATCCCCGTCATTCGCGTGAGGAAGAGACGGAGATATCGTGGACGTAGATCGGGGTGCCTTGTAAGGATCCGACGGCGAGCGAGTAAACTGCCTCTTCCATCAATCCTATTAGCCAATCTTCAATCACTGGATAACAAATTGGATGACCTAAGATTACGGTTATCCTACCAACGGGACATTAAAAACTGTAATATCCAATGTTTCACCAAGTCGTGGCTGAACGACGACAATGATAACATACAGCTAGCGGGCTATACCCTACATCGGCAGGATAGAACGGCTGACTCCGGTAAGACAAGGGGTGGCGGTCTGTGTATATTTGTAAACAACAGCTGGTGCACAAAATCAAATACTAAGGAAGTCTCTAGGTTTTGCTCGCCTGAGGTAGAGTATCTTATGATAAGCTGTAGACCACACTATTTACCAAGAGAGTTTTCATCTATATTTTTCATAGCTGTCTATTTACCACCACAAACCAATGCTGGCATTAAGATTGCACTGAATGAGTTGTACAAGGCCATAAATCAACAGGAAAACGCTCATCCAGATGCAGCGCTCCTAGTGGCCGGGGACTTTAATGCAGGGAAACTTAAATCCGTTCTACCTAATTTCTACCAGCATGTTAAATGTGCAACCAGAGGAAAAAAAACTCTAGACCACCTTTACTCCACACACAGAGACGCATACAAAGCTCTCCCTCGCCCTCCATTTGGCAAATCTGACCATAACTCTATCCTCCTGATTCCTGCTTATTAGCAAAAACTAAAGCAGGAAGCACCAGTGACTCGGTTAATAAAAAAGTGGTCAGATGACGCAGATGCTAAGCTACAGGACTGTTTTGCTAGCACAGACTGGAACATGTTCCGGGATTCTTCAGACAGCATTGAGGAGTACACCACATCGGTCACTGGCTTCATCAATAAGTGCATCGATGATGTCGTCCCCACAGTGACCGTACGTACATACCCCAACCAGAAGCCATGGATTACAGGAAACATCCGCACTGAGCTAAAGGGTAGAGCTGCCGCCTTCAAGGAACGGGACTCTAACCCGGACGGTTATAAGAAATCCCGCTATGCCCTCCGACGAACCATCAAACAGGCAAAGAGTCAATACAGGGCTAAGATTGAATCGTACTACACTGGCTCTGACGCTCGTCGGATGTGGCAGGGCTTGAAAACTATTACAGACTACAAAGGGAAGCACTGCCGCGAGCTGCCCAGTGACACAAGCCTACCAGACGAGCTAAACCACTTCTATGCTCGCTTCGAGGCAAGCAACACTGAAGCATGCATGAGAGCACCAGCTGTTCCGGATGACTATGTGATCACGCTCTCCGTAGCCGATGTGAGTAAGACTTTTAAGCAGGTCAACATTCACAAGGCCGCAGGGCCAGACGGATTACCAGGACGTGTACTCCGAGCATGTGCTGACCAACTGGCAAGTGTCTTCACTGACATTTTCAACATGTCCCTGACTGAGTCTGTAATACCAACATGTTTCAAGCAGACCACCATAGTCCCCGTGCCCAAGGACTCTAAGATAACCTGCCTAAATGACTACCGACCCGTAGCACTGACGTCTGTAGCCATGAAGTGCTTTGAAAGGCTGGTCATGGCTCACATCAACAGCATTATCCCAGAAACCCTAGACCCACTCCAATTTGCATACCGCCCCAACAGATCCACAGATGATGCAATCTCTATTGCACTCCACACTGCCCTTTCCCACCTGGACAAGAGGAACACCTACGTGAGAATGCTATTCATTGACTACAGCTCAGCATTCAACCCCATAGTGCCCTCTAAGCTCATCACTAAGCTAAGGATCCTGGGACTAAACACCTCCCTCTGCAACTGGATCCTGGACTTCCTGACGGGCCGCCCCCAGGTGGTAAGGGTAGGTAACAACACATCTGCCACACTGATCCTCAACACGGGGGCCCCTCAGGGGTGCGTGCTCAGTCCCCTCCTGTACTCTCTGTTCACCCATGACTGCATGGCCAGGCACGACTCCAACACCATCATTAAGTTTGCAGACGACACAACAGTGGTAGGCCTGATCACAGACAACGATGAGACAGCCTATAGGGAGGAGGTCAGAGACCTGGCCGTGTGGTGCCAGGACAACAACCTCTCCCTCAACGTGACCAAGACAAAGGAGATGATTGTGGACTACAGGAAAAAAAAGAGGACTGAGCACGCCCCCATTCTCATCGACGGGGCTGTAGTGGAACAGGTTGAGAGCTTCAAGTTCCTTGGTGTCCACATCACCAATGAACTATCATGGTCCAAACACACCAAGACAGTCGTGAAGAGGTCATGACAAAGCCTATTCCCCCTCAGGAGACTGAAAAGATTTGGCATGGGTCCTCAGATCCTCAAAAAATTCTACAGCTGCACCATCGAGAGCATCCTGACTGGTTGCATCACCGCCTGGTATGGCAACTGCTTGGCCTCCGACTGCAAGGCACTACAGAGGGTAGTGCGTACGGCCCAGTACATCACTGGGGCCAAGCTTCCTGCCATCCAGGACCTCTATACCAGGCGGTGTCAGAGGAAGGCCCTCAAAATTGTCAAAGACTCCAGCCACCCTAGTCATAGACTGTTCTCCCTGCTACCGCACGGCAAGCGGTACCGGAGTGCCAAGTCTAGGTCCAAAAGACTTCTCAACAGCTTTTACCCCCAAGCCATAAGACTCCTGAACAGCTAATCATGGCTACCCGGACTATTTGCACTGCCCCCCCACCCCATCCTTTTTACGCTGCTGCTACTCTGTTAATTATTTATGCATAGTCACTTTAACTCTACCCACATGTACATATTACTTCAATTATCTCAACTAGCCGGTGCCCCCGCACATTGACTCTGCACCGGTACCCCCCTGTATATATAGCCTCCCTACTGTTATTTTATTTTACTTCTGCTCTTTTTTTCTCAACACTTTTTTTGTTGTTGTTTTATTTTTACTTTTTTTGTTAAAATAAATGCACTGTTGGTTAAGGGCTGTAAGTAAGCATTTCACTGTAATGTCTGCACCTGTTGTATTCGGCGCATGTGACCAATAACATTTGATTTGATTTGATTTGAAAGAGAGAGGGGTGGGAATGGTTAGAGACAATGAAAGAAAGCAGGAAAAAGAAAAGCTGCAGTGTTTTCTCGTTGGAGTCAATCATGCCTCCCTTCGTCTCTGAACAGCTATTGCAGAACTATAAAATGTGTCTGAATCGGAAATGCTAGAGAGCAAACGCTTAGTAAACAATACCCTTGGAGTGAGACCCCTGGCCTGGGCTGGGCCTGGTCGAAAGTCTGTGTGACTCTTTCTATCCTTTTTTTCCTGTCTTCCCTTGCTCTCTCTCTCTCTCTCTCTCTCTCTCTCTCTCTCTCTCTCTCTCTCTCTCTCTCTCTCTCTCTCTCTCTCTCTCTCTCCTCTCTCTCTCTCCCTCTCTCTCTCTCCCTCTCTCTCTCTCTCTCTGACTTCTCTCTCTCTTCCAACCCCCATCTCTCTCTCTCTCTCTCTCTCGCTCCTCAACCAGACAGTCAATTAGGAGCCCTTCTCCACTAACAGTGTGGATGACCTTCATACAGAGCCATTATGAGGCAGGGCTTTAAGACCTACACTGCACCAGAGGGCTATTTCAAGGCCCCAAGGCCTCCACACATACACACACACACACACACAGTGCACCTAAAGAGTTTGGTCTGTGATTGAAGAGGTCTGGTTAATGCACCAGTTTCTCTGTATCTCAGCACAAACTGGTTGAATCAACATTGTTTCAACTTAATTTTTGTCAATGTATTGTGACGTGGAATCTAAGTGGAAAATAGCTTGGATTTGAAAAATATTATCAACTGCTGTTTTGAGGGTGAAATTTCAACATCATGTCATCATGGTAACCAAATTTCAACATAGACAAACCTTGGATAAAATATGTTGAATTTGTATCTTTAAAATAACGTCAGCTCTTCAACGCTAAGTTGATCTATCTACAGCTATCTTTTGGTCTCCCATCCAGGGTTTTAACCAAGCCCTTCTTAGCTATGATACTTGTCACTGACAATTACCAATGTGCTATCATGAGAATAAATGTTGAGAGATCTCCACTTAAAAACTAAATAAATGCACTGTTGCTATCGAAGTCATTCCAAAGGATCGGCTTAACAAAGCAAATGAAATGTGACCTTACTTTATCACTCATACCATCAATGATGCTATTTAGGCCTATATAGCATTTGCAAAGTCATCAATCGCTATTGTTTCAATTCAACCCAGGATTCATAAAAAAAATGGACAATACATAGGCCCTTTCCATTCTGCAGCCCTAGGTGAGACCAAAAAATGTGCCCCTGCAAAACTAGAATAGTCCCAGTAAGCAAGATGATGTTGAAAAGACGTATAAAAGACGTATTTTCCAGACGTTGAAGTTAGGTTCAATTTAGGTTCTGAATGAAAGGTGAAAATACCTATTTTACGTATGTTTAAAATACATAGTTTCCAGGACGTTGAAAAGGTATCTTTTCCGGAACGTTGAAAATACGTACTTTCCGGACGTTGAAATCAGGTTCATTTTCAGTTCTGAAAATACAAATTTTCCGGATGTTAAAAATAGGTATTTTCCAGGCGTTCATAATATGTATTTTGTGGATGTTGAAATCAGGCTCATTTTTTTTTCTGAATGAAAGTTGAAAATACATTTTACATTTTAGTAGTCGCTCTTATCCAGAGCGACTTACAGTTAGTGAGTGCATACATTATATTTTTCATACTGGCCCCCCGTGGGAATCGAACCCACAACCCTGGCGTTGCAAACGCCATGCTCTACCAACTGAGCTACAACCCTGCCAGCCATTCCCTCCCCTACCCTGGACAACGCTGGGCCAATTGTGCACCGCCCCATGGGTCTCACGGTCACGGCCGGCTACGACAGAGCCTGGATGCGAACCAGGATCTCTAGTGGCACAGCTAGCACTGCGATGCAGTGCCTTAGACCACTGCGCCACTCGGGAGACAAAGACGTATTTTATAGACGTCTATGTTTGGGCCAAATAAAGGCTGGTCCAGACCGGAGAAAATCTGAACCAAACCTAGACGTCTATGATTGGTTCAGATCAAGGCCGGACCGAACTGCACCAAAATAAACATCCAAAAGACGTCGACGTCGGCCCATGCTTACTGAGGTGTAGCCTACAGTGTTGCCTGAAATTTAATGTTATGAATGCCCATCTACGTGGTAAGCCTATCGTTTATAAAACACCAAAACAAGACATCCAAAAGACGTCAGCTCTTGCTTACTTGGGTGTAGCCTACCATGTTGGCCCACAATGGAATTTTATGAATGCCCATCCATGTGGTTGGCCCACCATTTGTAAAACAGGCTGTTGCATTGGCTTTATTAGTCCTGATTCCTGTGACTAATCAATTTGGCTATTTAAGCTCTGAATATCAGCTACCCAACTTTACCAGGAGTTATTGTGAGCCTATTTGCAAAGTGTTTACACAGCGGAAATTGCAGAAGTATTTTCTTTTTCGCTATGATCAGCTTGTCAATAATTTACAGATACAAACTTGAAATCACTGATCATGACAATGGGGTAAAACTCCTGGACAACAGTTGTGATTGTCCATTCGATATTGTTAATTTTACTTTGACCTGTCCTGTTTTTAAGATATGTTGTTTGTTAACATGACACCGCATTTTTTATTTGATTGGTTAGGCTATTTGATCGGATGAAACCTGCATGATGTAAAAAGTGTCCATCTCATTACATTGTCATACATTGTATTATCTCCAGCCTGTAGGCTACAGAAAAGGCCACATACTCTTTCTACAGTATCCTATATTTGCTACATGATTTATGTTAGATGATTTTTTGGACAGAATGTTGGTGGAGCGCCACAGCGATGCGTCTCTCCAACAGCACTGCTTGTCACAGGGCAGCATCAACGCTCGCCTAAAAAGCCCTTATGCCACTGGTTGAAAGCAATTGTCATTGTTTTGGGGCAAAATTATGTGAGGTTTTATGTGTTGTTGTTGGAGTTGCTGCCTAATGAGCGGGCCGGCCGTGGGTTTCAAGGTCTGGTTGATTTAAAATTGTATGATATTTAGTGTCTGACATTAATTCCAGTTTGTCTACAAATTAATAAGTATTATGTTGGATTCCCATCTCCATCTCAACCCAAAATCTAAGTTAAAGAATAGGACAACATTTAGCAGACACTCTTATCCAGAGCAACTTACAGGAGTAATTATGATTAAGTGCCTTGCTCAAGGGTACATGGCAGATTTTTCACCTAGTCGCCTCTAGGATTTGAACCAGCAACCTTTCAGTTACTGGCCCAACGCTCTTAACTGCTAGGCTACCTGCCACCCTACGACTAAATCAAATCAAACTTTATTTAAAGTGCATTTAAAGTTTGATTTGATTTGATTTAACTTTAACTTAGATTTTTGGTTCAGATGGATACGTGAATCCAACATTTCAATTATTAATTTGTAGACAAACTGGAATTAAACTAGCCAAGCAGAAGATACATCTCCTTCAAATGTTGATACTTGGTTGGATGAGCATTTTCAATATTACTTTTGAAATACAATAAATAGCCTCTTAACTTGTCGACAAGTTAACTAATTATATGTCGGACTCACATCTCCAATTCAACCAAAAATAAAAGTACAAATATGGGATTAAGTCAGTGGCTCAGATGGAACTATCCATGCAGTAGATACATCTACTTTAAATGTTGATATTTGGTTGCGTTGTCAACCAAACACAATTCAATATTACTTATGTAATGAAGCAAATAGCCTCAAGTTAAGGCTATCTTACAAACTTAAAATGAGTAACACATCCATGGCCACATTTGTAGTTTTTTATCATTTTTTATTATTAGGATCCCCACTAGCCGACGCCAGTGGCGACAGTTAGTCTAACCGGGGTCCAACATTACAGACAAAATACTTTACAATTTACATACAATTAAAAACATTAACATGTAGTGTGTGTGTGTGCATCTATCAGTTACACATATATGTCAGTACATACACACAACAACTAGGTCACAAGGGGGAGAGGCGTTGTGCCGTGAGGTGTTGCTTTATTTGTTTTTGGAACAAGGTTTACTGTTCACTTGCACTATTTAAGATGGAAGGGAGTTCCATGCACTCATGGCACTGTATAATACTGTACGTTTTCTTGAATTTGTTCTGGACCTGAGGACTGTGAAAAGACCCCTGGTGGCATGTCTGGTGGGGTAAATGTGTGTGTGTCAGTGCTGTGTGTAAGTTGACTATGCAAACTATTTGGAATTTCCAACACATGAATGTTTCTTATAAAAACAAGAAGTGACGCAGTCAGTCTCTCCTCAACTCTTAGCCAAGAGAGACTGGCATGCATAGTATTAATATTAGCCCTCTGATTACAATGAAGAGCAAGACGTGCCACTCTGTTCTGGGCCAGCTGCAGCTTAACTAGGTCTTTCTTTGCAGCACTTTACCATATGACTGGACAATAATCAAGATTTGATAAAACTAGAGCCTGCAGGACTTGCTTTGTGGAGTGTGGTGTCAAAAAAGCACAGCATCTATTTATTACAGACAGACTTCTCCCCATCTTTACAACCATTTAATCTATATGTCTTGACCATGACAGTTTGCAATCTAAGGTAACACCAAGTAATTTAGTCTCCTCAACTTGTTCAACAGCCACACCATTCATTATTAGATACAGCTGAGGTCTAAAACTTGATTTATCTCATCTTGATTATTGTCCAGAAGAATGGTGATGGCTGCCGTTTTACGGGCTCCTAACCAATTGTGCTATTTTTTGTGTGTTTTCGCTTTGTTTGTAACTTATTTTGTACATAACATTTATGCTACCGTCTCTTATGAGAAAAGAGCTTCTGGGTATCAGAACAGCGATTACTTCCATCGAACTGGACGAATAATTTTTCTTTAATGAGTCTGACGCGAAGGATATAATGTTACTCCCGGACAAGGCCTAAATCCCCGTCATTCGTGAAGAAAAGAAGGAGATACCGGGGCGCAGATCAGGGTACCTTGTGAGAATTTGTCGGCATGTGGTTAACCCGCCTCAACCATCCATTCTATTGGCCAACGTGCAATCACTGGAGAATAAACTGGATGAGCTCCGTTCGAGACTATCCTACCAACGGGACATTAAAAACTGTAATATCTTATGTTTCACAGAGTCGTGGCTGAACGACGACAGGGATAATATACAGTTGGCTGGGTTTTCCGTGCATCGGCAGGATAGAACAGCTACGTCCGGTAAGAGGAGGGGTGGAGGTGTGTGTCTATTTGTCAATAACAGCTGGTGAGCGATGTCTAATATTAAGGTAGTCTCAAGGTATTGCTCGCCTGAGGTAGAGTACCTCATGATAAGCTGTGGACCACACTATCTACCAAGAGAGGTTTCATCTATATTTTTCATAGCCGTCTATTTATCACCACAAACCAACGCTGGCACTAAGACCACACTCAACGAGCTGAATAAAGCCATAAGCAAACAAGAAAATGCTCATCCAGAAGCGGCGTTTCTAGTGGCCGGGGACCTTAATGCAGGCAAACTTAAATCCAATTAACCTCATTTCTACCTACCTTTACTCCACACACAGAGACGTGTACAAAGCTCTCCCACGCCCTCCATTTGGCAAATCTGACCATAATTCTATCCTTCTGATTCCTGCTTACAAGCAAAAACTAAAGCAGGAAATACCAGTGACTCGCTCAATACGGAAGTGGTCAGATGACGCAGATGCCACGCTACAGGACTGTTTTGCTAGCACAGGCTGGAATATGTTCCGGGATTCATCCAATGGCATTGAGGAGTATACCACCTCAGTCACCGGCTTCATCAATAAGTGCATCAACAATGTCGTCCCCACAGTGACCGTACGTACATATCCCAACCAGAAGCCATGGATTACAGGCAACATCCGCACTGAGCAAAAGGCTAGAGCTGCCGCTTTCAAGGAGCGGGACACTAATCCGGACGCTTATAAGAAATCCTGCTATGCCCTCAGACGAACCATCAAACAGGCAATGCGTCAATACAGGACTAAGTTTGAATCCTACTACACCGGCACTGATGCTCGTCGTATGTGGCAGGGCTTGCAAACTATTATGGACTACAAAGGGAAACCCATCCGCAAGCTGCCCAGTGACGCGAGCCTACCAGACGGGCTAAATGCCTTTTACGCTCGCTTCGAAGCAAGCAACACTGAAGCATGCATGAGAGCACCAGCTGTTCCGGACGACTGTGTGATCACGCTCTCCGATGTGAGCAAGACCTTTAAACAAGTCAACATTCACAAGGTCACGGGGCCAGTCGAATTACCAGGATGTGTACTCAGAGCATGCGCGCGGGGCTAGATGGATTACCAGGATGTGTACTCAGAGCATGTGTGGACCAACTGGCAAGTGTCTTCACTGATATTTTCAACCTCTCCCTGACCGAGTCTGTAATACCTACATGTTTCAAGCAGATCACCATAGTCCCTGTGCCCAAGAAAGCGAAGGAAACCTGCCTAAATGACTACCGCCCCATAGCACTCACGTCGGTAGACATGAAGTGCTTTGAAAGGTCATGGCTCACATCAACACCATCATCCCAGAAACCCTAGACCCACTCCAATTCGCATACCGCCCCAACAGATCCACAGATGACACAATCTCAATCGCACTCCACACTGCCCTTTCCCACCTGGACAAAAGGAACACCTATGTGAGAATGTTGTTCATTGACTACAGCTCAGCTTTCAACACCATAGTGCCCAGAAAGCTCATCACTAAGCTAAGGACCCTGGGACTAAACACCTCCCTCTGCAACTGGATCCTGGACTTCCTGACGGGCCGCCCCCAGGTGGTAAGGGTAGGCAACAACACGTCTGCCACGATGATCCTCAACATGGGGGCCCCTCAGGGGTTTGTGCTTAGTCCCTGTTCACCCACAACTGCGTGGCCAAGCACGACTCCAACACCATCATTAAGTTTGCTGACGACACAATGGTGGTGACCCAAATTAAAAAATTTAAAGGCAATGCTACCAAATACTAATTGAGTGTATGTAAACTTCTGACCCACTGGGAATGTGATGAAAGAAATAAAACCTGAAATAAATCATTCTCTCTACTATTATTCTGACATTTCCCATTCTTAAAATAAAGTGGTCATCCTAACTGACCTAAGAAAGGGAATTTTACTAGGATTAAATGTCAGGAATTGTGAAGAACTGAGTTTAAATGTCTTTGGCTAAGGTGTATGTAAACTCACGACTTCAACTGTACATTCTATTTTAGGCCCAGCTTTTGGAACTCTTTGTGATCACTGCATCCAATGGGTACGGATATACAGTGGGGAAAAAAGTATTTAGTCAGCCACCAATTGTGCAAGTTCTCCCACTTAAAAATATGAGATAATTTTCATCATAGGTACACGTCAACTATGACAGACAAATTGAGAAAAACAAATCCAGAAAATCACATTGTAGGATTTTTAATGAATTTATTTGCAAATTATGGTGGAAAATAAGTATTTGGTCACCTACAAACAAGCAAGATTTCTGGCTCTCACAGACTGCTCTGTCCTCCACTCGTTACCTGTATTAATGGCACCTGTTTGAACTTGTTATCAGTATTAAAGACACCTGTCCACAACCTCAACAGTCACACTCCAAACTCCACTATGGCCAAGACCAAAGAGCTGTCAAAGGACACCAGAAACAAAATTGTAGACCTGCACCAGGCTGGGAAGACTGAATCTGCAATAGGTAAGCAGCTTGGTTTGAAGAAATCAACTGTGGGAGCAATTATTAGGAAATGGAAGACATACAAGACCACTGATAATCTCCCTCAATCTGGGGCTCCACGCAAGATCTCACCCCGTGGGGTCAAAATGATCACAAGAACGGTGAGCAAAAATCCCAGAACCACAGGGGGGACCTAGTGAATGACCTGCAGAGAGCTGGGACCAAAGTAACAAAGCCTACCATCAGTAACACACTACGCCGCCAGGGACTCAAATCCTGCAGTGCCAGACATGTCCCCCTGCTTAAGCCAGTACATGTCCAGGCCCGTCTGAAGTTTGCTAGAGTGCATTTGGATGATCCAGAGGAGGATTGGGAGAATGTCATATGGTCAGATGAAACCAAAATATAACTTTTTGGTAAAAACTCAACTCGTCGTGTTTGGAGGACAAAGAATGCTGAGTTGCATCCAAAGAACACCATACCTACTGTGAAGCATGGGGGTGGAAACATCATGCTTTGGGGCTGTTTTTCTGCAAAGGGACCAGGACGACTGATCCGTGTAAAGGAAAGAATGAATGGAGCCATGTATCGTGAGATTTTGAGTGAAAACCTCCTTCCATCAGCAAGGGCATTGAAGATGAAACGTGGCTGGGTCTTTCAGCATGACAATGATCCCAAACACACCGCCCGGGCAACGAAGGAGTGGCTTCGTAAGAAGCATTTCAAGGTCCTGGAGTGGCCTAGCCAGTCTCCAGATCTCAACCCCATAGAAAGTCTTTGGAGGGAGTTGAAAGTCCGTGTTGCCCAGCGACAGCCCCAAAACATCACTGCTCTAGAGGAGATCTGCATGGAGGAATGGGCCAAAATACCAGCAACAGTGTGTGAAAACCTTGTGAAGACTTACAGAAAACGTTTGACCTGTGTTATTGTCAGAGCTGGCGTAGGGGTGGTGTGGAAATCAGATGCAGGATGCAGAAGTAGTCCAAAAATACTTTTATAAAGTCCACAGAATGAACGGCTACAAACAGAGCCGGAGGCACAAGAAAAATAACGCACTCAGCGTAATAAACCAAACACGCACAATAGTGCGGACTCTCTACAGAAATAGAGCATAAACTTGAAATGGAAACACCTGCTGACAATGAACAACTACACACAACCACAAGACAGAAACAACGAGAACTTAAAGGACACATAATCAAGACAAAATGAGAAACAGGTGTACCAAAACAGACCAAACCAAACGAACACAGAAACAACGAACGGTGGCAGCTAGTACTCCGGGGACGACGACCGCCGAAGCCTGCCCGAACAAGGAGAAGGAGCAGCCTCGGCAGAAACCGTGACAGTACCCCCCCCTTGACGCGCGGCTCCAGCCGTGCGCCGACCCCGGCCTCGGGGACGGCCAGGAGGACGCGGAGCAGGGCGCGTGGGATGACCACGATGGAACTCAGTCAGAAGAGACGGGTCTAAGATATCTCTCCTCGGCACCCAGCACCGCTCCTCCGGACCGTACCCCTCCCACTCCACGAGATATTGGAGACCCCCCATCCGGCGTCTCGAATCCAGGATGGACCGAACTGTGTACGCCGGAGCCCCCTCGATGTCCAGCGGGGGCGGAGGAGTCTCTGCTATCTCACAGTCCTGGAGTGGACCAGCTACCACCGGCCTGAGGAGAGACACATGGAACGAGGGGTTAATATTCTTATAATCAATAGGAAGTTGTAATCTGTAACACACCTCGTTCAACCTCCTCAGGACTTTAAAAGGCCCCACAAACCGCCGACCCAGCTTCCGGCAGGGCAGGCGGAGGGGCAGGTTTCTGGTCGAGAGCCAGACTCGATCTCCCGGTGCGTACACCGGTCCCTCACTGCGGTGGAGATCGGCGCTCGCCTTGTGTCGACGGATGGCCCGCTGCAGATGTACGTGAGCAGCGTTCCATGTCTCCTCCGAGCGCCGCACCCACTCATCCACCGCAGGAGCCTCGATCTGGCTCTGATGCCAAGGTGCCAGAGCCGGCTGGTACCCTAGTACACATTGGAAAGGAGTGAGTCTGGTGGAGGAGTGGCGAAGGGAGTTCTGGGCCATCTCGGCCCAGGGAACATACCTCGCCCACTCCTCCGGCCGGCCCTGGCAATACGACCTCAGAAACCTACCCACATCCTGGTTTACCCGTTCAACCTGCCCATTGCTCTCCGGGTGGTACCCTGAGGTAAGGCTCACCGAGACCCCCAAGCGCTCCATGAACGCTCTCCAGACTCGAGAGGTAAACTGGGGGCCTCGATCAGACACTATATCCTCGGGTACCCCGTAATGCCGGAAGACGTGAGTAAATAGTGCCTCAGCGGTCTGTAGGGCAGTGGGGAGACCCGGCATGGGAAGGAGACGACAGGCCTTCGAGAACCGATCCACAACGACCAGGATGGTGGTATTTCCCTGGGAGGGGGGAAGGTCAGTAACGAAATCCACTGAGAGGTGAGACCAGGGTCGTTGTGGAACGGGCAGGGGTTGTAGCTTACCCCGGGGCAGGTGTCTGGGTGCCTTACACTGGGCACACACCGAGCAGGAGGAAACATAAACCCTCACATCCCTGGCTAACGTTGGCCACCAGTACTTAGTGCTAAGGCAGTGCACCGTCCGGCCAATCCCTGGATGTCCAGAGGAGGGTGACGTGTGAGCCCAATATATAAGTCGATCCCAAACCTCGAGCGGAACGTACGTCCGACCCACAGGACACTGTGGAGGGCTAGGATCGGTACGCAACGCCCGCTCGATTTCGGAATCGACCTCCCACACCACCGGTGCCACCAGGCAAGACGGCGGGAGTATGGGCGTGGGCTCAACGGACCTCTCCTCCGTGTCATACCGCCGGGACAGGGCATCTGCCTTACCGTTCTGGGACCCAGGGATGTACGTGATCTTAAAAACGAACCGGGCCAGAAACATGTTCCACCTAGCCTGGCGAGGGTTCAGTCTCCTAGCTGCCCGGATGTACTCCAGGTTTCGGTGGTCAGTCAAAATGAGGAAAGGGTGTTGAGCCCCCTCAAGCCAATGCCTCCACACCTTTAGGGCCTGGACCACGGCTAGCAACTCCCTGTCCCCCACATCATAATTTCGCTCCGCCGGACTGAGCTTTTTAGAGTAAAAAGCACAGGGGCGGAGTTTCGGTGGCGTGCCAGACCGTTGCGAGAGCACGGCCCCTATACCGGCTTCAGACGCATCTACCTCGACCTGGAATGGTAGCGCGGGATCCGGATGCGCCAGCACCGGCGCCGAGGTAAACAGGTCCTTCAGTCTCCCAAAAGCCCTATCAGCCTTAGCAGACCACTGCAAGCGCACCGGACCTCCCTTTAGAAGAGACGTTATGGGAGCTGCCACCTGTCCAAAACCCCGGATAAACCTCCTGTAGTAATTCGCAAAGCCCAAGAACCACTGCACCTCTTTAACAGTGGTTGGAGTTTGCCAATTACGCACGGCCGACACACGGTCAACCTCCATCTTTACCCCTGACGCAGACAACTGTTAACCCAAAAAGGAGACAGACTCCTGGAAAAACAGAAATTTCTCTGCCTTGACATATAGGTCATGCTCCAACAATCTCCTCAACACTCGGCGCACCAGGGCTACATGCTCGGCTCGGGTAGAAGAATACAACAGAATGTCGTCAATGTACACGACCACTCCTTGCCCCTGCATATCCCGGAAGATCTCATCTACGAAGGACTGGAAGACTGAAGGAGCATTCATTAACCCGTATGGCATGACGAGATGCTCGTAATGACCCGAGGTGGTACTAAATGCTGTCTTCCATTCGTCTCCCTCCCTAATACGCACCAAGTTGTATGCGCTCCTGAGGTCCAATTTTGTGAAGAACCGCGCCCTGTGTAAAGACTCCGTCATAGTCGCAATCAGAGGGAGTGGATAACTGTATTTCACAGTAATCTGATTGAGACTGCGGTAATCAATACACGGGCGCAAACCTCCATCCTTTTTCTTCACAAAAAAGAAACTCGAGGACGCAGGGGAAGTGGAGGGCCGTATGTATCCCTGTCTCAGAGACTCGGCTATGTAAGTCTCCATAGCTCTCTTCTCCTCTTGAGACAAAGGATACACATGGGTCCGCGGAAGCGCAGCTCCTACCTGGAGGTCTATCGCACAATCCCCCTGTCTATGTGGTGGCAATTGCGTCGCCTTCGCCTTACTAAACACAAGTGCTAAATCCTCATACTCGGGGGGAATGTGCAATGCGGGCACTTGGTTTGGACTCTCCACCGAGGTCGCCCCTACGGAAACGCCCAGACATCGCCCTACACACTGGGCAGACCACTCCTTAAGAGCCCTCTGTTGCCACGAAATAGAGGGATTATGGGTAATCAACCAGGGAAGCCCCAGCACCACCGGATACGCAGGAGAGTCAATAAGATATAGCTGTATAGTCTCCTCATGACCCTCCTGCGTCACCATCCTAAGTGGAGCTGTGACCTCCCTAATCAACCCCGATCCCAACGGACGGCTATCTAGAGCATGTACAGGGAAAGGATTGTTGACAGGAATGAGGGGAATCCCTAACTCTGCACAAAATCTCCGATCTATAAAATTCCCAGCTGCGCCTGAATCTACTAGCGCCTTATGCTGGGAACGAGGTGCAACCTGTGGGAAGCAAACAGGTATGGTTAGGTGCACAACAGAGAGCTCTGGGTAAGTGGGGCGCCTACTCACCTGGAAGGACTCCCCAGTGCGTGGCCTGCCGTCTCGTCCCCTAGGAGACCCCCCCCAGCACCTGGCCGCAGTGTGTCCTCCACGGCCACAGTTGGTACAGGGGTTGGTCCCCCTGGGGCTCCTTCTCCTCTCCTCTCTAGCGCCAGCACCCCCGAGCTCCATAGGACTAGGCTCGGAGGTGCTGGAGGGTGGAATGGACGACCCCCACTCAGGACGTCCAAGGGTGGCCAGCAGGGTGTCTAGGCGAATGGCCATATCCACCAACTGGTCAAACGTGAGGGTGGTGTCCCTGCAGGCCAACTCACGACGGACGTCCTCCCGTAGGCTGCAGCGGAAGTGGTCTATGAGGGCCTGCTCATTCCCCCCTGCGTCTGCCGCTAGAGTCCGGAACTCCAGTGCAAACTCCTGGGCGCTCCTCTTCCCCTGTCGGAGGTAGAATAGACGTTCTCCCGCCGCCTTCCCCTCAGGTGGATGGTTGAATACAGCCCTGAAGCGACGGGAGAACTCCGCATAGGTGATCGTCGCGGGGTCTATTCTCCTCCATTCGGCGTTGGCCCACTCCAACGCCTTGCCGGTGAGACAGGAGATGAGGGCGGAAACGCTCTCGTGTCCCGAGGGCACCGGGTGTACGGTAGCGAGGTAGAGTTCAACTTGTAGGAGGAAACCTTGACACCCGGCAGCGGTACCATCATACGCCCTCGGGAGCGAGAGCCGAATCCCACTGGGTTCCGGAGCGTGGACAAAGGGACTGACCGGTGCTGGTGGTAATGTGGGAGGAGGCGTGGGTGCCCAACTGGTCTCCAGGCGATGCAGGGTATTCATTACTCCCTGAAGAGCGTTGGTGATCTGGGCTATCCTGTCATCCTGTCCGCGGACGCGCTCCTCCCATGACTCGGTCGCTGCTGCTGCTCCTGCTGATTCCATGAGTGGTGTGTAGTTCTGTCAGAGCTGGCGTAGGGGTGGTGTGGAAATCAGATGCAGGATGCAGAAGTAGTCCAAAAATACTTTAATAAAGTCCACAGAATGAACAGCTACAAACAGAGCCGGAGGCACAAGAAAAATAACGCACTCAGCGTAATAAACCAAACACGCACAATAGTGCGGACTCTCTACAGAAATAGAGCATAAACTTGAAATGGAAACACCTGCTGACAATGAACAACTACACACAACCACAAGACAGAAACAACGAGAACTTAAAGGACACATAATCAAGACAAAATGAGAAACAGGTGTACTAAAACAGACCAAACCAAACAAACACAGAAACAACGAACGGTGGCAGCTAGTACTCCGGGGACGACGACCGCCCAAGCCTGCCCGAACAAGGAGAAGGAGCAGCCTCGGCAGAAACCGTGACAGTCATTGCCAACAAAGGGTATATAACAAAGTATTGAGAAACTTTTGTTATTGACCAAATACTTATTTTCCACCATAATTTGCAAATAAATTCATTAAAAATCCTACAATGTGATTTTCTGGATTTTTTTTCCTCATTTTGTCTGTCATAGTTGCCGTGTACCTATGATGAAAATTACAGGCCTCTCTCATCTTTTTAAGTGGGAGAACTTGCACAATTGGTGGCTGACTAAATACTTGTTTTCCCCACTGTAGCTTTAGAACAAAGTTTTACAGTATTAGTAAAAATGTGACCGACCAGCTCGATTCGGTCTTATGTAGCAACATTTGAAATTGTGCTTTTTACATTGGATAAAAGTAGAGACTCAGAGCTAGAAAAATGATATATCACACAATACAGTTGAGGAACAATGGGAAAGTAATTCTGCTTTGAAAGTTGATAAACTTGTAACCTCACTTTTGAGAAAATGGCCCTTGAATGTTTTGGTACCTACTGGAGAGCTCTTCTTTGTCTACATCCATTCAGCATCATTCACAACCTTTTAAGCTTTAGCCCCACCCATCTCTTTAAGGATTCACATCTGAGGCTATGTACTAAACAACCAAAGATTTCAAGACTAAAGCATGGTTTATACTACGGGTGTGTTCGTAAACTTAATCTGGAGTGCTAGAGTGTGCTCTGGGTGTTTGTAAACTCAGAGCGTTGTCAGATTGGCCATTCGTAAATTCAGAGCGTTTTGTTCTTGGAGCGCACACTGGACGCTCTGGCCGAAAAGTAGGGTTGATCTGAGCGTTCTGACCTAACAACAGCAGTCAAGCTAACTGGCTAATGTTGGATAGCTTGTGAGCTACTTTCAGACACAAATGACAGCTCATTCTGACCATTTTACTCGCCCTAGCAGAGCTGGTTAGGCTGTTTTTATGTTATCCAAAGCGTTGGTGACTGCAATTGTGCTGCTGGCAACAATTTAATTACACATTTTTTGCCAACATTTTTTTACTGACACAGGCCATATTCAATGGGTGTTGAGCATTCCTAAATTCGTCAGCGAATTTACCAGCTACGTCTATTGACAGTTTTCGCAGTGACATCATAAACATTCTATTGAAATAGTTACTTGCATAGTGGTGTCTTTTGTTTAGACATGTAGCTAGCTAGCTAAACAATGAACCATAATCCCAACTCATAATGTTACTACCCTGCATGAATCTGCAGGTACCTAACCAGCCAGGTTCAATGTTAGCTAGCTAACATTAGGGTATAATTAGCAATGTGAATGGCTCTGCGATACGAATAATATTACTACACAGATCAAACACGTAATGTTAGCTAGCTAGCCAGCCAGCTAACGTTAGCTAGCTAGCTAACAGTACACTTTAACTTGAAATGAAAACAACTTTCTGACAAAATTAGAAATGTGTAATATCTGAAAATGTAGCTAGCTAGACTCTCTTACCCGTATACATGGATGGACGCTTCTCCCTCTCTGTCACGGATGCCATAGTTGCCCTTAGTTTGAAGATGTAATCCAGAGCCTTCTGTGTGTTCTCTTTTCGACTCCGTCTGCATATTTGCAATCATACGCCAGAATTTTCTCCATCTCCTTAGCTATCCTACTCTAATTCCACTGATTCCAACTCAGTCCTCCAGAAAGTGGAGCATTTTGATAAAAATAAAAGCTTATGTTCAAATGGCACCCCTGTGAAGTAGTGACAAACGACATACGCCTAGTTTCCTGAAACGAGTCACAAATGTGATCAATACATGTGGATGATCTTGTTCCTGTAGTGTTTGTAAACACTCTCGTAGGTTGATTAATAACCTGAACCAGATTGCAGGTACTGTTTACAGTGAGAAGCTTCCTCTTGAGCGGACAGGTTGATGAAAACCAGTCAAAGTAGACCTCTCTGTTTACGTACAGTACCGGTCAAAAGTTTGGACACACCTACTCATTCCAGGGTTTTTCTTTATTTTTACTATTTTTTACATTGTAGAATAATAGTGAAGACATCAAAACTATGAAATAACACATATGGAATCTTGTAGTAACCAAAAAAGTGTTAAACAACTCAAAATATAAGGCCACCCTTTGCCTTGATGACAGCTTTGCATACTATAGGCATTCTCTCAACCAGATTCATGAGGTAGTCACCTGGAATGCATTTCAATTAACAGGTGTACCTTGTTAAAAGTTAATTTGTGGAATTTCTTTCCTTTTTAATGTGTTTGAGCCAATCAGTTGTGCTGTGACAAGGTAGCGGGGGAGGGTATACAGAATATAGCCCTATTTGGTGAAAGACCAAGTCCATATTATGGCAAGAACAGCTCAAATAAGCAAAGAGAAATGACAGTCCATCTTTACTTTAAGACATGAAGGTCAGTCAATACGGAAAATGTGAAGACCTTTGCAAGTTTCTTCGAGTGCAGTCGCAAAAACCATAAAGCGCTATGATGAACTGGCTCTCATGAGGACCACCACAGGAAAGGAAGACCCAGAGTTACCTCTGCTGCAGAGGAGAAGTTCATTAGAGTTACCAGCCTGTCATGACTTCCTCCGAAGCTGCCTTCTCTCCTTGTTCGGGCAGGCTTCGGCGTTCGTCGTCACAGGCCTTCTAGCCACTGCCGCTCCGCTCCGCATCTCATCATTCCATTTGTTTTGTCTTGTTTATTACACACACCTGGTTCATATCCCCTCATCATTACCTGTATTTGTGTTCCCTCTGCCCCCTTGTCTTTGTGTGTGATTGTTTATTGTGAGGTTAGTGAAGCTCGGTGGAGCTCCTAGTATTTTGTATCGCCGGGATATTTCCCTGTGTGCCTTGTTGCTTCCAGTGTGCCTGTTTTGCACACTGGAGTGTTTTGACACATTACTGTGTAACTCTGTGTTCCGGAATAAATCCTGTTATTTTGTGATTTACCCTCCTGCGCCTGACTCTTTCGAAATCATCCATCACATGGCCTCAGAAATTGCACCCCAAATAAGTGCTTCACATAGTTCAAGTAACAGACACATCTCAACATCAACTGTTCAGAGGAGACTGCGTGAATCAAGCCTTCATGGTCGAATTGCTGCAAAGAAACCACTACTAAAGGACACCAATAATAAGAAGAGACTTGCTTGGGCCAAGAAACACAAGCAATGGACATTAGACCGGTGGAAATGTGTCCTTTGGTCCGGAGTCCAAATTTGAGATTTCTGGTTCCAACCGCTGTGTCTTTGTGAGACGCAATGTAGGTGAACGGATGATCTCCGCGTGTGTAGTTCCCACCGTGAAGCACGGAGGAGGAGGTGTGATGGTGTGGGGGTGCTTTGCTGGTGACACTGTCTGTGATTTATTTAGATTTCAAGGCACACTTAACCAGCATGGCTGCATTCTGCAGCGATACGCCATCCCATCTGGTTTGGGCTTAGTGGGACAATCATTTGTTTTTCAACAGGACAATGACCCAACACACCACCAGGCTGTGTAAGGGCTATTTGACCAAGAAGGAGAGTGATGGAGTGCTGTATCAGATGACCTGGCCTCCACAATCACCCGACCTCCATCAAGACTGTTGGAAACTCCATCAAGACTGTTGGAAAAGCATTCCAGGTGTAGCTGGTTGAGAGAATGCCAAGAGTGTCCAAAGCTGTCATCAAGCACAAGGGTGGCTACTTTGAAGAATCTCAAATATAAAATATATTTTGATTTGTTTAACACTTTTTTGGTTACTACATGATTCCTTATGTGTTATTTCATAGTTTTGATGTCTTCACTATTATTCTACAATGTAGAAAAGAGAAATCCTTGAATGAGTAGGTGTTCTAAAACTTTTGACCGGTAGTGTACATACACTATCAAGCATTTCACACATATTATTTAGATACTGACTGTTAGCACTTAGTGGCTTATAGCAACACCCCAAAATAAAACGTTTTATATGTGCCAAGTGAACATGCAACCACAACACTTCAATAACACTTGACATAAGATCTTCTCTAAGCATTACAGGGATATGGCTCTGAATATACAGTGGGGAAAAAAGTATTTAGTCAGCCACCAATTGTGTAATTTTCATCATAGGTACACGTCAACTATGACAGACAAAATGAGAAAAAAAAATCCAGAAAATCACATTATAGGATTTTTTATGAATTTATTTGCAAATTATGGTGGAAAATAAGTATTTGGTCAATAACAAAAGTTTCTCAATACTTTGTTATATACCCTTTGTTGGCAATGACACAGGTCAAACGTTTTCTGTAAGTCTTCACAAGGTTTTCACACACTGTTGCTGGTATTTTGGCCCATTCCTCCATGCAGATCTTCTCTAGAGCAGTGATGTTTTGGGGCTGTCGCTGGGCAACACGGACTTTCAACTCCCTCCAAAGACTTTCTATGGGGTTGAGATCTGGAGACTGGCTAGGCCACTCCAGGACCTTGAAATGCTTCTTACGAAGCCACTCCTTCGTTGCCCGGGCGGTGTGTTTGGGATCATTGTCATGCTGAAAGACCCAGCCACGTTTCATCTTCAATGCCCTTGCTGATGGAAGGAGGTTTTCACTCAAAATCTCACGATACATGGCCCCATTCATTCTTTCCTTTACACGGATCAGTCGTCCTGGTCCCTTTGCAGAAAAACAGCCCCAAAGCATGATGTTTCCACCCCCATGCTTCACAGTAGGTATGGTTTTCTTTGGATGCAACTCAGCATTCTTTGTCCTCCAAACACGACGAGTTGAGTTTTTACCAAAAAGTTCTATTTTGGTTTCATCTGACCATATGACATTCTCCCAATCCTCTTCTGGATCATCCAAATGCACTCTAGCAAACTTCAGACGGGCCTGGACATGTACTGGCTTAAGCAGGGGGACACGTCTGGCACTGCAGGATTTGAGTCCCTGGCGGCGTAGTGTGTTACTGATGGTAGGCTTTGTTACTTTGGTCCCAGCTCTCTGCAGGTCATTCACTAGGTCCCCCCGTGTGGTTCTGGGATTTTTGCTCACCGTTCTTGTGATCATTTTGACCCCACGTGGTGAGATCTTGCGTGGAGCCCCAGATCGAGGGAGATTATCAGTGGTCTTGTATGTCTTCCATTTCCTAATAATTGCTCCCACAGTTGATTTCTTCAAACCAAGCTTCTTACCTATTGCAGATGCAGTCTTCCCAGCCTGGTGCAGGTCTACAATTTTGTTTCTGGTGTCCTTTGACAGCTCTTTGGTCTTGGCCATAGTGGAGTTTGGAGTGTGACTGTTTGAGGTTGTGGACAGGTGTCTTTTATACTGATAACAAGTTCAAACAGGTGCCATTAATACAGGTAACGAGTGGAGGACAGAGGAGCCTCTTAAAGAAGAAGTTACAGCTCTGTGAGAGCCAGAAATCTTGCTTGTTTGTAGGTGACCAAATACTTATTTTCCACCATAATTTTCAAATAAATTCATTAAAAATCCTACAATGTGATTTTCTGGGGAAAAAAATCTCAATTTGTCTGTCATTGTTGACGTGTACCTATGATGAAAATTACAGGCCTCTCTCATCTTTTTAAGTGGGAGAACTTGCACAATTGGTGGCTGACGAAATACTTTTTTTCCCCACTGTATACAGCAACACCTCCACCATAAGCATTCCTGTCTCTTCTATAATAATATAATAATGTGCCATTTAGCAGACGCTTTTATCCAAAGCGACTTACAGTCATGTGTGCATACATTTTTACGTATGGGTGGTCCCGGGGATCGAACCCACTACCCTGGCGTTACAAGCGCCATGCTCTACCAATTGAGCTACAGAGATGTTATATCGTTGTATTGCTCCTGCTGTATCATCAAATGAACTATATACTGTAAGTGAGTCTCAGAAATGGCTAATGTATGAATGTTATCTGATATTAGCAAGTTATTGATATCATTAACCTTATTTCTAAGGCTACATATATTAATATGAGCTATTTTCAGCCCTTTCCTGGGTAGCTTATCAGAGATAGACATAATATGGAAAAGAGCAAACAAAGGAAGAGAAAAAAATATACATTCAGCAGTCCATTAATCAGTTGGTGTGTGTAAGTGTGTGTGTGTGCTGTGGGGTTGAAGCTATGAACCAATAGGCTTGGCTCTCTCATCCCGCCCAGGCTTTTGGGAGGGAGAGTGGATAATGAGCCTGTCATAGCGGATGTAAGCAATGTCCCCCCGCGCTCTGGCAGCTTTCATGGCTGGGATAAGATCTTCCCTCTTCTGGCACACAGCTTCAGGATAGACCTCGTTGAGGAAGATGTACGTTCCTCCCAAGTTCTTGGCTCTTTCCAGAACAGCTACCTTTTACTTGAACCTCAGGAACTTGACCACTATCGGCCTGGGCCTGTCACCTGGGCAGGTGGTTGTTTTTCCAGTCCTGTGGGCACGCTCCCCTTCAATCTTCCTGTGGTCCATCTTCCATTTCCCTCAATTTGTCCTCAGACTCTGTCCAGGTCTCATGTGGAGATTCTGCAATTCCGTCCACAACCATGTTGTTCCGCCTTGATCCTGTAACTATAAATGTCTTCTTATGTAATCATATAAAGTGTGCATGTTCAAGATAGCATGCAGAGGTCATCGCAGGTCTGTGGAGAGCGTGCTGCTGATCCAGTTTCTGCTGTTTTGCCTATAGCTATGGAACCCTGACCAGTTCACCGGATGTGCTACCTTGTCGTGCTGCTGCTCCAGTTTCAACTGTTC
Source organism: Coregonus lavaretus (assembly GCF_964263955.1). NCBI lineage: Eukaryota > Metazoa > Chordata > Actinopteri > Salmoniformes > Salmonidae > Coregonus > Coregonus lavaretus. The sequence continues at coordinate 14,912,493 of NC_140011.1, forward strand.
TGCCTGTGGCTATGGAACCCTGACTTGTTCACCGAACATGCTAACTTGTCCTGGACCTGCTGTTTTTGACCCTCTCTCTCCCTCTCCCTCTCCCTCTCTCTCACGCTCTCTCTCTCTCTCTCTCCCTCCCTCTCTACCACACCTGCTGTCTCGACCTCTGAATTCTCGGCTATGAAAAGCCAACTGACATTTACTCCTGAGGTGCTGACCTGTTGCACCCTCTACAACCACTGTGATTATTATTTGACCCTGCTGGTCACAAACATTTGAACATCTTGAAGAACGATCTGGCCTTAATGGCCATGTACTCGTATAATCTCCACCCAGCACAGCCAGAAGAGGACTGGCCACCCCTCAGAGCCTGGTTCCTCTCTAGGTTTCTTCCTAGGTTCTTGCCTTTGTAGAGAGTTTTCCATAGCCACCATGCTTCTACATCTGCATTGCTTGCTGTTTGGTGTTTTAGGCTGGGTTTATGTATAAGCACTTTGTGACATCTGCTGATGTAAAAAGGGCTTTATAAATACATTTGATTGATTGATTGATTGATTAATTGATCTTCACAATTGCTGAAATAATCTGTGCAGAATCTCGAATGGCATTGATCACTTGCACCATGTACTTTTAATGTAATTTCAACTGCAATCCAGGTCATTTGGTTCTGCTATTAGATGAAGCACAGGGATAACACATTAATCTGTTGTTTAAATAAACAAGTATCTGACATTGTATTCCCATTTCTACGTTGCTGTGCTTTTAAATGGTTGAAAGCACAGTGATAGACATTTGGGTGACAACTAAACCAAAAATCAGACATTGTTTTTCCATTGGAATTTGGTTGTGCTTTTAGATGGTCGAAGGCATAGTGATAACACATTGGAAATGTAACTAACTTTTGGCTGTCTTTTTGAGTGGGTGACAGGCAAGTGCACAGATAGGGCTCTACCTGTGCAGAGCACATGCCCCTTTGCCCTTCCAGTCTCCAAATTGCCCTTTTGGGTGGTGGTATAATTTCCCCCAAAAAGTACATTTTCTGTATACATTTTTTGCCATCGATGTTTGGAAACCACTGCCCACAAGTTGTCATCAAGTTCGCCACCCCCCACCCTGTCCGTTCGGTAGCCTGTTGATCTGCCATATACGGTTGTGCCTTTTTTTCCATTCTGCCCTGTACAGAGATTGCACACGCCTGGTATCCAAACATGCATGGCTTGAGCGATGCGGTCACCGGTCGAGTGTGTGTAGATAGCTATCTAATTTAAATATCAACAGTACTGCCACGGCAGCATAACATTTGATTAACACTTGATAACACTTGATTTAGCCTACATCATCATCAACATTTGGTCTGGTTGGCTGGTAGGCATAGCAGAGAGAGGCAGAAAGATAGTGAGGTAAATTACAATCAGTAAAAGAAATCGAGCTAGCTAACTAGCAGATTTACATCAATCATCAACATCAATGACCACCCTCTTTTCCCGATGTCAATCATGTCTTTAGGAGGCACTGTAACAAGCTTGATACAATTTGTGATGATGAGTGAGTGTGTTGTTGCAAAAATAAATAGGCCTATGCAAAAAAAAAAAGGTGCCCTTTTTTCATATTGAGCACCTGCCCTCTGAAACGCCCTGGTGTGTGAATATAGGTTGTAATTTCAAACAAATATTACCCAATTATCCTCGTTGAAATTACTTGGTGATGAATTGGTGTGCGCAGTGGGTGGTATCTCTGTTTCTTTAGGGTGAGTCACCATTACCTCAGATGATGATAATGATGATGACATGTTAACTGCATCTGGGTTTGTGTGGCCTTGGAATTCATTTTTCTGTAGACTCTAACAACACACACACTGCTCCCTAGTGCGGTGGGAGAGAAAACACCTCCTACTCAGGTATACAAATACCTGGTGGCATGACAACCCAACATGCTTTAACGCAATGAGAACACAGTTGTAAATGGCATCCAATGTCCTCACTGCCCGTTTCTACTAGGGATGGGAATTGCCAGGGACCTCACGATACGATATTATCATGATACTTAGGCCGAGATGATATGTATTGCGATTCTCACGATTCTATATGTATTTTGATTCGATACTGTGTTTTAATTGCGATTCGATGTTCCAAACATGTTGCTCGCTATACAGTGCATTCGGAAAGTATTCAGACCCCTTGACCTTTTCCATATTTTGTTACGTTACAGCCTTATTCTAAAATTTAAATCATAAATCTACACACAATATCCCATAATGACAAAGCAAAAACAGGTTTTTGACATTTTTGCAAATGTATTCAGATCCTTTGCTATGAGACTCGAAATAGAGCTCAGGTGCATCCTGTTTCCATTGATCATCCTTGAGATGTTTCTACAACTTGATTGGAGTCTACCTGTGGTAAATTCAATTGATTGGACATTATTTGGAAAGGCACACACCTGTCTATATAAAGTCCCACAGTTGACAGTGCATGTCAGAGCAAAAACCAAGCCATGACGTCGAAGGAATTGTCCGTAGAGCTCTGAGACAGGATTGTGTTGAGGCACAGATCTGGGGAAGGGTACCAAAAAATTTCTGCAGCATTGAAGGTCCCCAAGAACACAGTGGCCTCCATCATTCTTAAATGGAAACAGTTTGGAACCACCAAGACTCTTCCTAGAGCAGGCCGCCCAGCCAAACTGAGCAATCGGGGGAGAAGGGGGAGAAGGGCCTTGGTCAGGCAGGTGACCAAGAACTGGATGGTCACTCTGACAGAGCTCCAGAGTTCCTCTGTGGTGATGGGAGAACCTTCCAGAAGGACATCCATCTCTGCAGCACTCCACCAATCAGGCCTTTCTGGTAGAGTGGCCAGACAGAAGCCATTCCTCAGTAAAAGGCACATGACAGCCCGCTTGGAGTTTGCCAAAAGGCACCTAAAGGACTCTCAGACCATGAGAAATAAGATTATATGGTCTATAGAAACCAAGATTGAACTCTTTGACCTGAATGCCAAGCATCACATCTGGAGGAAACCTGGCACCATCCCTACGGTGAAGCATGGTGGTGGCAGCAACATGCTATGGGGATGTTTTTCAGTGGAAGAGACTGAGAGACTAGTCAGGATCGAGGGAAAGATGAATGTACAGAGAGATCCTTGATGAAAACCTGCTCCAGAGCGCTCAGGACCTCAGACTGGGGCAAAGGTTAACCTTCAAACTGGACAATGACCCTAACCACACAGCCAAGACAACGCAGGAGTGGCTTTGGGACAAGCCTCTGAATGTCCTTGAGTGGCCCAGCCAGAGCCCGGACTTGAACCCGATCGATCATCTCTGGAGAGACCAGTAAATAGCTGTGCAGCGACGCTCCCCATTCAACCTGACAGAGCTTGAGAGGATCTGCAGAGAAGAATGGGAGAAACTCCCCAAATACAGGTGTGCCAAGCTTGTAGTATCATACCCAAGAAGACTCGAGGCTGTAATCGCTGCCAAAGGTGCCTCAACAAAGTAATGAGTAAAGGGTCTGAACACTTACAGTTGAAGTCGGAAGTTTACATACACCCATTTGCGACCAAGCTTTAACTTCCTGACTGATGTCTTGAGATAATTTTCCTTCCTCATGATGCAATCTATTTTGTGAAGTGCACCAGTCCCTCCTGCAGCAAAGCACCCCCACAGCATGATGCTGCCACCCCCGTGCTTCACGGTTGGGATGGTGGTCTTCGGCTTGCAAGTACCCCCTTTTTCCTCCAAACATAACGATGGGCATTATGGCCAAACAGTTCTATTTTTGTTTCATCAGACCAGAGGACATTTCTCCCAAAAATACGATCTTTGTCCCCATGTGCAGTTGCAAACTGTAGTCTGGCTTTTTTATGGTGGTTTTGGAGCAGTGGCTTCTTCCTTGCTGAGCGGCCTTTCAGGTTATGTCGATATAAGACTCGTTTTACTGTGGATATGGATACTTTTGTACCTGTTACCTCCAGCATCTTCACAAGGTCCTTTGCTGTTGTTCTGGGATTGATTTGCACTTTTCACACCAAAGTACGTTCATCTCTAGGAGACAGAACGCATCTCCTTCCTGAGTGGTATGACAGCTGCGTTGTCCCATGGTGTTTATACTTGCGTACTATTGTTTGTACAGATGAACGTGGTACCTCCAGGCATTTGGAAATTGCTCCCAAGGATGAACCAGACTACAATTTTTTCTGAGGTCTTGGCTGATTTCTTTTGATTTTCCCATGATGTCAAGCGAAGAGGCACTGAGTTTGAAGGTAGGCCTTGAAATACATCCACAGGTACACCTCCAATTGACTCAAATTATGTCAATTAGCCTATCAGAAGCTTCTAAAGCCATGACATCATTTTCTGGAATTTTCCAAGCTGTTTAAAGGCACAGTCAACTTAGTGTATGTAAACTTCTGACCCACTGGAATTGTGATACAGTGAATTATAAGTGAAATAATCTGTCTGTAAACAATTTTTGGAATTAATTACTTTATGTCATGCACAAGGTAGATGTCCTAACTGACTTGCCAAAACTATAGTTTGTTAACAAGAACTTTGTGGAGTGGTTGAAAAACGAGTTTTAATGACTCCAACCTAAGTGTATGTAAACTTCCGACTTCAACTGTATACCCAACTAGCGCAAAAATAATATTGCACTATTGTCAAACCGATATGATACAATATATCATCAAAAATAATATCCCGATATGTAACTGTATCGATATTTTCCCCCATCACTAGTTTCTACCAACACACACACACACACACACACACACATACCTTACCTAGCCACCCTGCTCCAGAGTTGGGGACACACATGTCCATCTCAGCGCTGGGCAGGACGAACCCCACCACGAACACCTCCACCCCATCAGACATCAGCGCCATGCCCAGCACAAAGAACAGCTGCCACTGGAACCTGCCGTGGCCACACTCCTGCATGATCAGCTCATACTGCTGGGCCAGCTCCTCCTCGTCCGCCTGCCTCTCCTGCTCCAGGTCCTTACGGTCCCTCAGGCTGTCTGAGACAAGTTGACCCAGAGAATCATGCCCATCCCTAGGCTTCCTGTCAGCAGGCACCCCCTGATACTCCCCCTCATAGATCTCATCTTCATCATCGTGACCCTCCGTGGCATCACTGGCGTAGTCTTCCCCGTCTTCATCGTTGGCGGTGCGACCACCGGGGAAGTGGTCATTGCCGTCGGGCTGCGTGTAGGCGGAGCGTCCGTCATCATCGTCTTCATCCTCGTTCTGGAACTGGCTGTAGTTGTGTTGGGAGGAGTACTCGTCCGAAGCGCGGTTGACGACCTTGCTGAACTTCTTAGCGGCGTGGCGTTTGGCCTCCTTGGCGATGTCCTTGGCGCCCTTCACCAGTGACGTCCTGTTGTTGTACGACTCATCCATCTTGCTGACTCTGATTCTATCTACCTGTCTTTATTTGTCCTTTATCTAACCAGCTAGGTCAGTTGGGAACCAACGCTCATTGGCAAAAAGAACCGCCAAAAAGCTGACCTAAGAACTGCAGGGCAATTCAATTGCAGCAAATCACAGTAAGTTGGGAGATGGTTCAAATTATGCTAGTGTTGGCTAGGATCGCTAGCTGCTACTGCTGGTGTGAGGGAGAGCAGATCTCTATGGCAGTGGGATGGGAGCAGTCACAAGGTTGAGAGGTGAAGACAGCTGAGTTCCAGTAGGAGAGATCACCATCCACGCTGTCTTTAGGTCTGGTCACAGCTCATCTGTCTGTGGAGAGAGAGAAAGGCACAAAGAAATTAGCTTAATTTCATAAACGTGGTTAACAGTGAACCCATATAGCTCTGTTTTAACTTGACACCTTATTCTGGTCCAGCAGTGTTCAGGTTAATGTCCCATTTCAGTGTCAGTCCCTAAAGTCAGGTTCTCTGCAGAGTGGACTGTTTGTGCCTGTAGAGTTAGTGAGGAAGCCTTGAGGCCTTCAGTGTACTAGCTATAACTCTTCCTCAACATTATCAGGGGATCTGTCTGTGACATCAATGGAAGGAAATGAATGTAAAAGGCGGAAACAAGGGACAGAGAGAAGTGGATAAATAAAAGTGGATCCATTCCATCCACTCTGTGACTGGAATGGGTCTGAGACACCCATGTGATCTGTTTGGGGGTCTATGAGTTCTGGTTAGGTCTGATCCATCTAGTCCTATACGTTCCATCTAGATTCTGTGTTCCGTCTCTAGACTGGTCTAGAGTCTGTATATTCTGTCTGAGCATGTGTGTTCCATCCTGCCTTACCATCAAATCAAACATCTAATCACATTGTATATGTCACATGCGCCGAATACAACGGGTGTAGACTTTTTTTTGAGCCCTTCCCAACGATGCAGAGTTTTACAAAATAACACACACAAAAAAATAGTAACACAAGAGGAATAAAATACACAAGAATGAAACTATATACATGGAGTACAAGTACCAGATCAATGTGCAGAGGTACTGTACAACGTATTTGAGGTAGATATGTACATAAAGGCAGGGTAAAGTAACTAGGCATCAGGATAGATAATAATAAGAGTAAAATAAAGAACAGAGTAGCAGCAGCATATGATGAGTGTTCAAGTGTGTATGTGTGTGTGTGTGTGTGTGTTTTTTTGTAAGAGTGTCAGTGTAATGTGTGTGAGTGAGTGCGTACACTGTGTGCACAATTATTAGGCAAGTCAGTATTTTGACCATATCATCAGTAGTATGCATATTTCCCAACTCCAAGCTGTATAAACTGGAATGCTTATTGGATTTAAGCATATCAGGTGATGTGTATTTGTGTAATGAGGGAGGGTGTGGCATAAGGAGATCAACGCCCTGTATCAAGGTGTGTATAATTATTAGGCAGCTTCTTTTCCTCAGGCAAAATGGGCAAAAAAAGAGATATAACTGACTCTGAAAATTCAAAAAAAGTATTTCAGAGGGATGGCATTTTTCCTATTTTGTTGCCTTACAACCTGGAATGAAAATTGATTTTTGGGGGGTTTGTATCATTTGGTTTACACAACATGCCTACCACTTTGAAGAGGCAAAATATTTTTTGGGGTGAAACAAACAAGAAATAAGACAAAAAAACAGAAAACTTGAGCGTGCATAACTATTCACCCCCCCCCAAAGTCAATACTTTGTAGAGCCACCTTTTGCAGCAATTACAGCTGTAAGTCTCTTGGGGTATGTCTCTATAAGTTTGGCACATCTAGCCACCAGGATTTTTGCCCAGTCTTCAAGGCAAAACTGCTCCAGCTCCTTCAAGTTGGATGGGTTCCGCTGGTGTACAGCAATCTTTAAGTCATACCACAGATTCTCAATTGGATTGAGGTCTGGGCTTTGACTAGGCCATTCCAAGACATTTAAATGTTTCCCCTTAAACCACTCGAATGTTGCTTTAGCAGTTTGCTTATGGTCATTGTCCTGCCGGAAGGTGAACCTCCGCCCCAGTCTCAAATCTCTGGAAGACTGAAACAGGTTTCCCTCAAGAATTTCCCTGTATTTAGCGCCATCCATCATTCCTTCAATTCTGACCAGTTTCCCAGTCCCTGCCGATGAAAATCATCCCCACAGCATGATGCTGCCACCACCATGCTTCACTGTGAGGATGGTGTTCTCGGGGTGATGAGAGGTGTTGGGTTTGCGCCAGACATAGTGTTTCCCTTGATGGCCAAAAAGCTCAATTTTAGTCTCATCTGACCAGAGTACCTTCTTCCATATGTTTGGGGAGTCTCCCACATGCCTTTTGGCGAACACCAAACGTGTTTGCTTGTTCTTTTCTTTAAGCAATGGCTTTTTTCTGGCCACTCTTTCGTAAAGCCCAGCTCTGTGGAGTGTACAGCTTAAAGTGGTCCTATGGAAAGATACTCCAATCTCCGCGGTGGAGCTTTGCAGCTCCTTCAGGGTTATCTTTAGTCTCTTTGTTGCCTCTCTGATTAATGCCCTCCTTGCCTGAGTTTTGGTGGGCGGTCCTCTCTTGGCAGGTTTGTTGTGGTGCCATATTCTTTCCATTTTTAAATAATGGATTTAATGGTGCTCCGTGGGATGTTCAAAGTTTCAGATATTTTTTTATAACCAAACCCTGATCTGTACTTCTCCACAACTTTGTCCCTGACCTGTTTGGAGAGCTCCTTGGTCTTCATGGTGCCAATTGCTTGGTGGTGCTCCTTGCTTAGTGGTGTTGCAGACTCTGGGGCCTTTCAGAACAGGTGTATATATACTGAGATCATGTGACAGATCATGTGACACTTAGATTGCACACAGGTGGACTTTATTTAACTAATTATGTGACTTCTGAAGGTAATTGGTTGCACCAGGTCTTATTTAGGGGCTTCATAGCAAAGGGGGTGAATACATATGCACGCACCACTTTTACTTTTACGAAACAAGTTATTTTTTTCATTTCACTTCACCAATTTGGACTATTTAGTGTATCTTCATTACATGAAATCCATTTATAAAAATAAAATAAATAAAAATCCATTTAAATTACAGGTTGTAATGCAACAAAATCGGACAAACGCCAAGGGGGATGAATACTTTTGCAAGGCACTGTAGTGTGTATAATAGTCTTGTGAGTGTGCATAGGGTAAATGCAAGATAGGGTCAATGCAGTTTTAATTAACTATTTAATTAAATATGTAGCAGTCGTATGGCTATTTAGCAGTCTTATAGCTGGGGGGGTAGAAGCTGTTTCGGAGCATGTTGGTCCGAGAACCGATGCTCCGGTACCGTTTGCCGGACGGTAGCAGAGTGAACAGTCTATGACTTGGGTGGCTGAAGTCTTTGGCAATTTTTACTGCCTCAAACTCACATTGTAAAGTGGTGGGTAACACGCTGATATCATGCCTACCATTGAATACAGCCTATGCACTCGAATGGGAAGCATGCTTTAATTACAAGTTGAGATTGAGAAATAAAAATAGTAGCTATTTTCAGTCGAGACCATCAAAACAGTTTTTAACACATTAATTGTGGCCATCAAAACAGTTAACACACGATTGCATTTAGAATTATTTGTTGCGCAATGACTGGACTTATAAAAGCATGTTTCACTCCAGTACCAGCTTTATGAGGAGCTGCTCTCGCGCTGTCTGACAGGTGATAGGCCATTCCGCTCCTCAAACTAGGCTCTGTATGCTGTGTACGTGTGATAAGATACATGACGACTAACGGAAATATACACGTGCCAATTTAATTCCACAATATTATGCAAATTAACCCATAGACTGATTAGCATGACCGGTCAAATGTATTTTCGTCGGCTAACGGATTAACGGTTAACTGTTAACATCCCTAGTTCGTATAGTTATTGTGGGGACGACGTCGTCTATGCACTTATTGATGAAGCCCGTGACTGATGTGGTAAACTCCTCAATGCTATCGGATGAATCCTGGAACATATCCCAGTCTGTACTAGCAAAACAGTCTTGTAGCCTCAAGTCTGCTTCATCGGACCTCTTCCGTATTGAGCGCGTCACTGGTACTTCCTGTTTGAGCTTTTGTTTGTAAAAAGGAAGCAGGAGGATAGAGTCATGGTCTGATTTGCCGATGGGGAGATGAGGGAGGGCCTTGTATGCGTTTCTGTGGGTAGAATAGCGCCCCTAGTGGCGGAGGAGACATGTTGGTAGAAGTGAGGTAAAATGGTTTTAAGTCTGCCGGCGTTAAAGTCTCCGCCCACCAGAAATGCTTCCCCTGGGTGTGCGGTTTCTTGTTTGTTTATGGCACCATACAGTTTGTTGATTGCCAAAGTGGTGTTGGCTTGTGGAGGGATGTTGACAGCCGTGATAATTACGGATGAGAACTCTCTTGGTAGAGAAAAAGCTCTGCAGCTTATTCTATATTAGGTGAGCAAAAGCTAGAGATTTCCTTCACACTGGAAACAGTGCACCAGTTGTTGTTTATGAAGAGGCACACCCCTCTCCCTTTGGACTTGCCCGAGGCTACTGCCGTTTGATCATGACACTGCATGAAGAAGAAGTTTCTGCAAGGCATATAATGTTGCAGCTTTTCAAGTCTCTCTGATAGGAGACTCTCGAACGAATCTCATCCATCATTCTTGAGTGACTGGACATTTGTCAATAAAATGGAGGTGAGTGCTGGTCGATTTTCACTTCGTCTCAGTCTCACCAGGATGCCAGCCCGTCTACCGTGTCTACGCCTGCGTCATTTTGGTAGCCCATGAAACTAAGGAATAGGGTTCGGTGTGAACAAGGGAACAGATGAGTCAGATTCTAAGTCAAAATCGAGGTTAGTAACTGTCGATCTGATATCCAAAAGCGCTGCTCCCCTCCGGCGCTCTGATTCACCGGTCTACTGAGCCACCGGTCTGAGCGCACCACCTCGGCAACACCAGAATGGAAACCCAACGCACCCTAATCACCTCCAGCGCACCTGCACCTCATCATATCATCACCACCCCTATTTAGCCCTGGCCTGTTTTGGATGATGTTGTGTGTGATTGTTTAGCTTCGTGTCGTTTACTCTATCTTTGTTATTTCTCTTGTTTATTGTTAAGTAAACCTTGACCTTGTTAATTCCTGCGTCTGCGTCCTGCCTCTTCGTATACTCAGTACGCGTCACAGAATCACACACCAAACAAAAATGGATGCAGCAGGAGTTTCCCAGTGCCTCAACCAGCACCAGCAGCAGCTTGCCCAGTTGAACGCTGCCATGCAGGAAGGGTTCCAAACTCTGCATAATCTGCCCAGCGCTCCGGTTCACCTCAGGGAGCTGCGAGTGCCCCCAATCCACCTGTTCTCATGCTATCACCCACTCCTGCGGGAACCCTCGCCCTACCGGAGCGCCATGACGGTAAAACTACTAAATGTAGCGGCTTCCTGCTACAGGTTTCCCTTTATCTGGCGCGTCAGCCTGGGGCATATCCATCTGACCAAGCCAGGATAGCGTTGGTGATTTCGCTTCTTAAAGGAAAGGCGCTGGATTGGGCCATGGCAGTCTGGGAAGGAGAGGAGGCAGTGGTGCTTCCCTACACCACCTTCCTCGCTAAGTTCAGGGCGGTTTGATCATCCCACGGAGGGAAAGGACAGGGTTGAGTGTCTCCTCCATCTACAACAGAGAGAGGGGCCCGCGTCCGAGTACACTCTGAGCTTTCGCACGGTGGCGGCATTTTCCGGCTGGAATGAGCGTGCTCTACGCATGGCCTTCAGGAGAGGCTTACGGGAGGACATCAAGACGGAACTCGCATGTCTGGACCTTGATACCCTCATCACCACGTCCATCCATCTTGACGACATGTTGAGAGACAGACGGCGTTCCCAACACCTCTTGGAGCCTCGACGCTCACCCCATCTGAGCTATGGAAGCCGCCTTGCTTCCGAGTCCTCACCCATGGAGGTGGGCAGCACCCCCTACACCACCACGGACCACAGATCTCCTGGCGGCTCCCTATCTAGGCGGTATGACTCCCGTCGCCGCTCCGTGAGTGTTACGTCAGCTCCTATCACAAAACCATTGTTTTTAGTTCCCATAATGGTGACTGGTTATTCCTTCTCTTCCATTTCTACCGCAATTATAGATTCCGGATCAGCGGGGAACCTTATAGATAGGGAGCTGGTCTCTGAATGGGGGTTGCCCACCGTGCCACTGCCATCTCCGCTACACGTCACCTCACTGGACAATAAACCCCTTGGATCAGGCACCATTACGCACGTCACTCTCCCCATCACCATCACCATTCCCATACTACCGGAGCACCACGAGGAGCTGTCATTCCACATTGCCCCGCAGAGAGGAACAATGGAGTTGGAGAGAGGGAGCTGTTGGCGGTGGTCCTCGCTCTGGAGGAATGGAGACACTTGCTGGAGGGCGCAGTCCATCCATTCCGGATTCTTACTGACCACCGGAATTTGGAGCACATGCTGGCAGCGAAACGGATGAACTCTCGTCAAGCCAGGCGGGCCCAATTTCTCACTCGCTTCAAATTCATTCTGTCCTACCGCCCAGGATCCCATACCCATCACCATACCGGAGAAAGGAAGGATCTGGGGGGTCCTATCCTGCCCTCATCTCTCATCGTTGCTCCGTTTGGGATGTGGACGAAGACATCCGCCTGGCAGCTCAGGAGGACCCAGTGCCTGCCAACGCCCCTCCGGAGTGCGTGTATGTACCCACCAGTGTCCGTGATCGCCTGCTGATCTGGGTGCACACCACCCTTACGGCAGGGCACTCTGGTATTACACGCACCCTGCATTCTCTAGCCCAAAAATACTGTTGGCCCACCTTGGCTTCTGATGTCTCCCGCTACGTCAAATCCTGTTCCGTATGTGCCCAAATGAAGACACCTCGGAATGCCACGGCAGGCAAACTAGTTCCTCTCCCAGTGCCTCAGCGACCTTGGTCACACCTGTCCATAGACTTTGTCACGACCTTCCACGTTCTGACGGCTTCACCACAGTCATGGTGGTCGTAGATCGTGCTTCCTTCTGCTCTCCAGGTCACTGATGTCCTATTCCAACAGGTCTTCCGGCATTATGAACTTCCGGAGGACATCGTCTCGGACCGTGGCCCCCAATTCACCTCCCGAGTGTGGAAGGCGTTGCTGGAGACCTTGCAGGCGTTGCAGGATTTCAGTCCTTCACGGCGTAGTGTGTTACCAATTTATTTCTTGGTGACTATGGTCCCATCAGTCTTGAGATCATTGACAAGATCCTCCTGTGTAGTTCTGGGCTGATTCCTCACCGTTCTCATGATCATTGCAACTCCATGAGGTGAGATCTTGCATGGAGCCCCAGGCCGAGGGAGACTGACAGTTATTTTGTGTTTCTTCCATTTGCGAATAATCGCACCAACTGTTGTCACCTTCTCACCAAGCTGCTTGGCGATGGTCTTGTAGCCCATTCCAGCCTTGTGTAGGTCTACAATCTTGTCCCTGACATCCTTGGAGAGCTCTTTGGTCTTGGCCATGGTGGAGAGTTTGGAATCTGATTGATTGATTGCTTCTGTGGACAGGTGACCTTTATACAGGTAACAAGCTGAGATTGGGAGCACTCCCTTTAAGAGTGTGCTCCTAATCTCAGCTCGTTACCTGTATAAAAGATACCTGGGAGCCAGAAATCTTTCTGATTGAGAGGGGGTCAAATACTTATTTCCCTCATTAAAATGCAAATCAATTTATAACATTTTTGACATGCGTTTTTCTGGATTTTGTTGTTGTTATTCTGTCTCTCACTGTTCAAATAAACCTACCATTAAAATTATAGACTGATAATTCTTTGTCAGTGGGCAAACGTACAAAATCAGCAGGGGATCAAATACTTTTTTCCCTCACTGTATATTCCCCTTTATTACTTTCCAACCCCACCACCCTTTCCCTACTTGGAGTAAATTAGTGAACAACAACGCTTAGGCCTCTACTTCCAGCCCATACCCACTATCTACATTTTATGGACACAGTCAATTTTACAATAATTATATTTTGTTTGTTTTTTCTCCTGAACTTCCTCTACTCTCAACCTCTCCGATCATTTTCATGATGTCCATCCGATTTGCTTCTATATGCCATATCTTTCCATCTGTGCTCCTTCACAAAAGCTCCCAACCTACAACCTATATACTTATTATGGACACAGTATGCTTACATTATTAGTTATCTTGTTATTATTTGTTGTTAGTTGTTATTAGTCCCATCCTTCAATTCCATTCAACACCTCCCATCTATCTTTTAACACCATCCATATAGGATTTATATTTTCCATATATATTTCAACTGTACTGTGATGTCTTACAAAAGTTCTGAACCTTTCTATTCTCATTGTTTCTACAGATTGTGAATTGAAAAGAAACATTTTTGATAAAAGTATTATTATGTTATCGATCGATTGACTATGACTTTTCAGATCACCCAGTAATGCTATCTGCAAGGTTAGCTCCAGGTAAATATTGCAATCCTTTATCCATTCCTGGACCTGTGTCCAAAAACAAGCTTCAAATGGACAGTACCAAAACAAATGATCTAATGATTCTGTCTCTTCGCAGCAAAATCTGCAGAGCTGGGAAGATTGTATCCCCCATATAAATAACATTCTATTGGTAGCAAGAATTTTATATAATAATTTAAATTGAAAGATTCTAAGTTTTGAATCCGGTGTCGTTTTGCGTATCAGTTCATAAACACTGTGCCATGGGATCGGTACGTCAAAAATCTCTTCCCAACTATTTTGCAATCTATATGGGACGGTTGTCAATCCTTTGGTCCTTAAATGAAACTGATATACTTTTTTATTTATCACAGTTTTCCTTAACCAATTATGTTCTTTAATGCAAGGCCGACAGACAAGTTCCTTACTTTCTCCCCCTTCCGCTTTCCTCTTCCATTTTTGCGGTAAGGCTGCAATTATTTGGTTGTAATTTTGGGTAGAGCAGACATTTCCATATGTTTTTGTTAGCTGCATGTGCGACATAACTCCACCAGTCCTACGATGATATCATTTATGAAGATTATACCTTTTTTAAACATTTTGTCAATTAGTATATTTGAGTTTAATCACAATATTTGTTGCATTATTTGTTCTGTCATTTCTGGAGGATTCAATTGAAATTGCAACCAACTTTCAATGGCTTGTTTTAGAAATAGTGATATTTGGGAGATGATCTCCTTTTCAAATAACTGAAAGTGAGTGGTTGTAATTTGAATAAAGGGAAAAAGACCATTCTTGAACATTGGGTGAGACAATCTTACTAATTTGCTAGAGAACCAGTTCGGATTTAAGTGTAACTTTTGTATGACTGAAGCTTTTAGTGATAGGTCTAATGCTTTAATATTTAATAATTTCTGTCCTCCGAATTCATATTCATTATATAAATAGGCCCATTTAATTTTGTCTGGCTTGCCGTTCCAAATAAAATGGAATATTTTTTTCTCATATAATTTAAAAAACTGTTCGCTAGGCGTAGGCAAGACCATAAGCAAATAGGTAAACTGGGATAATACTAAAGAGTTATTTTTCCACAAATTGACAGGTATTTACCTTTCCATGGTAGCAAGATCTTATCTATTTTGGCTACCTTTCTATTTAAATTTATTGAAGTGAGATCATTTATTTCCTTTGGGATATGTATTCTGAGTATATCCACATCACCATCAGACCTTTTTATTGGTAAACTACATGGTACATGTATATTTTTAATTGTTTAGTGATCCAATATGTAATATAGTACATTTGTCATAATTTGGTTGTAATCCAGAGAGGTTAGAAAAGGTATCTAGATCCTCTATGAGGCTGTGGAGGGATTCTAGTTGTGGATTTAAAAGAAGACATGAATCATCAGCGTACAATGACACCTTTGTTTTTAAGCCCTGGATTTCTAATCCCCTGATATTATTGTTGGATCTGATTTTAATAGCTAACATCTCGATGGCCACAATAAATAGATATGCCGGTAGTGGACAACCTTGTTTCACTCCTCTTGACAGTTAAAACTTTCTGAGAAATAGCCATTATTTACTATTTTACACCTAGGGTTACTATACAGTGGAGAAAAAAAGTATTTAGTCAGCCACCAATTGTGCAAGTTCTCCCACTTAAAAAGATGAGAGAGGCCTGTAATTTTTATCATAGGTACACGTCAACTATGACAGACAAAATGAGATTTTCTTTCTCCAGAAAATCACATTGTAGGATTTTTAATGAATTTATTTGCTAATTATGGTGGAAAATAAGTATTTGGTCAATAACAAAAGTTTCTCAATACTTTGTTATATACCCTTTGTTGGCAATGACACAGGTCAAATGTTTTCTGTAAGTCTTCACAAGGTTTTCACACACTGTTGCTGGTATTTTGGCCCATTCCTCCATGCAGATCTCCTCTAGAGCAGTGATGTTTTGGGGCTGTCGCTGGGCAACACGGACTTTCAACTCCCTCCAAAGATTTTCTATGGGGTTGAGATCTGGAGACTGGCTAGGCCACTCCAGGACCTTGAAATGCTTCTTACGAAGCCACTCCTTCGTTGCCCGGCGGTGTGTTTGGGATCATTGTCATGCTGAAAGACCCAGCCACGTTTCATCTTCAATGCCCTTGCTGATGGAAGGAGGTTTTCACTCAAAATCTCACGATACATGGCCCCATTCATTCTTTCCTTTACACGGATCAGTCGTCCTGGTCCCTTTGCAGAAAAACAGCCCCAAAGCATGATGTTTCCACCCCCATGCTTCACAGTAGGTATGGTGTTCTTTGGATGAAACTCAACATTCTTTGTCCTCCAAACACGACGAGTTGAGTTTTTACCAAAAAGTTATATTTTGGTTTCATCTGACCATATGACATTCTCCCAATCCTCTTCTGGATCATCCAAATGCACTCTAGCAAACTTCAGACGGGCCTGGACATGTACTGGCTTAAACAGGGGGACACGTCTGGCACTGCAGGATTTGAGTCCCTGGCGGCGTAGTGTGTTACTGATGGTAGGCTTTGTTACTTTGGTCCCAGCTCTCTGCAGGTCATTCACTAGGTCCCCCCGTGTGGTTCTTGGATTTTTGCTCACCGTTCTTGTGATCATTTTGACCCCACGGGGTGAGATCTTGCGTGGAGCCCCAGATCGAGGGAGATTATCAGTGGTCTTGTATGTCTTCCATTTCCTAATAATTGCTCCCACAGTTGATTTCTTCAAACCAAGCTGCTTACCTATTGCAGATTCAGTCTTCCCAGCCTGGTGCAGGTCTACAATTTTGTTTCTGGTGTCCTTTGACAGCTCTTTGGTCTTGGCCATAGTGGAGTTTGGAGTGTGACTGTTTGAGGTTGTGGACAGGTGTCTTTTATACTGATAACAAGTTCAAACAGGTGCCATTAATACAGGTAACGAGTGGAGGACAGAGGAGCCTCTTAAAGAAGAAGTTACAGCTCTGTGAAAGCCAGAAATCTTGCTTGTTTGTAGGTGACCAAATACTTATTTTCCACCATAATTTGCAAATAAATTCATTGAAAATCTTACAATGTGATTTTCTGGAGAGAAAAAATCTCAATTTGTCTGTCATAGTTGACGTGTACCTATGATGAAAATTACAGGCCTCTCTCATCTTTTTAAGTGGGAGAACTTGCACAATTGGTGGCTGACTAAATACTTTTTTCCCCCACTGTACATGATTTTGACCCATTTTATAAGAGATTCTCCAAAATTGAAATGCTCCAGGCATTTATATATAAACCCCAGTCGCACTTTATCAAATGCCTTTTCGAAGTCTGCTATGAATAGCAGGCCTGGTTTCCCAGATTTTCCATAGTGTTCTATTGTTTCCAATACTTGCCTTATATTATCTCCAATGTATCTTCCATGTAAAAAAACCTGTCTGATTAGAATGACAATACCTTTTTAATTCTATGCGCTATACATTTTGCTATAACTTTTGCATCACAACACTGAAGTGTAAGGGGCTTCCAATTTTTTTAATGGACTGGATCTTTATATTTTCCACTTGTATCCTGTTTCAGTAATAATGAGATCAGACCTTCTTCTTGAGTGTCAGATAATCTACCATTTACATAGGAGTGGTTAAAACATGCTAATAACGGTCCTCTTCGTATATCAAAAAAAGGTTTGGTATACCTCGACTGGTATGCCATCCAACCCTGGAGTTTTCCCGGACTTAAAGTCTTTAATTGCATCCAGAAGTTCCTCCTCTGTAATTTCACCTTCACATGAGTCTTTCTGTATGGCTGTTAATTTTATATTATCAATAGAAAAACATCTCTACAATTAGCTTCATTTAGAGGAGATGGAGGCGACTGAAACGAAAACATATGCTTAAAGTACTTTGTTTCCTCCTTCAAAATATCAATTGGGGAATCATGGGTTACTCCGTCAATTGTAACCAGTTTCATTCAATTATTTTTCGTAGCATTCCTATGTTGAAGATTAAAAAAGAATTTGGTGCATTTTTCCCCATATTCCATCCAGTTTGCTTTATTTTTTATAATATATTACACTTGATCTTTATTGAATAAGTTTCTCCATTTCTTTTTGTTTTTCCTCTAATTTATTCTGAGCCTCTATGTTACAGTTTTTATTGCCATCTATCTGTTCTGTTAGACTTTCTATTTCCTTTGTTAGTATAAATTATTTTGACCAAAATTGCTTTTGTTTTCGAGATGAATACTGAATTGCATGGCCTCTAAAGGCACATTTAAAGGTGTCCCATACATTAAGGGGATTTGCTGTACCTATGTTATGTCGGAAAATAATAATAATAATAATAATTGGTCATTTAGCAGACGCTCTTATCCAGAGCGACTTACAGGAGCAATTAGGGTTAAGTGCCTTGCTCAAGGGCACATCGACAGATTTTTCACCTAGTGGGCTCGGGGATTAGAACCAGCGACCTTTCGGTTACTGGCACAACGCTCTTACCCACTAAGCTACCTGCCTCCCCAATGTCAGTTATAAATTCCTTTGTCCTAGTTAAAAATAAATTATCATCCAATAGGCTTTGATAAAATGTCCAATATCCTCGCCCACGTGGAAATTCAGTAAGAGTAATGTATATGCAAATTATATGATGGTCCGACCGCATTCTGTACCCATCAACACTTTTTAAACTTTTGGTGCCAACGAGAATGAGATAAGAAAGAAGTCAAGATGACTAGCTTGATTGAGTCTCCGCCATGTATATTTCACTAGATCAGGATATTTAAGCCTCCATATATCTACTAGTTCTAATGTATCCATGACATTCACGATTTCCTTAAGAGCATGTGGGTGATTGTTTGTGGTGTGATTTCCTTTACGGTCCATTGAGCTATTTAAAACAGTATTATAATCCCCCACCATAATAATATTGTCTTGAATTGCTTGCAGGGTTGATAATGTATTATATATATTGTCAAAGAAGTGTGGATCATCATTATTTGGTCCGTAAAGGTAAATTAGCCATATCTACCTTGCGTATCTATTTGAACAATTTGCATATTCGGATCGAAATTACTATTAATTAATATCATCACCCCTTTTGAATTTCTTTGCCCATGGGAGAAGTATATTTCGCGCCCCCATTCCATTTTCCACGCATCTTCATCTAGAATTGTTGAATGACTTTCCTGTAAACAATAGATATTATATTCCTTCTCTTTGAGCCATGTAAATATTGTTCTTCTTTTGTTATTATCAGCTAAGCCATTACAATTATAACTGGCTATACTTATTTCACCATACACCATAATGTGATACGAGTTTGAAGTCTATTTATCATTATATATGTTTGTAAATTTTCCAATAAAAAATACCGTAATGATTGAGTGTCCATATAGCTGTACCGTGATATTTGCATTGCTACTAAGTAACCCTTCAATTGTTCTCCACTAATTCCCCCGCTATAGCCCCTCCCCATCCGAAGTTGAGCCGTCATCCCAGTGATCGGCATCCCACCCACGTCCCTCCGGATCCCTAGGGCCCCGAGAGGCCAGGACCCATCCATCGACAACAGGACACAGTGCCACCCACAAAACAGAAGCAGATTAACCGCCAAAAGCATTTCCAATGCTTTCACCTCTCTCTCTCTATATATATATATAACTATTTAAAAATATATATCTATTCAAATATCCTGCATATCTTATTTTCCATCATTATCAATTAATATGCGTAACAATGTCGTCAGTTCATGCGCAGGATCTCAACATACAACCCGGATTGCCATTATATTACATTTAATTTATTGACAAGCAATTATTATCCTAGCAAATAATTACCGCGGTCCATCCCATACCCCCCCCAACACCCCCCCCGCACATACTCACATACTCCAACACACTCAACCCCCTTCCTCCACAATCAAACATAAAATCAGATGCTCAATGGTTGTTACATCCCAGAGCCCAACTCAAGAAAGGACCTGATTTACGAGTGCACATACAGTTACAGCTGATTGAGAAAGCATGCAAGATTGAGCAGAAATTGACAACAATGTGAGATTTGATTAATCTAATTAATCTATGTCAAGTCCTAGGTGATGGAGATCAGATCCACCCTCTTCACCTGAGACACAAACACTCTGGTCCCCCGTTGTAACCATTTTCCCCAAGCATCTCCGTGCAGTCAGACCTTTGATTATTTTGTGCCACCTGGGCCACAATGATAAACCCCCTCTCTGATTGTCTGAGTGTGACCCCCTCCCCATGGGTTACTGCAGCCAGTGTTGCCAGCACTGCCACTACCTGGGTGGGGGTACCCCACCAGAATCCCCACCGGCTAGGTACAAGGTCGTCAAGGTTCTCATTAGCAGCTTTGATAATTTCCTTGTATATAATGCTCTCCCATCAGGGGGCTCTGGCTTTGTATGACCAACCCTGCCAGGCAGGCTCAGAATCCTGAGGGGGCGGTGCTGCTCAAGTAGGTCTCTGACCGCATTTATTTCTCTGTTTAGGCTGCATACTCACAGCAGGTCTATAAAACAGATGGGAACTTCTCTTTGGGGTGTCCAGGATATAGGGTTGGGGATCTTTCCATCATAATAGGACAATAAAAAGTTAGATTAGATGTATACTATATTAAAAAAGGTATATCCCTCATCTACACATAATTGAATGCTCTCTCTCACTACCCCTGCTCATAGACACCCGTTGGCTCTGGGATATGCAACCATTTCCCCTCTCACTCACTTAACGCCGCACCCTTCCAAACACAAAAATGCACACCACATGGTTGACTGCGGAGGAAACGGGCTGAGCACGCAAACGCATCCGCATCCCTCACCTGCCGCAAGGGGGAAAGGACGCCAGGGAGAACATAGGACCAACCACAACAACCGCACGCTAAAATAATTAGTTGTATTTGAAGATGTATTATTCTGCTTGTTATCTTTTCTTGTTATATCGTTTTATCCTTTTTTTAAATACTATACTTACTATAAATGTTCTTTAATATTACAATCCCTATCATTGCTAGTATTTGGTGTTCCATTATTCGACTTCTCTATTACAACTTTTAGAATAGCCATGGAGTAGTCTTTGTGTCTCAGAACATTTGGTTGTCAATTTATAGTTTATCGACCACCAGTGCAACACGTTTCCCTTTTAATCTATTTACCTTGAAGATTGGATACAGAACTTTGCGCCTTTCTGCAATCTCCCTCGGGAACTGATCATTCATGCCTATTTTCGTGCCAGCAAGTCTTTTACCTAGGCTTTTAACCATTGCTTTATCCTTAAAAAATGCAAATTTGGCAATGATTGGGCGATCATATTTCTGTCCTCTTTGTCCAAAACGGTGTACACGTTCGAGTTGGATTTTATCGACAGCCTCGAGTGGGATTTGAAGCGCTGTATGCAGGAAATCCTTCATAATATTCTCGGTTATTTCTCCCTCCTTTTCCTGAATACCCGTAAGAACTAGATTTTCTCTCATCGATCTAGTTTGGATGTCTAGTAAGGCTTCTCTCAGAAGGTTGTTCTCCTCTTTAAGTTCCCTAATGTCCGTTTCCATCTTAGTGACTGTCACTTTTAATTTTTTGGTTTCTTTCTCCATTATCGCAGCTTTTTCGTCACTCATTTCAAGACTCGCTTTCAACTCTTTTACGTCCTTACTGACCAATGCTAATATGCCCAATTTGTCATTTATCGACTTCAACAGGTCGCTTTCCACACTTACCAGACCCAGTGGTGAAAAGCATATATCATCTGTATCAGTCGACGAGTCGCGTTTTCTCTTGGGGATTGGTTCTCCTCGTTTATCTTCCGCCATGTTTGGGTGTTGCGTGTTGTTGTAATATTTGTCGATATATTTCTCTAGCCTTATGATTTGTTTTGTGTTATTATCCAGATTGAATTTTATTTACTGCGAATATATGAAATGCTAATATTTAGTCTAACTTACTGATTTTGAATATTATGTTTTTATCTTGAGGTGGTTTGTACCGCTTTCTATTCAATACGTCATCTTGTCTAACGCACGCGCCTGTGTTGTTCCCCTCTTTCCTCTCCTCCTCTCCTCCTCCTCCTATGGGGAGGTTTCTTTGTTGCCACTGTCAGGACCAGCAGGGTGAGTGGGCGAGGTTTCTTCCCTGGGCAGAATATGCCCAGAACTCCCTCGTTCACTCCTCCATGGGGCTCACTCCCTTCCAGTGCGTCCTGGGGTACCAGCCGGCCCTGGCCCCTTGGTCACCCAGCCAGACCGATGCGCCCGCTGTCAACGAGTGGTTCCACAGGGCCGGACAGGTCTGGGACGCCGCCCATGTCCATCTCCTTGTTAATTCCTGCGTCTGCGTCCTGCCTCTTCGAATACTCAGTACCCGTCACATTGACGGTCATATGTGAACAATTTCAGGAAGCTAAGCATATGTCGCACGTCACTACTTCACAGAAGAGGCATTTGGATTTAAACATTTATTTTTATCAAAATGTGTTTTTTAGCAGAAATGCTTTCTGGAACATGTGAACTTTTATGTGCCTTAATAACAAACGTGTATGCCATCTGTAAATACGAATAAAATTGTTAAATTACGAGCCTAGTTGGTTTAGCAATGGAAAAAGACAGGAACCTTCCCGCTAGCCATGATTGGCTGAGATAATGGATGGGCTGGACATGCCGAGAGATGAGTTCGGATTGGTCTGCCATGTAGCATGCTTCTGTCTATAATGTAAGCTGCTCAGTATGTGTAGATAATCCTTGCTACCGCTGCTTTTTTGAAAGATATCATGGAGAGCTTCAAAAGTATTGCTAATGCTCTCAACAACATTGCTGCCCTGAATTTAGCAGGTGCTATTGACAAAGATCAGTGGGGAAAGGTTGTGATGGACTACTTTCTGGAGGACAATCGTGCCATGCTGACTCTCTCTGACTGAAAATGAATCAGACGATGAGGAAATTCCTGATTTAGGTAAAAACATGTTCATTGAAACAGACATTGTAGAGTCTTCTGATGACAGTGATGGGGGAAGAAATGGCAAACAACAGTGCTGTTGTCACGGAAGAAGTTGACCATGTTTTGAAATCAGTGGAATGCCCGGTGGAAGCAGAGAATGATAAGGAGACTGAGAAAATTCTGCCGTTTGTTTGCAAATATGAAGGGAGTAGAAAAGAGAACGCAGAAGGCTGTTGTATAAAACACCTGTCTCCGGATTACATCTTCAAACTAAGGGCAACCATGGCATCCGTGACAGAGAGGGAGAAGCGTTCATCCATATATATGGGTAAGGGTCTAGCTACATTTTCAGATATTATATGTTTCTAATTTAGTCCGAAAGTCGTTTTCATTAAAAGTTAAAGTGTACTGTTAGCTAGCTAGCTAATGTTAGCTGGCTGGCTCGCTAGCTAGCTAACATTATGTGTATGATCTGTGTAGTAATATTATTTGTCTCTCAGAAAGCCATTTGCATTGCTAGTTATAGCCTAATGTTAGTTAGCTAGCTAACATTGAACCTTGTTAGTGAGCTTTAGCTACCTGCAGATTCATACTACATATTTTCATGCATGGTGGCTAGCTATGACAATCGGTTGTATTGCTAGTACTGTATGGGTTAGGATTACGGTTCATTGTTTAGCTAGCTAAACAAAAGACTCAATTTCGCCAGATGATTACATGATCTGTGTAGTAATATTATTTGTATCTCAGAAATCCATTTGCATTGCTAGTTATAGCCTAATGTTATCTAACAAAAGACTCCACTTTGCTAGATGATTACATGACCCATCAAGTTAGCCAGGTGTGTCTGTGGGTGATTACAGCCATATATTGTATATCATGAACATGTGACATGTCTAGACAATAGAGACCCATCCCCTTAGCTAGATGTGGCTAGAGGGTGGTTATAGCCTTCCTTTCACATGACCCATCAATTTACAGAAGTGTGTCTGGGTAAGCCTCATCTAATAATGCAAAGATATTTGCATCTGGAATTTGTCTTTCAGCATCAGTAGAACACACCAGACCCTCCCCCAACTGTCATACAAGTAGAATGGTCTAATGCCTCAAAGGACAGAAACAGGCTCTCCGAATATAGATTCCCTTGTTCATGTGTGGTGCGGATGGACCAGTTCATTACTGGGGGCGAGTTCCCAGTCATCCAGACTATCTGCAGTGCTAACACACACACCATACGGGTGCTGCTACTCTAGATTTTTTTATCCTGCTGCTCAGCCACTTTACCCCTGATTGTATGCATATACTGTAACTACCTCATCTATCACCAGTATCACTGATATCATTATTTATATTGTTCTTGTACATACTGTATATTATTTTGTTATTTCTCTACTGGCATTGACACTTTTTGTTCTCGTTTTATTTTATATTGACACTTTCTATTTTGGATATTGCTACTGTGCAAGTAACCATTTAACTGTACTGTTTACACATTCTGTAGAGACCCATCCACTTAGCTAGATGTGGCTGTGGGGTGGTCATAGCCTCTCTTTCACATGACCCATCAAGTTAGCCAGGTGTGTCTGGGGATGATTACGGCCATCTATTGTATTTCATGAACATGTGTACACGTCTAGACAATAGTGACCCATCCACTTAGCTAGATGTGGTTATAGCATTTCTTTCACATGACCCATCAATTTAGACAAGTGTGTCTGGGTAAGCATCATCTAATAATTTATAAAATATTTTTATCTGGACACTTTCTATTTTGGATATTGTTACTATGCAAATATGCAAGTAACTATTTCACTGTACTGTTTACACCTTCTGTATCCTGTGCATGTGACAAATAAACGTTGATTTTATTTGATATGGTGTGTGTTTACAAGAGAAGGTAATGTGAAGAACAACATGACCTGCACCAAAGTCAGATTAGGATATATGCCAAGGACTAGATAAAGTGTATTTTTACCTGGAGTTTTTCCTTATTGTAGGCTACTATTTTCATCACTTTTCGTCTTGAAATCTTTGGTTGTTTACTACACTACCTTACTCACTCTGTTTAGCACATGACCTCACATGTGAATCCTTAAAGAGATGGTTGGGGCTAAGGCTTAAGAGGGTGTGAACAATGCTGAATGGGTGTAGACAAAGAAGAGCTCTCAAGTAGGTGTACCAAAACATTCAAGAGACATTTTCTCAAAAGTGGGGTTACAAGTTTATTAACTTTCAAAGCAGAATTACTTTCCCATTGTTCCTCAATTGCAGTCTATGATATACAATTTTGTAGCTTTGAGTTTGTACTTTTATCCAATGTAAAACACACCATTTCAAATGTTGCTACTTAAGACTGAAAAGAGGTGCTGGGTCACATATGTGATAATAGTATGAACTTTCTGTTTTAAAAAATGTAAAGCTAAACACAAAAAATTTAACTAAATAGCAAAGTTGGGTTGGAAGTCGACCCTGCATGCCTGCACCACCCTGCCTGCCCCAAACACCACAGCCTGCTGACAGACAGCATCTCAACCTCTCACACTGAAGCCTGTGAAGAGTGGGGCACATCTCAAATGACATCCTATGCCCCACACTAACAGGGCCCACATAGGGCACATCCCCTTAACATTATTTCAAGTATACATATTTTAAATCACAGCATCAATCTGGGATAAATAACCAAAACTTGTTTTAACTAGTATCTATCTGTATACTGTGCGTACACAGAAAAAGTGTAGAGTGGAGCGGAGTAGCCTTCATATGCAGAGAGGGGTCAGTGTGGGTTGAGGCCCCTGTATAGGCAGATGACAGGATGATGTATGGTGTTTGTGCTAACCTCTGGTCCCAGGGCTGAGATAAGACATGAGGATGCATCTGTCATGCTACCAGGAGCATTGAAGCTGGGGTCTAGAACAACCTCAACCAGCCCTGGAGATTTTGCTGCATTGCAGCAGTCAAATGGAGTGGAAAGCAGTGTTGTTCTGACTAACTTTGTCTTTGCGGGTGGATTTGGGGTGTGTGTGTGTTTGTTTGTGTGAAGATATCTGTGTGTGTAGTGTAGAAGGTAGTTTTGTTTATCCGTGTGTGTGTGTGTGTGTGTGTGTGTGTGTGTGTGTATGTGTGTGTGTGTGTGTGTGTGTGTGTGCCCATGCAGCATGTGTACTGTTTGTGTATAGTATGTGACGTGTGTTCACACAACCATGTTATATGGTGTACTGTATCTTTCTACTTCACTGCACCAATCAACCCAGTCCAATAAAACAAGTAAAATACCTCAAACACAATGCAACAAACCACAAACATACAACAATAATGTACCACCAAGACAACAAACAAACACAAAAATATCCCTACTTCCTGTTCATCTGGCCCATCTAGAGAGGAGAGCCCTCAGGTGCTGCGTCCCAAATGGCACCCTATTCTCTACATGGCCCCTGGTGAAAAGTATTGCACTATATAGGGAATAGTGTATAATTTGGGATGTTAGACAAGTTCCCTAAAATCTATTACAGTGATACTGCTTCCCTAACACAGTGTCTGACGGCTCAGTGGGGGTCAGACCAGGACAACAGACCAAAGCCACACTGGATACTGAGGTTTTGCATCCAGGGGGGAAGGATGAGGGAGGATCAACTCTGCCTGACTCATTTAGGCACAACTTTTACAAAGGGGTTCTGAATACTGGTGGGGAGGGGATAACCAAGCAGCCAAGGTAGTGGTGGGATGTAGACTGTGGAATAGGAATGCCTGTGAAGTGTTTTAGTAAAGGTAGATTGAAAGACTCTTCTCTTTATCACACTGTCCTTCTTTACCCCTCTCTCCCTCTCCCCCTCTCTCCCTCTCTCCCTCCCTCTCTCTCGCACTCTCTCTCTCTCTCTCTCTACAGTGTCAACTCTTCAAAGTCATCTTCATACAGGCGATCTGGGACTTAAAGGCCTCGTCTGTCTGTCTGTTGACATTTCATTATGTATGATGGTGGATCCATTCCTTCCTACATACAGTCAATATGCTAATGGTCATTAATGCTGGCATTTATACATCACCACTATGTACCTTGAGCTTCACAGATAACACACTATGGATTTATATGGTACATCAGTATAAACACACACACTGACGCAGGTACAAACAGAAAATCACACACACACACACACACACACACACACACACACACACACACACACACATTATCCATAGTCAAATGCTTTCCATATCTCTCTCCCTGCGTAGCTGCTGTGCCTAGTGCAGTGATTGGGGTTAATATAGCCGCCGCAGCCTCAAGATGTGTTTTAAGCAATCAGCACATTTCCTGCTGGCTGGAATCAGGAGCCTGCTGAGGGGGACAAATGATTTCCTCCTAGTGGGGCTGTCATGGCCCGCTGACACCACCCAGCCACCTTTATTAATCACACACACACACGTGCATGCACGAACACACACGCATGCATACGTATGCACAGGCACGCGCACAGGCACACACACAGTGAATCAAAGAGGAGGGGATATTTTTCCCATTCTGTTGGAGATCGGGGGGATAAAATGTAAAGATTAATAAAAATACAAACTTAAACCTAATTGCTCCTCTAAGTCGCTATGGATAAGAGTGTCTGCTAAATGACTAAAATCCAGCTTTCCATATCTAAACAGGGTAGCAAACAGACAACATTTAAAAAGAAAAATCTGTATTCTGATTGGAGAGAACTGTTTAGATACATGTAGTACCTTCTCCGTTTAAAAACGTTTCCTCCTGTTTCGTGCTTTCTGAACACTACCCAGGTATTCCTCAGGGAGTGAATGTGGTGTGTGTGTGTGCATGGTGGCGATGTTTCCTTATAAGGATGTTTGAAGAAGGAACGACACCATCGTCTTGTCTAGGTAGCTGCAGGATACTGCAGTAGCATCAGAAGTGGTTTCCCCGTGCTCTCACTCCCCCTTTAACCATCCCATCCCATCCCAGCCAACCCCAAACCCCACCTCTCAGGGGCATCAAAGGTTACAGTACAGGCTTGTTCTTAATCATCCTGCATCAATTGGAAAATATAAATAAAAAACAAGAAAACAATTGTTTTTTTTCAATGATTGGTCCAGAGGTGAGGTGAAAAAGTACTGGCTGAAAGAGTTATGTGTAAAGTCACTGCTCTGTCTCTCTTCGGGCTATGGCGTCATAGTCTCAGTGACGTCACATTGCGATATTTCGTGTGTCTCCCTACAGTACTCCACATAGCGTTGTCTGGTGATTGGTTACTGACTGCTAAAGACAAAGGGCAGTGTAACAACCATTCATTACACTGGGACGCAATTGTGTATTTATGGAGGGACACCCACACTGCATGAAAGCTGTCATGGTCTCAGGACACACGTGCGCACGTACACACCCACCCAGCTGCCTGGCTGCATGCAGTAATGTGGTGATGGATGGCTGTGTGGGTTGACTGGACAACAGCTGTAGGAGATCAAACTGGTTTCATAGAGGCACTGAGGACTGTGTGTGTGTGTGTGTGTGTGTGTGTGTGTGTGTGTGTGTGTGTGTGTGTGTGTGTGTGTGTGTGTGTGTGTGTGTGTGTGTGTGTGTGTGTGTGTACAGTACCACTCAAAAGTTTGGACACACCTACTCATTCAAGGGTTTTTCTTTATTTTTACTATTTTCTACACTGAAGAATAGTAGTGAAGACATCAAAACTATGAAATAACACATGGAATCATGTAGTAACCAAAAAAGTGTTAAACAAATCAAAATATATTTTATATTTGAGATTCTTCAAATAGCCACCCTTTGCCTTAATGACAGCATTGCATACTCTTGGCATTCTCTCAACCAGCTTCACCTGGAATGCTTTCCAATAGTATTGAAGGACTTCCCACATACGCTACAGGTTCCCTGTAGCTCAGTTGGTAGAGCATGGCGCTTGCAACGCCAGGGTTGTGGGTTCGTTTCCCACGGGGGGCCAGTGTGAAAAATGTATGCACTCACTAACTATAAGTCGCTCTGGATAAGAGCGTCTGCTAAATGACTAAAATGTAAATGTAATATGCTTAGCACCTGTTGGCTGCTTTTCCTTCAATCTGCTGTCCGACTCATCCCAAACCATCTCAACTGGGTTGAGGTCGGGGGATTGTGGAGGCCAGGTCATCTGATGCAGTACTCCATCACTCTCCTTGGTAAAATATCCCTTACACAGCCTGGAGGTGTGTTTGGTCATTGTCCTGTTGAAAAACAAATGATAGTCCCACTAAGCCCAAACCAGATGGGATGCTGGTTAAGTGTGCCTTGAATTCTAAATAAATCACAGACAGTGTCACCAGCAAAGCCACACCATAACACCTCCTCCTCCATGTTTTACAGTGGAACTACACATGCGGAGATCATCCGTTCGTCTCAAAAAGACACGGCGGTTGGAACCAAAAATCTCACATTTGGACTCCAGACCAAATGACAAATTTCAACCGCTCTAATGTCCAATGCTCGTGTTTCTTGGCCCAAGCGGTCAGCAGGTCTCTTCTTCTTATTGGTGTCCTTTAGTAGTGGTTTCTTTGCAGCAATTCGACCATGAAGGCCTGATTCACACAGTCCCCTCTGAACAGTTGATGTTGAGATGTGTCTGTGACTTGAACTCTGTGAAGCATTTATTTGGGCTGCAATTTCTGAGGCTGATAACTCTAATGAACTTATCCTCTGCAGCAGAGGTAACTCTGGGTCTTCCATTCCTGTGGTGGTCCTCATGAGAGCCAGTTTCATCATAGCTCTTGATGGTTTTTGCGACTGCACTTGAAGAAACTTTCAAAGTTCTTGATATTTTCCGTACTGACTGACCTTCATGTCTTAAAGTAATGATGGACTGACATTTCTCATTGCTTATTTGAGCTGTTCTTGCCATAATATGGACTTGGTCTT
The DNA here is from genome assembly GCF_964263955.1 of Coregonus lavaretus. Classification (NCBI taxonomy): domain Eukaryota; kingdom Metazoa; phylum Chordata; class Actinopteri; order Salmoniformes; family Salmonidae; genus Coregonus; species Coregonus lavaretus. The sequence goes on from NC_140011.1 coordinate 14,942,172, forward strand.
TTACCAAATAGGGCTATCTTCTGTATGTGGACACCGGCTCGTCGAACATATGTAGTTGGTCACCCCTTTGCTTCTGTAACAGCCTCCACTCTTCTGGGAAGGCTTTCCACTAGATGTTGGAACATTGCTGTGGGGACTTGCTTCCATTCAGCCACAAGAGCATTAGTGAGGTCGGGCACTAATAGTTGGGTGATTAGGCCTAGCTCGCAGTCTGCGTTCCAATTCATCCCAAAGATGTTCGATGGGGTTGAGGTCAGGGCTCTGTGCAGGCCAGTCAAATTCTTCCACACCGATCTCAACAAACCATTTTTGTATGGACCTCGCTTTGTGCACGGGGGCATTGTCATGCTGAAACAGGAAAGGGCCTTTCTCAAACTGTTGCCACAAAGTTAGAAGCACAGAATCGTCTAGAATGTCATTGTATGCTGTAGCATTAAGATTTCCCTTCACTGGAACCAAGGGCCTAGCCCGAACCACGAAAAACAGCCCCAGACCATTATTCCTCCTTCACCAAACTTTACAGTTTGCACTATGCATTCGGGCAGGTAGCGTTCTCCTGCCATCCACCAAACCCAGATTCATCCGTTGGACTGCCAGATGGTGAAGTGTGATTCATCACTCCAGAAAACGCGTTTCCACTGCTCCAGAGTCCAATGGCGGCGAGCTTTACACCACTCCAGCCGACGCTTGGCATTGCACATGGTGATCTTAGACTTGTGTGCGGCAGCTCGGCCATGGAAACCCATTTCATGGAGCTCCCAATGAACAGTTCTTCATCTGACGTTGCTTCCAGAGGCAGTTTGGAACCTTATTGAGTGTTGCAACTGAGGACAGACACACTCAGCGTTCCCATTCTGTGAGCTTGTGTGGCCTATCACTTTGCTCCTAGACATGTCCACTTCACAATAACAGCACTTACAGTTGACCGGGGCAGCTCTAGCAGGGCAGAAATTTGACGACCTGACTTGTTGGAAAGGTGGCATCGTATGATGGTGTCACGTTTAATGTCACTGAGCTCTTCAGTAAGGCCATTTTACTGACAGTGTTTGTCTATGGAGATTGCATGGCTGTGTGCTCAATTTTATACATCTGTCAGCAACGGGTAGGGCTGAAATAGCAAAATCCACTTATTTGAAGGGGTGTCCACATACTTTTGTATATATAGTGTATATCCCACTGGGCACACAATGGTTGAATCAACATTGTTACCACGTCATTTCAATGAAATTACGTTGAACCAACGTGGAATATACATTGAATTGACATCTGTGCCCAGTGTGATGTGTGTCCCAGAGTTCATGACCTCTATTTCATCTTGGAGAGCCATCTTGGTTCCAGTCCAGTGGTCAGCTGGCAGGTTGTGTGACCCTGGAGCTGTGACATGTTGTGGGTTGGATGACATGTATTTGGGGGGAATCCCAAGGACTGATTTTTTTTTTTCTTCTTAATCTAAACAAATGTCGTCTTGTCATGCAATCATTTATATTTTTGTCATTTAGCAGATGCTCTTATCCAGAGTGACTTAAAGGAGCAATTAGGGTTAAGTGCCTTGCTCAAGGGCACATTGACAGATTTTTCACCTAACCTTTAGGTTACTGGCCCAAAGCTCTTAAGCGCTAGGCTACCTGCCGCTCTTTATGTTAGTACAAATACTGACATAAAGACCATAACATATAAGTAATTGGGTCTTTCCATCAATAATGTGGCCAATATGTGACATTGGGCTCAACATTTCTAAATGGTTTGAAACAACAACAAAAAAAGGATTTTTATGCAATTCCAGGAATAGAGGAATATATGCAAATTATCCCATTACTCCATTTACAACAACATCGGCCATTGGCCCATAACTCTGTCGATGTGCCCTTGAGCAAGGCACTTAACCTTAATTGCTCCTATAAATCGCTCTGGATAAGAGAGTCTGATAAATGACTATAATGTAATAATTTAGAGTTATGTACATATAGGGCTTAATATAGACCCCCCCCCCCCAAAAAAAATAAATAAAAAAAAAAAACATTCAAAAAGTGTCAACAATTTATAAATAAAAGTAGGCCATTACCACTTTAAGAATAATGACTTTTTTAGGCCTTGCCAATGCATTGATTTTCTAATTATTATTATATTCCAAAATATGTGAGAATAATGTTGACTTGCCTGACTAAATAAATTGAATGAATGCATGTATGACGATTTTTCTGTAGCCTATGTTGCCGACACTGGCACACATTATAAACCCATGAATAGTGGTATCATTAATCTCACCATCTGTTTTTATAATGAGAAAACCAGGTTCCTTTCGTAATGGGAGGATTTGTATGGGAAGCCAAATCGAAGCCAGCATTATATATTGTCATCCTCATAGTAACCGCAGGTGGTTTTACCGCAACAGATTAGCGCAACAACGCGTCAATTAAAGCGGCGGGAAACAACCGGAACTGGCCACATCTCTTACAAAAACGGATCAAAAATGAAATCACTGATAATTATGAGGTAGCAGAAGAACTTACAAATTGGCTACAATAATTACAAGGACTTTTCAAGAACCAAATTGTGGAAATGTCTGAATTTCAAGGTAGGCCTATTCCTACTTGAATTTCTGAGCTCCAAATTCAAGTTCAAACCCCTTGTATTCTTTAAAATTGCAGGTGAGACACGGAGACCAAAATGTATTGGTCATGTTATTTGTGAAGAAGCCCACTTGGCTATGTAATGTGTTGTCATTATATCCAGAATAATTAATAGGAATAGTGTTGGGTGTTGTGCAATAGTCTATCCTACACAATTACGCACAGTAGACTCGTGTTCAATCCCAGACCTAAAAACATATGAAAACATGAACTCATTACCTTGATGCTTTCTCTGTTAAATCTAAGGAGACCCTGCTGTAAATCAAGCAGACAGCAGATTATCAACAATGATCAACATCAATTCACTAGGGATATTAGATCCAACGTGGATCCAGTCACGACTGTCTTCACCAAAATATTCTGGACATTCCTAGTGAACACCTTTTTTCAGCACTTGGCTGTTGTAGCGTCGCATGCGCTATCAACAATGATCAACATCAATTCACTAGGGATATTAGATCCAACGTGGATCCAGTCACGACTGTCTTCACCAAAATATTCTGGACATTCCTAGTGAACACCTTTTTTCAGCACTTGGCTGTTGTAGCGTCGCATGCGCTATCACAACAACTGTTCCTCACTTGAAAATTCCTTCCTGGATCAGATGATGATGTGTGAAATTATCACAGCATAATTGCAGCTCAACACCAAATGTGCATCCAACAAGTATTATACATCATTCTTGAAGAACCACGTTAATGACAGTATCGAATTAGGTTTTAATTATCAAGGTAAGATTACTCTTTTTGGTTAGAAGCATTCAATGTTGCAATCGCATTTATTATTTGTATTTGTGTGCCCATGAAAACTGTTTTCAACCTGTAACATAAGACATTAAATGTTACATAGTTACACTGCATTTCTGAGATCTCTATACAAAAAACTGTCCGACTGCTAGATCCAAGATTCTTACAGGGTTCAAATTCAATGTCTAATTTAACTAATTAATGGTTAATATATGATATAACGACAATTTACTCTGCCATAAATGCAAAGACAGAAATGTAATGTTTATGTCACAAGATTTTGGACAAATCCGTCAAGACTTTTATGGAACATAGCTATGTTCCCCCCTTATATCTTAATTTAATTACATGAAACAAATTGGCATATTATTATCAATGACTTCCTATGCTGTAACAAATTGTCCAGCATAGGAAATCCTCTCTGGTACCCTAGTTTATAGAAAGACCCAATTACATCAAATGTGACTATAATCAATGGAACGATCTACTCATGAGTTGATACACTCTATTCCAAAAAACGGTGCCATTTGGGACACATCCCCGCGCTGTATAGCTGAGCCAGGGTGTCAATATGCCCACGTCCAGTCCTACTCAAGCTCCCATAATTAACTGTTTCAACTGTTTAGTGTTGGTCTCCATCAAACTGTCACATCGCCAATGTTACAGTACAAAGGAAAGAGAGACAATGGGATGTTGTGTATGTTCAGCACTAACAATGGAGGCAGAGATAGTAGTACAGGGCAAAGAGAGACTGTCTTGAGAGTGTTCTTTCTCTCCTTCTTTCTCTCTTCCCCCCTTTATTTTCTCTCTCTCTCTCTCTCTCTCTCTCTCTCTCTCTCTCTCTCTCTCTCTCTCTCTCTCTCTCTCTCTCTCTCTCTCTCTCTCTCTCTCTCTCTCTCTCTCTCTCTCGTTCTACCCTCCCCCCTCTCTCTGCTGGTCGTTCCACGCACCGTGGGTTCCCCCTTTACTACCGCGGTTCCATCGGCTCGTGACGAGCTGCACTGCTGCGCTGCTTGGTCACAGTAAACCCGGCCAGGAAGGACATCAATCACCTTTTGACGCAAGCTGCGTTCTGTAATGCGATTCTCAAGCTTGTCCTGACATTGTGGGCGGGAATCAAACCTCCATCCTCCTCTATCCTCTAACTGCTCTCCTATCTACCGACGACTCAGTGGCAGGTAGCTTAGTGGTTAAGCCTGTTCGAATCTCTGTCCCCCAAAAAATCTGTCAATGTGCCCTTGAGCAAAGGCACTTAACCCAAGGCACGTGCTCCTATATTTCGTATGATATGTTATGAATTGCAATTAGTACAATATGTTGCAACTTTGCAATACGTACATTATGATATGTGAATTTGTTGTGGCTAACGTTAGCTAAGTGGCTATGTGGCTACCGTTAGCTAGGCTATGAGTTAAAGGGTTAATGTTAGGGGAAGGTTTAGCTAACATGCTAAGTAGTTGCCAAGTAGCTGAAAAGTAGTATGCCAATGCAAATCAGCTAAAATACTAACGTTGTCAATGGTGAGATTCGAACACGCAACCTTTGGGTTGGTGGACGTTCGCATTATACGCCCACCCCATCCATTTCATTTTTGCTTTAACAAGTAACCTTCTGTCTTATGTAACCATAGCAAACATAACATATCAAACTAATTTGCGCTTCCCGGATTTACATTTACTATGTTACGCCTAGTCTATGAGTCCAGGCTGCTATTTGCTTCAGCATCAAACTACCTATTTCTCTCTCTCGCTCTCTCTGCTGTAGATGGATCTGTTCTCTTTATGCATAATGTGTGTGTGTATGTGTGTGTGTGTGTGGGTGTGTGTGTGTGTGTGTGCAGTGAGAGAGAGAGAGTAATACACGTTCGTTGTAATCTGTGTGTTGATTGATGAGTCCCAAGAGATGCTCAGGGATTTATAAGGTGTAAATGTCTTTGTATTGTGTTTTTTTATTTCATTATCCTTCACAGTGTGTGAATTCGTTAATTAGTCAATTACCTTTCCGTTAGAGTTTAAACAGCATAACTATATTAATTAAATTAAAATAAATTAAGCATATTTTAGCCTAGAGTAGCCTACATGAATACAGCTAAATGTGTGATAATTCATGTTGTGAATTGTGTTGTGATCTCAGCGGGATGAGACGTGTTGATCGAAGTGTCCCTCTCCAACAGCGACAGCTGCTGAATTAGGACACAGCCGTGGCAAACTACATCGTTTCTAGTTTAGAAACGTGACATACCTTTTAAAAGTTTCACCAAAATATGCGAACGTCTTATTCCATTCATGTCTTAGCATACATAACAATAAATAGCCTATTTCGAGCTATCGATGAGATAATCTAATGCAGAGGGGTACCCACCACGGTTTGATACACATTTCAAATCTAAATTTATTCAACTGTAAACCGAGCTAAGAATTATTTTTTATTTTTTTCTAAGATAAAAGGAATCACTGGGATAGGCACAATACAAGGGGTTTGCGTCAAAGAGTTTAAGTTAATTTGAAGTGTAAAGAGAGGGAAAAAACTATACTCACAAACTACAGAAGATGGACAGTTCGGTAAAACATCGCAGGGAGCCAGCTGTGTGCGTTTTCCAGCAGATATTTCCTGGTTTCCCTCGCGACACAGAAACTGAGGTAGTTGGTGCCCGCGCGAGGGGTGTTATTTCTCTTTTCTTTTTTCTCCCCCTCTCCTACACGATGCACGATGCAGCCTTGCCTCTGCCGTACTCCAATAAAGAGAAGAGACGCCGAGAGAGAGAGAGAGAAAGAGAGCAAGAGAGAGAGAGAGCGAGAGACAGAGTACTACAAATTCGGGTGTAGTCTGTGTTGATTGATTGATGAGTCCCAAGAGACGCTCAGGGATTTATAGGTGTACATATATTTGTATTGTGTTTTTTATTTCATTATCCATTATCCTAGCCTATGATGGAGTAGGATGAATGAAATCAATAATAGTATACCAGTGAACTGGGCAATCCCCTGGAACAATCTATCTAGTATCTGATGCGGGGAGGGTTGAGGGTTGGATGGGACACTGGCTGCTACGTTGAGAGGATATTAAAATAATTAAGCAATATGATGAGGCAGAGGAATAGGCAAAAACATCTAACAGCTAATTTTCGAGATCAAAAGATAAATCATGTTTATTACAACTGCATAGGAAATCAGACTTGTTGTGCATTCCGTTTTACAATTTGTTTAAGTATGCAAGTTGACTGAAACTCAGTCTGAATCAATCTGAATCAAATTTGCGAATGAGTCTTATTAGACATTTATTCATTGTACATGGTCATGTGAATGATGTATAATGATATAAATATATTCTGAAAGAAATCACTCCAGAAGCTTGGCCACTACTATTATGCCAGGGTTTTAGTAGTGGGGGGGACATAACCTGGCGGGGGGTCTGGGGGTCCTCCCCCATAATTTTTTGGGGCGTCTAAAGCTCATTACCTGCATTTTTACACAATTCAACATGCTGTCTCTATTTAGAACAAAAAGTAAGTAAAAAAAAGCCACAGTCATCAAGCTAGGTAAGAGATCATTATTAAATATGTTTAAGTGATTAATAAGACTGAACTAGATCAAAGGTAATTCAATAATAAATATTGTGTTGCACCTTTAACCAATAGCTTAACAAATGAACAACTCTTGAAAAAACAAATACTTTTGATTGTCTTTGTTAAGACATCCTCTATATAAATTTCCGCCAGACCGACCAGCCAGCCCGAGCTGCTTGCATGCCCGACCCCCACCAGTCTAGTCAATAACGCAACTCTCTCCCAACACAATTTCCTTCCCAGCTCACACCTTACATTTTTTTAATTCACAAGGGAAAGGTTTGGAACAAAACAACAAAACAACAAAAAACACATACACGTCAATTATACATTAACACACAGAAACAGCAAATCCTCAATTTAATTAATCTCATAGGACTAATAGTACTGTAGAGCTCTTTTTACTTACACACAATATAGCTGGGTCGCCCCATCCTGTCCCTAGGGGTCCACCACCCTGCAGCGCCCCAAACCTACACACACCACTCAGCTTTAGGATCTTAGTGAAACATTCATTATTGGTTTTGGGTGTGTTAGGCTAAGGCCAGAGTGACAACCCACAGGACAGCAGACCCCCGGGGCCAGGACTGAGCAGCCCAGCAGCTAGGGATTGCCTAAATAGGTATCTCCCCTAACGTGGGCATGTTTTCAATACAGACTCCTTTAGTCGTACTGTATTCCATATAAGGAATCCAGACCTTATGAAAGTTGCCCAGTATAACCTTAATCTTGTAATAAATCAAATCTAGTGATATAGAACTTGACATTGTGGGAGGATAACCAACATTCCAATTAATGGCAATGGATTACTTAGCTGCTATAAATGCCTGGTTAGACAGTTTCTTCAGATAACATTCTCCAGTATCAACAATTCAAAGCAAACTAAAACGGGATAATCTGTAGGCATGCTGAGATACCATACTCTTTCCTATTTTGTTGCCTTACAACCTGTAATTAAAATTGATTTTTAGGGGGTTTGTATCATTTGATTTACACAACATGCCTACCACTTTGAAGATGCAAAATATTTTTGGGGGTGAAACAAACAAGAAATAAGACAAGAAAACAGAAAACTTGAGCGTGCATAACTATTCACCCCCCAAAAGTCAACACTTTGTAGAGCCACCTTTTGCAGCAATTACAGCTGCAAGTCTCTTGGGGTATGTCTCTATAAGCTTGGCACTCCTAGCCACTGGGATTTTTGCCCATTCTTTAAGGCAAAACTGCTCCAGCTCCTTCAAGTTGGATGGGTTCCGCTGGTGTACAGCAATCTTTTAAGTCATATCACAGATTCTCAATTGGATTGAGGTCTGGGCTTTGACTAGGCCATTCCAAGACATTTAAATGTTTCCCCTTAACCACTCAAGTGTTGCTTTAGCACTATGCTTAGGGTCATTGTCCTGCTGGAAGGTGAACCTCCGCCCCAGTCTCAAATCTCTGGAAGACTGAAACAGGTTTCCCTCAAGAATTTCCCTGTATTTAGCGCCATCCATCATTCCTTCAATTCTGACCAGTTTCCCAGTCCCTGCCGATGAAAAACATCCCCACAGCATGATGCTGCCACCACCATGCTTCACTGTGGGGATGGTGTTCTCGGGGTGATGAGAGGTGTTGGGTTTGCGCCAGACATAGCGCTTTCCTTGATGGCCAAAAAGCTCAATTTTAGTCTCATCTGACCAGAGAACCTTCTTCCATATGTTTGGGGTGTCTCCCACATGCCTTTTGGCGAACACCAAATGTGTTTGCTTATTTTTTTCTTTAAGCAATGGCTTTTTTCTGGCCACTCTTCCATAAAGCCCAGCTCTGTGGAGTGTACGGCTTAAAGTGGTCCTATGGACAGATACTCCAATCTCCGCTGTGAAGCTTTGCAGCCCCTTCAGGGTTATCTTTGGTCTCTATGTTGCCTCTCTGATTAATGCCCTCCTTGCCTGGTCCGTGAGTTTTGGTGGGCGGCCCTCTCTTGGCAGGTTTGTTGTGGTGCCATATTCTTTCCATTTTTTAATAATGGATTTAATGGTGCTCCGTGGGATGTTCAAAGTTTAAGATATTTTTTTATCACCCAACCCTGAATTGTACTTCTCCACAACCTTGTCCCTGACCTGTTTGGAGAGCTCCTTAGTCTTCATGGTGCCGCTTGCTTGGTGGTGCCCCTTGCTTAGTGGTGTTGCAGACTCTGGGGCCTTTCAGAACAGGTGTATGTATACTGAGATCATGTGACAGATCATGTGACAGTTAGATTGCACACAGGTGGACTTTATTTAACTAATTATGTGACTTCTGAAGGTAATTGGTTGCATCAGATCTTATTTAGGGGTTTCATAGCAAAAGGGGTGAATACATATGCACGCACCACTTTGCCGTTATTTATTTTGTAGAATTTTTTGAAACAAGTTATTTTTTTCATTTCACTTCACCAAATTGGACTATTTGTATATGTCCATTACATGAAATCCAAATAAAAATCAATTTAAATTACAGGTTGAAATGCAACAAAATAGGAAAAACGCTAAGGGGGATGAAGACTTATGCAAGGCACTGTATGCAAATATGTCCCCTTTTGTGTTTTACTCCTCCAGCAAAGGAATGATATTTCTGTGTGCATGTAATTCCATTTCACTGGCATATAGTACGTTCTATGGATGGTCTTAGATGTTCTTTATGTCTGAGATGATATGAACATGACTGGGCATTCAAACATATCTGTATCCATTCGTCATCATCAATAGCTTCTACCAGGTCTTCCTCACATTTTTGATTTACATGTTTTGTGTCATCGAGAAAAGCCTCTATCAACCCTTGATACAGTTTGGAAATCAACTTTGGAGGTTTGTCAAACTGCCTTAAAATAGCATCTTACATTTCCAGTGTTTGCTGCACAGAGTGAATAAAGTGTTGAATCTGCAACCATTCACCTCACATCCATCACAGACTGGTCTTCCATGTCTGCCTGACCTGCTGAGACCCCTGTCACCATCTGATCCTCCTAAAATGAGGCATGATAAAGAATTTCCTTGGTACATTTATACATTATTTTATCCAATAATATAATCAATGGTTCAATAATTGAATTACCATTACTCCAAGATCCCATACTGTAGCTTTAAGCTTAAGCTGCTGTCCTGTAGCTACTGTAAGTCTCCCCATCAATTAAAGATGGAACTTTGTATCATCCACTGATATTGTTAATATACTGCAAAATTCATCTGAGCTTCCCTGGCTGTGTGACCCTGCTGGGATACCTGTCACCATCTGATCCTGCCATAACATGATGAGCATATTATTGTGTACTGACTGCACTGGATTTTTCATGCTGCGGGCGGGAGCGGTCGGTCAGACAGACGACTTTGGGATTAAAATATTTTTGTTGTCCCACAGATTATTTGGAAACGGTCCTCTTTCTGCTTTGTATGCGTTAGCCTACCTATTGTATTAAAAGCACATATTTTTCGCATTATTCATACACTCAGAATTCGCTGCTTCAACTTCAGTAGCCTACTTCTCCTAGTTGGGCGTGAGAGTTCAAGTGCGCCTAGTATGTGTGGTCTCATTGAAATAGATTAGGCTGCCTACATGGGCGGAGAATCACGTGGCAGTTAACTTCAATATGAAATTAACTTAAATATGATTAGACTGTAGTTTACTACAGTGTCTGTACATAAATATTGATAATGGAAAGAAGTGGAGGGTGCTCAACCAACGTGAGTCGAAGTGCAATCAAAAAATGTAATCATCATTGAAAAGGAAAAGGCACAACGCGCACATAGGTTAGGCTACTATGGTGAGCGAGCGTTGTGCCTTTTCATTTTCAATAAGTATGGATTACCCATTTATTTGTCTCTGCCTGCAAATCGTCCTCCTGAAAGGTAGGCTATATCCTATAGGCCTATGTAAAACCTAGCAAGTGTCGCTGTCATCATTCTTGCTGCCTCCAGTTCAGTAGCCATACCTGCGAGATCAGGTGCGCGTGTGGTCTCAATTAAATAGAGTATGTATACATGGGCAGAGAAGCACAAGACAGTTATCTTTCCAAGGAAATGTACTTCCTAAATAGGCCTATGATTAGGCTATAGTTTACTACATTGCCTAGAAATAGGCCTAAATACTGATCACACAATATTTCTCTGTCTGAAAATCTCCCCACTCCTAAAAGGTAGGCTATAAAAATAGCTCAAGAGAAAGTGCAAGTCTCTCCTACTCTGCTCTCTTCGAACTACAGTACCAGTCAAAAGTTTGGACACACCTACTCATTCAAAGGTTTTTCTGTATTTTCCATATATGTAAAAATGCAATTTCAGAATGTGGGGGGGACATGACCCTCGTCCCCCCCCCCGTCCCCCCCATCCCCAGTGAAAGTTGCGCCCCTGTATAGTGTGTCAATGAGACCCCATGTAGAAGGTAACCTGTCTAAATGACATTGAAGGCTGCTGAGGGGAGAACAGAGCGAATGGAATGGCATCAAACCATGTGTTTGATGTATTTGATACCATTCCACCTATTCCACTCCAGCCATTACCACGAACCCGTCCTCCCCAATTAAGGTGCCACAAACCTCCTGTGCTAAATGACTATCGCCCTGTAGCGCTAACATCTGTAGCCATGAAATGCTTTGAAAGGCTGGTCATGGCTCACATCATCATCCCAGACACCCTCGACCCACTCCAATTCGCATACTGCCCCAACAGATCCACAGATGATGCAATCTCAATCGCACTCCACACTGTCCTTTCCCACCTGGACAAAAGGAGCACCTATGTGAGAATGCTGTTAGTTGACTACAGCTCAGCGTCCAACACCATATTACCCTCCAAGCTCATCACTAAGCTAAGGACTCTGGGATTAAACACCTCCCTCTGCAACTGGATCCTGGACTTCCTGACGGGCCGCCCCAAGGTGGTGTGGGTAGGCAACAACACATTCCCCACGCTGACCCTCAACACGGGGGCCCCTCAGGGATGTGTTCTTAGTCCCCTCCTGTACTCCCTTTTCACCCACGACTGCATGGCTGCACACAACTCAAACACCATCATTAAGTTAGCAGACGACACAACGGCTGTAGGCCTGATCACCGACGACGATCAGACAGCCTACAGGGAGGAGGTCAGAGATTTGGCAGTGTGGTGCCAGGACAACAACCTCTTCCTCAACGTCATCAAGACAAAGGAGCTGATTGTAGACTACAGGAAATGGAGGGCCGAGCATGCCCCCATCCACATCGACGGGGCTGTAGTGGAGCAGGTCGAGAGCTACAAGTTCCTCGGTGTCCACATCACTAAGGAATTATCATGGTCCACACACACCAACACAGTCGTGAAGAGGACACGACAATGTCTCTTTCCCTTTAGGAGGCAGAAAAGATTCGGCATGGGCCCTCAGATCCTCAGAAAGTTCTACAGCTGCACCATTGAGAGCATCTTGGTATGGCAACTGCTTGGCATCCGACCCCAAGGTGCTACAGAATAAATCACTGGGACTGAGCTCCCTGCCATCCAGGACCTCTATACAAGGCAATGTCAGAGGAAGGCCAAGTCTGGAACCAACAGGACCCTGAACAGATTCTACCCCCAAGCCAAAAAGACTGCTAAATCGTTTGTTAAATAGTTAACCAATAGCTACCCAGACTATCTGCATTGACCCATTTTGCACTAACTCTTTTGACTCATCACATACGCTGCTGTTACTGTTTATTATCTATCCTGTTGCCTAGTGACTTTATCCCTACCTACAGTATATGTACATATCTACCTCAATTACCTCATATCCCTGCACATTGACTCGGTACTGGTACCCCGTGTATGTAGCAAAGTTATCGTTACTCATTGTATATTTATTCCACGTGTTGTTATTTTTCTATTTTTAGATTATTTATATATTTTTTCTCTCTGCATTGTTGGGAAGTGCCCATAAGCAAGCATTTCACTGTTAGAATACATATGTTGTGCACAAAGCATGTGACAAATACAATTTGATTTGATTTGAATATAGTGAGAGTGTGTTTGAGCTGACCCTATAATCCCGAAATACTACTGTTCAGTAGGCTAGCTAACACTGTTGAACTATTGTTCATAGATAGACTAACCCACTTCACCCTTGCATTGACACGTCCTTCTGTCACATTATGACTCACTGTTTCCTGGAATCCTGAGGACAACCCTAAGCAAGAGATAGACACCTGACTTATTCAGTGAATTCAACAATGATTTATCATCCAAGCAGGCCTGGTAGGGTTTTTACATGTGTCATTCACTTTCCAAATAGGGAAACGTAACAAGTATAATTGTACTCTTAATGACACATGCTTAATAGGTTTATCCTTCATCATGGGTCAAATGAGAACCAACAGACAATCTGTGTGTGCGTGTGCATGTGTGTGCGTGTGTGTGTTGATTGTTTAGGGTCTGAACAGGTCCCCAGAGACTTGTGGGTAGAAAATCCCATCTTCCCAAAAAGCGCCATCTATTCTGCTTGGCTGGACAACAGCCATTAACAACTCTGGTGAATGAATCCTCCTCTCCTCTTCTGTCCTGTCCTCTCCTTTCATCTCCTCTTTTCTAATGTCCTCCCGCTCCTTTTCCAGCCTCTTCTACTCTCTAAAAATAACCATTAGAGAGAGAAATCTCAAGTAGAGAGGAAGGAAGCCTGGAAGGTCCTCCAATTTTTTCCCAACTCAAATGAAAATGCAAATAAATGAGCATTTATATCCACCAGCTGCTGTTTCATCTACACACTCACATGCACAGATGCGCGTACACACATACACTCACAATCTCTCTCTCTCTCTCTCAGACACACACACACACACACACGCACCATGCACAAACACACACACAAACACACACTCCTGGCTCCGCTGCCACTATTTAAATAATTATTTAAATAATATGAGCTGTGTAACGTGTCCATGTTAGAAGTCATCAATCAATCAATCAATTTTATTTTATATAGCCCTTCTTACATCAGCTAATATCTCGAAGTGCTGTACAGAAACCCAGCCTAAAACCCCAAACAGCTAGTAATGCAGGTGTAGAAGCACGGTGGCTAGGAAAAACTCCCTAGAAAGGCAAAACCTAGGAAGAAACCTAGAGAGGAACCAGGCTATGAGGGGTGGCCAGTCCTCTTCTGGCTGTGCCGGGTGGAGATTATAACAGAACCATGCCAAGATGTTCAAAAATGTTCATAAGTGACAAGCATGGTCAAATAATAATCAGGAATAAATCTCAGTTGGCTTTTCATAGCCGATCATTAAGAGTTGAAAACAGCAGGTCTGGGACAGGTAGGGGTTCCATAACCGCAGGCAGAACAGTTTAAACTGGAATAGCAGCAAGGCCAGGCGGACTGGGGACAGCAAGGAGTCACCACGGCCGGTAGTCCCGACGTATGGTCCTAGGGCTCAGGTCTCTCAGTTGGCTTTTCATAGCCGATCATTAAGAGTTGAAAACAGCAGGTCTGGGACAGGTAGGGGTTTCGTAGCCGCAGGCAGAACAGTTGAAACTGGAATAGCAGCAAGGCCAGGCGGACTGGGGACAGCAAGGTGTCATCATGCCCGGTAGTCCTGACGTATGGTCCTAGGGCTCAGGTTCTCAGAGAGAAAGAGAGAACGAGAGAATTAGAGAGAGCATACTTAAATTCACACAGGACACTGGATAAGACAGGAGAAGTACTCCAGGTATAACCAACTAACCCCAGCCCCCCGACACATAAACTACTGCAGCATAAATACTGGAGGCTGAGACAGGAGCGGTCCGGAGACACTGTGGCCCCATCCGAAGAAACCCCCGGACAGGGCCAAACAGGAAGGATATAACCCCACCCACTCCGCCAAAGCACAGCCCCCGCACCACTAGAGGGATATCCCCAACCACCAACTTACAATCCTGAGACAAGGCCGAGTATAGCCCACAGAGGTCTCCACCACAGCACAAACCAAGGGGGGGATGCTCTGGGCATCTGCTGTGTTTCACAGCATCTTTATTAGAGAACCTGCTCCTTTTGATTTGATCAACCCACTCACTCACCTACTTTATCCACCCCCCACCACCCCCACCCCTCCTACAGATGTCGGATCTTAATTTGCTCACTCTTTTGTTGCATTTTTCTCCCCTGGGCATCAGGAAATTCAAATGAGCGATGCGATTTAGATATGTTCACTGAAAACCCGCAGTTCTCTTTCTCTACATGCGGGGGCAGTCAATTCATTCGGACCAGTGCCAGCTATCAAAATCTTCCTCCCTCTCGCTCGCTCAAATGCTAATATAGGCCTATTACTGCAACATTAAAATGTACAAAAATGTGTTTAAAATGCTTCCATACACATCAACAACAGTCGTTTTATATATCTTAATAACACAAGACCAATATTGGTTTCCACGACATACAAGTGTCAAGTGTATCTGAAATGCACCTAAACTATAGCCTACTGTAGACTAACAAAACTACATAAACAAAAATATAAAAGGCAACATGCAACATTTTCAAAGATTTTACTGAGTTACAGTTCATATAAGGAAATCAGTCAATTAAAATAAATTCATTGGGACCTAATCTATGGATTTCACATGACTGGGAATACAGAAATGCATCAGTTGGTCACAGATAACTTTTTTTTTAAAAGGTAGGGGTGTGGATTAGAAAATCAGTCAGTATCTGGTGTGACAACCATTTACAGCATGCAGCGTGACACACAGTGGCGGCTCCTGAAAAAATTCTCAGGAGGGGCAATTTTTCTGATGATTTAGGTGACCTACACACATTTTAAAAAAGATATGTCCAGCAACAACATGAAGACAGGGGCAGCATATAAGTCAATACCAGAAGCATTTATTGACTGATCTGGGGAGATGGATTCCAGTTTCTGTGACAGATTATAAATAATCTCTGATGCCTTTGTTATATTAGCTTTTGGTTGAATGTACTGTCGTAGTAAATATATAATGTTATAGCTTGGTCTGACTAAAATCTTGTGCATGACCCATTTTGTGTTGGGCGTTTGTTTTCAATCAATGCTGTTCCTATCCTATAACAATGGACAAAAGAGTCCTATCTTGTCAGCCTTGTCAGCAGGTGGCCAAGGACAACACCCACGCCAAAGGTCTCTCAGTTCTTCCAACTCACGAGTTCTTGCTCTGAGGACACACACACACACACACACACACACACACACACACACATCATCACTGATAACACACACACACACACACACACACATCATCACTGTTAAACACACACACACACACACACACACACACAAAAATCCCCTCTCTTTAGGCTGAACATTTGAAGACAGAGAACCCGACTCAGAGCCAATGCAACAGTGGAGGGGACCTCGCCCAACTCATCAGGACCAATCAGAAGATCAGAACTACTAGATTCAACCTACATCATTTATTGTATAAAATGTCTGCACACAATGTTTTCGGGGCTCCCTTCAGATAGCTCCCTAAGAGTTTGACGAACGAGGCCGTGCACGCGATTCCAGATATCTTTACCTCTGAATAAACTGCCTTTATTATACCATATCCACCCTGTCCAAAGTCTCTACTTGGTCTCAGTTCTCCAGTAAACTTGTGATTATCAACAGTACACAACGGTAACAAACAATTGGGGGAACTCACGGGGCAGATAGTAAGGTCGCAGTGACACAGAAAGCAGTTCAATGTCGGGGGTACAGAGTCGCTCTCTTACCAGGATCGATTTTCCCTGTGACTGTCAGATCGCGGTCCGCTCTGACCAGGGTGAAGCCGGCCGGCTCCACTTCTCTGTCCGGGACTCTGTCATCCAGCCAAGTCTCCCAGCTGTATTGGATTCCGCTGCCAGCAGCGTTTTCATTATTTAGTCCGTTCGTAGCGGGTATGTACACGATCAACAAGATCAGTCCAAAACCCACCACTGGAAATCCATGGTTGGCAGAATGTTTATAAACTAAGTGTACAAATTAAAAACATAAAATAACGCCACTAAGTGTACAAATTAAAAACATAAGATAACGCCACACTGCAGGTCGCAACAGAGACGCTGCTAGCCGCTATTTTCTTAGTTACGTTCATGGTTACGTCACGTATGACGAAAGCGCGTAAGTGCAAGCCCTCAGAAACCCATAGAGATTGTATTGAAAGCTTTGAAATTTGAAAAAAATAGATTTTACATGAGAGTCTATGACAGACTTCTGGGCGATTTTCAACCTGACTGAAATCGCCCCAAAAACGGGCGGGGCCATTTGAAGCACGACTTTAGCCTGATTTGACATTTAGTGGCAGTCAGATCAGATTAGAACACTGATAACTACTGTTGCCGTGATATAATTGATTAGAAAAAAAATCCCTTCCTTTTCCCGTTTGGAAGTGCGTCGCCCATATCGCCCTATTGAACACACCGCCCATGGTGACACATCTCCTTCGCATAGAGCTGATCAGGCTGTTGATTGTGGCCTGTGGAATGTTGTCCTTCTCCTCTTCAATGGCTGTGCAAAGTTGCTGGATATTGGCGGGAACTGGAACAGGCTGTCATACACGTCGATCCAGAGTACCCCAAACATGCTCAACGGGTGACATGTCTGGTGAGTATGCAGGCCATGGAAGAACTGGGACATTTTCAGCTTCCAGGAATTGTGTACAGATCCTTGAGACATGGGACTGTGCATTATCATGCTGAAACATGAGGTGATGGCGGCGGATGAATGGCACGACAATGGGCCTCAGGATCTCGTCATGGTTTCTCTGTGCATTCAAATTGCCATTGATAAAATGCAATCTTGTTCGTTGTCCGTAGCTTATGTCTGCCCATAAGTGGAAGTGGAGGGTGCTCAACCAACGTGAGTCGAAGTGCAATCAAAAAATGTAATCATCATTGAAAAGGAAAAGGCACAAGGCTACTATGGTGAGCGAGCGTTGCGCCTTTTCATTTTCAATAAGTATGGATTACCCATTTATTTGTCTCTGCCTGCAAATCGTCCTCCTAAAAGGTAGGCTATATCCTATAGGCCTATGTAAAACCTAGCAAGTGTCGTTGTCATCATTCTTGCTGCCTCCAGTTCAGTAGCCATACCTGCGAGATCAGGTGCGTGTGTGGTCTCAATTAAATAGAGTAGGCTATAGCCTATGTATATATGGGCAGAAGCACGGGACAGTTATCAGTGCCAGTGGCCATCGAAGGTGAGCATTTTCCCACTGAAGTCGGTTACGACGCCGAACTGCAGTCAGGTCAAGACCCTGGTGAGGACGACGAGCACGCAGGTGAGCTTCCCTGAGATGGTTTCTGACAGTTTGTGCAGAAATTCTTCAGTTGTGCGAACCCACAGTTTAATCAGATGATCCCGCAGGTGAAGAAGCCGGATGTGGAAGTCCTGGGCTGGCGTGGTTACACGTGATCTGTGATTGTGAGGCTGGTTGGATGTACTGCCACATTTTCAAAATGACATTGGAGGCAGCTTATGGTAGAAAACTGTACATTCAATTGTCTGGCAACAGCTCTGGTGGACAATCCTGCAGTTGAGACATCTGTGGCATTGTGTTGTGTGACAAAACTGCACATTTTAGAGTGGCCTTTTATTGTCCCCAGCACAAGGTGCACCTGTATAATGATCATGCTGTTTAATCAGCTTCTTGATATGCCACACCTGTCAGGTGAATGGATTATCTTGGCAAAGGAGAAATGCTCACTAACAGGGATGTAGACACATTTTTTTGAAAGGCTGGTCATGGCTCACATCAATACCATCATCCCGGAAACACTAGACCCACTCCAATTTGCATACCGCCCCAACAGATCCACAGATGATGCAATCTCAATCGCACTCCACACTGTCCTTTCCCACCTGGACTAAAGGAACACCTATGTGAGAATGCTGTTCATTGACTACAGCTCAGCGTTCAACACCATAGTGCCCACAAAGCTCATCACTAAGCTAAGGATCCTGGAACTAAACACCTCCCTCTACAACTGGATCCTGGACTTCCTGACGAGCCGCCCCCAGGTGGTAAGGGTAGGCAACAACACATTCCCCACGCTGATCCTCAACACGGGGGCCCCTCAGGGGTGCGTGCTTAGTCCCCTCCTGTACTCCCTGTTCACCCACGTCTGCGCCAAGCACGACTCCAACACCATCATTAAGTTTGCTGACGACATAATGATGGTAGGCCTG
The DNA here is from genome assembly GCF_964263955.1 of Coregonus lavaretus. Lineage (NCBI taxonomy): Eukaryota > Metazoa > Chordata > Actinopteri > Salmoniformes > Salmonidae > Coregonus > Coregonus lavaretus. Next base: position 14,961,246 of record NC_140011.1, read on the forward strand.
ATCACCGATAACGATGAGACAGCCTATAGGGAGGAGGTCAGAGACCTGGCAGTGTGGTGCCATGACAACAACCTCTCCCTCAACTTGAGCAAGACAAAGGAGCTGATCGTGGACTACAGGAAAAGGAGGGCCGAACACGCCTTCATTCTCATCGACGGAGTTGTAGTGGAGCGGGTCGAGAGTTTCAAGTTCCTTGGTGTCCACATCACCAACAAACTCTCATGGTCCAAACACACCAAGAAAGTCGTGAAGAGGGCACGACAACGCCTTTTCCCCCTCAGGAGACTGAAAAGATTTGGCTTGGGTCCCCAGATCCTTAAAAAGTTCTACAGCTGCACCATCGAGAGCATCCTGACCGATTGCATCACCACCTGATATGGCAACTGCTCGGGATCCGACCGTAAGGCACTACAGGGGGTAGTGCGTACGTCCCAGTACATCACTGGGGCCAAGCTTCCTGCCATCCAGGACCTATATACTAGGCGGTGTCAGAGGAAGGCTCAAATAATTGTCAAAGACTCCAGTCACCCAAGTCATAGACTGTTCTCTCTGCTACCACACAGCAAGCGGTACCGGAGCACCAAGTCTAGGTCCAAAAGGCTCCTTAACAGCTTCTACCTCCAAGCCCTAAGACTGCTGAACAATTAATCAAATGGCTACCCGGACTATTTGCGTTGACCCCGCCCCCCCCTTTTTTTATACTGCTGCTACTTGCTGTTTATTATCTATGCATAGTCACTTTACCCCTACCTACATGTACAAATTATCTCAACTAACCTGAACCCCAGCATATTGACTTTGTACCGGTACCCCCTGTATATGTAGCCTCATTATTGTTATTTTATTGTGTAACTTTTTTGTGTGTGTTATTATTTTAGTTTGTAAATATTTTCTTAATTCTATTTTCTTAAAACTGCATTGTTGGTTAAGGGCGTGTAAGTAAGCATTTCACAGTAAGGTCTACACCTGTTGTATTCGGCGTATGTGACAAATCCAATTTGATTTGATTTGAAAATGTCTGGGATCTTTTATTTCAGCTCATGAAACATGGGACCAACGCTGTTTGCGTTTATATTTTGCACACATAGGTCTATAATATCAGATTTAAAGATTAAATGGAGTATAGTGAGATGGCCTACGGAATAGAGCGCAAAGGTGCATGAAAGAGAGCGACTCTGATTTTAAAACAAAAAAAACTACATTTTTTAAAATCTACGGTATGTATTATTGTAAAGGAGGACATCTTAAGGTTTCTGGGGACCCTAAATTAAAAAATCAACTGTCAAAATGTTGTTCAATCGTGGCCTGGGGTGGTCTAGCTAGAGCCGCTGCCTTCAGAGCCTACCATGTCGACAACCATAACTCTATCCCCCTGATTGACTTGACTTAGTTACACATTTCAAATATGGACAGTCTAGGGATATTTTAAATTTAAATTTAAATTTTAGTCATTTAGCAGACGCTCTTATCCAGAGCGACTTACAGTTAGTGAGTGCATACATTTTTCACACTGGCCCCCCGTGGGAAACGAACCCACAACCCTGGCGTTGCAAGAGCCATGCTCTACCAACTGACCCCCGATCTTGTTAACAAATGACCATACCAGACACTTTTATTTTAAAGATAGTTGTATTTAATGGATAACAGAAAAAGGAAACAAATAAAAATAATAACAGTAAGCTACACCAATGTTAGTTTCGGGTATATTACCACAATAGATTTGCCATGGTAAACGAGGAAATACTTTATTTCTATTGTACGGAATGCTTGTTAAATACAGTAGATAAATCGCCTTTAGTCTGTTAAAAAAGAACTAAGTTGTTCCAATGATAATACCAACCAGAGGGCGAACATATCTTGAAAAACTTTGGTTGCAAGCAAGACTAAGGTAACACCGACATCATCTTTTAGGGAGCGGTAATGAGGTGACCAATAATGGTTGCAATTGAGATCAGCTGTGCGGGTTAATTTAGCGCGTATTGGTTGTTTACAAAGACATCAGCTGGCGATAATCAAGTGCAATCGATGGTTGCAATAGGCCCCTTGTTATTTTATTATATTCCAATACATTCTGTTGGCTACCCGTTAGCCTATATCCATTGTCACATAATGATAGGCTACTGTTTGTGTTTCCCTGGCTGAGTTAATGAGCTGACTTGGGCCATCAGTTGATTGAGAGATGTAGGCCTACTGTAAAACAATGAACTTTCCTCCAGTGTGGATGCTCGCCCACCTTTTAGTTAGGCTATGTATAATTTGTCAATATATTTATGGTCTTTGGTGTGGATGGCCCTTACAGTAGGTGAGATTTTCATTGGTAAACTGTCATTCGCCGGCTACAGTAGCATAGGCCTACTGTACTTTCAGTTTGATGCTGCCATTTGAAGTCATCCTTGTTGTGGATTGAAAGCCTTTACTGTGTGGCTTTAATATTTCATTTTGTAAAGCTGTGAAGATGTTTATGCATTTGAGCCTATCCAAAAAACTGTTTGTTGAGCTGAGACACTTTTCTTTGATGTGTAGATTATCTGACTATTTGTCTTACTTCTTGAAAACATTGAAATAAATGTAATTAACTTGTGGGATTAATGTAGGCTATCTAAATTCATGGAAAATTAATGATCCGATGGTGGAACTCCTCCACTCATTCAGTGTGTGAATCAAAAGTCAAAAGTTGAACTTGCAATGTATTGGAGGTTTAAAAGTCCTCTGAAGTTTTTAATTTCCACCTCAAAATCTCTGACCTGAATCTCAGCATATTGAATTTATTTTTGATACTTAAAAATATATATTTTATTGAAGAGTTAGAACAGTGTTGGAAAGACCGGGAAGGGTGAGTCAAAGGGCAGTAGACCGGATTCAAACCCATGCCGACTCTGGTGCAAAAAATGGCTACAGATGGCTATATCAGTCCACTAATTCAGGACTAGGCCCAGTGCACTACTTTTGTGAGATTTACTTTCTTCTCAATATAAATATATATACAGTACCAGTCAAAAGTTTGGACACACCTACTCATTCAAGGGTTTTTCTTTATTTTTACTATTTTCTACATTATAGAATAATAGTGAAGACATCAAAACTATGAAATAACACACATGGAATCATGTAGTAACCAAAAAAGTGTTAAACAAATCAAAATATATTTTATATTTGAGATTCTTCAAATAGCCACCCTTTGACTTGAGGACAGCTTTGCACACTCTTGGCATTCTCTCAACCAGCTTCATGAGGTAGTCACCTGGAATGTATTTCAATTAACAGGTGTGCCTTCTTAAAAGTTAATGTGTGGAATTTATTTCCTTCTTAATTATCTTGAGACTATCAGTTGTGTTGTGACAAGGTAGGGGTATACAGAAGATAGCCCTATTTGGTAAAAGACCAAGTCCATATTATGGCAAGAACAGCTCAAATAAGCAAAGAGAAACGACAGTCCATCATTACTTTAAGACATGAAGGTCAGTCAATACGGAACATTTCAAGAACTTTGAACGTTTCTTCAAGTGCAGTCGCAAAAACCATCAAGCGCTCTGATGAAACTGGTTCTCATGAGGACCACCACAGGAATGGAAGACCCAGAGTTATCTCTGCTGCAGAGGATAAGTTCATTAGAGTTACCAGCCTCAGAAATTGCAGCCCAAATAAATGCTTCACAGAGTTCAAGTCACAGACACATCTCAACATCAACTGTTTAGAGGGGACTGTGTGAATCAGGCCTTCATGGTTGAATTGCTGCAAAGGAACCACTACTAAAGGACAACAATAAGAAGAAGAGACCTTATTGGGCCAAGAAACACGAGCAATGGACATTAGACCGGTGGGAATTTGTCCTTTGGTCTGGAATCCAAATTGGAGATTTTTGGTTCCAACCGCGTGTCTTTGTGAGATACGTGTGGGTGAACAGATGATCTCCGCATGTGTAGTTCCCACCGTAAAGCATGGAGGAGGAGGTGTTATGGTGTGCGGGTGCTATGCTGGTGACATGGCTACCACAGCATTCTGCAGAGATACGCCATCCCATCCCAAATTCCAGGCTGTGTAAGGGCAATTTTACCAAGAAGGAGAGTGATGGAGTGCTGCATCAGATGACCTGGCCTCCACAATCCCCTGACCTCAACCCAATTGAGATGGTTTGGGATGAGTCGGACAGCAGAGTGAAGGAAAAGCAGCCAACAAGTGCTCATCATATGTGGGAACTCCTTCAAGACTGTTGGAAAAGCATTCCAGGTGAAGCTGGTTGAGAAAATGCCAGGAGTGTGCAAAGCTGTTATCAAGGCAAAGGGTGGCTATTTGAAGAATCTCAAATATAAAATATATTTTGAAGATCCTAAAATATATTTTGATTTGTTTAACACTTTTTTGGTTACTACATGATTCCATATGTGTTATTTCATAGTTTTGATATCTTCACTATTATTCTACAATGTAGAAAATAGTAAAAAAAAAAAAAAAAAAAACATTGAATGAGTAGGTGTGTCCAAACATTTGACTGGTACTGTATATATATATTTTTATTGAGCACCACATCTTCCCGTGGCTATGCGAGACGTGCTGTAGCCTGCACGTAGCCTACATAGGCTACTTGAACTGGCGCCCAGTGGACCTGCAGAGCACACCACTGTATACAAACGCACACATTGACTGGAGCGTTAAAAACAGTCAACACTAACTTTTCACACAGCCGTCCCTTGACACGCAGAGGTATGACCGCTGCACCACCCCCAAACACACACGCACACACAAACACACACGCACACACACACACACAAACACACAATACCTTCATACTCTATTCCTTTTCCTTCACAACAAGTAATCTTTTATTTTCCAGTAGTTAAAAAATCCCAATACTTCAATAGAACATTGACATTTCCGAAGTCGTCCCCAGCACTCCAGATGGAGGCCCTGAGGGCAGCATGGAGGTGGATGTGTGATATGGAGTTTAATTGATTACTAATTACATGGCTTAGTGGGCACATAATTCCATGCAGATGAGGCTTAAAACAAAGGAGGTTATTAAGATCTGCTTTACCATCCATCGCTTTGTTCTTCACTATAATTACACACTCCTCTCATCTCTGTCCTCCCCTCCCAATCAGGCCGTGTGTGTGTGTGTGTGTGTGTGTGTGTGTGTGTGTGTGTGTGTTTGTGTGTGTGTGTGTGTGTGTGTGTGTGTGAGTAGGCTTGAAATGAGGGGTAGGGGGCCGGTTTTTACCTAAACTGACAGACACTCATCACTATCTGGCCATGTGGACAAAACAATAGAGGCTTCTCTCCAAAAATGAGATTTTAACCACTAGCCCTAAATCTAATCTAACCGTACTCCGAACCAAAATCTAGCCGTACACTTAACCAAAAGTGAACGAGTTAAGAACAAATAGCATGTATTTGCTAATCAATTCTGATGATAGTCTGCTAGTGATTACAGAGAGAGTCACAGCTAGTAAAGTCTACATTCCCATTCAGACCAAGGCTCCTTGATGAGTGTTTTGATCCATAAATTCCTATCCTCCTTCAGCCCATCATTTCCTATCCACCTCTAGCAGGCATTTGATCCATCACTTTCCTCATTCAACAGTTCCCAGACCAGGGCCTATACAGTGCCTTGCAAAAGTATTCATCCCCCTTGGCTTTTTTCCTATTTTGTTGCATTACAAAAAATAGTCCAAATTGGTGAAGTGAAATGAAAAAATAACTTGTTTCAAAAAATTCTAAAATATTAATAACGGAAAAGTGGTGCATGCACATGTATTCACCCCCTTTGCTATGAAGCCCCTAAATAAGATCTGATGCAACCAATTACCTTCAGAAGTCACATAATTAGTTAAATAAAGTCCACCTGTATGCAATCTAAGTGTCACATGATCTGTCACATGATCTCAGTATATATACACCTGTTCTGAAAGGCCCCAGAGTCTGCAACACCACTAAGCAAGGGGCACCACCAAGCAAGCGGCACCATGAAGACCAAGGAGCTCTCCAAACAGGTCAGGGACAAGGTTGTGGAGAAGTACAGATCATGGTTGGGTTATAAAAAAATATCAGAAACTTTGAACATCCCACGGAGCACCATTAAATCCATTATAAAAAAATTGAAAGGATATGGCACCACAACAAACCTGCCAAGAGAGGGCCGCCCACCAAAACTCACGGACCAGGCAAGCAGGGCATTAATCAGAGAGGTAACAAAGAGACCAAAGATAACCTTGAAGGAGCTGCAAAGCTCCACAGCGGAGATTGGAGTATCTGTCCATAGGACCACTTTAAGCCGTACACTCCACAGAGCTGGGCTTTACGGAAGAGTGGCCAGAAAAAAGCCATGGCTTAAAGAAAAAATGAAGCAAACACGTTTGTTGTTCGCCAAAAGGCATGTGGGAGACTCCCCAAACATATGGAAGAAGGTAGTCTGGTCAGAAGAGACAAAAATGTAGCTTTTTGGCCATCAAGGAAAACGCTATGTCTGGCGCAAACCCAACACCTCTCATATAGTTATGTACGCTCAAGTTTTCTGTTTTTTGTTTTTGTCTTATTTCTTGTTTGTTTCACAATAAAAAATATTTTGCATCTTCAAAGTCGTAGGCATGTTGTGTAAATCAAATGATAAACCCCCTCCCCCCCAAAATCAATTTTAATTCCAGGTTGTAAGGCAACAAAATAGGAAAAATGCCAAGGGGGGTGAATACTTTCGCAAGCCACTGTAAATGAGCCTCTGAAGGATGAGTGACGCATACATGGCGTTAAAGTAGTGAGACAAGTTATCTTCACGTTTTTTTTTTCATGTTTTTTTTTGTAAGGGTATCCACATCATGCATATCATTGATCTTCTTCTCCACTGAGGTGTGTGTGTGTGTGTGTGTGTGTGTGTGTGTGTGTGTGTGTGTGTGTGTGTGTGTGTGTGTGTGTGTGTGTGTGTGTGTGTGTGTGCGTGCGTAACTCTAACCCTTTACATTTGAGGACATGCTATGACTTAATTCCCAGAGTTACTTACAGACACAGAGAAACATAACGATGCTTCATATGCAGTCTTCTCTCACTCTCACAGACTTGTCATTGAACAGCTGTGAGGCTGGATAAAATACTGATTTTGATGTGCAGTTTGAACAAAAACGCTTATTCAGACTCTCTTCTGGAAAATTCCATGACAACAAAGAATTCACTCTGAACTATGTGATATTTAGCATTGTCGCATTTCTAAACATCGAGGAGAGAGGATTATTTTGTCCAAGAGCGTTCTGGCTCTGCAAATGCCAAAATGTCAAGCCGCTCCCAGAGGTTTTCCTCCATACGTCAGCAGCTACTGGTCCAGGAATAAAGACAATGATACATTCAACAGATAGAAGGATGTTTTTACCCGTCTAAATGTGTGTGTTGCTTAAAATAATTGGCTACTCTTATGTCCACTATATGTAGCTATAGGTCTGGTTTATAGCTTTTATTATTTGATACAAAGCCTTTTTACTAGTCTTTTTTTATACATACAGTGAAACTTAAAAAATATATATATATATTTCCCCCTCCCTTCTCTTTCTCTCTTTCTCTCTCAGGATTGTTATCATCTTGTGCTTTCTATCTTTAGATTTGTAACAATGATCTCACTCTGTGTCTGAGTTCTGAGTAACAGTGTGTGTCTCTCTCTCTCTCTCTCGGTGTGTGTGTGTGTTTCTGTGTGATCTGCATTGAGTTAAGGTCATGTTGGCTGTTGTTTGCTGTCCTCTTTTCCTTTATTCACCAAGGGAACTGAGCATCTTCTTTCATTCATTATCCGTCATTGCCTTAACCTCTACGGGATCGGTGTCCCTTATACGGGACGGTTGTTGCTCAATATGCGATATGTGTCTAGAATGGTGTTGTAAACAACAGCCAACTAATCTAACTGCACTGTCCAATTTACAGTAGCTTTTACAGCTAAAAAATACCATGCCATTGTTTGAGGATAGTGCACACAACAACAAAACACTTTTATCACGGCAACTGGTTTGGTACATTCACCTATGAAGGTAAATAATGAACTTACATTCAGTAATCTTGCTCTGATTTGTCATCCGGAGGGTCCCAGAGATAAAATGTAGTGTCGTTTTGTTTGAAAAATCAATTTTTATATTAAAATGTAGGAAATAGGTTCTATAGTTTGACCTCTGACTCCACACCCACCCCACCCAGCCATCTAGATGTGTGAAGGTTAGTGTATTTTCTGTAGGGAAGCTAATGATCCATCATTTATGACATTCTTGGGAGTGTGCAAACTTTAATGTTGTATTACCATAGCATTTTTGTATGTTCTCTATAGTTATGTACTTGAAAACCAATTCGGGACATTTGGGAAACTACTGGCAGACTTGATACAAATTATTGGGGGCTCCCGAGTGGTGCAGCGGTCTAAGGCACTGCATCTCAGTGCTTGAGGCGTCGCTACAGACCCCCTGGTTTGATTCCAGGCTGTATCACAACCGGCCGTGATTGGGAGTCCCATAGGGCGGCGCACAATTGGCCCAGCGTCGTCCGGGTTTGGCCGGTGTAGGCCGTCATTGTAAATAAGAATTTGTTCTTCACTGACTTGCCTAGTTAAATAAAGGTGAAATAAAAAAATGAATAAAAAATTGTGTAGTGATGTAATTCTTCACTGGATCAGTCTGAACCTTTGCACACACACTGCTGCCATCTGGTGGACAACATCTAAATTACATATAGAATCCTACATCACTGTCTGGCCTTTCTCTTGCATTTCAAAGATGATGAAAAAAATAAAATAATAATGCATGTTTTTTTGTTTGTATTATCTTTTACCAGATCTAATGTGTTATATTCTCCTACATTAATTTCACATTTCCACAAACTTCAAAGTGTTTAAAATGATATCAAGAATATGCATATCCTTGCTACAGGTCCTAAGCTACAGGCAGTTAGATTTTGGTATGTCATTTTATGCGAATATTGAAAAAAATTGTCCGATCCTTAAGAGGTTTAAGTAGAAAAAAACACATTACACTCACATGTGGTCCATAACCATACTCTCTTTTACACATGTACTGTATTTCTACAATCATACATGTAACTATAGTATCTAAACTACTGCAGTGAGCTAAGTACTTATTGGCTGGCTTGACATCCTTGTTCTATAGCTACAGTATACAGTGAATTCGGAAAGTATTCAGAACCCTTCCCTTTTCCACATTTTGATACATTACAGCCTTATTCCAAAATGGATTAAATTGTTTTTTCCCCTCATCAATCTACACACAATACCCCATAATGACGAAGCGAAAACAGGTTTTTAGAAATTGTTGCCTATATATTACAAATAAAAAACTGAAATACCTTATTTACATAAGTATCCAGACCCTTTGATATGAGACTCGAAACTGAGCTCAGGTGTATCCTGTTTCCATTGATCATCCTTGAGATGTTTCTACAACTTGATTGGAGTCCACCTGTGGTAAATTCAATTGATTGGACATGATTTGGAAAGGCACACCTGTCTATATAAGGTCCCACAGTTGACAGTGCATATCAGAGCAAAAACCAAGTCATGAGGTCGAAGGAATTGTCTGTAGAGTTCCGAGATAGGATTGTGTCGAGGCACAGATCTGGGGAAGGGTACCAAAATATTTCTGCTGCATTTAAGGTCCCCAAGAACACAGTGGCCTCCATCATTCTTAAAAGGAAGAAGTTTGGAACCACCAAGACTCTTCCTAGAGCTGGCCGCCCGGCCAAACTGAGCGATCGGGGGAGAAGGGCCTTGGACAGGGAGGTGAACAAGAACCCGATGGTCACTCTGACAGAGCTCCAGAGTTCCTCTGTGGAGATGGGAGAACATTCCAGAAGGACAACCATCTCTGCAACACTCCACCAATCAGGCCTTTATGGTAGAGTGGATAGACGGAAGCCACTCCTCAGTAAAAGGCACATGAAAGCTCGCTTGGAGTTTGCCAAAAGGCACCAAAAGGACTCTCAGACCATGAGAAACAGGATTCTCTGGTCTGATTAAACCAAGATTGAACGCTTTGGCCAAGCGTCACGTCTGGAGGAAACCTGCCACCATCCCTACGGTGAAGCATGGTGGTGGCAGCATCATGCTGTAGGGATGTTTGTCAGCAGCAGGGATTGGGAGACTAGTCAGAATCAAGGGAAAGATGAACGGAGTAAAGTACAGAGAGCTCCTTGATGAAAACCTGCTCCAGAGCACTCTGGACCACAGACTGGTGCGAAGGTTCACCTTCCAACAGGACAACCACCCTAAGCACACAGCCAAGACAACGCAGAAGTGGCTTTGGGACAAGTCTCTGAATGTCCTTGAGTGGCCCAGCCAGAGCCCGGACTTGAACCCGATCGAAAATCATTTGGAGAGACCTGTCAATAGCTGTGCAAGCGACACTCCCCATTCAACCTGACAGAGCTTGAGAGGATCTGTAGAGAAGAATGGGAGAAACTCCCAAAATACAGGTGTGCCAAGCTTGAAGCGTCATACCCAAGAAGCCATGAGGCTGTAATCGCTGCCAAAGGTGCTTCAACAAAGCACTGAGTAAAGGGTCTGAATACTTATGTAAATGTAATATTTCAGTTTTTTATTGGTAATAAATTTGCAAACATTTCTAAAAACCTGTTTTTGCTTTGTCATTATGGGGTATTGTGTGTAGATAGAGGAGATTTTTTTTTTTTTAATCAATTTTAGAATAAGGCTGAAACGTAACAAAATGTGAAAAAAGTCAAGGGGTCTGAATACTTTCCGAATGCACTGTATAATGTATCTCAACTAATGTATACTGTGCTTGTCCTTCCTAATACGATCCCAATGGGAGACTGTAATGGACTATACTGTGAGCTGTGAAAGGACCATCTCCCACTACGACACAAACCTGATGACGCTCAAACATCTCCCCAGGGGATAACTCTCCCTTCCTCTCTTTCCCTTCTCTATCTCCTATCTTCCCCCTCCCTCTCTTCTCCCCTTTTTCCCTCCTGTCTTCCCCCTCCCTCTCATCCCTTCTCTTCTTCTCTCTCCCTCTGCCGCATGTCCCCATTCTCCCATCACCAGTAAGGAGGGAGGAGAGGGGATAAAAAGAGATGAGGCGAGATGAAAGGAAGTGAGTCAAATAAAATAAAATAAAATAAAATAAAATTTTATTGGCCACATGCGCCGAATACAACAGGTGCAGACATTACAGTGAAATGCTTACTTACAGCCCTTAACCAACAGTGCATTTATTTTTAATAGAGGAGATGGGATACGAAGAAAGAGGGGGATGGGAGTGTGGTGAAGAGGGGAAAGAGGAAAGAAAAGGAAGTGAGAGGAGAAGAGAAGAGGAAAGGAATCCACCTCAGGCTGTCCAGTCTTCCTTTACAAACTCCAACAACCACGGGAAGCACTTAGCTTAATGTATGACCTGCAGGAAGAAAACTACTGGTTTGTGTATGTGTGTGTGTGTTTTCCCCAGGGTTTCCCAGTTAGCACCACAACATGGATTCTCCGCCGGTGTCCCATACAGCCGTGAGTGAGTGAGGGTTGTCATGTGAAATGTAATGCAATGCAGTAGGAGTGGGCGGTGTGGCTACTAGTACTATGAGGGACACATCAATCATCACTATTGTGTGTTTAATCAGATTTGATCTCTTCAAATCAAATCAAATCAATTTTTATTTGTCACATGCGCCGAATACAACAGGTGTAGATCTTACAGTGAAATGCAAACTTAAAAGCCCTCAACCAACAATGCAGTTTTAAGAAAGAATACCAAAAAAAACACACAAGAAATACAATATAAAATAATACGAAATAAAAATAACAAATAATTAAAGAGCAGCAGTAAAAATAACAATAGCGAGGCTATATACAGGGGACCTTTAGGTGCAAGTGGTCTCAGGGAAATTCTTATTATTCTGTACGTAAATCTGTGACACTCCATTTCGTTAATTCTCCTGCCCCCTAAAAAAATGTAATGTGATAGCCCGCGCCTGATATTCTAAGAATTGATTTGGTTTGGGCCACCCATGCTTAGGTTTGCCATGTTTAAGACCTAAGGCGTAGCCGTTGCGGTAACACAAGAGATCCACATAGCACGTTGGGGGCGATGAAACAACGAAAGCCCATTCATTTCAATGAAGGAAGCGAAGTGGACGGGGGACCGTTGGGCGAGGCGAGCATGGGCGAGGTACCTGAACAGGGCGGGACCAATGTTGGGGAAAGCTGAACTTTATGCAAAATCCTCCGCAACATTGCTTTGATATTGACCAATCGAAGCTCATTATAGTTTCCAGCCCTTACTTGATTGGCTGTTGATACCTAGCACTAGCTAGCCTGCTTGCTAGCTTGCTAGAAACAACATGATGGAGAAGCAAGCGTGGCTATCCGAATTTACACGTTAAGAGGATCTCAGCCGTAAGAGAGAGATGCGAGCCTGTATCTCTCTCACAGAACTAGAATGAGATTCATTTTCTTCGGTCTCTCTCCCTCTCTGTTCTAATAGGCAGGAGACTGCAACTCCTATCTCTCCAGCGTTGCACTTCAATTACAAAGTTATTACATGTTTTTAGTGATATTTGCAAATTTGTTGCAAATGTAATACTGAAATATTTGTTTTTAAGGAACTCAGTCCAGCTTTTAACTTACTCCTGAAAGTTGTAATAGTAGAATGCACAAGGTGCAATTTCGAAATTGGGTAGTGCATCATCAGTTTTCCTCTTGTTATGACAGTCATTGCAGACCTTAGAGAGTTAACCTTAACCATTTTAGCCAACCCGTCCCCTAACCCTAACCCTAACCTTAACCCTTTAACCTAACTGCTAAACTTAACCCTAACCTTAACCCTAATCCCTAACCTTAACCCCTAGCCTAGCTAACGTTAGCAAGCTAAATAACGTTTGCCACCTAGCCACCTAGCTAGAATTCGTAACATATCATAAGTTTTGCAAATTCGTAATATATTGTACATTTTTCAAATTTGTAGCATTTTGTATGTTTTGCTAATTCGTAGCATATTGTACATTTTGCTAATTCGGAACATATAATACGAATTGTAGTTCGTAACATACCATACGAAGTGGGTGATGGACATCCACAAATTAATACATACCATACGAAACGTAACATATCATACTAAATGGAGTGTCTCAGATTTACATACAGAGTAATACGAAATGCTCGGAGACCGTCCGGCCGTTACCGAGAACCACTATACCAGATTTACTTTAGGGTCGTTAGCATTAGGGTTGTCAGAATTATTTTTGAACAAACGTTACTTTACAATTTGGCATCGGAAGTTTTATTGAATACAGTCAGTAATACAGGAGTCAAATATCATAGGCAATCTCATCAGTTCATATGTTATCAGCAAGCCAGAGCCATCTGTGGAAAAAGCGCAAGGAGAACAACAATATAAGTGCAAACAGATACTAAATGTATCATTCAACATAAGATTCCACCTAAAACAATTAAATGAGCTTGGGCCCAATTCATCTCTGCTCAACTCCTCACTTACTGTACACTCTACTTGCATCCTTCTCAAAACCCATTGGAGGAGGTCTGAGGCGAGGAACCTAGGGTTGTCTCCTCCAATGGGGTTTTAGAAGGAGGCGCGATGGTCAGTCGTTGCATCCATAGCACTGTCTAATTTCTTCAGCCCCAAGCTGAGGCCTTTTACCAAAACAGGGGCCAGGAGTTGGCTTTGTTATTGTTTTAACTGCTGATTGGCGCTTTTAGAAATACATAAATGAGCATACAAGTATGTTTACCTTTTTACTGCAGTGGGATATATCAGGGTCACACAAAGTGTTTCTTGGTAGTCTTAAACATATATACTTTGAAACAAAAGTATACACCTCACCCACATGGTTATGTGCTTAAAAGAAAACACCAATTCCATGTCAGATATAGAGTTGAAATGTTTTCAATTTTGACTTTGCATCCCAATATTACACTTTATATACACCACAGAAGACTGAATTGTAACAAAACTGTTTGACATAGAAACACTGTTTTTTAGCATTTTTCTTTTATTTATAATGTTGACCAATTATGGAATTATGAAAAATATGAATAACATTCCACCCATGAGGCCACTAAGACATTTGACTGCAGGAAAGGGCTACGCATACATGACTGTTGGGAGTGCGGTGGCATACTTTTAGCTCCCAGGTGCAGCAGAGCTGACACAGTAAAGATGAAGTTGTGGCAGATGTCTTGACCACCCTCTGGTTGTTCTTTAGACATCAGTAGCGCTTGAAGGTGTCCCAGGCACTGTTTTTGGCCACGTCACCTCCCTCAGAACCAGTGAAGATCTTCAGGTTCTTACAGTGGGGCATCAGCATAATCTATAGAGAGGGCAGAACAACACAGGAGATTGAATTAGATTTAGTATGGAGTCGAAGTCCCAATTTAAAATCCTTGTACAATCCATAGACATTGGTAAAAAGGTAAACAAAAATAGGGAACTGGAGTTTGAGGAAGGTGGAGCGATACATATGTGCTCAGTTGTGTAAGACATAAGATGAGTTGGTGACTGGTCCAAACTTGGCGTCCTCTGCCTTGTTGGTGTAGTGGTCCAGGGCGATGAAGTAGAAGCCTGACCCCACCTGATCAAATGTGTTCTCTCTACACACACTGACCTGTCTCCTGAGAACAACTTGAGTGAGAGAGAGATGAAAATAAGATGTCAGGAAATGTCACAGACAGACTTCAATTGGAGTTTAAATGTTTTAACATCTTAATGTTGCATTCAAGGTAATGGTCCATTTTAAGACTGCTGTGGCTGTATCAAAAGAGGCAACTATGTATAATCATTTGGCCAAATAAGTGATAACACACGATGTGGGACTGGACTGAGCTGAGCTGTAGGGGAATTCCACAATAACAGACTGATGCTGACGCTCAGAAGTTCACTTTAAAATTTATGTCAAACAAAAACCAATAATTCTACAGTGAAACAAACCAAACATTTCACTCATTTATCAGACGCACTTATCCAGCACAACTTACAGTAGTGAGTGCATACATTTTAATACTTTCTTTTTTTTTTCATACTGGTCCCCCTTGGGATTAGAACCCACAACCTTTGCATTGCAAGTCCCATGCTCTAGCAACTGAGCCACACAGGTCTACATTTCACAATTCACAATCATTGGTTTGTTTGACATACATTTTAAAGTGAAACATTTGAGTCTCAGCATAATTTTGTTACTGTGGAATTGCCCTGTACCAACCCACACCAATTGTCAGTCAGCATGGCTCAGTATTGAACAGCCTGCTGTCATTTCATGCCCAACCCACCTAGTGGAGAGCTATCCTCCTATAGGTTTTCACTTCATCCCTTATCTACCCTACTCATATTGTTTAGCAATGACTATCACAAACACTACATGACCAAAGGTATGTGGACACCTGCTCGTGGAACATCTCATTCCAAAATCATGGGCATTAATATGGAGTTGGTCCACCCTTTGCTGCTATAACAGCCTTCACTCTTCTGGGAAGGCTTTCCACTAGATGTTGTAACATTGATGCGGGGACTTGGTTCCATTCAGACACAAGAGCATTAATGAGGCCGGGCATTGATGTTGGGTGATTAGGCCTGGCTCGCAGTCTGCGTTTCATTTCATCCCAAAGGTGTTCGATGGGGTTGAGGTCAGGGCTCTGTGCAGGCCAGTTAAGTTCTTCCACACCGATTTCGACAAACCATTTCTGTATGGATATCGCTTTGTCATGCATTGTCATGCTGAAACAGGAAAGGGCCTTCCCCAAACTGTTGCCACAAAGTTGGAAGCACAGAATCGTCTAGAATGCCATTGTATGCTGTAGCTTTAAGATTTCCCTTCACTGAAACTAAGGGGCCTAGCCCGAACCATGAAATCAGCCCCAGACCATTATTCCTCCTCCACCAGACTTTACAGTTGGCACTATGCATTGGGGCAGGTAGATTTCTCTTGGCATCCGCCAAACACAGATTTGTCCGCCAGACTGCCAGATGGTGAAGCCTGATTCATCACTCTAGAGAACGCGTTTCCACTGCTTCAGAGTCCAATGGCGACGAGTTTTACACCACTCCAGCCGAAGCTTGGCATTGCGCATGGGGATCATAGGCATGTGTGCGGCTGCTTGGCCATGGAAACCCATTTCATGAAGCTCCCGATGAACAGTTCTTCAGCACTCGGCGGTCCCGTTCCGTCAGCTTGTGTGGCCTACCACTTCGCGGCTGAGCCGTTGTTGCTACTAGACGTTTCCACTTCACAATAACAACACTTACAGCTGACCGGGGCAGTTCTAGCATGGCAGAAATTTGACGAACTGACTTGTTGGAAAGGTGGCATCCTATGATGGTGCCACGTTGAAAGTCACTGAGCTCTTCAGGAAGGCCATTCTACTGCCAATGTTTGTCTATGGAGATTGCATGGCTGTGTGCTCAATTTTATACACCTGTCAGCAACGGGTGTGGCTGAAATAGCCAAATCCACTAAGATATTCTGTATCTAAAGGTAATGTCAGCCTATTAATTATGAAAATATAAAAAATTGCCTTTAACTTGGCTATTCAAAATCAAATACAAATTCGGTAGGCTACATATTGTATAATGGCACAATCATAATTTTAATTCAGTTTTTTTTTCTCAGGCTTGGGCTGATATATACTGTAGGCCTATGCTTATGCATAAGCTCTAATATACATATGAATGTTTTGAATTAATCATCACCTTAGAAAGCGCTGTCCATTTCGTGTCAGGTTTTGAAACAACATCCACAATGACCATGTTTCCACTCAGTTTCAACCTGTTGGTGAACTTTCTTCAAATTGAGGTGAGTTTTAAAAGCACATACTGTTTTGAAGATAAGTGTTTGATGTAACTGTAACTGTTAAACTTGCTTGCTGTACACTTACTGCATGATTGTAGCGGGTTCTCTAACGTGTTAGTTCTAGTAGCTATGTTGACTGTGACATTAGCTAATATGGTGACAACGATTTAGGCTGTGTGTTGAGGTTAGTGGTTATGGTATTAAGGTTTGGCTTGAAAAGTTTTTTTGCCTGGTCACAGACAGCTGTTGTGTTGTGCACTGAAGTCCACAAGTGAAGGGAAAAGGTGAGGGGAGGAGATGCGAGAAGGAATTATACAACGAGCAAAGTGATCATCCTGTTTGTATAGGTCAGCTATGAAAATGAACTGTGTTTGCGGGTGATCAGGGGTGTATTCATTCCACCGATTCTGTTGAAAAAAAATCTTAAACGTAAGCAAACAGAACGAAACGGAGATAAACATAACTGAATTTGTCCAATAGAAACTCTCGTTTGCAACTGTCTGGACATTTGATTATACCCTAGATCAGCTAGATGTGTCACTGTCTGTCACCTTGATTACTCAAATTTCTTTCGACCTGTGCACCTACGTTGTAAACTTTCATTCGTAGGCTAGGTTGTAGCAACCAACCTCATGATGGATTTAGGGAACATTAGAGTATGATGTAGTAGCCTAAACCTATGGATGTTACATTGAGCTGGGTGAATGGAATAGAAATGACAGTTATCCAATATGCTGTAATATAAATAAGGCCATGTTCCTAAAAAAAAATATCGTCCTCCCTAATCTTAAACGGCACCGACTGCCACTGCTCTACACACACGTGCACACACGTGCACACACACACACTCACATACAATCTTAATTTACGCTGCTTGTACTCTGTTTATCATACATCCTGATGCCTCAATCTCACTTTTCATCCTTCAACTCAATATACTTTCCTGCAACCTGCCTCACCCAATGTGGAACAGATTATATTATTTCTTATTCCTTTTTATCATGAACCTCCGTCTGAAACTAGCCAGCTAGCCAGCTAACTAGCTACTTGCTAGCTATTTGCTATTAGCCACAGTGAGCGGTTTTCTCCATTGTCCGTGGCCTGCACTACCTACCAGCCAGCTCTAGCCTGGACAATTATTGGCCAATCTGCACAGCGCACTATCAACCCAGAACATATCGGATTTTCTGCCTGAATCACTGGACCTTTAACACCGGATCATCGCAACTAGCTAGCTGCAACCGAATGGATGTTGTTGTTGGCTAATCACCACTGCCCCGAAACAAGCACCAGTTAGCCTTGAGCTAGCCTCGAGCCAGGCCCATCTCCCAGCTATCTACCTCTCTGTCAACCGGGCGGGACCTCTTAGTGTCGACACGGAGCCCTGCCGATCCATCACGACTGGTCTGCCGACGTAATCGTCTGATGGGGTTTCAACAGGCTTCCCGTTGCGACGACCATGAAGATCCATCTGCTAGCCCCGGCCCGCTAGCACACGCAATCAACAACCATGCCTCCTGCTAGCCTGTGCAATAGCAGCCATCAAACTGCTCCCGGACTCTCCTTTTGCTGTTCACTGGACCTTATGATCACTCAGCTACACAGCTGATGCCTGCTGGACTGTTCCTTTACACGGTACCCCATCCTGTTTATCTGTCCTGTTTATCTGTTTAGCCTCAGCCCAACCTTTCGTCGCCATTAGCAGTTGTTGTCTTAGCTCTCTCGAATAACACCTGTGATTGCTTTATGCCTCTCTCCCATGTCAATATGCCTTGCCTATTGCTGTTTTGGTTAGTTCTAATTATACAATTTCACTGTAGAGCCCCCAGTCCCGCTCAACCTGCCTCAGATAGTTCCTTTGTCCCACCCCCATACACGCGGAGACCGGCTCAATCGGTGCCTCAAGTGATGCTATCTCTTTCATTGTTAACCAACGCTTAGGTTTACCTCCACTGTACTCATATCCTTCCATATCCTTGTCTGTACATAATGCCCTGAATCTATTCTACAACGCCCGGAAATCTGCCCCTTTTATTCTCTGTAACCAAGGCAATAGAAGATCAGTTCTTAAAGCCTTTGTTGACTTCTGTAACCATAAAAGCCTTGGTTTCTTGCATGTTAACATCAGAAGCCTCCTCCCTAAGTTTGAGTTATTCACTGCGATAGCACACTCCGCCAACCCTGATGTTCTAGCAGTGTCTTAATCCCGGCTTAGGAAGGCCACCAAAAACTCTGAAATTTCCATCCCCAACTACTAAATATTCCGTCTAGATAGAACTGCCAAAGGGGGCGGAGTCTACTGTAGAGATAACCTGCAGAGCTCTATCATACTATCCAGGTCTGTGCCCAAACAGTTTGAGGTCTTCAACCAGGACCTCAGCGATCACTGCCTCATTGAATGCGTCCGTAATGGGTCCGCAGTCAAACAACCACCCCTCATCACTGTTAAACGCTCCCTAAAACACTTCAGCAAGCAGGCCTTTCTAATTGACCTGGCCCGGGTATCCTGGATGGATATTGACCTCATTCCATCAGTAGAGGATGCCTGGTTGTTCTTTAAAAGTGCTTTCCTCTCCATCTTAAATAAGCATGCCCCATTCAAAAAATTCAGAACTAAGAACAGATATAGCCCCTGGTTCACCCCTTTTCAGGGAAGTCAGGAACAAATATACACAATCAGTTAGGAAACCAAAGGCTATCGTTTTGAAACAGAAATTTGCATCCTGTAGCAACTCCAAAAAGTTTTGGGACACTGTAAAGTCCATGGGGAATTAGAGCACCTCCTCCCAGCTGCCCACTGCACTGAGGCTAGGAAACACTGTCACCACCGATAAATCTACGATAATCAAGAATTTCAATAAGCATTTTGCTACGGCTGGCCATGCTTTCCACCTGGCAACCCCTACCCTGGCCACCAGCTCTGCACCCTCCGCTGGTCATGGGTGCACGTCAGCCACGCTCAAGGTCCTAAACGATATTATAACCGCGATCGATAAAAGACAGTACTGTGCAGCCGTCTTCATCGATCTGGCCAAGGCTTTCGACTCTGTCAATCACCGCATTCTTATTGGTAGACTAAATAGCCTTTGTTTCTCAAATGACTGCCTCGCCTGGTTCACCAACTACTTCTCAGATAGAGTTCAATGTGTCAAATCGGAGGGCCTGTTGTCTGGACCTCTGGCAGTCTCTATGGGGGTGCCACAGGGTTCAATTCTTGGGCCGACTCTTTTCTCTGTGTATATCAATGATGTCGCTCTTGCTGCTGGTGACTCTCAGATTCAGCTCTACGCAGATGACACAATTTTGTATACATCTGGCCCTTCATTGGACAATGTGTTAACAAACCTCAAAACGAGCTTCATTGCCATACAACACTCCTTCCGTAGCCTCCAACTGCTCTTAAACGCTAGTAAAACTAAATGCATGCTCTTCAATCGAACGCTGCTTGCACCCGCCCGCTGACTAGAATCACTACTCTCGGCGGGTCTGACTTAGAATATGTGGACAACTACAAATACCTAGGTGTCTGGTTAGACCGTAAACTCTCTTTCCAGACTCACATTAAGCATCTCCAATCCAAAGTTAAATCTAGAATCGGCTTCCTATTTCGCAACAAAGCCTCCTTCACTCATGCTGCCAAACATGCCCTCGTAAAACTGACTATCCTACCAATCCTTGACATCGGCGATGTCATTTATAAAATAACCTCCAACACTCTACTCAGCAAATTGGATGTAGTCTATCCAAGTGCCATCCGTTTTGTCACCAAAGCCCCATTTACTACCCACCATTGTGACCTGTACGCTCTCGTTGGCTGGCCCTCACTACATATTCGTCGCCAAACCCACTGGCTCCAGGTCATCTATAAATCTCTGCTAGGCATATCCCTGCCTTATCTTAGCTCATTGGTCACCATAGTAACACCCACCCATAGTATGCGCTCCAGCAGGTATATCTCACTGGTCATCCCCAAAGCCAACACCTCCTTTGGCCACCATTCCTTCCAGTTCTCTGCTGCTAATGACTGGAATGAACTGCAAAAATCTCTGAAGCTGGAGACTCTTATCTCCCTCACTAACTTTAAGCATCAGTTTTCAGAGCAGCTTACTGATCACTGCACCTGTACACAGCCCATCTGTAATTAGCCCACCCAACTACCTCATCCCCATATTGTTATTTATTTTGCTCATTTGCACCCCAGTATCTCTATTTGCACATCATCTTCTGCACATCTATCACTCCAGTGTTAATAATAAATTGTAATTATTTTGCACTATGGCCTATTTATTGCCTTACCTCCATAACTTACTACATTTGCACACACTGTATATAGATGTTCTATTGTGTTATTGACTGTATGTTTTGTTTATCCCATGTGTAACTCTGTGTTGTTGTTGTTTTTATCGCACTGCTTTGCTTTATCTTGGCAAGGTCGCAGTTGTAAATGAGAACTTGTTCTCAACTGGCTTACCTGGTTAAATAAAGGTTAAATGAAAATAAAATAAAAATACCCCTATACAGTGAGGGAAATAAGTATTTGATCCCCTGCTGATTTTGTACGTTTGCCCACTGACAAAGAAATGATCCGTCTATCATTTTAATGGTAGGTTTATTTGAACAGTGAGAGACAGAATAACAACAACAAAATCCAGAAAAACGCATGTCAAAAATGTTATAAATTGATTTGCATTAAAATGAGGGAAATAAGTATTTGACCTCCTCTCAATCAGAAAGATTTCTGGCTCCCCGGTGTCTTTTATACAGGTAACGAGCTGAGATTAGGAGCACACTATTAAAGGGAGTGCTCTTAATCTCATTTTGTTACCTGTATAAAAGACACCTGTTCACAGAAGCAATCAATCAATCAGATTCCAAACTCTCCACCATGGCCAAGACCAAAGAGCTCTCCAAGGATGTCAGGGACAAGATTGTAGACCTACACAAGGCTGGAATGGGCTACAAGACCATCGCCAAGCAGCTTGGTGAGAAGGTGACAACAGTTGGTGCGATTATTCGCAAATGGAAGAAACACAAAATAACTGTCAGTCTCCCTCGGCCTGGGGCTCCATGCAAGATCTCACCTCATGGAGTTGCAATGATCATGAGAACGGTGAGGAATCAGCCCAGAACTACACAGGAGGATCTTGTCAATGATCTCAAGACTGATGGGACCATAGTCACCAAGAAATAAATTGGTAACACACTTCGCCGTGAAAGACTGAAATCCTGCAGCGCCCGCAAGGTCCCCCTGCTCAAGAAAGCACATATACAGGGCCGTCTGAAGTTTGCCAATGAACATCTGAATGATTCAGAGAGTGTTGTGGTCAGATGAGACCAAAATCGAACTCTTTGGCATCAACTCAACTCGCCGTGTTTGGAGGAGGAGGAATGCTGCCTATGACCCCAAGAACACCATCCCCACCGTCAAACATGGAGGTGGAACCATTATGCTTTGGGGGTGTTTTTCTGCTAAGGGGACAGGACAACTTCACAGCATCAAAGGGACGATGGACGGGCAAATCTTGGGTGAGAACCTCCTTCCCTCAGCCAGGGCATTGAAAATGGGTCGTGGATGGGTATTCCAGCATGACAATGACCCAAAACACACGGCCAAGGCAACAAAGGAGTGGCTCAAGAAGAAGCATATTAAGGTCCTGGAGTGGCCTAGCCAGTCTCCAGACCTTAATCCCATAGAAAATCTGTGGAGGGAGCTGAAGGTTCTCAACCTCGAAACCTTAATGACTTGGAGAAGATCTGCAAAGAGGAGTGGGACAAAATCCCTCCTGAGATGTGTGCAAACCTGGTGGCCAACTACAAGAAACGTCTGACCTCTGTGATTGCCAACAAGGGTTTTGCCACCAAGTACTAAGTCATGTTTTGCAGAGGGGTCAAATACTTATTTCCCTCATTAAAATGCAAATCAATTTATAACATTTTTGACATGCGTTTTTCTGGATTTTTTTGTTGTTATCCTGTCTCTCACTGTTCAAATAAACCTACCATTAAAATTATAGACTGATCATGTCTTTGTCAGTTGGCAAACGTACAAAATCAGCAGGGGATCAAATACTTTTTTCCATCACTGTACATACAGTCGGGAAAAAAAGTATTTAGTCAGCCACCAATTGTGCAAGTTCTCCCACTTAAAAAGATGAGAGAGGCCTGTAATTTTCATCATAGGTACACGTCAACTATGACAGACAAAATGAGGAAAAAAAATCCCGAAAATCACATTGTAGGATTTTTTATGAATTTATTTGCAAATTATGGTGGAAAATAAGTATTTGGTCAATAACAAATGTTTCTCAATACTTTGTTATATACCCTTTGTTGGCAATGACACAGGTCAAACGTTTTCTGTAAGTCTTCACAAGGTTTTCACACACTGTTGCTGGTATTTTGGCCCATTCCTCCATGCAGATCTCCTCTAGAGCAGTGATGTTTTGGGGCTGTCGCTGGGCAACACGGACTTTCAACTCCCTCCAAAGATTTTCTATGGGGTTGAGATCTGGAGACTGGCGAGGCCAATCCAGGATCTTGAAATGCTTCTTACGAAGCCACTCCTTCGTTGCCCGGGCGGTGTGTTTGGGATCATTGTCATGCTGAAAGACCCAGCCACTTTTCATCTTCAATGCCCTTGCTGATGGAAGGAGGTTTTCACTCAAAATCTCACGATACATGGCCCCATTCATTCTTTCCTTTACACGGATCAGTCGTCCTGGTCCCTTTGCAGAAAAACAGCCCCAAAGCATGATGTTTCCACCCCCATGCTTCACAGTAGGTATGGTGTTCTTTGGATGCAACTCAGCATTCTTTGTCCTCCAAACACGACGAGTTGAGTTTTTACCAAAAAGTTATATTTTGGTTTCATCTGACCATATGACATTCTCCCAATCCTCTTCTGGATCATCCAAATGCACTCTAGCAAACTTCAGACGGGCCTGGACATGTACTGGCTTAAGCAGGGGGACACGTCTGGCA
This sequence comes from Coregonus lavaretus, assembly GCF_964263955.1. Classification (NCBI taxonomy): domain Eukaryota; kingdom Metazoa; phylum Chordata; class Actinopteri; order Salmoniformes; family Salmonidae; genus Coregonus; species Coregonus lavaretus. The sequence goes on from NC_140011.1 coordinate 14,985,003, forward strand.
CTGCAGGATTTGAGTCCCTGGCGGCGTAGTGTGTTACTGATGGTAGGCTTTATTACTTTGGTCCCAGCTCTCTGCAGGTCATTCACTAGGTCCCCCCGTGTGGTTTTGGGATTTTTTCTCACCGTTCTTGTGATCATATTGACCACACGGGGTGAGATCTTGCGTGGAGCCCCAGATCGAGGGAGATTATCAGTGGTCTTGTATGTCTTCCATTTCCTAATAATTGCTCCCACAGTTGATTTCTTCAAACCAAGCTGCTTACCTACTGCAGATTCAGTCTTCCCAGCCTGGTGCAGGTCTACAATTTTGTTTCTGGTGTCCTTTGACAGCTCTTTGGTCTTGGCCATAGTGGAGTTTGGAGTGTGACTGTTTGAGGTTGTGGACAGGTGTCTTTTATACTGATAACAAGTTCAAACAGGTGCCATTAATACAGGTAACGAGTGGAGGACAGAGGAGCCTCTTAAAGAAGAAGTTACAGGTCTATGAGAGACAGAAATCTTGCTTGTTTGTAGGTGACCAAATACTTATTTTCCACCATAATTTGCAAATAAATTCATAAAAAATCCTACAATGTGATTTTCTGGATTTTTTTTCTCTCAATTTGTCTATCATAGTTGACGTGTACCTATGATGAAAATTACAGGCCTCTCTCATCTTTTTAAGTGGGAGAACTTGCACAATTTGTGGCTGACTAAATACTTTTTTCCCCCACTGTATCTACCTCTATCTCTCCAGTATCCTTGCACATTGTAAATATGGAACTGACCCTGTATATACTGTAGCTTCTTACTTTCTCATGTGCTTCTTATTTCTTATTTTAAAAAATTTGTGTGTTTTTGTTCTGCCTTATCTTATTTTTAGTACTACATTGATATTGATTACTGCATTGTTGGGTTTAGAGCTTGAAAGAAAGGGATTTCACTGCATGTGACATTAAAACATGAAACTTGAAATCAATAGAACAGGGGGCAAACGTTTGTGGTTTAGCGCTGTTTAAACTAATACTATTCCTATTCAAAGGTCACACGGAAACTTGGAATAACCTATACATGCTTGGTTAGATCAGGGTGTAACGGTTTTGACTTGAGGTTGTTTTTTGTTAGGGGTTCCCAAACTTTTTTACTCAGGCCCCCCTTCCTGCATTGCCCCCTTCCCCCCAACAAACTGTTCACACCCCTTGTCACGATCGTTCATTAACGAGAAGGACCAAGGCGCAGCGTGATATGCATTCATATTTATTGACGTACTGAACACACGACAAAAACAACAAACGAAACGTGAAGTCCAAGGTAGACGAATAACATACCTTTACGGAACAAGATCCCACACCCCACTAGTGCCAACAGGCTACCTATGTATTATTCCCCAATCAGAGACATCAAGCTACAGCTGCCTCTGATTGGGAACCACCCTGGCCAACATAGATCTAAACGATCTAGAAACTAACATAGACAAACCCAACACAGAAATACACACCCTGACTCAACAAATACAAGTCCCTAGAGTCAGGGCGTGACAGTACCCCCCCCCCCCCCCCCCCCCCCCAAAGGTGCGGACTCCGACCACGCCACATAAACCTAACAGGGTAGGGGCCGGGTGGGCATACCGCCTCGGAGGCGGATCCGGCTCCGGGTGTGACCACCACTTACTCTCCACCTCCCCGTTGTGCCCCTGGTCTGGTCTGGACCTTGGCGCGCTGCTTCATCTCTCCTTCCTCCCACGAAGTACCACGCCCTGTCTGGACCCTGGTGTGGGAGACCCCGAACCTGGAGAGGGGCTGACATCTGGGTCTGGGGTGGAGCCGCTGACCGGAACTGGATCAGGCACCGGTGGAGCGGACTGCTCTGGCTCCGGAGTGGAGCCGCTGACCGGAGCTGGACTGGACCCCGGTGGAGCGGATTGCTCTGGCTCCAGAGTGGAGCAGGCACGGGCCGTGCCGGACTGGACACACGCACCACTGGCTTGGTGCGGGGAGCAGGAACGGGCCGTACCGGACTGGCGACGCGCACCACTGGCCTGGTGCACGGGGCAGGAACAGGCCGGGCCGGGCTGGCGACGCGCACCACTGACTTGGTGCGAGGGACAGGAACAGGCCGGACCGGGCTGGCGATGCGCACCACTGGCTTGGTGCGAGGGACAGAAACAGGTCGGACCGGGCTGGCGACGCGCACCACTGGCTTGGTGCACGGGGCAGGAACAGGCCGGGCTGGGCTGGCGACGCGCACCACTGACTTGGTGCGAGGGACAGGAACAGGCCGGACCGGGCTGGCGTTGCGCACCACTGGCTTGATGCGAGGAGCAGGAACGGGCCGAACCATACTGGGAACACCCACCACTGGCTTAGTGCGGGAATCAGGAACGGGCCGGACCGGACTGGCGACACGCACCACTTGATTGGTGAGCGGGACTGGGTTCCTTCATTAACCCCCGCTCCTTCTGCTGCCTAACCAGCTCCTCTCGCCGTGCCTCTACACTTTCCCTCTGTTCCCTCTGAACCAATGACCCCCTTAATCTGGCGGCCTCCTCGGCAAAACGGCTGAACCGCTCTATCGCGGCCTCCTGCTGCCTCGTCGTCCACAGCGTGAGCCCCCCCCCTAAAAATGTTTTGGGCTTGTCTCTCCCCCGTGATCATGGCCTCCATCCCTCTTGCCAGACTCTCGCTCATCTCCTCCCAAGTCCATCCTCTCTCCCCGTCACGCTGCTTGATCCAGGATTGGTGGGATCTTCTGTCTCGATCGTTCATTAACGAGAAGGACCAAGGCGCAGCGTGATATGCGTTCATATTTATTGACGTACTGAACACACGACAAAAACAACAAACGAAACGTGAAGTCCAAGGTAGACTAATAACATACCTTTACGGAACAAGATCCCACACCCCACTAGTGCCAACAGGCTACCTAAGTATGGTCCCCAATCAGAGACAACGAGCTACAGCTGCCTCTGATTGGGAACCACCCTGGCCAACATAGATCTAAACGATCTAGAAACTAACATAGACAAACCCAACACAGAAAATACACACCCTGACTCAACAAATACAAGTCCCTAGAGTCAGGGCGTGACACCCCTCTTGTTGGCGGAGAGACATTTTGCAGGTTAAGTTTGGTGAATAGTTAGCTAAAAGGGTTAAGGTTAGCTAACATTCTAAGGGAAGTGTTAGCTAACATTCTAAGTAGTTGCAAAGTAGCTAAAAAGTTGTATGTAGTTGAAAAGTTGCTAATTAGCTAAAATGCTAAAGTTGTCCATGATGAGATTCGAATGCACAACCTTTGGGTTGCTAAATGTTCACATTATACATCCACCAATCCACCCTGACCAACCACCCTCCTTTCTGACCATGATATGACCAGTTTGTCCTAATTGTGACCTCTATCTGACCAGCTGGTCATAATTCTACCCACACTATTATGTGCTATATTTTGTACTCGTCATAGTTAAGACCTCATCATAACCTGGTAATGACCACCTGACTACAGCTTATTACCTACTGTAAAACGTATTGCAGAGGACAAAGTTGGATATTGAAAACATTGTTCATTACATTTCTATTTGTTTCCATAGGCACCAATTAAAGTTTAAATCTGCAACATGTTCTTACTTGTAAAATAGATCAAGCAATGGCAAAAACAAATCTACATCACAATTTTTTGCACATCTGCATACAGTAATTGTTTCATAATTCACCCACAGACATTACATGCATACAAAGACTGGGAAACAGAGTACAGAAAGGCCCATTGTTTTATTTGATTAATTATTAATAAGAGTGGTGTGATGGGGTAGATCCTCATCAAGGACCTCTGAGCACAGAAGGTGATCTGGAGCGTAGTGGCCCTCTTGAACAGTGGTGTGATGGGTCAGATCTGCAGTGAAGAGAATCAGTGTATTACAACTTTAGCAATTTGAGATTTTAAAAGGAAAGGACATTCCTGAAGAAAGTTTGTGGACTCAGCTGGCTAAAAGTATTTCCATGGAGGACTATATGTTGAAGAAGTTTGGCAGTTATAGCTTAGAGATGTCTTCAAAAAATAGCAACTTGCTCATACACATACTTTTTTGGCCTCCTCCACCACGGTGGTAAAAGGCATATTTAGGACTTTCCAGAGGGCCCGCAACACATCAACCTCCTGTGTTTTCTGGCTTTTCCGAGGTGGCAGGTAGCCTAGCGGTAAAAAAAAAAGGCGAGGATTTTATTTCCTTTACAAAAATATATTATTAGAAGTGGTGCTATTTCAATTTACTTACGCTAATATCAGGTAATCATGGGCAGCTGAATAGCATGTATCTTGGGGAATCCACTTTCAGTAAGACCTGATGCAGAGAATTTTTTTAAATGATCATCAGCATAGCTATTACAAACCTAGATCTTCCCAAGCTGGTTAGTAAGAATCAATACACATTTAAGATCAGATTATCTGTTAACTGAGTGTGTGGCCAAGCATTGCTGTAGAGGCCATGCATCAGATCATTGGCATATTTCAGGAACTGTAAAGACAGAGACAAATCATGATTAACCATTACCTAAGGTCTTCACTAAGTTAGACTTAGCCTAGCAAGTACATTGACTATGTTGCCCCTCAGCAATCTGGCAGTCAGGCAGACAGAGAGAGATAGAAAGAGAGATAGACAGCAAAACATTGGCTATTTAAATTTCTTAGTCAGCAGGCTGGATAACTTCTATACTCTTTCCATGTTTTCCCTCCTCCATCCTTCCATCCAAGCTAGAAGATTCCTGTAAAAAAAGAGAATCAAGAATTGAAAAAGGCAGTTGAGAAGTGTAACGTTAGAATGAGTGTTGAGGGGGAGCAGGGATAGGCTAAATGTATCATATTGTCAAATACAAAATACACAAAAATGCAAGGATCCCTGATGAATCAAGAAAAACTTCAAATCCATATTGGGGGGGTATGCGTTTCAAGAATTAGGCTAGCTTACAATGTCTCTCTCACACACACACACACACACACACACAATCAATGTTTCCTATATGTGTATTCATCAAACATCTCTCTCTCTCTCTCTCTCTCTCTCTCTCATACACACACACACACACACACACACACACACTCACACAGCTAGCATGACACAATATTGACATGATGACAATCTTTTCTATAAGTTATTGTGATCATCATCATCTCTCTCCCCCTCTCTCTCACACACAGAACACACAGAGAGAGCGAGAGAGAACACACACACATACATTCATTTACTGTCATTAACTAAACAGATATCAAAACATTAGCTAGGTAGTTACAACCAATGGCTACAACAGGTAAAAATTTAAACTTAACATGTCCATGGAGGATTAGCCAGAGAGCGAACATTAGCTAGCTAAAATTAGCCAGCTAAGTTAGCTAGCAACTCTTTCCTTGACGTTCTTCTACCCAAACAAACCACCACTTTACTTACAAAGGTAAAACAAAAATGCAGAACAGAACTACCACTTGGCAGTCAAATCTTTTCGAAGTTTTTTTGTGTACATTTCGAGAAACTGTCATTGTCTTCCAGCTATGGAATGGGCTGCCTGCGCGCAGAGATCTATTGCTGCACGCGAGGCACAAATTCCAATCCAAGTTTTGGCTGAAACTGATATGACTACCTCCTTATTTAGCAACTGAAATTTAAATAAAATTACTGCACGCATTATGTCAATTGCTTAAAAGCTTTAAGGGAAAATACAATAGTCATATTTTTAGGGTCAAATTCATTTTTTACTAATTATTGATGGAAATAAATGAGATAAATATAGGGTTTTGTAAATCCTGGTAGATTGTAGTAGGATATTGAAATAAAAGACAGAGGCCTATTATTTGTTAAATTCTGAAAGCAAATGTAGTTAGTCATAATATAACAAATAGATCACAATTGTATTCAGTGGAACAGGAGAATATGTGCAGCACAATAAACAGTGTAATTAGCTAACACAGACAAAAGATTACCGTTAGAAGCCAACACACATAGCAATCTACCAGATATCATTAATTAAACAACCATTATTTAATTGTACATCAGTTTTACTGCATTTTAACGGCAGTTAATTTTTGTAAGGGTATGCTGTATTATTGTGCATGTTTATCTTATATGCTGGTAGCCTAGAACAAATGTTATGGAAGTGAATGTGCACTTTTCAATTAAGTGGACTGCAACTATGAAAAACACTGCCATAGCCTGTAGTAAAAGCAAAAGCATGTATAGCATCGGAGATTCTCTAAATTAGGGACCATCTCTGATAGCTATAGGACCGCAGAGACTGTCACAAATGTTTGCTTTTGATGACCTAACAAATTCGATGACTTGGAGGTGAAATATATACAATTATTTTGTTTAAAAAATAAATAAATGTCATCACCTGCCGTATACAAACCTCAAATGGTCCTACTCCTGAAAAAGTTAATCGGACTGGATAAGTTGGACAAGAATAATATAGATTTAAGTTGTACGAATGGACAATAAAAAAATAATCACTATAACACAAAAATCACTATCAAACAATTACTTTTGATCAGAATTGTATCAGAGAGGCCAACATTGTAATAATATTCAAATCAATGTTTCATGTATAGAAATAAATGTGTATGTAGGTGATATGCATATTGGCTACAGCCTCATGTCCACATCAATTCAAAGATGTCTGCAAAATAAATGGGGTGTCAGCTATGACAAACAAGACCACATTTGGTTGGTCCGGACCAGACCAAATCGGAAACAATCATAGATGTCTATGTTTCACAAGTTTGGACATCACAGTACAGTACAGTACAGCGCAGTAGAGTTCAGAACAGTACATTAGAGTACAGCAAAATAACATAATAGTATGCCAGTGGTAGGGAGGACAGTAGCAGGTGACCCAACTGTGGTTTGTGACTGCTATGATTTCCCATTGTAGCCAATTCAATTGCAGTAATTCCGTTACAGATTTTTCAGTAATTCTGTTATCGATTTGGTAACAGAATTCAGAGTATTAATCACTTAATAATTCATTAACAAACTTGTTATCAGGAAAAAACACCTTAACTAATTGGTAGGTCTACCTTTACTTGTTACTTCTGTGAACTTTCATTAGAAAATATCTTAAAGATGTGTGGGTTTTTGGTAACGGAATTACAAGGCACAAGGCAATGTTTCTTAAACTTACAGAAGGCAAATCATTTCTCCAAAACTAAATATAAGTGTTGTTATTAGTTGGCAGGGTTCTTTACTTCAACATTATTGTGTTTTTCTAATGTATCTCTAATACCTTTTAAGACTTTTTCTGGTAGAAGTTGTCTAAGACCCCTTTTCCATCTGTTTGACCAAAAATCTAAGTCTTTGCTGGAAGATGTTTGAAAAATGTATATATGCCTTAATTTCTAAAAGATATAGACTCTTAGCTTTTTTTTGACACCCAATTTGACATGCTCCTATGAACTTCACATGTTGGTGCTCATGGGTCCTTTTAGATGGAAATGCCCCTAAAGTAACTAGACTATTAGAAGGTATCATACGTCTTGGAAGTGCTCAGAAATACATAAAGTATGTTTCGTATGGCTCTGAGGCCAGGCTGCTAGGTGCGGGGCCTCCGTGTCAGGGTGCTAGACAGGGAGGGGGAAGACCATGGTTGCGTCCCATATGGCATGCTACTCCCAATGTAGTGCACTACTTTTGGTCAAAAGTGGTGCACTACATAGGGAAGAGGGTGTCATTTACAAGGAAGGTAACAGTCAAGACTGTACTGTCACTAAAACATACCACCATACAATTAATACACAATTCCTACTATAGATTCCTATAGATTCGCTGGGGATTTGTGCATCTACCATAAGGTGGTGGTTGATGTGACAGTTTTACCTGTTTCTAAAAGCACATCAAACGTGCTTCCAAGAGTGTCAACTTGACTTTGATGTGGAAAGATCTTGTCACTCATCCTTACACTGAAGCCGACATAGTCGCACGCACAAACACACTTCCAAATACTGTACGTGTTTTGACATTTGTCCATGTCTATTCTACCACAAAAGATTACTTGGACAACCAAAGATGATTTGACATGTTACATGCCATGTGTTGAAAACACAGACGTGGTGTTTTGAATCACTCTTCCAACAGTCATTCTCTAGCCTCCTCTTGTCCTCTCTTTGTAGTTTATTTTGAAGTAGTCTTGAAGCACATAGCCAAGGCTTTATGCTTACTGCATGTACCATCTGTTGGTTGAATCAAACATGCATGGCTCCACACCAAGGGAAATGTCTTCAGAAGTACTACTGAGTAGCTATTTGCCCAGAAAGGAAATCTATATAAAGAGACGAGAAGAGATGGAACAGCACAGCCTTGATAGTGTAGGAGAATCAATGGTCCATGCACAGGTTACCTTAAGCAAAAGGTTGCCTTACTGTTACAAAGGTTGCCATGGGCTAATGTGAACTTGAAGGTTCATATTATGTATAACAGTAATATTGGCTAATCAATCATGTTTACAAAACTACACAAGGAAAGTATTGTTCCTCTGTAATGGTGTTTTTTCAGTGTATTAGTTGTTGTTATCCAGATGGACATGGACACACACACACGCTGAGTGGGTGGAGGGCTGTGATGTCCAATGCACTCCATAATTTGTCATCTTCCATTAAGGTGTTGGTTAATAGATGGATAGTGACACTGACGATAATTGCCTTTTTCTGTGAGCTAGTGGTGGGAGAGAGAATGAGAGAGAGAGAGAGAGAGAGAGAGAGAGAGAGAGAGAGAGAGAGAGAGAGAGAGAGAGAGAGAGAGAGAGAGAGAGAGAGAGAGAGAGAGAGAGAGAGAGAGAGAGAGAGAGAGAGAGAGAGAGAGAGAGAGAGAGAGAGAGAGAGAGAGGGGGTAGATGACAGAAGCCAGTGTTCTCTCTGTGCAGCTGGAGAGTAAGACACTTTACAGATCCCGAATCTGCTTCTCTCATTTCTCATCTCTCATCTCTTCGCTCATCTCTCCCTTTGTCTCTCTCGATATGAGCCTCTTCAGTCTCTCTGTTGTTGGTTACTTTGTCTTCCTTTTTCTCGTTCTAAGTTCTGTGCTGTCCACTCCCTTTATCCTCTCTTTCTCTCTACCCTCACTCTTTTTCTCTCTCTACCACCCTTTAACCCCCCCCCCCCCCCCCCCCCCCCACCCTTCCTCCCTATCTCCCTCCCTCTCTTTGTCCGTGTGTAACCAGTTGAGTAATGTAATATGTGATCCTGTATCTCTCTAATCTCATTGTGTTATTAAGTCTCTGCATGGCTGAGTGTGTGTGTGTGCGTGTGTGTGTGCGTGTGTGTGTGTGTGTGTATGCGATCTAGGATCAGCAACCCAGACCACATGTGCTTTTTTTTCAACAATTACCTTACATGCTGTTGCTGCGCTTTGTGGGGTTGAGTTACCATGGCAACGGAATGAGACTCCACCGCATTGTTGTCGTGGGAGAGAGTTTAGTTGAGACTGAAGGTGAGTCACCTGGGTTTATAAAAAGGTACCGGAGAGAAGCCTTAAGCAGTTTAACTTACTCCAGCATGACTGAATGTCATCGCTTGCAATGGAAGAGAAAGAGCAGTTGGCTTTAGTTCGTGAAGAACATTAGCGGTGGCTTCAGAACAGTGCCCCTGTCTGTATAGGGCCTGTTGAAAAGTACAAAGAGGAGCACTGTTATTGGGTCATTGCGTATGGTAAATTCGACTTTGAAACTGCACAGTCACGCTGTCGGCTCTGAACAGCACCCAACACAACGCTGCAGCGGTTTGAGCCATAATGGACCCAGGCCCGGCCACTCCAATCTCTCAGTCGCTTCCTCTTCCATACAGTTCTAAGGGCTGTCAGTGAAACATGGCAGAGCAGAGTGAATCTCCCCGCTGTTGTCATTTATAGGACACAGCTCCAAATGTAATTGAGCACTGCAGCCTTTTTGAGCCGTAATGGACCCAGTGGCAGCTGCGCCTATCTCTCAGTGGCTCTGCCTGTCTCTTTGACTGAGCTGTGGGTAATGAAACTGGACAGCCATGCACTCTTAGAAAAAATTGTTCCAAAAAGGTTATTCGGCTGTCCCCATAGGAGAACCATTTTCGGTTCCAGATAGAACTATTTTGGGTTCCATGTAGAACCCTCTGTGTAAAGGGTTCTACATGGAACTCAGAAAGGCTCTACCTGGAACCAAAAAGGTTCTACCCGGAACCAAAAAGGGTTCTTCAAAGTGTTCTCCTATAGGGACAGCTGAAGGACCCTTTTAGGTTCTAGATAGCACCTTTTTCTCTAAGAGTGTGGGGAGGCTGGGGTGAATGGGTGTTATCAGATACAGGATGTATGGTGGAAACCAATTATGTATATAAACCCTGGATTGCTAATGTAATGGCCAATGAGAGGCTTTGAAACCACTGGTCGGCCATATTGGCACTCCCCAGAAGAAGCAGTCCTCCATAGGAATTAATGGAATTCTAGAGTGTTTCACTTAAAAGGACAAAATTACATGTATTTAAGTATGTTTGTAGTGGGGACAGTAACATTATATCCTAGAAAAATATATATTTTAAGGAAAATGTTTTTATGTATTTTCTATGTTTAGCTCACGTAATATAATTTAAAAGTATGCATTAAGGTGTCTGTAATAGAATAAACATTACAAAAACAAATGTAGACATTAATAAATGCATTTCTATAGAATCCAAAATACACTACATGACCAAAAGTATGTGGACACCTGCTCGTCGAACATCTCATTCCAAAATCATGGGCATTAATTTGGAGTTGGTCCCCCCTTTGCTGCTAATAACAGCCTGCACTCTTCTGGGAAGGCTTTTTCACTAGATGTTGGAACATTGCTGCGGGGACTTGCTTCCATTCAGCCACAAGAGCATTAGTGAGGTCAGACACTGATGTTGGGCGATTAGGCCTGGCTCGCAGTTGGCATTCCAATTCATCCCAAAGGTGTTCAATGGGGTTGAGGTCAGGGCTCTGTGCAGGCCAGTCAAGTTCTTCCACATCGATCTCGACAAACCATTTCTATATGGACGTCGCTTTGTGCATGGGGGCATTGTCATGCTGAAATAGGAAAGGGCCTTCCCAAAACTTTTACCACAAAGTTGGAAGCACAGAATCGTCTAGAATGTCATTGTATGCTGTAGTGTTAAGATTTCCCTTCACTGGAACTAAGGGGCCTAGCCCGAACCATGAAAAACAGCCCAATGGTGGCGAGCTTTACACCACTCCAGCCGACGGCCATGGAAACCCATTTCATGAAGCTCCCGACGAACAGTTCTTGTGTTGACGTTGCTTCCAGAGACATTTTGGAACTTGGTAGTGAGTGTTGCAACTGAGGACAGACGATTTTTACGCGCTATGCGCTTCAGCACTCAGTGGTCCCGTTCTGTGAGCTTGTGTGGCCTACCACTTCCAAGCTGAGCCGTTGTTGCTCCTAGACGTTTCCACTTCACAATAACAGCACTTACAGTAGACTCTAGCAGGGCAGAAATTTGACGAACTGACTTGTTGGAAAGGTGGCATCCTATGATGGTGCCACGTTGAGAGTCACTGAGCTCTTCAGTAAGGCCATTCTAATGTTTGTCTATGGAGATTGCATGGCTGTGTGCTCGATTTTATACACCTGTCAGCAACGGGTGTGGCTGAAATAGCCGAATCCAATAATTTGAAGGGGTGTCCACATACTTTTGTAAATATAGTGTAGTTTGTATAATGGTGGGGGAGTGCCAATATGGAGGCGCGGTGGTTTCAAAACAGCGCTCCCAGTCTGTCATCTAGTGCATATATAAATATGTGATGGAAACAGACCATTACGCAAAGGGATATTTTCTGATAGCCTGTTCTTTTTCCTTAAGACTATTCTCCATAAGGAACTGCTAGAAGGACACATTAGGAAATCATTCAAGAGCTCCACTTGTTGATAGAGGTGTGCAAATTCTCGGTCCATAGAATATTCCATTTTAGGGTAGTTTATTGAAACTTGAAAACTGCATTTTCACATCCAATAGGACTACACAAACAACACCATTTACATGTGATTTATTGTAGCCTAAAAAAAATTGTTGAATACAGATGTACAGCAACACGTTAGCTGGGTGTTAGACCTATGCAGTAGTACAATGCCAGAGAGAGAGAGAGAGAGAGAGAGAGAGAGAGAGAGAGAGAGAGAGAGAGAGAGAGAGAGAGAGAGAGAGAGAGAGAGAGAGAGAGAGAGAGAGAGAGAGAGAGAGAGAGAGAGAGAGAGAGAGAGAGAGAGAGAGAGAGAGAGAGAGATTAAGAACACTGCGAGCCCAGAGTTGATATATGACTAGCAGAAAAATGACAGCAGCTGTATGAGGTATTGACCACTCCTCAGTCCTCACTGAGACTCGCACCTGATTTACACACTGAGACGGACGGTGTGGGGGGTGGAGGAGGGAGACAGATGAGGGTGCAGGGGGGACATGGAGGAGAGTGGTGGGGGGGACTGAATGAGGAGAAGGTGGAGTGAGACGGAGTGGGGGTGATGTTAGATAGGGAGTAAACAGTGCGGGGATAGCGAGCTACCGTAGTGATGTAGAATATTAATTTTCAGAGAGAAAGGAAGAAGAGAAACAAAGAGAGAGGCGAAAGAAGGAGGGAGAGCTAATCCTCTTGTCATCCATTAGCTCCATCTTCCTGTCAACTACCTCCCGCTCAGGAACTGTGTGTGTTTCCTATCAGATTGAAGAGCAGAGAGTAGAGAGTGTGCATGCGTTAATATGAGCATACAGTGCCTTCAGAAAGTATTCACACCCCATTACCTTTTCCACATTTTGTTGTGTTACAGCCTGAATTTAAAATGGATTCAATTTAGATTTTGTGTCACTGATCTACACACAATACCCCATAATGTCAACGTGGAATTATGTTTTTAGACATTTTTACAAATTAATAAAAAATGAAAAGCTAAAATGTCTTGAGTCAATAAGTATTAAACCCCTTTGTTATGGCAAGCCTAAATAATTTCAGGAGTAAACATTTTCTTAACAAGTCAGATAATAAGTTGCATGGACTAACTCTGTGTGCAATAATGGTGTTTAACATGTTTTTTGAATGACTACCCCATATCTGTACCCCACACATCAAATTATCTATAAGGTCCCTCAGTCAAGCAGTGAATTTCAAGCACAGATTCAACGACATAGACCAGGGAGGTTTTCCAATGCCTCACAAAGAAGGGCACCTATTGGTAGATGGGTAAAAATTTAAAAAAGCATACATTGAATATCCCTTTGAGCATGGTGATGTTATTAATTACACTTTGGGTGGTGTATCAATACACCCAGTCACTGCAAAGATACAGACATCCTTCGTAAACTCAGTTCCTGGAGATCAAGGAAACGGCTTAGGGATTTCACCATGAGGCCAATGGTGACTTTAAAACAGTTAGAGTTTAATGGCTGTGATAGGGGAAAACTGAGGATGGATCAACAACATTATAGTTACTCCACAATACTAACCTAAATGACAGAGTGAAAGGAAGGAAGCCTGTACAGAATAAATATATTCCTGTTTGCAATAAGGAACTAAAGTAAAACTGCCAAAAATTTTGGCCAAATAAATTACGTTTATGTCCTGAATACAAAGCGCTATGTTTGGGGCAAATCCAACACAACACATCACTGAGTACCACTCTTCACATTTTCAATCATGGTGGTTGCTGCATCATGTTATGGGTATGCTTGTCATCGGCAAGGACTAGGAAGCTATTTAGGATAAATAGAAATGGAATAGAGCTAAGCACAGGCAAAATCCTACAGGAAAACCTGGTTAAGTCTGCTTTCCAACAGACACTGGGAGACAAATTCACCTTTCAGCAGGACAATAACCTAAAACACAAGGCCAAATATACACTGAAGTTGCTTACCAAGATGACATTGAATGTTCCTGAGTGGCCTAGTTACAGTTTGGCTTAAATCGGCTTGAAAATCTATGGCAAGACTTGAAAATGGCTGTCTAGCAATGATCAACAACCAACTTGACAGAGCTTGAAAAATCTTTTAAAGAATAATGTGCAAATATTGTACAATCCAGGTGTGCAAAGCTCTTAAAGACTTACCCAGAAAGACTCACAGCTGTAATGGCTGCCAAAGGTGATTCAAACATGATTGACTCAGGGGTGTCAATACTTATGTAAATAAGATATTTCTGTATTTCATTTTCAATAAAGTTGCAAACATTTCTAAAAACATGTTTTCACTTTGTCATTATGGGGTATTGTGTGTAGATGGGTGAGAAGTATTATTTTTTAAATCTATTTTGAATTCAGGCTTTGTGTTTGTGTGTGTGTGTGTGTGTGTGTGTGTGTGTGACTGGCCGAGTCATCTCCCAAGGAGCTCTGATTAGAATAATGGCAGTCGTTATGGTCATCATCTTCATCATCATCATCATCGGTGTAGTGAAATGATGGCCTGTAAAGGGCGTTTAGGACAGATCAAGTCCGATGTGTTTGGGACAGATCAAGTAAGATTGGTCACGTCAGATGTTCTATGTGGGGTCAGGAGGTGAGAGATGTGTCTTCAGGTCAGTGCAGGAGGAGAAGAGACAAGAATAAGCCACATTAGAATAGTGAGATTTGCCCATTGAATTCCCTCTGTAGGGTCAAGTTGGGGACGTGTGTGTGTGTGTCTGTCTGTCTCCTGTGGTGAGACTTGACCCAGCATGGTCCCTGTGCATCGTGACTGGAGTGGGCGGAAGAATCCACCTGCGGTAATCACAAGCATGGAAACGCTGAGCGTGTTTCATTTTCTGCTGCCTGTGCTCTTATGTGTCACACCTCCACTCACTCTCCTCTCTCAGTGTCGCTCAGAGGAGAAATCCTCAGTGACATCAAAATCAGTCCCGATCACCGCCATGCTGAGTAATGGCGGCCTGGAGAGATAGATGGAGAGAAAGTGAGAGAGAGAGAGAGAGAGAGAGAGAGAGAGAGAGAGAGAGAGAGAGAGGGGGAGAAAGAGATAGAGGGGGGAGGGAGAGATAGAGAAAGAGAGAAGGAAAGGGACACAGAGAGAAATCATCTCTTTAACGTTTTATCAAGCTCACTATCTTTCCACAGGGAAATGGCCATTTTATTATCACAGTCCAATGAGAGAATATCCCTCTCCTTCTGTCAATTCCCTACCCCCTTTCCCCATCTCTCTCTCTCAGAGACTCCATTAATCTTTCCCGCTGTGCTATTCGTAATTCATAAGGATTTCCCGCATTTATCGGTTACCATGTGAGACTGAATTATGAGTACCCTGCATCCTTGTCTTTTTGCTACTGAAATCAGGAAAGCAGTGATAGGGTAACAGGTACTAACTACTACTGATAGGGTAACAGGTACTAACTACTACTGATAGGGTAACAGGTACTAACTACAACTGATAGGGTAACAGGTACTAACTACTACTGATAGGCTAACAGGTACTAACTACTACTGATAGGGTAACAGGTACTAACTACTACTGATAGGGTAACAGGTACTAACTACTACTGATAGGGTAACAGGTACTAACTACTACTGATAGGGTAACAGGTACTAACTACAACTGATAGGGTAACAGGTACTAACTACTACTGATAGGGTAACAGGTACTAACTACTACTGATAGGGTAACAGGTACTAACTACTACTGTGTGTGAGTAAAGCTTTTTATGCCGTTACCACACCACAAGCTCTACTATTTTAATTTTACTAGGCAAGTCAGTGTCGTGTATTGAGATTATGACGTTGTTAATGTTTTAAGTGGAACCAGAGAGGACGTTAATTTTAGTATCAAGAGGGAATGTTTTAGTGTAACGCCACATACAACAGACAGGAAGTGTGTTGTAGACAGGGGAGACTGGTGATTGGCCAGAAGAGGGAGCCCATCTTTTTGCATTGTTTATAAGTAGGGGTTAAACGAAGAAGAAGGGCAGAGCGGCCATTCTGAGGCGTCGCTCTCCGGATGTCATGACATCTGTCACTTATGCTGAAGCTTGTGAAATGAATAAACCTTATGATCCAAGTTCAGTATGAGCGGACTCCTTTGTTCATCAGCAATAATTGCCACCATTCACCCGATACGACATCAGTTAAGAACAAATTATTATTTACAATGACGGCCTACCCCGGCCAAACCAGGACGACGCTGGGCCAATTGCGCTTGAATAAAAGTGTGCAATAAGGAGAAAAACGAAAGATCTCAGCTAGTTACATCTGTCACGGTGTCGGCTATGGATAAGTGAATAAGAGGTGTGTGAGGGAAAGTAAGCTTTTGAATTGTGTGTGTGTGTGCATGTGAATGTGTGTGTGCATGTGAATGTGTGTGTGCATGCGTGCGTGCGTGCGTGTGCGCATGTGTGTGTGTGTAGGGGGCATCTATGAGGGTGTATCAAGACCTCTCTATTCTCTCTGTCTGAGTCACTGTTATTTAACCAGTTATTTTTGTCATCCACCCTCTGTCTATCCATGGTGTTAGTTTGTGCACTTCTAGTTACTTTCAGTTGTGTTACATATTAAAATAGTCCATGTTCAAAACAGAATAAACAGTGTATTTATTTTGAACTTAGTTGTAAGAGTACAACTCTTTTTCATTTAGGCTTTTGTCATTTAGATACTGTTTAATCTCTTTTGAAAGAGATTCCTGTCCTGATGAATAAGGGTGGTCTTGCTAGGAATAAGAAGGGGTGCATATTGGAGAATATGGTCAAATTACCAACACTGCTAAACGCTAGCATGACAAATCTACTCAACAGCTTAGCGAAATATTGTCTCTGCATTACTCACTCACTCTGTTTCAACACACACACGCACGCACGCACACACACACACACACACTGCTGCTCACACTCCGAGGTGTTTTTGTCACTCAGAGAGAGAGATAGAATGGAGTGGATTAATTTCTTGTAGTTTGCAATGAAACCACTGTAAACCGTCAAAAGACAGTAAAATCAATCAACTGGAAGTCAGTAGGACTTACTTGGATATTTTCCCAGTCTGGCCTAAGCTCCCTCTGCTCTAACCTACTTGGCTTTAGCTGAGGGGCTGAATGGGCGAGAGACACTCGGCGATCGATAGCATTGTAATCTAGAGATGTGGATGCTGGCTGCTTATGCAGAGTGTTTCATTCATGCAAACATTGATGTGCTTACTATGACAACAAACACAAACATAGAAACAAACAAAACCAATCCAGCTGAACCTTTTCAGAGAGTCTCTAAAAGAGAAATCTGGCCCCAGGAGCAATCTTAACATAGACGTTCTACAGGGGTGACATGGCCTTCAGGTCACTTCAGCTTTTAGAGAAGAGAGAAGCAGATTGTTGAGGTGTTTATCTATAACAGAAGATGCCAGATAAGCAAGTAAAGAGGTTTGATTGTTGTTGATTGTCAAAGTAAAAAAAAATCTAACTGCTTCAAGTGCTATTCTGTTTCAGAGTGGAAGAGGGGAAATGCAGGGACAGAAGTATATTTCCATGGCAACGGAAGTTGTTGAAGCATTATTTGTTTAATATTTTCTGGTGTTACTGTGGGGATAGTAATGCTATGGTACAACACACAGACACATACATAAACACACAGGTCATACCCTGCTGTCCCTCTTAATTATGTGGATGCTGAGTTATTATAAGCTGAAATCAATGGCTGTCATCTCTGGCTGAGTTGACTAATGTGTACAGGACCAGCTGGAAAACATGCCCATATCGCCTTACCTAATGCCTTACCACACACACACACAATAACACAGACACAATACAGCGTTTCAGACCCTTATCTATTATTAGGCAGGTAACTGCAGCAGCAGAAGACAAAGCCTGGGTCTTGTAATTTTAGTATGGCTAGGCCTCCTTAGGGATTGTTCCAGTGGTTTCCCTGCCCTACCTCAGATAGATGAGTTCAGACAAGCAGCTGTGTGGGAGTGTAGGCTTATGTATCGCAACTAATTTTATTGGTCACATACACATATTTAGCAGATGTTATTGCGGGTGTAGCAAAATGCTTGTCGCCATAGTGAGGTTGATTCAGCCACCAGATAGGTGTCACAATCATTGAGAGACAGGTCAGACCAAGGTGCAGCGTGATATGCGTACATATTTATTAAGACAAATAAACACTTGACAAAATAACAAAACGTGAAGTCCTATATGCTATACACACACAACAAGCCTAACAGGAACACAAACAAGATCCCACAACTAAGGTAGGCAACCAGGCTACCTAAGTATGATCCCCAATCAGAGACAACGAGCGACAGCTGCCTCTGATTGGGAATCACACCCGGCCAAACATAGAAATACAAAACTAGATCTCCAACATAGAAATACAATGACATAGATCTCAAACTGAACTCACACCCTGACCCAACCAACAAGAGTTCTCTAGGTCAGGGCGTGACAATAGGCCTATAGTCATTTCTCCCAGCAGCAGCTTGGTGGTGATAATTATAAAATGAGTTACCACTAACAAAGTAGGCCTAACCGCCATTATACCATAGAAGAAGAAGAAGAAGAAGAAGAAGAAGAAGAAGAAGAAGGCCTAAAGTGCTTTGAGCATCTGGGGGGGAAAGCCCCATGATGAATCCAATACAGTGGCAGTTGCATACAGTGATTTAGCTGCATTACTGATATTTGTTTTAATCCACACTAATTATATTTCAAACCAATTTGTTTGTTCACTGGTCAATGAATGCAAATGTTTTTGACAGGACAGTACGTGGCCACAGATAGTGTTATAAAAATCTTTGACATGGTCAGCAGTGAAACTCATGTTGCAATGGATTTAGAATATTAGCTTGCTAGCTGTTTTTTTTTTTGTAGACAACAATGCCGACAATATTTCAGATAGGCTTTCTTTAGCTAACCTAACTACTACTTATCGTTTCAGCTGTGAAACTGTGCAGGAAAGTGGCTGATTTTGTCCTTATTCCCTTTGAGTCATATCTTCGATAGTTGTTTTGACAGAATGAGTGCAAGGAGGAGAGGCTCCGATACTTCACTGTGACCCTGACAATCAAGCCCAAGTCCCGCGGATAGAAGCTGCAGGCCGAAACGCCGGGCACTGGGCAGATTCTCCGCGGCCAAAGACAACAGTGGCCCACAACACTCAGTCCTTAACCGTCAATTTCACTGTGGAGTACAGGTACAGGTGTCGTTCGCCATTTTAGTGAAAATAGCCAACAGTTTAAATGCCCAGAGCAAAGACCAAATTAGAGCCCGACCAATATATCGCTTAGCGATATTATCGGCCGATATTGGCCTTTTACCGCTATATCGGTATAGGCCAATAATTCCACCGATAACCAATATTCAATAAATAGGATGAAAAAAGGGAATCTCATATCTGAACACTTGCGGCAATTCTCATGATGTGTCATTATTTTCACAATGTGTGAAATCAACATTTGAAACATAGTTATTGGACAATTGCTCTTTTGGATGGCAATTTATGAGAATTCAGTGTGGAAAAATTTAACTTTTTCATTTCCCTACTGTAAAACAGTATATCGGCAGATATATCGGTATCAGTAAGTTCTGTCACCCAAAAAATCGGAATCGGTATCTGACCCAAAAAAACATATTGGTCGGGCTCTAGACAAAATAGTCGTATTCAATTAGAATTGAATGCCCCACTATTCAATTCAAGTCCAATTAATCTGTGTAGGCCTATGCCCATTGCCCGCCTAGCCCACTTCACAGTAAAGCTCAAGTTAATACTTGACAGCTAAAGCAGTAGACCTATGGATCAACCGACCCAATTGATCAGAGTAAATGGGTTAAATAGCCTGAAACAGGAAATGGTCCCATAGGACATAGGCCTACCAATGACAGGTGGATCCATCTGACCACACATGAAACAAAAAGACACCTCAAATGGGGATACATACAATTAACATTTGTTTTACCTCAACAAATAGCCTAATGGTAATTGGAAATAGTATAATGCATTTTAATTAGCACGAAACGTACGTAGGAAGCAACCCATTGGATTCCACAACACTTCCGGTAGATGGTTTTGACTAGATGGTATACAGCTATCTACGACTAGTCGAGAGGTTAGCAGCAGGTTAGGATAATTAACGTAGCAGATTAGGAGAATTAGGTTAAGGTTAGGAAAAGGGTTAGGGTTAGCTAAAAATGCTCTCCTAACCTGCTGCTAAAAGTCACTTCCGGTCATAGCTGTACTCCATCTAGTCACAACCGCTAGGCGTCGCATTTTCATGGAATCCAATGGGCTGCTTTAGCCTAGCTAGCCTAGCATGAGGACGAAAAAGGCAGGTTAATTAAAATCGAGCAGTATTTCAGTCTTCTCAATTTGTCAGTTTGGATAATGGGATAATTAGGAGTACAGCGACATCTTCCATCCCTACATTTACAGTGAGGGAAAAAAGTATTTGATCCCCTGCTGATTTTGTACGTTTGCCCACTGACAAAGGAATGATCAATCTATAATTTTAATGGTAGGTTTATTTGAACAGTGAGAGACAGAATAACAACAACAAAATCCAGAAAAACGCATGTCAAAAATGTTATAAATTGATTTGCATTTTAATGAGGGAAATAAGTATTTGACCCCTCTGCAAAACTTGACTTAGTACTTGGTGGCAAAACCCTTGTTGGCAATCACAGAGGTCAGACGTTTCTTGTAGTTGGCCACCAGGTTTGCACACATCTCAGGAGGGATTTTGTCCCACTCCTCTATGCAGATCTTCTCCAAGTCATTAAAGTTTCGAGGCTGACGTTTGGCAACTCAAATCTTCAGCTCCCTCCACAGATTTTCTATAGGATTAAGGTCTGGAGACTGGCTAGGCCACTCCAGGACCTTAATGTGCTTCTTCTTGAGCCACTCCTTTGTTACCTTGGCCGTGTAATTTTGGGTCATTGTCATGCTGGAATACCCATCCACGACCCATTTTCAATGCCCTGGCTGAGGGAAGGAGGTTCTCACCCAAGATTTGACGGTACATGGCCCCGTCCATCGTCCATTTGATGCGGTGAAGTTGTCCTGTCCCCTTAGCAGAAAAACACCCCCAAAGCATAATGTTTCCACCTCCATGTTTGACGGTGGGGATGGTGTTCTTGGGGTCATAGGCAGCATTCCTCCTCCTCCAAACACGGCAAGTTGAGTTGATGCCAAAGAGCTCAATTTTGGTCTCATCTGACCACAACACTTTCACCCAGTTCTCCTCTGAAACATTTAGATGTTCATTGGAAAACTTCAGACGGCCCTGTATATGTGCTTTCTTGAGAAGGGGGACCTTGCGGGCGCTGCAGGATTTCAGTCCTTCACGGCGTAGTGTGTTACCAATTGTTTTCTTTTTGACTATGGTCCCAGCTGCCTTGAGATCATTGACAAGATCCTCCCATGTAGTTCTGGGCTGATTCCTCACCATTCTCATGATCATTGCAACTCCACGAGGTGAGATCTTGCATGGAGCCCCAGGCCGAGGGAGATTGACAGTTCTTTTGTGTTTCTTCCATTTGCGAATAATCGCACCAACTGTTGTCACCTTCTCACCAAGCTGCTTGGCGATGGTCTTGTAGCCCATTTCAGCCTTGTGTAGGTCTACAATCTTTCTGATTGAGAGGGGGTCAAATACTTATTTCCCTCATTAAAATGCAAATCAATGTATAACATTTTTGACATGCGTTTTTCTGGATTTTTTTGTTGTTATTCTGTCTCTCACTGTTCAAATAAACCTACCATTAAAATTATAGACTGATCATTTCTTTGTCAGTGGGCAAACGTACACAATCAGCAGGGGATCAAATATTTTTTTCCCTCACTGTAGGTAAGTTTTCGAGCCATATCTCCGCGGCGCTCAAATTATGGCTTAGCATCGTTTCGACTTGGAGAAGAAAATCTCTCAAGTCGAAAGGTTTTAGCTAGAACAAGGGTCTATTGTCTTCAGCTAAAGCGGTGATCAGTGGTAGCCATAACCTGACCAGACTACCAGACAAATGTGTGGCTGGTGATTTCTTTAGCAATGTAAAAAGTCCCTCTGGTGGTATACAGTATTTCTCTCCCCAGACCAGGTCACCACAGACAGTTAACATCTGAGCCGATCCTGCTTGTATACAGCGCCTGGATTTAATGCCTCGTCTGTAACGATCTGGTGGGATGTCGTCAAGCCGTCTTCTCCTGGTCTTCTGGTTGTTAATCTTTGTGTCCTCTGCTTGGTCATTTAGTTAAGCTTGGGTCAGAATTAGACCATCTGCAGAGGAGAGGAGAGGCCACGAGCTCAGCTCAGTCCACACAGCCCAGTACAGACAGTTAAAGAGCACACACAACACAGTGTAACCTCACTGGCTTGGGGGTCAGCAGCTTGCACACATGCATGCAGGCACACTCATATGCACACACACACAGCTGAACTGCGACTTTGTATATTTGACTCTGACTGTGTGTCTTTGACTTTGTGTAGAGATGCCTGGTTGACCCAGAGAACTCTCCAGTTCCACCTCCGAGCTTCTCCTCCCTCCACAGCAGCCCAGAACCACCTGCCACCATGGAAACAGACATGTTTATCACTGAGGACAACATGGACCTGATGGAGAACAACATCTTGGACCACTAGAGCCTGAAGGTGAGCAGCCAGTAATAGGCCCCAGTCTGGACGTGATCCACTGTAGCTCAGCTGGTAGAGCACGGCGCTTGTAACGCCAAGGTAGTGGGTTCGATCCCCGGGACCACCCATACACAAAAAAATGTATGCATGCATGACTGTAAGTCGCTTTGGTTAAAAGCGTCTGCTAAATGGCATATAATTTATTATTATTATATCCACCAATCACAGGCCTCTGCCTGGAGGAGCTCCACCAATCATTAGCTCTAACCTAACATAATGATGTTTCAATCTCTCCTGTCCTGTCCTGTAGGCCAGTGTATTGTCTGAGCTGAGGAAGTGGAAGCTGGGGGTTGTCGTGTTGCATGGGCTGGAGCTGAGGAGAGAGAGGAACACACACGCCACACAGCTCAGCTCAGCTCAACACACACACACAGCCTCATGCAGCTGATACACACGCAGAAGTGTGAGTGCCAGAGGAGAAGCCAGGTACACACACCACACACGTCATCTACAGTTTATGAGGCAATGTATTTGTGTGTTGCGTGTTTTGTCAGGTGATCACAGAGCTGACGTGTGTGGAGCAGGCACTGTGGAGGCTGCTGAGGGCTCATAATAATGGCTGGAACGGAGCAAATTAAATGGCATCAAACACATGGAAAACATGTGTTTGCTGTATTTGATACCATTCCACCCATTCTGCTCCAGCCATTACTACGAGCCCATTCTCCCCAATTAAGGTGCCACCAACCTCCTGTGGTGCAGACACAGTGGGAACGCAATCAGCTGACCAGACCCTTCACACACTGGATAATCTGCTTCTTTCAGGCCAGGGAAGAGATCAGAGCACACACACTGAGTGTTATGATGTCATCAGACACTGCAGTCTCTCTCTTACGTTAACGCAGCAACTCTAAAGCATGCTTCCCAGTTGAAACATTTAGCCAATTTATTATGACAACATTTTGTGACGTTTTTGTTCGTTTTGATGTTGGGCAAGGGTTTTACACAAAAAATCAATCTTAAGGCAAGTCTAAGTTCGGTAGCCGAAGTCTACGCCCCTTCGTCGGTGATTGGTCAACAGTACTACTCCTAGTATGAGTGGAAACTATGGACGGTATTCTTCAATTAAGTGTTTGTGGTCATTCAACAAGAGATGACTGGTTTTCATGCACATTTTTTCACTTGAGAAATAATGCAACAAACATCTTAGTTAATGTCAAATTTAGTGGGACTAAACACCTCCCTCTGCAACTGGATCCTGGACTTCCTGACGGGCCGCCCCCAGGTGTTAAGGGTAGGTAACAATACATCTGCCAAGCTGATCCTCAACACAGGGGCCCCTCAGGGGTGCATGCTCAGTCCCCTCTTGTACTCCCTGTTCACCCATGACTGCATGGCCAGGCACGACTCCAACACCAAATCAATCAAAATCAAATCAAATTGTATTAGTCACATACACGTGTTTAGCAGATATTATAGCGGGTGTAGCGAAATGCTTGTGCTTCTAGCTCCGACAGTGCAGTAATATCTAACAATTTCACAACATATACCCAATACACACAAAAAAGTAAGGAATGGGATTTAAGAATATATACATATATGGACAAGCAATGAAAGAGCGGCATGGACTAAGATACAGAAGAATATTATAGAATAGAATGCAGTATATACATATGAGATGAGTAGTGCAAGATATGTAAACATTATTAAAGTGACTAGTGTTCCATTTCTTAAAGTGGCCAGTGATTTCAATAGGCAGCAGCAGCCTCTAATGTGATAGTGATGGCTATTTAACAGTCTGATGGCCTTGAGATAGAAGCTGTTTTTCATTCTCTCGGTCCCAGCTTTGATGCACCTGTACTGACCTCGCCTTCTGGATGATAGTGGGGTGAACAGGCAGTGGCTCGGGTGGTTGATGTCCTTGATGATCTTTTTGGCCTTCCTGTGACATCGGGTGCTGTATGTGTCTTGGAGGGCAGGTAGTTTGCCCCCGGTAATGCGTTCGGCAGACCGCACCACCCTCTGGAGAGCCCTGCGGTTGCGGGCGGTGCAGTTGCCGTACCAGGCGGTGATACAGCCCGACAGGATGCTCTCAATGGTGCATCTGTAAAAGTTTGAGGGTTTTAGGTGATAAGCCACATTTCTTCAACCTCCTGAGGCTTTGTTGCGCCTTCTTCACCACACTGTCTGCATGGGTGGACCATTTCAGTTTGTCGGTGATGTGTACGCCAAGGAACTTGAAGCTTTCCACCTTCTCCACTGTGGTCCCGTCGATGTGGATAGGTGGGTGCACCCTCTGCTGTTTCCTGAAGTCCACGATCATCTCCTTTGTTTTGTTGATGTTGAGTGAGAGCTTATTTTCCTGGCAACACACTCCCAGAGCCCTCACCTCCTCCCTGTAGGTGGTCTCGTCATTCTTGGTAATCAAGCCTACTACTGTTGTGTCGTCTGCAAACTTGATGATTGAGTTGGAGGCGTGTTTGGCCATGCAGTCATGGGTGAACAGGGAGTACAGGAGGGGGCTGAGCACGCACCCTTGTGGGGCCCCAGTGTTGAGGATCAGCGAAGTGGAGATGTTGTTTCCTATCTTCACCACCTGGGGGCGGCCCGTCAGGAAGTCCAGGACCCAGTTGCACAGGGCGGGGTTCAGACCCAGGGCCTCGAGCTTAATGATGAGCTTGGAGGGTACTATGGTGTTGAATGGTGAGCTATAGTCAATGAACAGCATTCTTACATAGGTATTCCTCTTGTCTGGTTGGGATAGGGCAGTGTGCAGTGTGATGGCAATTGCATCGTCTGGGGATCTATTGGGGCGGTAAACAAATTGAAGTGGGTCTAGGGTGACAGGTAAGGTAGAGGTGATATGATCCTTGACTAGTCTCTCAAAGCACTTCATGATGACAGAGGTGAGTGCTACAGGGCGATAGTCATTTAGTTCAGTTACCTTTGCTTTCTTGGGTACAGGAACAATGGTGGCCCTCTTGAAGCATGTGGGAACAGCAGACTGGGAAAGGGAGAGATTAAATATGTCCATGAACACACCAGCCAGCTGGTCTGTGCATGTTCTGAGGACGCAGCTAGGAATGCCGTCTGGGCCGGCAGCCTTGCGGAGGTTAACATGCTTAAATGTCTTAATCACGTCGGCCATGGAGAAGGAGAGGCCACAGTCCTTAGTAGTGGGCCTCGTCAGTGGCACTGTGTTATCCTCAAAGCGGGTGAAGAAGGTGTTTAGCTTGTCTGGAAGCGAGCCGTCGGTGTCGGTGACAATGCTGGTTTTCTTTTTGTAGTCCGTGATTGTCTGTAGACCATGCCACATACGCCTCGTGTCTGAGCCGTTGAATTGCGACTCCACTTTGTCTCTATACTGATGTTTTGACAGTTTCATTGCCTTGCGGAGTGAGTAGCTACACTGTTTGTATTCTGCCATATTCCTAGTCACCTTGCCATGGTTGAATGCGGTGGTCCGCGCTTTCAGATTTGCGCGAATGCTGCCGTCTATCCACGGTTTCTGGTTAGGGTAGGTTTTAATAGTCACAGTGGGCACAACATCACCTATACACTTCCTGATAAACTCAGTCACTGTTTCAGTGTATATGTCTAAATTATTTTCGGAAGCTACCCGGAACATATCTCAGTCCGCGTGATCAAAACAATCTTGAAGCGTGGATTCTGATTGGTCAGACCAGCGTTGAATAGTCCTTAGCACGGGTACTTCCTGTTTCATTAAGTTTGCCGACGACACAACAGTGGTAGGCCTGATCACTGACAACGATGAGACAGCCTATAGGGAGGAGGTCAGACAACCTCTCCCTCAACGTGATCAAGACAAAGGAGATGATTGTGGACTACAGGAAAAAATAGAGGACTGAGCACGCCCCCATTCTCATCGATGGGGCTGTAGTGGAGCAGGTCGAGAGCTTCAAGTTCCTTGGTGTCCACATCACCAACAAACTATCATGGTCCAAACACACCAAGACAGTCGTGAAGAGGGCACGACAAAGCCTATTCCCCCTCAGGAGATTTGACATGGGTCCTCAGATCCTCAGAAAGTTCTACAGCTGCACCATCGAGAGCATCCTGACTGGTTGCATCACCACCTGGTATGGCAACTGCTCGGCCTCCGTCCGCAAGGCACTACAGAGGGTAGTGCGTACGGCCCAGTACATCACTGGGGCCAAGCGTCCTGCCATCCAGGTCCTCTATACCAGGTGGTGTCAGAGGAAGGCCCTATTAAAAATGGTCAAAGACTCCAACCACCCTAGTCATAGACTGTTCTCTCTGCTACTGCATGGCAAGCGGTACTGGATTACCAAGTCTAGGTCCCAAAGGCTTCTTAACAGCTTCTACCCTCAAGCCATAAGACTCCTGAACAGCTAATCATGACTATTTGCATTGCCCCCCACCCCACCCCAGCCCCTCTTTTACACTGCTGCTCCTCTGTTTTTTATCTATGCATAGTCATTTTAACTCTACCCACATGTACATATTACCTCAATTACCTCGACTAACCGGTGCCCCCACACATTGACTCTGTACCGGTACCCCCTGTATATAGCCTCCCTACTATTATTTTATTTTACTGCTGCTATTTTTATTTTTTACTTATCTATTTTTTACTTAACATATATTTTTCTTAAAACTGCATTATTGGTTAAGGGCTTGTAAGTAAGCATTTCACTGTAAGGTCTACACCTGTTGTATTCGGCGCATGTGGCAAATAAAATTTTATTTGATGATTTGATTTGACTAAGACCTCCTCGGCAAAAACGTAGATATTTATTACATATTTCTTGATTGATCTTAGATGAATTCAGACTATTTTGGGGAAGCCGTATACTGGCTATGTTGTTGCTACGGCGTCTCAAGAGGGACATCAGTAATATTGGCACTTTTTTCTCAATTCAAGCAAAGGTCTTTTAAGGGAGTATGCGAAGCACATACATTCCCTTCGCCTAGCCCAGTTCTGAAAGGAGCAAACCAAACCTAGTATGTGGGCGCCTTTAGGCATTACAACAGCTCTCTCTCTCTCGCTCTCCCTGCCTGTCAGCTCCTCCATTAAGTCTAATAGCAGTCATCTACTGGGTTCAGAGGAGGCTGGTGGGAGGAGCTATAGGAGGACAGGCTCATTGTAATGGAATGGAATCAATGGAACAGAGTCAAACACGTTGTTTCCACCACGCAGACAGTGTGGTGAAGAAGGCGCAACAGAGCCTCTTCAACCTCAGGAGGCTGAAGAAATTCGGCTTGGCACCTAAAACCCTCACAAACTTTTACAGATGCACAATTGAGAGCCTCCTGTCAGGCTGTATCACCGCCTGGTACAGCAACTGCACCGCCCGCAACCGCAGTGCTCTCCAGAGGGTGGTGCGGTCTGCCGAACGCATTACCGGGGGCAAACTACCCACCCTCCAAGACACATACAGCACCCGATGTCACAGGAAAGCCAAAAAGATCATCAAGGACATCAACCACCCGAGCCACTGCCTGTTCACCCCGCTATTATCCAGAAGGCAAGGTCAGTACAGGTGCATCAAAGCTGGGACCGAGAGAACGAAAAACAGCTTCTGTCTCAAGGCCATCAGACTGTTAAATAGCCATCACTATCACATTAGAGGCTGATGCTGCATATTGAAATCACTGGCCACTAAGAAATGGAACACTCGTCACTTTAATAATGTTTACATATCTTGCACTACTCATTTCATATGTATATACTGCATTCTATTCTATAATATTCTACTGTATCTTAGCCCATGCTGCTCTGTCATTGCTTGTCCATATATGTATAAATTCTTAAATTCCATTCCTTACTAGTTTTGTTTGTATTGGGTATATGTTGTGAAATTGTTAGATATTACTTGTTAGATATTACTGAACTGTCGGAGCTGGAAGCACAAGCATTTCGCTACACCCGTCATAACAACTGCTAAACACTTGTATGTGACAAATACAATTTGATTTGATTTGATTGATTTGATTTGTTTGATGTGTTTGGTACCATTCCATTTATTCCATTCAAGCCATTACAATGAGCCCGTCCTCCTATAGCTCCTCCCACCAGCCTCCTCTGACTGTGTTATGGTTTATGCTGCTCATACGACTCTGCAGATCGCTCTGGATAAGCATAGCTACTAGAGCGCTACATGTACAAGACGTTTTACAGGCTAGAGATGCAGTATCTGTGATCAGTTACCGTTTAAAATCCACACATCCGGGTCTAGTAATAGCCTAGTTTATTCCATGAATTCATTGGAATATTACAATTGCTTATTTTCCCATGTAAAGTCAACTGACTTTATTCTTAAAAGTAGACAATAAAATATGTTATTCTTGTAAATAATATATGATATATTATAGAATAATTGACTATCGGGTCGTTCCATATGAATTCAATTTCTTTCTGACTGCACCCTTTAGATTTGAACGAAACCTTCCGAACATGTTTGCCCATGGTAGAAGTGGTCAGAAAGTGCCTTT
Source organism: Coregonus lavaretus (assembly GCF_964263955.1). Taxonomy (NCBI): domain Eukaryota; kingdom Metazoa; phylum Chordata; class Actinopteri; order Salmoniformes; family Salmonidae; genus Coregonus; species Coregonus lavaretus. Next base: position 15,013,993 of record NC_140011.1, read on the forward strand.
TTGGAATAAATATTAACTATTGGAACCAAGACTTAAAAAGAACTGAAATTGCCACAAGATGGAGGCAAGATGGAGGGAATGTTGGAACATAACTAACGAAATTACAGTTAAGGAAAATGTACGCTTAATTCAGTATAAACTAATGTATAGAATTTATTACGCAAGAGACAAACTTCACCAATTCTACAGCATGGCAGAGTCATGTCTTAAGTGTAAAACTAACAAGGACTCAATAATCCATGCCTTCTGGGAATGCTATAAAGTCCAAAAGTTATGGGCGGAGTTAGAAAGTTGGCTGTCAGAAGTATTACAATGTAAATTTACTTTTAATCTGTCTGTCTGCGTATTTCAAGACATGGCATATGAGTGTGCAGTTAGATACCCGATGGGTTGCACGATACTTTTCTCATCAATCATCTTGAAAAAACGTATACTTAAAAACTGGAAATCAACCATTCCTCCATCGTTAACACAATGGAAAGGTCAAATGCTTTATTATTCTAAATGTTGAAAGTGCGTGGGCGATGGAGAGAAACAAAATGGTGCAGTTTGAGGCCATGTGGCGGAGAGCGATGCGGACCCTGGAGATGGGGATGTGAGCAGGTGGGTCTGGGCAGGGATGATGATGTGGATGTTTGTGAGCGTCTGTATGTTGTCGTTTGTATGTGTTTGTTTTGAATTGCAAAAAAATTAACAATCTTACAAAAAAAAGAAAGTGATTGAAATCATATGCAACGACCCTACAGTATACAACTTTGACTATACAACTGTTTTGATCCGGAATCTTGGCTCCTTCTCTGTGTCCTGGTCTGTGTGTATCCTCCTGCCCAGGCCCAGGGTGGCAGGCTGGCGGAACGGCACTACAGGCTGGGTTTAGAGAGGTGTGTGTGGGTTAGGTGGCAGGACCTGGTCAGGGCACGGTGGAGGCAGAGGGTGGAGAGGGAGAACCACGACAGGTCAGAACAGATCTGTCTACAGCTGGCTGAGGACCACAAGACCAGAATGGAAGAGGTAGGTCGTCTTTTTTATATTGGTCTGTGTACATTGTGTGTACAGTATGTGTTTTTGCCTTCAAGTGTGTGTGTGTGTGTGTGTGTATGCAGTGTGATAGACACGAACACGTTAACCGTGTGAGTGAATCCCCAGAACACGGCACTCATCTGTGTGGGAGTCGCCTCTGATGAATGGCTGAAAGGCCCAGAGAAAAGAAGAGGATGAGAAAGAGACAAAGAAAGAGTAAAAGAAGGATGTGCTGTAGACAGGTGCATCAGCAAGCTTGGTGAATTTAAAATGCCTTCTTTTCTTTTGTCGTTCAGTGGTTAGAAACTAGCATGAGCTGGCGCACACCCAGAGAAAATTATTTAGTGTAGAGGTGCTGACTAACGGGGAATAAACTGTACGCTATGAAAACTAGAAACTAGAGGGGAACATGCAAGTACCTGCAGTGCTTTTGCGGAGAGAGGGAGAAAGAGAGAGAGCGATAGAAAGTGAGGGGAGGGTGCAGAGAGAGAGGACAGTGCAGCAGTGTAACCTAGTGGTTGTTCTTTAATGTGCACCACTACTGTCTTTGGCATAAGGAGTGGCATGTTACAAAGACGGTACCCAAACTAACTCACCTCTGCACCTGCACTTTTGTATGGTGTACAGATACTAGTCTTATTGTGATGCTGTCACTAACAGAGAAACACAGCCAGAGGAAGACCATTGGCTTTAATATCCAACATTCACAGTGGGTGGCTACATACAGGTACAGGTACATGAGCATAATATACACGCTACATGAAGCACATAGACATTAGATGGTAACTGTAGATTCAAACACGTCATTAATACATACATTCAGATAACTTCAAATGCATAAATTCTACACAGCACGTTGCAGTACACAAAGCCTACCTGGCACTAGACACCTAGCTATGGACATGTAAGAATATACACACGTTATACAAAATCAGCCACTCCTCAGTAAAAGGCACATGAAAGCCCGCTTGGAGTTTGCCAAAAGGCACTTAAAGACTCTCAGACCATGAGAAACAAGATTCTCTGGTCTGATGAAACCAAGATTGAACTCTTTGGCCTGAATGCCAAGCGTCACGTTTGGAGGAAACCTGGCACCATCCCTACGGTGAAGCATGGTGGTGGCAGCATCATGCTGTGGGGATGTTGTTCAGTGGCAGGGACTGGGAGACTAGTCAGGATCGAGGGAAAGATGAAAAGCAAAGTACAGAGAGATCCTTGATGAAAACCAGCTCCAGAGCGCTCAGGACCTCAGACTGGGGCGAAGGTTCACCTTCCAGCAGGACAACAACCCTAAGCACACAGCCAAGACAACACAGGAGTGGTTTCGGGACAAGTCTCTGAATGTCCTTGAGTGGCCCAGCTAGAGCCCGAACTTCAACCCGATCAAACATCTCTGGAGAGACCTGAAAATAGCTTTGCAGCGACGCTCCCCATCCAACCTGACAGAGCTTGAGAGGATCTGCAGAGAAGAATGGGAGAAACTCCCAAAGTACAGGTGTGCCAAGCTTGTAGTGTCATACCCAAGAAGACTCAAGGCTGTAATCACTGCCAAATGTGCTTCAACAAAGTACTGAGTAAAGGGTCTGAATACTTATGTAAATGTGATATTTCCGTTTTTTACTTTGAGTACATTGGCAAAATTTTCTAAAAACCTGTTTTTGCTTTGTCATCATGGGGTATTGTGTGTAGATTGATGAGGGGAAAAACGATTTAATCCATTTTAGAATAAGGCTGTAACGTAACACAATGTGAAAAAGGTGAAGGGGTCTGAATACTTTCCGAATGCACTGTAGACAGATAGATGATAACTTTTTAGATTACTTAAACACATATGTAGTATTCTTCACAGCAGGTTGCAATACACAGCCTGCCTAGACATATGATATATTCTACTTGTTATGTGAACATATCATGTTTGAAAATGCCTATCTAATGTCTCACAATGGTGTTTGCACAAGGTGGGAAAACAAATACTTGTCACACCGACAGTAATGGTAAACATTTTGGTTTTCCTTGTGACAACAGATAGGATTGGCTTATTTCACAAGTTAGAATTCAAGGTTAAAACTCAGTCTGTGTGATTGACAGGAGAGATGATCAGAGGGGCAGACTTTTTACCACCACTAGTAATGCAAGGGCTAAATAATGAATAGAGTTTTTCATTGAAGGTGCAGCCAGTGAAAGAGTAGATATGAGACCTGGTATCCACATCATAAAAGGAGACCTGACCCTCCTCATAATCCACAAACATCCGCACCTTCTGGGGTTTCTCTCTCAGGACAACAGAGTCATCATTAGCGTGATACTTATTTCCATTCTTCTGGCAGCTTGGTCAAACCTCTCTGGGTTGTCAGGGAGACTATTAAGTGGGTTTCTCTGTCTCCCCTTCCTGTTCTAGACAGTGTGAGACAGAAGTGAGCAGTATCAGCATCCAGAGTCACATCCACTGCATACTGCTGAATCCTCTTCGGCTCAGCATCACACAACGTCTTCACTTCACTCCACAGTGCCTCCTCCAGCTGAGAGACAGCTCTCTGCAGGTTCCCCACACCCAGACTGCTGTGAACCCTGATCTCAGACCAGTCCTTGGTGGGAGGAAGGCTGCAGAGGGATGGGGAGCTCTGGAGGAGGTGGAGGTGGTATAAATAAATAAATAATAAATCGACAGTATTGGTAAACATATTGGTTGTCCTTTGTGACAACAGATAGGATTTCCCAAGTTAGATTTGGAGGTTGCAACTCAGTCTGTGTATTCAACAGGACATATGATCAGAGGGACAGAGTTTTTACCACGATTGGAAAAATAAGGACTGAAGTATGGATAGAGTTTCTCAGTGAAGGTGCAGCCAGTGAAAGAGTAGATATGAGACCTGTTCTTCACATCATAAAAGGAGACCTGACCCTCCTCATAATCCACAAACACCCCCACCTTCTGGGGCTTCTCTCTCAGGAAGAGTTGGACAACAGAGTCATCATTAGCTTTATACTCATTCCCATTCCTCAGCTCCACAGCCCAGTATAAATCAAGAGGGCTTAGAATAATGTCTCCCTTCCTGTTGCTGGACTCTCCGGCCACTCCTAAATCCCAGCTATCCCCTTCCACTTGTACCTCATAGTAAAATCTCCCTGAGGAGAAGCCCTCATTTCCCAGCACACAGGAACACTTGGAAAACCTATTTGGGTTGTCATGGTGATTGTTTGGTGTGTTTGACAGTCTTACTTGTTTCCTGTCCTTAGACAGGATGAGATGCACGTTTGCTGTATCAGCATCCAGAGTCACATCCACTGAATACTGCTGAATCCTTTTCAGCTCAGCATCACACAACTTCTTCACTTCACTCCACAGTGCCTCCTCCAGCTGAGACACTGCTCTCCTCAAAGTCCCAACACCCTGACCACTGTGAACACTGATCTTAGACCAGTCCTTGGTGGGAGGAAGGCTGCAGAGGGATGGGGAGCTCTGGAGGAGGTGGAGGTGGTCCTCAGTGTGTGTCAGCTGCTCCAGCTCAGTGTTTCTCCTCTGTAGCTCGGTAATTTCCTGCTCCAGCTCTTTAATAAGGCCTGCAGCCTTCCTCTCTGCTGCTTTCTGCTTCTCCTCAACCACCTCAATGAAATCAGCCTGGCTTCTCTCAATGGAGTGCACCAGAGCAGTGAAGAACTGCATGCTGTCTGCTATCTCTCTCTCTGTGTCTCTCTTGCTGAGCGCTACTGAGTGTTTGATGTCCTTTACCTTCTGCAGATGCTTCTGGATCATCTGCTGCACTTGTGCCCCCGTCTTCCCCAGCTGAGCTTTTTTCTTTCCATACTCTTCCTTTAGAGGGACGGTGTAGTGAGTCTTGTGGTCTGTTTTCATACACAAGACACAAACACATGTCTGGTCAGTCCTACAGAACAGCTCCAGGAGTTTGTCATGCTCTTTACACATCCTGTCTTCCAGGTTCTCCACAGGCTCGATCAGCTTGTGTTTCTTCAGGGCTGGGGCTATCTGATGAGGCTCCAGGTGAGTCTCACAGTAAGAAGCCAGACACACCAGGCAAGACTTCAGGGCCTTGTGCTTCGTCCCAGTGCAGACGTCACAGGCCACTTCTCCAGGCTCGGTAGGGCAATGGTCTGAGCTGCTGGTAGCTTTCACTTGAATTGACTTCCTGAACTGAGCAGCCATCTCAGAAATGAAAGTATTGACAAAGAGATCTGGTCTCCTATCAAATGATTTTTTACACATTGGACACTGGCACAGGTCAGTGGTATCCCAGTACTTTCTGATACAGGCCTTGCAGAAGTTGTGTCCACATAGAATGGCTACAGGCTCAGTGAACACATCCAGACAGATAGAACACAGGAACTGCTCTTCAAACAGGAGACTGCTGGAGGACGCCATGTCTAGACCAAAGGAGAAATCATGAGACATTTAATGGAATGAGTCCACTCACAAGACATTATGTTGGTCATAGTGCATAAGCTTATGTAAAGTGTCTTTGAAAGACACATACAAAAGCTTCCATAATTGTTTGAACTCTATAGTTCTCAAGGTGGCATTATGATACACTAACTGGCCAATTCTAATAGATATTTTACCATATTGCACAAGGAATAGTCCTGAAATAATCTCAAAGAAAACAGGTGAAGACGTAAACACTAGTTAATCAGTTCTTCATCTGTCCATGTATTACTCACCTGCTTTCTCAGCTCTTTCTGTTTGTAGTATCAAACGAGGCCTGGAGATTGTATGTAGTTATTCAAAAAAGATTTGTGAAGAGTATGCAAGACTGTGCTTCCATGTACAATACACACTCTGTCTCTTAAGTTTCACTTCAGCATAGTGACACTAACATGCTCCTCCCCAACTGATATGGTCAAGCAGTTTTTCTGCACTTCCTGGTAGACTTAACCCTTTACATGGCTAGACTCTCTTTGACAAGCTAGTTAAACCAGTTAAATGTAACTAAATGTCATCGAAAATGTCATCCAAGTAATCCCCAAAAGTAAATATTTATCATGAGAGGGCCATAAACAATAACTAGTAATGCTGCACACAAAGAAAGGTTCAAATCTCAGCTTTTTAGTGAAAATAGTTATAAATTGCTGAGGTGTAGTCACTTTTGAGGACACAAGCTCAAGTACAAAGTACAAATATGGTAAAAATATGAAAATCTGAAATGTTTTGTATGAAGTATTTCCTATTCAACAAATGACGTATATGTTTTATAAATATAGCATAATCAAATTCTAAAACGACTAACTATAATATTTCACCTTCCTTATAACTGTCAAATACATATTATTTGTATATTTAGTGTTAGAGAAAATGTGCATGTTTTCTAAAGGTCTCTCTTGATCAAAACGTCTGCCCCCATCGCTGTGAACATCTCACACAGCTCTAGCTTGGCTTCCTGAACTCGTTAGGAACTCGCCTTTCATCTCACATTAATCTTGTCCGTCTATGACAAACAGAAAGTGTTTTTTGTTTCAAATCTATTCATTATTTTAGATTAATGGCTAAAAATCAACCTCTGAATGTGTGACCGTGATGAAACCACTCTCCCCTGCTAAGCTACGATGTAACGATTGCAGGCATGTGCTTTGTCCGTGGCTGCGATGTAGGGTTCAGCCAGGAGTTGATGGACAGTCAGAAGAGTGAATGAAATGGTAGGAGGGAAATCCCAGGGCTTTGTGCAGGCCAGTTAAGTTCTTCCACACTGATCTCGACAAACCATTTCTGTATGGACCTCGCTTTGTGCACGGGGGCATTGTCATGCTGAAAGAGGAAAGGGCCCTCCCCAAACTGTTGCCACAAAGTTGGAAGCACAGAATCGTCTAGAATGTCATTGTATGCTGTAAGGTTTAGATTTTCCTTCACTGGAACTAAGGGGCCTAGCCCGAACCTTGAAAAACAGCTCCAGACCATTATTCCTCCTCCACCAAACCTTATGGTTGGCACTATGTTTTGCGCACGGTGATCTTAGGCTTGTGTGCGGCTGCTTGGCCATGGAAACCCATTTCATGAAGCTCCCGACGAACAGTTATTGTGGTGACATTGCTTCCAGAGGCAGTTTGGAACTTGGCAGTGAGTGTTGCAACCGAGGACAGACGATTTTTACGCGCTATGTGCTTCAGCACTCACCGGTCCCATTCTGTGAGCTTGTGTGGCCTACCACTTCGCGGCTGAGCCATTGGTGCACCTAGACGTTTCCACTTCACAATAACAGCACTTACAGCTGACCGGGGCAGCTCTAGCAGGGCAGAAATTTGACGAACATCCTATGACGCTGCCACGTTGAAAGTCATGTAGTGTATAATACAGTGGAGACATTACTTCACTTATCCAATGACATACAGATTAGTTAGACATAGGGTACTTCCAGAAAGGTAGGAAGGAGTTAACCAATCACTTTTTGAGAGCTGTCTCATTTTGCTCATGTCGAATCCTTACAGTCATTAATTGCGCACCACACAAGTTCTGATCATTTAGTCATCACTAGATACAGTGGGGGAAAAAAGTATTTAGTCAGCCACCAATTGTGCAAGTTCTCCCACTTAAAAAGATGAGAGAGGCCTGTAATTTTCATCATAGGTACACGTCAACTATGACAGACAAAATGAGAAAAAATCACATTGTAGGATTTTTTATGAATTAATTTGCAAATTATGGTGGAAAATAAGTATTTGGTCAATAACAAAAGTTTCTCAATACTTTGTTATATACCATTTGTTGGCAATGACACAGGTCAAACATTTTCTGTAAGTCTTCACAAGGTTTTCACACACTGTTGCTGGTATTTCGGCCCATTCCTCCATGCAGATCTCATCTAGAGCAGTGATGTTTTGGGGCTGTCGCTGGGCAACATGGACTTTCAACTCCCTCCAAAGATTTTCTATGGGGTTGAGATCTGGAGACTGGCTAGGCCACTCCAGGACCTTGAAATGCTTCTTACGAAGCCACTCCTTCGTTGCCCGGGCGGTGTGTTTGGGATCATTGTCATGCTGAAAGACCCAGCCACGTTTCATCTTCAATGCCCTTGCTGATGGAAGGAGGTTTTCACTCAAAATCTCACGATACATGGCCCCATTCATTCTTTCCTTTACACGGATCCGTCGTCCTGGTTCCTTTGCAGAAAAACAGCCCCAAAGCATGATGTTTCCACCCCCATGCTTCACAGTAGGTATGGTGTTCTTTGGATGCAACTCAGCATTATTTGTCCTCCAAACACGACGAGTTGAGTTTTTACCAAAAAGTTCTATTTTGGTTTCATCTGACCATATGACATTCTCCCAATCCTCTTCTGGATCATCCAAATGCACTCTAGCAAACTTCAGACGGGCCTGGACATGTACTGGCTTAAGCAGGGGGACACGTCTGGCACTGCAGGATTTGAGTCCCTGGCGGCGTAGTGTGTTACTGATGGTAGGCTTTGTTACTTTGGTCCCAGCTCTCTGCAGGTCATTCACTAGGTCCCCCCGTGTGGTTCTGGGATTTTTGCGATCATTTTGTGATCATTTTGACCCGACGGGGTGAGATATTGCGTGGAGCCCCAGATCGAGGGAGATTATCAGTGGTCTTGTATGTCTTCCATTTCCTAATAATTGCTCCCACAATTTCTTCAAACCAAGCTGCTTACCTATTGCAGATTCAGTCTTCCCAGCCTGGTGCAGGTCTACAATTTTGTTTCTGGTGTCCTTTGACAGCTCTTTGGTCATGGCCATAGTGGAGTTTGGAGTGTGACTGTTTGATGTTGTGGACAGGTGTCTTTTATACTGATAACAAGTTCAAACAGGTGCCATTAATACAGGTAACGAGTGGAGGACAGAGGAGCCTCTTAAAGAAGAAGTTACAGGTCTGTGAGAGCCAGAAATCTTGCTTGTTTGTAGGTGACCAAATACTTATTTTCCACCATAATTTGCAAATAAATTCATTAAAAATCCTACAATTTGATTTTCTGGATTATTTTTTCTCAATTTGTCTGTCATAGTTGACGTGTACATATGATGAAAATTACAGGCCTCTCTCATCTTTTTAAGTGGGAGAACTTGCACAATTGGTGGCTGACTAAATACTTTTTTTCCCCACTGTATGTCATTATGCTCCATTCCACCTTCCACTGCTCTGATGGTCGCTGGGCTAGGCCATATTGGCCCCCTCTCTCTCTGGACCTGCAGGCTGGGTGATTGGTTTGTGTGATTGCGTGCAGCCAGGCGGTCTGGTTAAGTGGTGTGTGTGTTAGGGTAGCTGTTCTCACTCATGCGGATGAGGAGTGTAATTCAGTGGGAGAGGCAAAGTGCTGAGTGGGCTGGGCCTGGTTGGGTTGGACTGCCTGGGGAAGGTCACAGCGCTCCCTGTCAGTGACAAACCCTCTGTACTCTACTCTAACACCCACTCACTGGCCTTACGCTCCACTGTGCCTGAACGGAATGGAGACACACACACACACTCTTCCTCTGTCTCACACACTCATACTCACCCACACAGACTTGCGCTGTCATACACATACGCACACGCATACACACTCACATTGTCACACACACAAATTCTCTCACACTAATATTATTTCTTTCTCTCTCTCACACACACACACAGAGACACACTGACATACACACACAGACACACACTCCTATACACACTCGTCTCCCAGACAGCGGAGCCCTGCAGTGTGAGGGGGACAGTCAGTGTGGTTGTGGTTCATCTAGCTGCACAGCTCCTCGTTACCTTTAATTAACTCCTCATTAATCACCCACTCAGCACTATCTTATTCTTATCACTGGGCGGCAGACATCTCTCTGTCATTACAGACTCCATTTAGATTTCCCTTATTTTTTTGTATTTCTTTTTTTGTCAGTTGTCCATATAAAAAGATTGGTTATATCTGTGGTAGTTTTTTTTTTCTCCTCTCTGCAGATAGTATCCCTCCGCCATGTGATGAGGCTGGTGGATGTGGTTCGCTCCCCCAGCTGGCCTCCTTCTCTGAGCTCAACCTTGTGCTCCCCTCTGACTCCGTCACTCACAGACACTCACCACAGACACCAGTGATTTCAGGCCTCTACTGATTATTCTACTGATTTAACCTTTATTTAAACCACAAGAATCTCTTTATTTTGAAAACCTATTTTACGAGAGAGACCTGGCTAGAAACTGATGACAATTTCTGTTTACTAAAGACATGGGATGAGGAGGAGAGTTAGGGTGGGAGATGCACCCTGATGCGCCCACTCTATTGTCAGACTGTGAAGACAAAACTGACTGATTGCTACAACATAGAAAATGTATCATTGATTGTGATTATTGGTATGTTATTAATCACTGTTAATTCTTTGCTTTCTGCCCTGCATGTTTCATATAGTGATTTCCACTGGCTCTGAGGTGGGGGAGAATGAAAGGGAGAGGAGGAGAGGAAGGCACTTCCAGCAGGTGTGCCACTACTGGCACACAGATCTTCTTCTCACACACTGGCTTTACCGCCTTTCGCCCGGTAGGTGGCACCACATCCACTGTCAGACAGCTAAGAGTCACTGGCCCAGTAGGTGGCACCACATCCACTGTCAGACAGCTAAGAGTCACTGGCCCAGTAGGTGGCACCACATCCACTGTCAGACAGGTAAGAGTCACTGGCCGTGTCCGAAATCTGTCTTGCCTACTACTTACTAAAACTACATACTGTGTACTAATAGTACTACATACTATTTAGAATGTACTGTTTAGTAAAAACGTATGCATTAAGCAACAAATATCAACACACATCTCATTCATACAGAGAAGGCATCATCTAATGCACAATACCGCTTGTTCCCCACCATTTGTTCATTGTTGTCAAACACATGTGAGTGTGAAACGACGAATTCTCTTCCTCAATGGTGTGCAGCGAATTCTACTTGATGAAAATCCGGAATGACTATGACATCCAGGCATTTCAAGAATAATACATTTTCAATATTTCACATCGCCTACTATAAACCATTCTATTTTCGTATACCCCAAAAAGCCTACTATTTAGAACGCAAGTAGCATATGGGTATTCGGACACTGGCTGCCTCACAAATGACATTACGGTGCACTTTAAAATGGCTGAGGATAATTTAGGATTATTATGAAATCATACTATGACATAAGGATGTCATATGTGCTCATGACAAGTCGTACATTACTGTATCATAATGCATTGTATATTTTGCACAGCAAATGAGGGACGCATAAACTGGAGTGTATCTGTGAATCGACTTCGCTCTCTCTGAATCAGCTGGCTGTCAGTCAAGTGGCGGTGGGTAGGTTTGGCCAATCAGCACAGCCAATTCGGAACCCCTCACACACCAACAGGACACACCCCTCTTCCCCACAAAAACACACCATCAAAGTAGTGAAGTAAACTCACACACGCACATGCACATAGCTTGTGTATACCTCTGTACACACGCTATGTACACTATGCACCTCACACACAAACAAAACTACAGCTATAACATTTGTTTTGCTGACATTTCAGATGAATATACCTGACAAATTAAACATGCATAGCTAAAATGTTGTGTGCAGGAATAATTTGATCCAATAACATTACAAGTATCTTGTGGGTATGAACAATCTAAAACATATATTTCTAATGTTCTACTATAAATGTGAACATTTCCAGGAAAAGGGTTGTAAGGTTTCCAGAATTTCACAACCCTGCACACACACAAACCTCCTGACAAGGTGGCAATATATAAACGAAGAAGTGTGCTTGGAAAAGGGGAAGTTTTTATTCCTGGCTCATTATATACAGGAATTACACTTAATTACAGTAACGTAGACTCGAGTTTCACAACCCTGCACACACATACAATGTTATCAAGAGAGTTAAGAGTTCGTTACAGGAATATCTACATAGCTTTGAGCGACGTAGTCCTCTCTGTTGCCAGCCCCCTTTATAACACTGGGTGTGGGACAGTATAAAGAGGAGTACTCGAGCTACGCAGGACATTCAGTTCTTTAAGACTAAACAGAACGTTCAAGTCTTTTGCAGAATATATAATAAGAATGAAGGGAGTTCTAGCCCTGCTACTGCTGTCTCTGTGCTGCTGCCTGTCTGGGGGAGTGGGTGATCATGGGGACAGTGAGGGGTACCAGGGGACTGGGGCTAGTCTAGCCGGCTGTCTGCCCGACACCTGCACCCTGTTCAGGGAACTGGCAGCCATGAAAGAGAGACTAGGAACCATGGACCAGACACAGGCTGCCCTGAAGGAAAGTTTAGGGGCCATGGGACAGAAACTAGGAGCTGTTGAGACCAAGCTACAGGCCAGTGAGAGTCAGGTGGAGGAGCTGAATAAAGTGAATACAGGTAAGTAGCACAGAGATGTAACAATCAAAGCGTTCTGTGAAGTGTTATATAGCTTCATGCACTTATTCTTATTTCATTTATTTGAACTTTGTCTTATTGATTACTATTTGTTGAGCATTTACTGCACTGTAAGGTTGAGGTTTTGTTATTAAATCTTTGCTGTTATTTCAGCTCAAGAGGAAGAACTGAAAGCCTTGAAGAAGAGCTTATCAGCTGGTAAGAGCAAGGTTCCACTCTTCCTCAAAGTGGCATCTATCTATCTATGTCCTTCTTGATATCTACTTGATCGTTCGTTCATTCAATCATTAACTCATTAACTAATGAATTCATTCATTCATTCCCCAGCCCAGCCAAAGGTGGCCTTCTCTGTAGCTCTCAGAGACTCTGGCGGTGGGATCATTGGACCCTTCAGCACCAATACCCCTTTACAGTACAAAAGAGTCTTCTCCAACACCGGCAGCAGCTACAATCCTGCTACAGGTAGTGTGTGTGTGTGTGTGTGTGTGTGTGTGTGTGTGTGTGTGTGTGTGTGTGTGTGTGTGTGTGTGTGTGTGTGTGTGTGTGTGTGTGTGTGTGTGTGTGTGTGTGTGTGTGTGTGTGCGTGCGTGCGTGCATGCTCTCGTATACGTGTTTGCGTTGTCAATCAGGTAATATTATTTATCTTCCTTCATAGGCATCTTCACAGCCATGGTCAGAGGGATGTACTGCTTCCGCTACTCTATGTACAGCAACAACTCTGGCCGTCCCAACTCTGTCGTGTCTCTGATGAAGAACAGTGAGAAGCTGGTTACTACATGGAACACTGATGACAGTATGAATGTCCACGAAAGCGCTAGCAACGCAGCAGTAGTGCAGTTGGAGGTGGGAGACAGTGTTTACATCCAGCTCTGGGCTAACAGGGTTGTCTATGATGACATAAATAACTATAACACCTTTACTGGGTTCCTACTGTTCACAGTGTAACAAGACCAGTTGATTTAACTGAGCTTTTGTAAAGATTAGAATTGATTGACAATATATTAATTTGGCCATACAGTATAGGTTTTTAAAACTGTAAAAACATCAGAAGTGTATAAAAATGAAACTAAATAAAAGTTAATTGGCTTACTGTATTTTATCTGGTGGCTTTCTGGCCCCTTCCTAACTAATGTGTTGAAGCAGATCTATTTGGATCTGTAAATTGCTCCTGAAGCCACTAGCTAGGGTGTTACCTAATGTCATGTTATGACAGGGTATTAGTGTGCTGCTGGTCCCTGGGCTGTGACAGTCTGTTGACACCATGGAAATCCTGTGGGCTGAGCTGCTCGCTGCTGCTGCCAGAAAGCCTGAATCAACGGCACAACGTTTAAACAACAGGCCCGCTGCGGCCAAGGCCATTGTCTTACCTTCGTACTGACGTCATGTGTATCCCTGTGGATGTGTGTGTCCTGTGGATGTGTGTACACAAATCATACATCACCACAGAGGAGCCATAACGACAAGCTGCAGGAACACTGAATACATACAGTCGCTAGTGAAAGTCTACACACCCCTTGCACAGTCTTCATATTTTGCTAACTTGTTTTTTTCACCTTTATTTAACCAGGTAAGCCAGTTGAGAACAAGTTCTCATTTACAACTGTGACCTGGCCAAGATAAAGCAAAGCAGTGCGATTAAAACAACAACAACACAGAGTTACACATGGGATAAAACAAAACATACAGTCAATAACACAATAGAAAATCTATAAACAGTGTGTGCAAATGTAGTAAGTTATGGAGGTAAGGCAATAAATAGGCCATAGTGCAAAATAATTACAATTTAGTATTAACACTGGAGTGATAGATGTGCAGAAGAAGATGTGCAAATAGAGATACTGGGGTGCAAATGAGCAAAATAAATAACAATATGGGGATGAGGTAGTTGGGTGGGCTAATTACAGATGGGCTGTGTACAGGTGCAGTGATTGGTAAGCTGCTCTGACAACTGATGCTTAAAGTTAGTGAGGGAGATAAGAGTCTCCAGCTTCAGAGATTTTTGCAATTCGTTCCAGTCATTAGCAGCAGAGAACTGGAAGGAATGGCGGCCAAAGGAGGTGTTGGCTTTGGGGATGACCAGTGAGATATACTTGCTGGAGCGCATTCTACGGGTGGGTGTTGCTATAGTGACCAATGAGCTAAGATAAGGCGGGAATTTGCCTAGCAGTGATTTATAGATGACCTGGAGCCAGTGGGTTTGGCGATGAATATGTAGTGAGGGCCAGCCAACGAGAGCGTACAGGTCACAATGGTGGGTAGTATATGGGGCTTTGGTGACAAAACGGATGGCATTGTGATAGACGACATCCAATTTGCTGAGTAGAGTGTTGGAGGCTATTTTGTAAATGACATCGCCGAAGTCAAGGATCGGTAGGATAGTCAGTTTTACGAGGGCATGTTTGGCAGCATGAGTGAAGGAGGCTTTGTTGCGAAATAGGAAGCCGATTCTAGATTTAACTTTGGATTGGAGATGCTTAATGTGAGTCTGGAAGGAGAGTTTACGGTCTAACCAGACACCTAGGTATTTGTAGTCAGACCCGCCGAGAGTAGTGATTCTAGTCGGGCAGGCGGGTGCAAGCAGCGTTCGATTGAAGAGCATGCATTTAGTTTTACTAGCGTTTAAGAGCAGTTGGAGGCTACGGAAGGAGTGTTGTATGGCATTGAAGCTTGTTTGGAGGTTTGTTAACACAGTGTCCAATGAAGGGCCTGATGTATACAAAATGGTGTCGTCTGCGTAGAGGTGGATCTGAGAGTAGCCAGCAGCAAAAACAACATCGTTGCTATACACAGAGAATAGAGTCGGCCCGAGAATTGAACCCTGTGGCACCACCATAGAGACTGCCAGAGGTCCAGACAACAGGCCCTCCGATTTGACACATTGAACTCTATCTGAGAAGTAGTTGGTGAACCAGGCGAGGCAGTCATTTGAGAAACCAAGGCTATTTAGTCTGCCAATAAGAATGCGGTGATTGACAGAGTCGAAAGCCTTGGCTAGGTCGATGAAGACGGCTGCACAGTACTGTTTTTTATCGATCACGGTTATAATATTGTTTAGGACCTTTAGCCTGGCTGAGGTGTACCCATGACCAGCTCGGACACCAGATTGCATAGCGGAGAACTGGTGGCCGGGGTAGGGGTAGCCAGGTGGGAAAGCATGGCCAGCCGTAGCAAAATGCTTATTGAAATTCTTGATTATCGTAGATTTATCGGTGGTGACAGTGTTTTCTAGCCTCAGTGCAGTGGGAAGCTGGGAGGAGGTGCTCTTATTGTCCATGGACTTTACAGTGTCCCAAAACTTTTTGGAGTTAGTGCTACAGGATGCAAATTTCTGTTTGAAAAAGCTAGCCTTTGCTTTCCTAACTGCTTGTGTATATTGGTTCCTGACTTCCCTGAAAAGTTGCATATCGCAGGGGCTGTTCGATGCTAATGCAGTACGCCACAGGATGTTTTTGTGCTGGTCAAGGGCAGTCAAGTCTGGGGTGAACCAGGGGCTATATCTGTTCTTAGTTCAGAATTTTTTGAATGGGGCATGCTTATTTAAGATGGAGAGGAAAGCACTTTTAAAGAACAACCAGGCATCCTCTACTGACGGAATGAGGTCAATATCCATCCAGGATACCCGGGCCAGGTCAATTAGAAAGGCCTGCTCGCTGAAGTGTTTTAGGGAGCGTTTGACAGTGATGAGGGATGGTCGTTTGACCGCGGACCCATTACGGACGCAGGCAATGAGGCAGTGATCGCTGAGATCCTGGTTGAAGACAGCGGAGGTGTATTTAGAGGGTAAATTAGTCAGGATGATATCTATGAGGGTGCCCATGTTTACGGATTTAGGGTTGTACCTGGTAGGTTCCTTGATAATTTGTGTGAGATTGAGGGCATCTAGTTTAGATTGTAGGACGGCCGGGGTGTTAAGCATATCCCAGTAAAGGTATTAAATTAAATTTCTTTCCCCACCAATATATACAACCTACTCCACATTTTCAAAGTGAAAGAGAAATTATAGAACATTTTCCAGAATAATAAAAAATTATGTCTCGATTACATACATGTATGTCTTCACACCCCATAGTTAATACTTGGTGGAAGCCAGTGGCGATTTTAGCATATAAATCTTGGTGGGGCAAAAAACAAAACAAGTGGGATGCATGCCAGCAAAGCCACTACACAACACTAAACAATACATTAATTGCACTATAACGGTGACAAACGGTGCCCACAAACTGTTAGGACCTACATAAAGCTGTCCCAACAGCAGAGTCCCAACAGCAGTCCCAACACCTTACCACTGCTACACCTGGCTATCAGCGGAGCCTTGTCTGGCAGCGAAACAGTTCATTCAGCCTCATTTTTATAAAAACATAGCTGATATGGTGACTTGCTTAAACAAATGTGGTTTCTACTGACAATTGCGATGTACAAATTATGGCATAAGGTGACGACAAGCGGATAAGAGGCAATCTGAAATGTCGATTAAAATATTAATGCGCAAGCTAGGACGGACGTAGTCAATATATCTATTTGCTCAGCACTTTTGAAATGTACAGCGACAGAATTCAGAACATGTGCCGTTCTTACGGTGTTCTCCCTGTACACCAAGTCAGAACTGTAGGATAAATAAAGGGGGCATATAAGCAGACAATGAAAACTCTTACAAAATTTGATGATTACATTTCTCTAAAACAGGTTATAGGCTACATGTGCACCACCAAGTCAGAACAGTAGGCGAAATTAAGAGGGGAAAATATACCAAATTATTAGTGTGAGGCACATGGGCTACTAACAGCTTACTACACAACATACACATGGTATTACTTTCTTAGCAGTATACAGTATACATATCTCCCTGGCATATTACATCATTTATGCATTAGCATACAATACATTTTTGGACTCACCTTGTTGTGCTGTGCTCACTTGAACAGGAAGGTGGCGCGGCGGTCCTTCGTGGGCAAATTTTGTCATCAAACTTTGTCATCAAAGTCTGGCATTCTCTGGATTTATTGTGCTTTCAAGACAACTGGGAACTCTGAAAAAAATAAGGTTGAATCATGAGGAGGTCAGTGATCTTCAGGTCGTAGCTCTAGAAAGAGGCCAGAGTTCCCGATTTACAATTCCGAGTTGGATGACCATTCAAAATGTATTTTCCCAGTCGGAGCTTGTTTTTTTCCCGAGTTCCCAGTTGTCTTGAACTCACTGAAGTGAGATTTCCCATTTACATTTACATCATTTAGCAGACGCTCTTATCCAGAGCGACTTACAGTTAGTGCATACATTTTTATTATTTTTTATACTGGAATCAAACCCACAACCCTGGCGTTGCAAACACCATGCTCTACAAATTGAGCTACATCCCTGCCGGCCATTCCCTCCCCTACCCTGGACAACGCTGGGCCAATTGCGCGCCGCCCCATGGGTCTCCTGGTCACGGCCGGCTACGACAGAGCCTGGATTCGAACCAGGATCTCTAGTGGCACAGCTAGCACTGCGATGCAGTGCCTTAGACCACTGCGCCACTCGGGAGTATGCATTTCCGAGTAGCATTTCCGAGTTAACAGTTGTTTTGAGCGCGGCACAAATTATGCTTCATTGACAGCATGGCCAATGTTGAATGTTTATAATTTTAAGCTTGGAAAAGAGACCTTAATCCCAGACTTGGGACCACACAGCCACTCCACTGAATAGCAGGCTAGTGATTGCTTTGCAATGCTTGCAGTTAGCCACTGATTCCTTCCAAACCACTCATTGTTGAATTTGCGATTTCCAACTTGTTGTGTAATGTTTATGTCCAATGGCCGATGAGCACTGATAAGTTTTATCTATAATTTCTCTTCATTATTTCTCTTCATATGGTAAAGGATTACAAAGGATTTGTCAGTAGATTGTCGACTTTGTTCATGAGGATGACTGCTAGCTAAGATTTTGAAAGTATGATGTTGACATGATCTGTCCAATCCAAGCTACTGTAGATATAACGTGATTTTACGTCATTTTATCTGTGGCCAATGACCTTGAGCCTTCTTGAATGGGCACTTCTAATGTAACTCTATGGCAGCACCCAAGGGGCTTGAATTTTCGAGCTCTACCCTTAGACTTTGCAGTGAGGTAGTGTCCCCATGAGTGAAAGAACACTGAGACAATCACGGCGCAACTAGAGAACATTACCAACCCATACCGGCTGGCCGTCCAGGCCCATGACCGGAACCGGCTCAGAAAGGGAGAGTAACGGAACGCTGCACCCTTGGGTTGAAACACCTGCATTTTGGAGCTGCCTTACTCAAGAAAGCAAAAAAGAGACCATGTTTGTATGCGGCTTATTAACTCAATGATATTTGTATTTTATTTTACATTGTTTGCAAACTGATATGTGACACGTGTTAATGCCAAAATAACATGCAAAACAGGCAAGCCCCCCCAAAAAACACGTTTTTTTGTTTTGTGCTAAAAATGTGGGGCTCAAAACAGGTGGGGCTCTGCCCTGAATGGCGGATCGCCACTGGTGGAAGCACCACTGGCAGCCATTACAGCTGTGAATCATTTGGAATAAGATTCTACAAATTTTACATAACTCTTAGGGCAACATATATCCATTGTTTATGTCAACATTTCTCATGCTTAGTCAATTCGGTTGGGAATCATTGAAAGACGGCAATATTCAAACCTTGTCTCTGATTTTCAAGCAGATTTAAGTCAGGACTGAGACAGGACCATGCAGGAACACTCAACACCTCTTGGAAAGCCATTCTGGTGTGTATTTGGCATTCAAATGTGCGTAATTTTCCCACTGAAAATTGTAATTGCTCCATATTTATTTAGATCCCGACAAACTCCCCTGTGTCTGCTGGTGATAAGCATACCCATAAAATGATGCTGCCACAACTATACTTGAAAATACAGACAATCAACAACATTGCATTCACGCCACATTACTGGCCTGTATGACAAAGTGGAAAGAAGGAAAACTGTGTTAATAAAATCCACTCCAAATAATACATTATGTTTGCAATAAGGAAGTTAGTAATACTGCAGGACAACACAGCAAAGAAAAAAATGTTGGGGCCTAAATTAAAATCCAATAGAACACAACACAGAGTGAAACCCTCTATTTTCCAGTCTTGTGGTGGCAGCATCGTGTTATGGTTATGCTCGTCACAGGCAGGGACTGGGGAGCTCGTCAATAATGTGAGGTACAAAGTGACAACATTGTTCATAACAATTGGGTTAATCGCAATGAGAGCTCCAACCTTACTGAAGTAGTAAATATTGGGAATCAATCTAGAGTTGCTTTGTCCAGTAATATTCAAGCCAGACTGGAGGACAAAAAGGGATCAATCCACCAGTCAGCAGGCTATTGAGGAAGAGAGACCCTTCACCAGTGGAGATTAAAACCATGCATCTCTTTCTTTCTCTCTCTGGCCCCCATGGAGCAGCAATCTAAGGCCATCTCCAAACAACACAAACAAGAGAACAATAGATAGAAAGACAGATGAGGAAAGAGAGATAGGACCGTAGAGCGATCACACATACTATGGTATAGTAGATGTGCTGGTGTGTCATCTCTCTCTTACTGCAGTGATGCAGCCTAGACTGATACAGACCAGCTACATGGTTAAAAGATACTGAAAAGAGAATGATCAGCACATGTTACATTTCAGCTGTACCCACATTATTACCACATCTTCAAACCTTTTATTCTATCTAGTTTAAAACGTTCCTTTTTTATGCCAGTAGTACTCACATATTGGTTCTTATATCAGATATTGCTCATTGTCTTTGTCTGTGTGTGTGTATCCAGGAAAAAATCTATTACAACGACAATCTCCCCTGCCCAGACTTGCCCTGGTCAGACATTGGGGTCATATTGGCCAAACATTCCCCTCACCAATGATGGCAGAGCAGAGATGTGGAGATTACTATCAAGAATCCATAATGTAGGAGTCCACAGAAATGGATCTGATTGGCTAGTCTGAGTGGACAGGAGGCAAATGATGGTTTGTTCAGAATTGGGGGCAACATTTCTAGCCTGGCTTTCCATGCTACTATGGCAGCAATCCCCAGACTCTGTCCCTCTCCTCACACAGACATACACAAACACACACCTGTCCCTCCATGCTCACCTCGCTCCCCAGAGAAATTCTATACTTGTGCCTGTCTGACCGACCGGCCGCTCCATTTGTCTGATCGCCCTAGCAACGTCCTGGTCATTGCCAACATGCAGTAGAGGATAAATAAAGTGTGTGTGTGTGATGAGGATAAATGAGGCCGACAGACAGAGCCTTGCCATCGTCAGTAAACAGAGAGAGAGAGAGAGAGAGAGAGAGAGAAAGAGGGATAGAGTGATAAAACACAGGGCCTGAAAAGTCCCGGAGCAAGACGGAAAAGAGGGGGAAGGGGGTAGGTTGCTGAAGATAGGGTTATTAGAAGTTGCTGTATTTCCTGTCTTTACTGCTGGGTCATATACAATAGATATGATAAATCAAGGAGGTAAAAAGGAAAGGGAGAATCCACTTATTTATAATAGAAATTAGGCAGATGCTATAGAAATCTAACCCTGCTGTTCCCAAATGGATTATGTAATCCAGTTGCATTATCACATAATGATATGGTAGATCATTGGTACTAGTACTATAGCTAACCCATGTATGATGATGGCTTGCTGTAAATTACAATGAAAACAACGTTTGAAGTGCTCTTCTTCACTGTGGTCTGCTATGTAGACATAGGTTCTCCCAACTGTTTTCTTTCACTACCAGTGATTCTGATTAGGTAACCATTGGTGTCTTCAAATTGGGCCATGAGGCCACATGCACGCAACACACACACACACACACACACACACACACACACACACACACACACACACACACACACACAGTGCAACAAGGTTTTATTGCATCCCTCTGTCTTGCCAAGTCAGTCAGCTCAGTGATGTCATTGTGTCAGTGTGCCTATACAGGATTACTGCCACAGCTGTTGTACCTTACTGAGATCCAAAAATACACACACAAACACACACCCTCTCAACTAGACATAGGCTACAGTAAAAACAAAGGACTGATAACCGAATGCACGCATCTCACACCGACAGAGAGTGAAGATAGACAGTAATACTCACATTCCTGCTCAAGGATGTAGACTCACTCACCATCAATGATTACATCAACAACACAACAGCACCATCCCAGCAGTGTGAGAACTAAATAATATCTCTTACCAGTAAGGGGCATAAGAAGTGTCTGAGGAGGGTTGGTGTGAGGTTCTCCTCCATGCTGTGATCGTTTAGGGAGGGTTAAAGAACCCTTAACACCTGCTGGGTGTGAGTCATTGAGCAGGAGGAGTGTGTGAACACACACACATATACACATACACACAGACACATACACACATGTTTGTTTTACTATCCTTGTGGAGACCAGACAATTGATTCCCATTCAAAATCATATTTTCCATAACCCCTAACCCTAACCCTTAATCTAACCTTAACCTTAACCTTAAACCAACCCCCTAAAGCATGAAATACACCGAGAATCTGATTGCCGGTGGACTGCCGATAGGTACTTATCACAGTAGGAGGCCGTTACTTCTCTTGCTAGAACAAAATATGTACCTGCTGTGTACCGACCTTGTACCGACGAACCTAGCTAAAAATGTATCTATGTTGTATGCGATAACTTGCAAGCTAGTTATCTAGCTGTGGCCATCTGGCTAGTATCAACATTGGCTTTCTACAACAATAGCAACATTATCGCAGCTAGCTAGCTAGCTAGCTATCTGTGATAGGGTTAGGTTTAGATTTAGGGTTATAATTGAGACACAATGGTAGGTTTGTCAAACGTTACCCTGCATGCCGATAGTACTTAGCACCTCTGAACAGAGTGTCGGCAGTCAATTTCCTTTGTGTTCACACTGCAAAGACCTTGAAGTCGTCAGCCACTCAGTCTTGTTAAAATAATACAAACCAGAAGGTGGCAGTAGCGTTATTTGGCAACGCATGCTAGCTAGCTAGCTAACATTGACTAGACCATAAGGAAACACACGAACATGCATTGCCAAATAACGCTACTGCGCATTGACTCGATTCCGGTACCCCTTGTATATAGTCTCGTTATTGTTATTTTATTGTGTTACTATTTTTCCTTTAGTTTATTTTGCGAATTGTTCTTACTTACTTTTTTAAAACTCTTCATTGTTGGTTAAGGGCTCGTAAGTAAGCATTTCACATTAAGGTCGACCTACACCTGTTGTAACTGGCGCATGTGACAAATACAATTTGATTTGTACACACATGCACACCACACACACACACACACACACACACCACACCACACACACACACACACACACACACACACACACACACACACACACACATACACATACACAATGGGCCCAACAGCCAGCAAATGAGGAATATGCAATAAGAGTGGGGGAGTGATTGAATTAACCTGCTGTCTCTTGGCTCCCAGCTCTTGACTCACAGCCCATAACTGAATAACAATGCCAGGGAGTCCAGGGTGATTTGCATCTCATGGTGATTGAATCAGATCCGTAATCTCATCCACTCTACTACTACACAACAGGTCATTTACAAGCATTCCCCTTGGCTATGCTATCAGTATTATGAGATTTTGGGAGGATCTTTAGTGGCACAACAACTAGAGCTGACCTCAAAATGTGTATCTCACTCTTCTACCATGAACTCTGGCCTGAAAATAGTTTTGGGATTGCAAACATTCACCCTGGCCTGCACTGCTCCCCCCCCCTCTCTCTCTCTCTCTCTCTCTCTCTCTCTCTCTCTCTCTCTCTCTCTCTCTCTCTGTCTGTCTTCCCCCCTCTCAGTTCAATTCAAAGGGCTTTATTGGCTTGGGAAATATACAGTATGTTTACATTGCCAAAGCAAATGAAATAGTTAATAAACAAAAGTGAAATAAACAATAAAAAATGTACAGTAAACATTACACTCACAAAAGTTCCTAATAGAGACATTTCAAATGTCATATTATGGCTATATACAGTGTTGTAACTAGGGCTGTTGCGGTGACCGTATTAACACTACACCGGCGGTCATGAGTCATGAAGGCAGTTAAATTCCACATGACCTTTTAGTCACGGTAATTAGGCTTCTCCAAGCTCTGATGCTGCTGCTGGTCATTAGTAGCCTACCAAACTTGCTAACTGCCTGGTACTCAGCATTCTATTGTCACAAATGTCGAAAATCTGATCAAACACTTAATGAGAGCCAATGAGCGCATGTTACGCAACATTTCTATAGGCTACGCAATTGCAAGAGAAAACAGAGTGATGGCCGCAAATAAAAAGAAGAGGATCCCATCAGATTTCTATAGGCTAGGCCTACTATATTTATTTCTCAACTTTCCTATTATTAAGCACATTGCTTATATTTACAACAGGAGTAAAACTGAAATATCACATTTACATAAGTATTCAGACCCTTTGCTATGAGACTCGAAATGGAGCTCAGGTGCATCTTGTTTCCATTAATCATCCTTGACATGTTTCTACAACTTGATTGGATTCCACCTGTGGTAGATTCAATTGATTGGACATGAGCTGGAAAGGCACAGACCTGTCTATATAAGGTCCCACAGTTGACAGTGCATGTCAGAGCAAAAACCAAGCCATGAGCTTGAAGGAATTGTCCGTAGAGCTCAGAGACAGGATCGTGTAGAGGCACAGATCTTAAATGGAAGAAGTTTGGAACCACCAAGACTCTTCTTAGAGCTGGCCACCTGGCCAAACTGAGCAATCGGGGGAGAAGGGCCTTGGTCAGGGAGGTGACCAAGAACCCGATGGTCACTCTGACAGTGCTCTAGAGTTCTCTGTGGAGATGGGAGAAACTTCCAGAAGGACAACCATCTCTGCAACACTCCACCAATCAGGCCTTTATGGTAGATTGGCCAGATGGAAGCCACTCCTCAGTAAAAGTCACATGACAGCCCGCTTGGAGTTTGCCAAAAGGCACCTAAAGACTCTCAGACCATGAGAAACAAGATTCTCTGGTCTGATGAAACCAAGATTGTACTCTTTGGCCTGAATGCCAATCGTCACATCTGGAGGAAACCTGGCACCATCCCTACGGTGAAGCATGGTGGTGGCAGCATCATGCTGTGGGGTTGTTTTTCAGCGTCAGGGACTGGGAGACTAGTCAGGATCGAGGCAAAGATGAACGGAGCAAAGTACAAAGAGATGCTTGATGAAAACCTGCTCCAGAGCACTCAGGACCTCAGACTGGGGCGAAGGTTCACCTTCCAACAGGACAATGACCCTAAGCACACAGCCAAGACAACGCAGGAGTGGCTTCAGGACAAGTCTCTGAATGTCCTTGAGTGGCCCAGCCAGAGCCCGGACTTGAACCCGATCAAACATCTCTGGAGAGACCTGAAAATAGCTGTTTAGCAACGCTCCCCATCCAACCTGACAGAGCTTGAGAGGATCTGCAGAGAAGAATGGGAGAAACTCCCCAAATACAGGTGTGCCAAGCTTGTAGCGTCATACCCAAGAAGACTCGAGGCTGTAATTGCTGCCAAAGGTGCAGAGTACTGAGTAAAGGGTCTGAATACTTATGTAAATGTCATATTTCCGTTTTTTTTATTATACATTTGGCAAGCTTTTTAAAAACCTATTGTGTGTAGATTCATGAGGGGAAAAAACAATTGAATACATTTTAAGATAAGGCTGCAACGTAACAAAATGTGGAAAAAGTCAAGGGGTCTGAATACCTCCCGAATGGCACTGTATTATTTAGTATATGTAAAGTCAAGATTAAATCAAGAATTGTCTGATGGGTGACAGTATTAGCCTGTCACTTGTGAATTATATATTATCACTTGTGAAAGATGCCCAGCATAAGAAACAATGCCTTTTTTAGGCTACTTTTTCTAATCATAGTCGCACACCTCATGTAGCCTAGCCCATAGGCCTATATGTTTTAATAAGGTTTGTATCACAACTAAAGTGGCCAAATAACTTCTTAAAATAATGCACATTTATCCGCTTTACAAGGGGTGTAGAGCCTAACTGGCATACATAAGCAGCGCATGAGTTTCAAGATTGGGGAACATAACTTTCACCATAAAAATGCACCTTTATAATAAAAGCATTACATGCATAATTGCATTTGCGGTCACTTTCTGTCACGGATACGGCCAAGGCTGCCCCTCCTCCTCGCTCGGGCAGGCTTCGGCGGTCGTCGTCACCGGAGTACTAGCTGCCACCGATCTATGTTTCTGTGTCTCACTAGTTCTGTCTTTATTTTTCACACCTGTTACTCATTAGGCTTATTAGTTTCCCTATATTACCTCTGTTTTCCCTCCTGGGTGTGTGCGTGATTGTTCTTTGTTACGTCGTCTGTTGAGCTGTTGTTTTGCTCTTCCCTGCGTGGAGGGTTTGCTATGGTTTACTTTGAGTCTAGTAAAGTCATTTATCTCTCAGTTCTGTGTCCTGCGACTGATTCCGTTTCCCCACTTCACCCAGACGCTGAAACTTTCGATGATGTTGTTTTCCGCTAATGGAACATTCGCGCTTATAGCCCACTACCATGTGCCCATTGCTGCGCTTATAATGTGAAGAAATAGCCTAATAGTTTATTAACATTTTATGCTAAACGTTCTGATCTGTTGTGTCTGCTACATTGCATAAAAAAATATGTTTTATGCTAGTGGTTGTATTAATTTGGGATCTATCGCATCCCACAACTGTCCCAGACTATGTTTGGAATATTTATTTCTCGCACAGAATAGAATAGGTCGACATTTGTACTATGGGGGATAGTAGATTGACATAGGCTAGTGCTTTTGTTGCTCGTTAGGCCTACTCATGTTGTTGGCTGACGGAAAAGAAATGTGGAAAGTTCTTCCAATATCTTCAATATGCACCTCGGAATTGGATAAGGATGCACGCAGTTGCGTCCCCGATGTGTCTGTCTTCACTTGTAGCCTGTGAGAAAGACCTGATCATGTGATGTAGTGCGCAGCACTGAGGGAGAAGGGCACAACGGCCACTGGCCGCAAAAGGCATCGATTCTTTGAGGGTGCATTACGGCCACACAAAGGGGATTCTAGGCATTATCAAGTGCTTGTCAAATTGTGAATGAGTGACTGATGTAGTGTCTACAGCCTGCACAAAAAACAAAGCAGAGCTCATGCCTTTGAAGTGACTTTTTTCAAATCATCATTAGAGTCGCATCATGCAGCCTTACTGCCACGCCTGCTCCCGCTCCCCCTAGGCTGCCCATCATTACACACACCTGTCACCATCGTTACGCGCGTGTTTTGTTCCATGTCTTTTATTTATTAAATCATCACCCTGTACTTGCTTCCCGTCTCCCAGCGTCTGTCGAACCGAGATCGTTACAGAATGCTGACACCATTATCAGAAGCATCAGGGAAGTTTTTTGTTTGTTTGTTTGTTTGGGTTGGTGACGTCGGGTCTGGATGCCGCTGCCGAAGGAACCAGGGATGCCTCAGCTGGCTCGTCAGGCTTCCATGCCTTAGCTGGCTCGAGACGTTTTCTTGCCTCGGTTGGCTCAGCAGGCTCCCATCCCACGTCATGCATTAGCCGGCACGTCAGGCTCCCACGCCTCAGCCAGGTAGTCAGGCTCCCACGCCTCAGCCGGCTCGTCAGGCTCCCACGCCTCAGCCGGCTCGTCAGGTTTCCACGCCTCAGCCGGCTCGTCAGGTTTCCACGCCTCAGCCGGCTCGTCAGGCTCCCACGACTCAGCCGGCTCATCAGGCTTCCACTCCTCAGCCAGCTCGTCAGGCTTCCATGCCTCAGCTGGCTCGTCAGGCTTCCACGCCTCAGCCGGATCATCAAGCTCCCACGCCTCAGCCGTCTCGTCAGGCTCCCACGCCTCGGACGGCCCGTCAGGCCCGACAGGTTCCCGTGCCCGTCAGGCTCGCCCAGGTGGGACGCTGGGTGGCATCCCTAGAGAGGTGG
Source organism: Coregonus lavaretus (assembly GCF_964263955.1). Lineage (NCBI taxonomy): Eukaryota > Metazoa > Chordata > Actinopteri > Salmoniformes > Salmonidae > Coregonus > Coregonus lavaretus. The sequence goes on from NC_140011.1 coordinate 15,041,286, forward strand.
GGGGTACTGACACGCCTGCACCAGCTCCCCCTCCCTGGCGCTCGAGGGCGCCAGGCTGCCCCATCATTACGCACACCTGTCACCATCGTTACACGCAGCAGCTCTCATTGGACTCACCTGGACTCCTTCTCTTTGTTAATTACCTCCCCTATATCTGTCCGTTCCTCTGTTTGATCCCCGTGTCAGCATTGAGGTTGTTTCATTTCCCCTGTCCAGACGCTGTCCGTGTTTTGTTCCATGTCATTAATTTATTAAATCATCACCCTGTACTTGCTTCCCATCTCCCAGCATCTGTCGAACCGAGATCGTTACACTTACAATGTATTAAAAATGAAAACATATAGCCCAACGTTTGTAGAACAACTAAAGTTACATTAATAACTCTAAATTAAGCATAAAGGAGTACCTATTCCTTTGTTAACCGCTCAACACAGAATAGCCGCATGTGCGCATTCCCTCAAATCGTTTGGAGAAAATATCCTTTATATTTTATTCACCTTTGTTCAATTGTATTCTACATACTATAAAATAATGCCATGGAATTCTAAGAAAATCTTGTCTGCTAAATGAACTAGTGTAGCCCACAGCCATTTGGCATGGCCAGATCAGGACCTAACATAAGGACAACTCAGAGTATGCTATTCTGTTCTTCTGAAATAGACTACATTTTCTTCATATCATGCTTCTTTAAACCTGTCTAAAATAAATAATGGATTTATTGTGAAAGTGTAGGCTATATTACATTGATTTATTATACTTTTTTAAATGTAGATGTTCCAAAGGTCTGCATCAGTGGATTGTAGGCTATGTGTGGAAGTCAGGAGATGCTAAATGTGTTTATGTTCATTCAAGGTAAATTACCGTGAGACCGACAGTTATTTGCTTGACAATCAACGGCTGATGAAATTTCGTGACCGCCACAGCCCTAGATAGTTTTGATTTCAATTTCATTTGAAGTACAAAATATGGGATGTATTTACAATGGTGTTTGTTCATCACTGGTTGCCCTTTTCTTGTGGCAACAGGTCACAAATCTTGCTGCTGTGATGGCACACTGTGGTATTTCACCCAATAGATATGGGAGTTTATCATAATTGGATTTGTTTCCAAATTCTTTGTAGGTCTGTGTTATCTGAGGGAAATATGTGTCTCTAATATGGTTAAATATTTGGCAGTAGGTTAGGAAGTGCAGCTCAGTTTCCCCAAACTTGAAACTCAGGCACTGCTTATGTATGCCAGTTAGGCTCTACACCCCTTGTAAAGCGGATTCATGTGCTTAATTTTAACAAGGTATTTGGCCACTTTAGTTGTGATACAAACCTTATTAAAACATATAGGCCTATGGGCTAGGCTATATGAGGTGTGCGACTGATTCGAAAAAGTCGCCAATAAAAGGCATTGTTTCTTATGCTGGGCATCATCCTCAAGTGATAATAATAATAATATAATAATAATATGCCATTTAGCAGACGCTTTTATCCAAAGCGACTTACAGTCATGTGCGCATACATTTTTACGTATGGGTGGTCCCGGGGATCGAACCCAATACCCTGGCGTTACAAGCGCCATGCTCTACCAATTGAGCTACAGAGGACCATCTAATTCACAAGTGATAGGCTAATATTGTCACCCATCAGACTATTATTGATTTAATCTTGTCTTTATATATACTAAATAATACAGTGCCTTCGGGAAGAATTCAGACCCCTTGACTTTTTCCACATTTTGTTAGGTTACAGCCTTATTTAGAAATTGATTAAATTGTTTAGTTCCTTCAAGAATCTACACACAATACCCCATAATGACATAGCAAAAACAGGTTTTTAGAATTTTTAGCAAATGTATTACAAATACAAAAATGAAATATCACATTTACATAAGTATTCAGACCCTTTACTCAGTATTTTGTTGAAGCATCTTTGGCAGCAATTACAGCCTCGAGTCTTCTTGGGTATGACGCTACAAGCTTGGCATGTATTGGGGAGTTTCTCCCATTCTTCTCTGCAGATCCTCTCAAGCTCTGTCAGGTTGGATGAGGAGCGTTGCTGCACAGCTATTTTCAGGTCTCTCCAGAGATGTTTGATCAGGTTCAAGTCTGGGCTCTGGCTGGGCCACTGAAGGACATTCAGAGACTTGTCCAGAAACCACTCCTGCCTTGTCTTGGCTATGTGCTTAGGGTCGTTGTCCTGTTGGAAGGTGAACCTTCGCCCCAGTCTGAGATCCTGAGCGCTATGGAGCATGTTTTCATTAAGGTTCTCTCGATACTTTGCTTCGTTCATCTTTCCCTCAATCCTGACTAGTCTCCCAGTCCCTGCTGCTGAAAAACATCCCCACAGCATGATGCTGCCACCACCATGCTTCACCGTAGGGATGGTGCCAGGTTTCCTCCAGACGTGACGCTTGGCATTCGGGCCAAAGAGTTCAATCTTGGTTTCATCAGACCAGAGAATCTTGTTTCTCATGGTCTGAGAGTCTTTAGATGCATTTAGGCAAACTCCAAGCAGGCTGTCATGTGATTTTTACTGAGGAGTGGCTTCCATCTGGCCACTCTACCATAAAGGCCTGATTGGTGGAGTGCTGCGGAGACGGTTGTCCTTCTGGAAGGTTCTCCCATCTCCACAGAGGAACTCTGGAGCCCTGTCAGAGTGACTATCACATTCTTGGTCAACTCCCTGACGAAGGCCCTTCTACCCGATTGCTCAGTTTGGCCGGGCGGCCAACTCTAGGAAGAGTCTTGGTGGTTCCAAAGTTCTTCCATTTAAAAATGATGGAGGCCACTGTGTTCTTGGGGACCTTCAATGCTGCAGAAATGTTTTGGTACCCTTCCCCAGATCTGTGCCTCGACACAATCCTGTCTCGGAGCTCTACGGACAATTCCTTCGACCTCATGGCTTGGTTTTTGCTCTGACATGCACTGGAAACAGTGGGACCTTCTATAGACATGTGTGTGCCTTTCAAAATCATGTCCAATCAATTGAATTTACCACAGGTGGACTCCAAACAAGTTGTAGAAACATCTCAAGGATGATCAATGGAAACAGGATGCACCTGAGCTCCATTTAGAGTCTGATAGCAAAAGGTCTGAATACTTATGTAAATAAGGTCTTTCTGGTTTTTATTTTTAATACATTTGCAAAAAAATCTCTGTCATTATGGGGTATTGTGTGGAAAAAGTAAAAGGGTCTGAATACTTTTCGAATGCGCTTCATGTTGAAGAGGGTGGGGCTCAAGCTGCATCCCTGTCTCACCCCACGGCCCTGTGAAAATACATTTGTGTGTGGTTTTGTTTGTGTACATGGATTTCATAATGCCATATATTTTTCCCCCAACACTGCTTTCCATCAATTTGTGTAGCAGACCCTCATGCCAAATTGAGTCAAAAGCTTTTTTGAAATCAACAAAGCATGAGAAGACTTTGCCTTTGTTTTGGTTTGTTTGTCAATTAGTGTGTGCAGGGTGAATATGTGGTCTGTCGTACGGTAATTTGGTAAAAAACCCATTTGACATTTGCTCAGTACATTGTTTTCACTGAAGAAATGTACGAGTCTGCTGTTAATAATAATGCAGAGGAATTTCCCAAGGTTGCTGTTGACGCACATCCCAAAATAGTTATTGGGTTCAAATTTGTCTCCACTTTTGTGGATTAGGGTGATCAGTCCTTGGTTCCAAATGTTGAGGAAGATGCCAGAGCTGAGGATGATGTTAAAGATTTTAAGTATAGCCAATTGGAATTTGAGGTCTCTATATTTTATCATTAATTTAGGATACCATCAACACCACAGGCCTTTTTGGGTTGGAGGGTTTATAGTTTGTCCTGTAGTTCATTCAATGTAGTTCATTCAGTGGGTTCTGGTAGTCTTTAATAGTTGATTCTAAGATTTGTATTTGATCATGTTTATATTTTTGCTGTTTGTTCTTTGTTATAGAGCCAAAAAGATTGGCGAAGGGGTTTATCCATACATCTCCGTTTTGGATAGATAACTCTTTGTGTTGTTGTTTGTTTAGTGTGTTCCAATTTCCCCAAAGGTGGTTTGATTCTATGGATTCTTTAATTACATTGAGCTGATTTCTGACGTGCTGTTCCTTATTTTTCCGTAGTGTACTTCTGTATTGTTTTAGTGATTCACCATACTGAAGGCTCAGATTTTCTGGGTCTCTATGTTTTTGGTTCGATAGGTTTCTTAATTAGAGCTAATACTGGCCTCCTGAGAGCTACAGTAGAGACATATGCTCCCAGACAGACAGACATGCCAATGGGTATAATTTACATAGGCCTACTACTGTACATGCTGTAATCTAGGTGGATCTGTATATTATCTAGCCTGTTTTTGCCAGGGTGCAGGGGTTTGCCGACTGCACAATAATTTTGAATCCCCACACAATGCCCTTACATAATGTCTGTATATACTGTCTCTATATACTGCATTTGGGTATTTTGTGTTTGTGTAAGGTCCGGAGCTAATATTGCTAAGGTGGGCCGAGGAGCTAATGTTGCTAAGGCGGGGAGCTAACGTTTCTAAGGCAGGGAGCTAACGTTGCTAATTTATGCTGAGCTTTGCCTGGAATCCACAGAGCTGGAGGTAATCTGCTGCTTCTAGGGAAGAGGGATGGTATTGTTGTTTGGCTAACAGAGGTGTGCGTGAGTGTGTGTGTGTGTGTGTGTGTGTGTTCAGCTAATGGAGGTCTTGTGGTTTCCTCTCACGGGTCTCATGATTGCACTGAGCTCCAAGTCAGGGCCATGGAACCCATGACACAGCCATATGGTGAACTGCTAGTAGAGGAGAGGTTGCCCTTAGGCTCAGAACTAGGATCAGTTTACCCTCTTTAAATGCCAGTTTTAAATCCACAAAACTGACCCTAGATCAGTGTTTGTGGGTAATTTAAACACAAACACGTACACACACACTGAAGCTTGGCTGTATACCACTGTGATACCACTGTGATATACTGTATGTATGGTTCTAAGTAGAATAGAATCAGAGGGACCCATCTAGCGGAGCCATTCTGGAAATCATAGCGTAGCGTAGCGTAGGCCATCTCATCTCAAGACTGGAGGAGAGGAGGGAATAAGGATAGGCATATCACACAGGCGTGTGTGTGCGTGCGTGTGCATGTGTGTGTGTGTGTGATAGGGAGAGCAGCCCAGCCGAGCGGGCATGGATTATCACATGACTGTGACTTATACTTAAAGCTCTGGCTTTCCTGTGAGTCAGCTCATGTGTTCTTACCAATATGACTGGTAGAGGGAGGGACAGAGAGGAAGGGGGTGCGACAAGAAGATTAATGAACTTGGGGCTTTGGGGATGTCATGACAGTTGGACGGCTTTAAGAATTGAGTAAGGTGGGTAGGCTATTTGTGTGTGTGTGTGTGTGTGTGTGTGTGTGTGTGTGTGTGTGTGTGTGCTTCTACATCTGCATTGCTTACTGTTTGGGGTTTTAGGCTACATTTCTGCTGATGTAAAAAGGGCTTTATAAATAAATGTGACTGATTGATTGATTACTAGGCCCACATAAATCACTGCTTTCCCACTTATATGACAACACAGGTATTATACAGGTAGGTGTAGGTTTCCTCAGCGAGTCTGTTCTAATGGGCTGTTACTGAAACACAAACACACTAATCCACTGTCATCAATAAATAGTGGTGTACTGTTCCATTCACACCAGGTCATCACTGATTTCAAGTGAAATTTAAATTTAAAAAAGCTGTTTGTTCATTGAGATTGTAGCGAATAAGGGGGAACAGCTAACTAGGGCTTGACCCTTGACCATGTGACCCTCAGGGCTAATCACTCCCACCTGTGCCATGAAAATCCAGACCTCTTGGCAGACATGTTTGTCTGTCTGTCCTATAATAGACACATACGGTCAAAGGAGCATGGCATGTGAATGAGAAATAATGCATATATAGTAATTGACATGATATGCCATGCTATTTACTGTATGTAGTACACGAAGGAGGGGCTTGCTTTCTTTTTCGGGAATAGATTAAGTGACGTCACCCCAGCAGCCAGCGCCCCTTCCACACAAGCCCTAGCACGCTCTCCACTCTCTGATTCTACATCCGTGTGCATATGGTGCTTGGTAGAGGTGTCAGCCGCAATAGAAATACACATCTACTGATAAAACGCGTTTTTGTCGTAGTAAATTAGGGATTACATTACGAAATCAGTTAGAAGAGCGACATTCTTTATTTCAACGAGCTACTCGTGTTTAGAGTATTTCAAACTGGACCGTTTGCCGCTAGAAGAAGTAACATAAAGGGGCAGGTGCGATTAATTGCTAGCTCCTGTCCTGTGCAACATTTTAGCTAATCTGACGTTACAGGCTGGTGAGAAATACTGAGGCTGCCAGGCGAAGAGCCAATTTGGACGAACACTAGCGATGCAATAATTATTTAGGACATTTTTATAGCTAGATGTGTCTTTCCTAACACTTTCATTTTTTGATATCTGTGTTCATTTAATCGACTGTCAGATAACGTTAGCTTGTTAGCAAGCTAGATAGTTAAACAACAACAATGTCGGATAACCAGAGCTGGAATTCTTCGGGTTCCGATGACGATGTGGAGACCTCGGAATCGGGAGTCGGGCAGCCAGTTGTTGGCATCGCCGAGTTCGGTGGAATCCTCAGCAAGGTAACATTAACGTCAAAGCTGGCTTTAGGCTCACTCCCTAGTAGGACCCTAAAGTAGTTTATTAAGTCAGTCTGGGTTGTTAAGATGGGTAACTAGCTAGAGACGGCTAACGAGACAAGAATGAAACAGGTTGATGATTTGAGGGTACTTGGCCAGTACAGATGTGGTGCAAGTTCAACGAAGCAGTGTTGGTTTCCCTCTCCCCTCACATAGAGCCAACTGTGGGCGAATGTAACCGCTGAAAACCCCTATGTACAGGAGAAGGGTTGTCAAGAGCTAAGCCTTATATAATCAGTTATTGCCTGATTGATCTAATTGAAAGCTGTGTGGGGTTGTCATTCTAAAGAGATTTTCTGCCTGACCTGCCAACCCAAGCATGTTGAGAGCATAGACATATAATTAATGAAACGGGTTTGGAATCTCTAACCCTGACAATTTGACAGGTAAACTCATGGGTACACTTGCAATGGCTGCCTGGTATTGTGATGCAATAATTCCCATGGTAATGTAGAATGTTCATTCAAATTATGCTAACTGATGTGACTCATGCAATGGAATGTATACTGAACAAAAATATAAACGCAACATGTAAAGTGTTGGTCCCATATTTCATGAGCTGAAATAAAAGATTTCAGAAATTTTCCATATGCACAAAAACCTTATTTCTCTCAAGTGATTTGCTGGAGAAGTGTGATCTTCACCGATGAATCCCGGTTTCAACTGTACCAGGCAGATGGCATTATGGCGTTGTGTGGGCAAGCGATTTGCTGATGTCAACATTGTGAACAGAGTGCCCCATGGTGGGATTATGGTATGGGCAGGCATAAACAATTGCATTTTATCGATGGCAATTTGAATGCACAGAGATACCGTGACGAGATCCTGAGGCCCATTGTTGTGCCATTCATCAGCCGCCATTACCTCATGTTTCAGCATGATAATGCACAGCCCCATGTTGCAAGGATCTGTACACAATTCCTGGAAGCTGAAAATCTCCCAGTTCTTCCATGGCCTGCATACTCACCAGACATGTCACCCATGGAGCACGTTTGGGATGCTCTGGATCGACGTGTATGACAGCGTGTTCCAGTTCCCGCCAATATCCACCAACTTCGCACAGCCATTGAAGAGGAGAGGGACAACATTCCACAGGGCACAATCAACAGTCTGATCAACTATGCGAAGGAGATGTGTCCTGCAGACTGAGGCAAATGGTGGTCACACTAGATACTGACTGGTTATCTGATCCACACCCCTAACTTTTTTAAAGGTATATATGACTAGCAGATGCATATTTGTATTCCCAGTCATCTGAAATCCATAGATTAGGGTGTAATTTATTTATTTCAATTGACTGATTTCCTTATATGAACTGTAACAACTTGAAATTGTTGCATTTATATTTTTGTTCAATGTATTTTGTGTAATGTAATTTGAGTTGATTCAACAAATTACAGCACAGATTGATGGATGCACTTTCTGCTTTTACTTTCTGTTTTGCTCCTATGGGCTAGTTGGAAGAAGACAAAGGTTAAGACAACGGGTTCTAATATACCATAACTCTTTGCGAAAATGGGACCAGCGGTGCTAGTAGTTATCAACGGCGCTGGTCCAATAAATGTGTTTATTTTCTAACGCTGCTGCATGGAATTATTACGTTGTCTTAACCTGTATATTTTCGACCTAGCCTAGTATGGGTGCACATAATAATGGCCACCAGTCCACCCATTATGCCATCATTGACTTGAATGGGGACGCCCGTTCTATGCGTTCTATTTCTATGGTTGGGAGATTATTGCATGTCATCATGTTAAACTCACCTGTGCGATCATAGTAAGCCCCTTACACGTGATACATGAGTTTTAGATGGATAAACATTACATTCCTTACATTCTCTTGTTTTTATACAGCCGTGTGTGTCTGTGAGAAAGAGCGTGTGTGTGTGTGAATGAGTGCTTGCCACAGATTGTTACCACAGTAGAAGATTTCATCAAGAAATTAGTCAAGAATCAGATATGAATGTAGACGTTATAGACTGAGCTCAAAGCACAGTAAGTTTACGGTTTGTGTCCCACTGGCTGTCCTAATCATGACTCTCCCTTCCTAGTGTTTCATCACCTACCCATTGTGTGATTTGAAATGGTTGTTGTTTTCATCCAATCCAAATGTCATTGAGCGTTTTTTCTGATTACTTGAATTGTTGTCAGAGTTTCTGCTGTAGCCAACTTGTCCCAACAATGTGTCATTGCTTTAGGGGAAAAAACGGTGTATTGTGTCCCAGACTATTGTGTGCAGCCTCACTATAACATTATCACTTTGTAAATTCCTCCCTCATAGTGAAGTAACTTTATTTTACATTCCCTCTCTCCTCTCCTTCAGTGGACTAACTACATCCACGGCTGGCAGGATCGCTGGGTGGTTCTGAAGAACAACACTCTGAGCTACTACAAGTCTCAGGACGAGAGAGAGTTTGGCTGCAGAGGGTCACTGTGTCTCAGCAAGGCTGTCATCACTGTGAGTATACTACACTATTCTATAGACCAGTGTTTCCCAAACTGTGGGGCGGGCCCCCTAGCAGGGCTCTACGCAGACCTTTTTTTACAAGGAGCACGTGTGCGTCTAAGTTGAAAAATGTAGGCACACATAAAGAAATTTAGGAGCACAATGAAAAATATGAGGTAATAATTAGGTGCGGAGAATAAAAAAAATTCCAGGTCGCACAGCGAAATATTTAGGTGCATATGCTAATAGAATGGTCGCACTGTATGGGGGGGGGCAGTGGTAGTGCATCAGCAGCTTTCCTCTTGTCATGTCAGTCATTGCAGACCTTAGAGAGCTATTTATAACTTGTCAGATGTCCAGATCAACTAGTCCATGGTTTTTTAGCCCATTGATTTTGTTGTAATGTTTGAGTCACTCTGATATCACATGAAATTGCAAAATGTGTAAAATTGCAAGACATTTTCTTTGTTGGTTGGCGGGATGTTCCGCAATGGTGGAGGGGGGCCAGAGTGAAAAAGTTAGGTTACCACATATACTTTAGTATGTTACTATACAACTTTATAAATGCTAAAGACTAAGTCAAAAACTCTGATGACAGAGAGACAGTTCTGCTGTAGAGGGTCCCTCTGTCTCAACAAGGCTTTTGTCACTGAGTACATATAATAGGCAATACGATTCCACGTTACTATTCATTGTTTCTAATATACACTGTTACGAAGAGAGCAATAGAGAGCAGCTGTAGAGGGTCCCTGTGTGTCACCAAGGCTGTCCTCCTTGTGAGTAGACATCCAAGCTCAAACCTACAAGTCAAATTCTGTAATTTTACAGCATGACAACAACAGTCTGAGGAACGGTCTGGCTTTAGGACATTGGCCAACAGATCTAGACCAGCCTAGCACAAATGACAATGTTCCAGGGCATAGAGATGGAGGGATGGATGCAATGAGGGATGTGGAGAGGGATAGAGGGATGGAGCCAGCCGAGCAAAGATTATGGGCACAGTGGTGTCTCCTGACTCAAGCTGCACGGCGTGTGGAAGTGTGTTTGAGTCAGAAAATGACCTGACATGTCTGGCGCTGTGCCAAGATCACGATCCAGCACGTACTTCTAAGCTCTTGTTGATTTCTGACTCCAGTTGAATTAGTGGGTATGTGAAAGATCTGGAAGTGGTATTTTATGGACAGTGTAACAAGCTAGTGAGGGATCAACTATTGACATCGACTCTGAGATGTGCATTGCATCCAAAATGTGCCCTCCTAATCAACTGATAAAAACTAGCTACCAGGGCCCAGTTTCCCAAAAGCATCTTAAGGCTAAGTTCATGGTTAGAATCATCCTATGATCATAGGATCCTATGGTTCTAACGATGAACTTAACCTTAAGATGCCTTTGGGAAACCGGGCCTAGAGCTATTGCTGAGTGTATGACTGAGCAGAAGAAACGGGTGTTTTCATTTGAAAAACAACAACACAAAACTCCTGATTGCGACTTAGTGCTGGAGGGTAAGTAGCTCGTCAGGTGACTTCTGGTTTCAACACAACACTGAGCTGGGATAAACATTAGCCCTACTCAGATCCTTTCACAATGCATCCATCCTTCCTCCCTTCCTTGAAGTAATCACTGATCTAAGGCCTAGATTCAATCAGATTGATAGCCGACACAAGCATAGCTGATGTTTTGGCGGTGTCGGAGATGTCAAATTGATGAGCAGCTGCTCTTGTGATTGTCACAAAGCTACACCCGTCCCACTCGCCTTAGAAGTTAAGAACGAGAAAGTGTAGGCTATAGGGCTATAGAAATAATGATGATCAAATTGAAAATCCTTCAACGAAATGAGGATTTCTATCAGTCTAATTGAGGTGTAGATTACATCACATTCCACTGTTTGAACTTGTAAACAAGGCTAAATGGGATTTTTCTTAATGCAACTCCGTGCAGCCAATGGCAATGTCCACTTTAGGTATAATGCTGGAAGCCACTTGTGGATTTGACAGCTCTAACGCAGTTCCACCTCCGACACCGACAAAACAACCACTATGCGGGTGTCGTCTAGCGCAGATCTAGCCCTAACACTATTAGATCAAGGCAAGGGAGAAAGCTATCATAGCTTTTACCAATCCAGTCATGTCATCCACTAACCATAGGAGGATGACATGAATGAGAAAAAAGGATGGGTTCAAAGGTCAGGTTGTCATGGTAACTGATGAATGTTGAAGACAGATTCCTCAGGGCTTTGAACCCTGTGAACCATCCCTGTCCTGTAACTGGCAGCTCAGTGGTTTGCCAACCACATTATCATATCCCACTGCCGTGTACACACACACACACACACACACACACACACACACAGCAGGATGAATGAGTGACTGTTTTCAGGCTGGTCAGAGTGGTCAATCTATTCAGTCTGTATTTATTCAGCTTCATCCATTCTCTATCACTGTAAATATTAACTTCCACTGTGTGTGTGTGTGTTATTTAGTCTATGTTCCAGACCTGGGGAGCATACTTTCCATAACGGAAGCTTCCATTTGATCATAAGAAATCAACAATGGAAACAAAAAAAACACTGAATTATTGTATGCCCCCTGGCTCAGACAGATTAGAATGTAAAATGTTTAATTGTGTGTGAGACACACTCGCCAGTAGGGCTGTCCCTGACTAAAACAAATCTTGGTAGAAAAGTTTAACCTTACCTTTCCATATATAGACACACACCCAATGTGTTTGAATAAAATCAACTACATATGCACTGAGCTTGTCTGATGCTTTAAGCATACTGTTTGATTATATAATAAAGACACACAAATTACTCAAGAAAGAGCCCGATGGTCACAGTGTTTAAAAAAATGACAGTGTGTGACTGGTGCACGTTGTCTCGCTTTTCTCATTACTGCAGCGAAAAGGCACCACAGCAAGTGTTTATTGCGCTGTCTGTGCTGAAGCTGTAACATCATTTCAGCCATTTAGTTTCTTACTTGTTTCTGACTGAAAGGTTCTGTTACCCAAATCCCAATTTCTTTAGGAAAAACATTCCCTATTCTCTCAACCCTTGCTCTCTTTACGTGAAACATATAAGCATCGCATGCATGTGACCAATAGGGCCTGACCTATCATAATGACATCAATAAATTGGTTAAAACAAACTCAGAACACAGTAACACGTGACAGCAAAATGGATGCAGGGGACGTGAAAAAGAAACTCAAAACGGGAATGTTTACTGGTTGCTCAGGAGGGAAAGGGGAAGTCAGATCTGTGGAAGACATTTGACTTAGTTGTGGAAACTACTGGGGATCAAGAAAAAGGAGGGTGTAGGAGCAAGCGTTGCGTGAGGATTATGTGTGCCAAACAGTTGCTGTTAGATTACAATATTATTTTTCTGATCATTTGTAACAGTGTAAACAACACTAAATAAATAAGTGTACCAGAGTCTGTTCTAACAACAAAATATATACAGTTGAAGTCGGAAGTTTACATACACTTAGGTTGGAGTCATTAAAACTTGTTTTTCAACCACTCCACACATTTCTTGTTAACAAACTATAGTTTTGGCAAGTCGGTTAGGACATATACTTTGTGCATGACACAAGTAATTTTTCCAACAATTGTTTACAGACAGATTATTTCACTTATAATTCACTGTATCACAATTCCAGTGGGTCAGAAGTTTACATACACTAAGTTGACTGTGCATTTAAACGGCTTGGAAAATTCCAGAAAATGATGTCATGGCTTTAGAAGCTTCTGATAGGCTAATTGACATAATTTGAGTCAATTGGAGGTGTACCTGTGGATGTATTTCAAGGCCTACCTTCAAACTCAGTGCCTCTTTGCTTGACATCATGGGAAAATCAAAATAAATCAGCCAAGACCTCAGAAAAATAATTGTAGACCTCCACAAGTCTGGTTCATCCTTGGGAAACATTTCTAAACGCCTGAAGGTACCACATCCATCTGTACAAACAATAGTACGCAAGTATAAACACCATGGGACCACGCAGCCGTCATACCGCTCAGGAAGGAGACGCGTTCTGTCTCCTAGAGATGAATGTACTTTGGTGCGAAAAGTGCAAATCAATCCCAGAACAACAGCAAAGGACCTTGTGAAGATGCTGGAGGAAACCGGTACAAAAGTATCTATATCCACAGTAAAACGAGTCCTATATCGACATAACCTGAAAGGCCGCTCAGCAAGGAAGAAGCCACTGCTCCAAAACCGCCATAAAAAAGACAGACTATGGTTTGCAACTGCACATGGGGACAAAGATCGTACTTTTTGGAGAAATGTCCTCTGGTCTGATGAAACAAAAATAGAACATGACCATCGTTATGTTTGAAGGAAAAAGGGAGAAGCTTGCAAGCCGAAGAACACCATCCCAACCGTGAAGCACGGGGGTGGCAGCATCATGCTGTGGGGGTGCTTTGCTGCAGGAGGGACTGGTGCACTTCACAAAATAGATGGCATCATGAGGAAGGAAATGTATGTGGATCTATTGAAGCAACATCTCAAGACATCAGTCAGGAAGTTAAAGCTTGGTCGCAAATGGGTCTTCCAAATGGACAATGACCCCAAGCATACTTCCAAAGTTGTGCCAAAATGGCTTAAGGACAACAAAGTCAAGGTATTGGAGTGGCCATCACAAAGCCCTGACCTCAATACTATAGAACATTTGTGGGCAGAACTGAAAAAGCATGTGCGAGCAAGGAGGCCTACAAACCTGAAGTGGTGATCCTAACTGACCTAAGACAGGGAATTTTTACTAGGATTAAATGTCAGGAATTGTGTTTAAATTTATTTGGCTAAGGTGTATGTAAACTTCCGACTTCAACAGTATGTATAACGCCTTTATTAAAGCAGACTAAAAACAGTTGCATGCATTCGTGAATTGATGTTTATTAATTGTTTAGGCTAATTATTCAAAGCTCTTTGTTATTTAACTTTAAAGCTAAAATGCTTGATTGCATTTAAAAGCATGAAGGTCTCGTATGCTGAGATTGATTGATTGATACAGTAGCCTATATATTGAAATATACAGTGGGGGAAAAAAGTATTTAGTCAGCCTCAAGAGGTGGGTGGACAAACAAAAACTCACAAATTCTGACAAACTCCAAGTATTGATTATGCAAAAATGGGCTGCCATCAGTCAGGATGTGGCCCAGAAGTTAATTGACAGCATGCCAGGGCGGATTGCAGAGGTCTTGAAAAAGAAGGGTCAACACTGCAAATATTGACTCTTTGCTTAAACTTAATGTAATTGTCAATAAAAGCCTTTGACACTTATGGAATGCTTGTAATTACAGTGGGGAAAAACAGTATTTAGTCACCTACAAACAAGCAAGATTTCTGGCTCTCACAGACCTGTAACTTCTAATTTAAGAGGCTCCTCTGTCCTCCACTCGTTACCTGTATTAATGGCACCTGTTTGAACTTGTTATCAGTATAAAAGACACCTGTCCACAACCTCAAACACACTCCAAACTCCACTATGGCCAAGACCAAAGAGCTGTCAAAGGACACCAGAAACAAAATTGTAGACTTGCACCAGGCTGGGAAGACTGAATCTGCAATAGGTAAGCAGCTTGGTTTGAAGAAATCAACTGTGGGAGCAATTATTAGTAAATGGAAGACATACAAGACCACTGATAATCTCCCTCGATCTGGGGCTCCACGCAAGATCTCACCCCGTGGGGTCAAAATGATCACAAGAACGGTGAGCAAAAATCCCAGAACCACACAGGGGGACCTAGTGAATGACCTGCAGAGAGCGGGGACCAAAGTAACAAAGCCTACCATCAGTAACACACTACGCCGCCAGGGACTCAAATCCTGCAGTGCCAGACGTGTCCCCCTGCTTAAGCCAGTACATGTCCAGGCCAGTCTGAAGTTTGCTAGAGTGCATTTGGATGATCCAGAAGAGGATTGGGAGAATGTCATATGGTCAGATGAAACCAAAATAGAACTTTTTGGTAAAAACTCAACTCGTCGTGTTTGGAGGACAAAGAATGCTGAGTTGCATCCAAAGAACACCATACCTACTGTGAAGCATGGGGGTGGAAACATCATGCTTTGGGGCTGTTTTTCTGCAAAGGGACCAGGATGACTGATCCGTGTTAAGGAAAGAATGAATGGGGCCATGTATCGTGAAATTTTGAGTGAAAACCTCCTTCCATCAGCAAGGGCATTGAAGATGAAACATGGCTGGGTCTTTCAGCATGACAATGATCCCAAACACACCGCCCGGGCAAGGAAGGAGTGGCTTCGTAAGAAGCATTTCAAGGTCCTGGAGTGGCCTAGCCAGTCTCCAGATCTCAACCCCATAGAAAATCTTTGGAGGGAGTTGAAAGTCCGTGTTGCCCAGCGACAGCCCCAAAACATCACTGCTCTAGAGGAGATCTGCATGGAGGAATGGGCCAAAATACCAGCAACAGTGTGTGAAAACCTTGTGAAGACTTACAGAAAATGTTTGACCTGTGTCATTGCCAACAAAGGGTATATAACAAAGTATTGAGAAACTTTTGTTATTGACCAAATACTTATTTTCCACCATAATTTGCAAATAAATTCATTAAAAAATCCTACAATGTGATTTTCTGGAATTTTTCTCTCTCATTTTGTCTGTCATAGTTGACGTGTACCAATGATGAAAATTACAGGCCTCTCTCATCTTTTTAAGTGGGAGAACTTGCACAATTGGTGGCTGACTAAATACTTTTTTCCCCCACTGTAGGCCTAAATAAGTTGCGGTATTGAGACTATACAGGCCTACAGCTCAATGGTGTTTATACAAGGCTACTATACAAAGCCTACTAATAATAACGACATTACTTATTATTATAATGATTATCATAAGAATTACCAAAGAGCTCCCTGACCTATGAAAGGAAAATTAACAAGTTGGTACCTCCCTGCTGACTCCCGTAGTCGACACTCGTGTTCTCCTGGGAGAAGAAGGGGAAGGAAATGACGAAGAGGCAGGAAACCCATTGGGGATAAATGGTGGAAGAGGAGGAACAGGAAGCGCGGGGGGGAGGGGCCTGGAAATTCTTATGCCAATGAGTATAGGGGATGGTTTGGGACGGCTCAGCTTAAAGACCCCACACTACAGAACGGCAGACGTAATGTCAAGGTAATAGATGGTGTACCTGTAAATCCTGCTCATGTACTCACCTTTCCCCATTTTTCCATGAGAAACAATCTCTTATACCAGGTCACAAAGTCCAATGATTCACAGTGGAGCAGCTGTTGGTTCCAACCCCGTTTCGGAGGACAGTGCTGAATCTGACCCATAGCCACTTGTTGGGAGGACATTTACGGAGAGAAAAAACACAAGAACGGGTGTTACGACGCTTCTTCTGGCCGGGGGTATAGTAGTAAGGTATTGTCAGGGGTGTCCTGACTGTCAGAGAACCTCACCCCTCCCTGATTTACGAAATCCCTTAAATTCCAGGGACAACGGTCCATCAAAAATCTTACCGTGTGCCAGAGGCGAAGAGAGCGGCAATAAAAAGTGGGGAAGATGTTGGAGCTGGATGTCATTGAAGAGTCACACAGTGCGTGGTCCAGCCCGATAGTCCTGGTGTCGAAACCAGATGGTTCTGTAATGACTTCCATAAATTGAATGCCATTTCGGAATTTGATGCTTATCCCATGCCGAGAATAGATGAGATGATTGAATGACTGGGAAATGCCCGGTTCATACACTTCACCTAACTAAGGGGTATTGGAAGGTTCCTCTGACCCCTGCAGCTCGTGAGAAGACTGCATTCTCCACTCCAGACGGTCTGTTCCAATATGTGGACTTCATGGAGCCCCGCCACGTTTTAAAGGCTGATGGACCGCATTCTGCGCCCACATCAATCCTATGCTGCAGCCTCCCTGGACGATGTGATAATCCACAGCCACAAGTGGGAGGAGCACCTAATCCGATTAACAGCGGATCTCGACGCCCTTCGGCAAGCAGGACTCACGGCCAATCCAAAGAAATGTACGCTGGGGGTAGGTGAAGCAAAGTATCTGGGCTATTCCATAGGTTGAGGGTTGATCAAAGCACAAGAGAAGAAGGTCGCTGCGATCAGTTTTTGGCTTCGACCAGTGAATAAGAAACGGTTACGGGCGTTTCATCCAGGATTATGCAATCATTTCAGGACCCCTGTGTGACCTGACTCGGAATGCCAAACCTGCCATGGTACTTATGGCCTTATGCACTGCCCCTGTGTTATATTCGCCAGATTTAGCAAAACCTTTGATTGTACAGACAGATGCATTGGACACTGGAATTGGAGCTGTACTCGCAGGAAGTGGATGGAGAGGAACATCCTGTGCTGTACATTAGCTGTAAGTTGATTCCCCGTGAAACCAAATATGCAACAGAGGAAAAAGAGTGTTTGGCAAACAAATGTGCTCTGGAGTCCTTGAAATATTATGTTCTGGGCTGCAAGTTTGTGTTGATGACAGATCACACTCCACTTACCTGGAAGAAGCAGAATAAGAATAAGGACAATAACTCCCGGATCACCCGGTGGTTCCTCAGCCTCCTGCCTTTCCACTATCGGATCGTCCACCGTTCGGGTTCTAAACATGGTAATGCTGATGCCATGTCTCGTATGCATGCCATGTTTTCTTCGACCGCTCTGACCACAGGGTCAACCCTGAGGGGGAAGGTATGTAGCGGTTTCAGGGGTTGTGTGGTGGATGGACGTTAAGTGCCTGCGAGGTTTCTTAGTTTTTTGGCTGCCAGGACCACGGACAGCACTGTGAAGTATTCCCCAGAGGCAGGACCACGGACAGCTCGGGGGAAAACTTCTAGACTGCAGCAGAACATCCACACCTGTCTCCAGTTGTAATCAGAGCCAAACTGCAGACAGGTGAAACCAATCAGTGCCTCTACTTAACCGCGCCCTGGGTTTTCTTTCTTTGTCTTTTCTTTGACCCCGGCAGGTGAAGGAGTAGGAGGTTATTGGGGAGACAGAACGTACGGTGGGGAAGGAGGATTAACGGAAGATAGGAACTTATGATTTCAACATGGATTGAACCCCCAAAGACTTAGATTGGAGGACCGTCCATGGTGACGAAGTGTTTACTCTGTCTGTTTTGAGTTTAGTATATCAGGAACGCTGCCGAAACCTGATAGTAATAAACCGGTTGAACCCTTCACTTGGACTGGTGGTGTGTGTTTGTATGTGTAAACCCTGCCTTACAAAGATCTTGGCACCGAAACCACCACAATATATATGGATGATTTATAAAGCCAGGCACATTTAACAGTTAGGCTATTGATTATAGACCTAATTAAGTTGGGGTTTCCTCTCTCCTCAATTTTCTTAGACAATTAGGCTAAGGCAAGGGCTGTTTCCTCATCTCTGCTGCTGCTGCCTCCACCGCATTGTTCTCAACCCAATATTCTGGTTAACTTTGCTATTATGCACATACTTTAGCAATATAGGGAAAGGTGCCAATTTTACGGCACACTGAAGAATGTTCCAGAACCGTGGACAGCGACCTTATACAACACGGGAGAAATCCATTTTGTTATAAAATAATATTACATTTATTAGTGTTGCACCATTTATTTTTATATAATATAACCATATGTCTTCGAGTGATGGACTGTGCCGCCCACGTGGCCTCCACAATAGATTAGTCCACTGAGACAGGCGCGAATCAGACAGGTTTCTTGTGCACCATGAAAACAATTATAATAATTGCAACTGCTCGACTACGATATATCGGTCGACCAAAACATTTTTAACCAGTCGACTAAATGGATCCACCCTTCTCGCCAGCTAGGTAGTGGAGGATGGTTGGCTGTCAGGACAATTGGGTTCCCAGTCATTGTGACTGGATCGAATACTATCTACTGCTCTCAGCTCTATTCAATTGAACTGATTGCATTTAGTCTGGAATGCACCAGCCCCCCCACTCATTCAATTTTTTCTCACTCGGTCTCCCTCTCCCTGTATGTCTGTCCCTTTCTGTATACACTACTGTTCAAAAGTTTGGGGTCACTTAGAAATGTCCTTGTTTTCGAAAGAAAATTAATTATTTTGTCCATTAAACTAACATCAAATTGATCAGAAATACAGTGTAGACATTAATGTTGTAAATGGCTATTGTAGCTGGAAACGGCTGTTTTTTAAAATGGAATATCTACATAGGCGTACAGAGGGCCATTATCAGCAACATTCAGTCCTGTGTTCCAATGGCACGTTGTGTTTGCTAATCCAAATTTATCATTTTAAAAGGCTAATTGATCATTAGAAAACCCTTTTGCAATTATGTTAGCGCAGCTGAAAACTGTTGTGCTGATTTGAAGAAGCAATAAAACTGTCCTTCTTGAGACTAGTTGAGTATCTGGAGCATCAGCAATTGTGGGTTCGATTACAGGCTCAAAATGGCTAGAAACAAATATCTTTCTTCTGAAACTCGTCAGTCTATTTTTGTTCTAAGAAATGAAGGCTATTCCATGCGAGAAATTGCCAAGAAACTGAAGATCTCGTACAACGCTGTGTACTACTCCCTTCACAGAACAGCACAAACTGGCTCTAACCAGAATAGAAAGAGGAGTGGGAGGCCCCGGTGCACAACTGAGCAAGAGGACAAACACATTAGTGTCTAGTTTGAGAAACAGACACCTCACAGGTCCTCAACTGGCAGCTTCATTAAATAGTACCCGCAAAACACTAGTCTCAACATTAACAGTGAAGAGTGGATGCTGACCTTCTAGGCAGAGTTGCAAAGAAAAAGCCATATCTCAGACTGCCTTAATATTTTCTTTTTATTGGCCAGTCTGAGATATGGCTTTTTCTTTGCAACTCTGCCTAGAAGGTCAGCATCCCGGAGTCGCCTCTTCACTGTTGGCGTTTCTTTGTTTCTGGCCATTTTGAGCCTGTAATCGAACCCACAATTGCTGATGCTCCAGATACTCAACTTGTCTCAAGAAGACTATGGTCCCAGCTGCCTTCAGATCATTGACGAGATCCTCCTGTGTAGTTCTGGGCTGATTCCTCACCGTTCTCATGATCATTGCAACTCCACGAGGTGAGATCTTGCATGGAGCCCCAGGCCGAGGGAGATTGACAGTTATTTTGTGTTTCTTCCATTTGCGAATAATCGCAACAACTGTTGTCACCTTCTCACCAAGCTGCTTGGCGATGGTCTTGTAGCCCATTCCAGCCTTGTGTAGGTCTACAATCTTGTCCCTGACATCCTTGGAGAGCTCTTTTGTCTTGGCCATGGTGGAGAGTTTGGAATCTGATTGATTGCTTCTGTGGACAGGTGTCTTTTATACAGGTAACAAGCTGAGATTAGGAGCAGTCCCTTTAAGAGTGTGCTCCTAATCTCAGCTCGTTACCTGTATAAAAGACACCTGGGAGACAGAAATCTTTCTGATTGAGAGGGGGTCAAATACTTATTTCCCTCATTAAAATGCAAATCAATTTATAACATTTTTTACATGCGTTTTTCTGGATTTTGTTGTTGTTATTCTGTCTCTCACTGTTCAAATAGACCTACCATTAAAATTATAGGCTGATCATTTCTTTGACATTGGGCAAACGTACAAAATCAGCAGGGGATCAAATACTTTTTTACCTCACTGTATACACACACACATTGTCATTCTTCAGTGCTCAGTGATCATCACCAGTCAGGTTGGGACATGCAAAAATGTGGCTTTACTTCCCTGTCAGTGTTAATAGACATGTTATCATGTAACAGCAAGACACTGAGGTAGATGTGTGTGTGAGAGAGGTCGCAGGGTTCCGCTTCAGATGAAATTGCATTGTGCAGTGTGTGTGTCTGTTCCCTGAGGGAAGCAGAGAAAACAAAGAAATAAATGACCCAGGGAAAGAGAGAAACTCATAGAGGTGAACTCCGCCTCTACGGAGCCATAGAGGGGACTGACAATGGGTCTGTCTGCAGTCTGCTGCTGCTCTGCACAAATTCAATGAACCGTGTAGGCCTAGCTTTTTATCTCCTCTCTCTGGTGCATGTGTGGTTGTGCATGTGAGTGTGTGGTAAATCCGAGACTTGAGCCAGTGTATCGGTTGAGTGGTCAAACAGCACAGATCCTTGTGGATATGCAGCATGGGCATTTCCTCTCTAATTCTCGCTCTCATAATTGTTCACCTCACTCACTCATTATTTTCACTCCCATTCTCTCTCTCCTATATTCCTCTCTCATTCAGTGGGGATTTCGACTTTCAGCTGAATGCTATTAAAACGTGACTGCTCATAGTCAGGCCACTGCTTAAGGCGTCTGCATGCTTCCCAGCCGAAACAGTTCAGAGGAGTTTGTGCATATATTATGAAAATGTTTCTTGAGGCAAGCCGAAGTCAGTAGCCGAAGTCTACGCCCCTTCGTCGGTGATTGGTCAACAGTAAGGATTATTCAGTAAAGTCTTTGTTGTCATTCAACGAGAGACGACTTGTGTTCATGCACATTTTTTCATTTAGAAATACTGCACCAAACATCTTAGATATAAAAGTGTGCAACTAAGATCTCCTTGGCAAAAACGTCAAAATCAATGACAGAGTTCTTGTTATTTTAGATTAATTCTGACTATTTTGAGGAAGTGTAAACCGACTTCGGCTAGCCGCCAGCCGAACTGAAGCATGCGGACACCTTTAGCCAGTGCATACAAACGACTGAACAAAGCCAGAGGGAGACGTGTGTGTTTGTGTTGGTCAATCAGTTTGTGAAAAAGAAAGAGCGAGTCTACTGTTAGAACTTAAACTAGAGTTGCTCAAGCCCACTTTAGCCTGCTGTCCTGGCTAAATACACACACACACATTCGGTCCGCTAGACATTGAGAACGATGTTGAAAGAAAGCACCTTTTCTATTGTCACTCTCGTTTTTCATAGCCGTACAAGAAGAGCAAACATGAAAATAGTAGTCATGTAAATATTACAGCCATTCAGCTAACATTGCGTAATAATACTGTAATATGCAGCATTGTTTGTATGCCTACTGTATGCTGCTACCAAGCTACTGGCTGGATTTTTTTGGGACTTTGGCCTATTTTTTTCATTTGGGTGGTCCAGGAATTAATATGGTCCATTTGTTTATTCCCAGGACAATGGGGATAAAATGTGTGTGTGTGTGTTTTAGGAGTTAGGTTACCCTGCTTAAGATAACAACAAAAGGACACTTTAGGTAGCCTGCCGGGTAGGAGCGTTGGGCCAGTAACGAAAGGTTGCTGGATCGAATCCCCGAGCTGACAAGGTAAAAATCTGTTGTTCTGCCCCTGAGCAAGGCAGTTAACCCACTGTTCCCCGGGCGCTGATGACGTGGTTGTCGATTTAAGGCAGCCCCCCGCGCCGCTCTGATTCAGAGGGGTTGGGTTAAATGCAGAAGACACATTTCAGTTGAATGCTTTCAGTTGTACAACTGTCTAGGTATCCCCCTTTAAGGATCAATTCCTCAGTTCAAAAGGCTGGAGAGTAGCTTAGAGCCCTAATATAGTAGACCTGGCCTTTAGCCTCGCCACTCAGAATGCCACTAACATCCATTACTATCTCCAGATTTAGCTTCAGCTCTCCTCTCTGCTCCCCTCAGGGGCTTGGAGACAGACCACACGGGAGGGTCTGTTGATTGATTCTCTATCTCTCTCTCCTTTCTTTCCATCACTCTTTCTCTCTCTGGTTCTCTCTCTTTCTCTCTCTCATTCTCTCGCTTGTTGTCTTTCTCATGTTCTTTCTTTCCTTCTCTCTCGTTCTTTCTCTCTCATGTTATTTATTTCCTTCTCTCTCTATCTCGTTATTTCTCTCTTTCTTCTCCCTCTTTCCCCCTGTCATCCCCCCTTCTCTCCGACTCTCTTTTTCTCCCTCTTCTCTTTCTCTCTCGTTCTCTCTCTCATTCTTTCTCTCGTTCTCTCTCATGTTCTTTCTTTCCTTTTCTTTCTCGCTCTCATTCTCCTTCTCTCTACCTTTCTTTCTTTGCTTCCCCCTCTCTCTCTACATCCATCTCCCCCCTTCTCTCAGACTCTCTCTGCATATTCGATAAAACCAAGGCCACTGGCAGTGATACTGTCTGAGGAAGGCTGGCTGGCTGGCAAAGCAGAGGTCAAGAGAATTGACAGATGTCAATGTCTTTCAATTCAGCAGTCTTCTCTCTGCCCACCTCAAACCCTTCAGCCTATTTATGGTGCTATTGCAGATGGAAGCTCTTTGATGGGTTTAATCTGTCCAAGGAATGGCTGAATCTGTGGTCTATTCAGTGATATTGTAGGTTGATGGAGAGAGTGATGAGGATGAATAGAAGGGGCAGGGGCAATCAGGGTTGATTTTCAAGGGTTCACTAAGAGAGAGTGGAGGGGTGGGTAGGATGGAAGAAAAGAGGGCGAGACAGAGACCGACAGACAGAGCCAGAGAGACAGACAGGCTTTGGGGGGAGGTGTTGAAAGTGTTAGAAAGGGTCAGTTGAAACAGGGTCAGTTGAAACAGGAAGTGGGTCTCTTCCTCTAGTCTGGTCCTCATGACTTCCTGTGGGCTGATATCACAGGAGACGAGTCGTCGTCTCTGGCCCTCTGTCCTAGCCTTCTCTCCCATCCTGTCCTATTCTTCTCGCTCTCATTCAGCTAGATCAGTCTTTTCCATTATAGTGTCCTTCCCCTAGTGACCCCACCCATCTATCCTTTTAGGATTTGACAGTGTTTGTACCAAAATATCGATTTATGCCCAGTGTTGTTGTGTACGCCATAGTAATACTGTCTGTGAAATGCTGATAACATACAGAAATAAGTCATGTTTATCTATGTAGATATGTGGTGGGCTGCAAATGTTTAGATTGGTTTGTCTTAGGGATGTTAACGGTTTACCATTAATCGGTTAGCCGCCGAAAATACATTTGAGCGCCATGCTTATTGGTCTATAGGTTCATTTGCATAATTGAGTGGAATTAAATTGATGCGTGTATTTGTTAGTTTGTCATGTATATTCTTTATCACACGCGCACAGCATATGTTACAGAACCTAGTAACCTATGAGCTGAATAATATCAGTGCAGCTCTCGAACATCTGGATGCTGCTGGAGTGAAACGTTTTCTTATTCGAAGCTCAGTCATTGTGCAACAATTCTAAATGCAATCGCATGTTAAAAACAGTTTTGATGGCCACGATTAACAAGTGGATCCCAGGTTTATATTGCTACTATTTTTATTTCTCAACTCCTAATTGAAGCACGTCATCCATTCACCATTCGAGTGCATAAGCAACATGGTAGGCAGGCTATCAGCACGTCACCCACCACCTTGCACTTGGAGGCAGTATTAAGTATACTTGTTTGAAACCTGGATGTTTTACTTCATATTATGAGGCATGTCTTACCTTGCTTTAAAGTAGCCAGCCTAGCCAACATCCGACCATAGAAACGGGGAGGCAATTAAATGGGGGGCCCGCTCAGAAGCACAATGGGAAGTTTGTCTTGGGAAAGACAGGAGTGATGGACTCCTCCCTACGTGCTTCAGACAGAACATAAAGATAAAACATTGGAGGAGAGTGTAACTAAGTATTCACTCGTGTGTGTGTGTGTGTATCTGTCTGTCAGCTGAGAGATCCACTCTTTGCCTCTCCAGAGGAATGGGTGTTTATTTTAACCCTGCTTCCCAGTATACCCTCCCAGTTTACCCACGCTCGGCAGACCATTCCAAGTAGCCCTCTCAGTAACCCCTCGGCTCCCATTCCTAGCACCCTAGAGTAGGCTTGGGCAGTATACCATATACCAGGGTATTTGAAAATAGCCACAGGATGGTTTTTCAATACTGTCAATACTGTTGAAACAATTTCTTTGACGTTTTTCAATACATTTTAATGTTTGTAGCTACTTTTTAAGTAAATACCTGCAGTCAACTTGTGCAATACGTTAGGAGATAAAGCAAATCGCGTTCTTCATTTTTACATTATGAAGCTTACCATAGTTCCCCAGAACAGTTGAGCCAGTCATGTGTTTGTTTGTAAATGGCACAACGGGAGAAGGTGGGAGCAGATGAGTCCAGCTGTGTATTGACAGGGGTCGCTGAGTTACAAAACTCAGCAAGATATTTCTTATGTGTTTAAAAAAAAAAATCCTGCGTGAAAAACAAAGAATTCTGCATTAACTAGCAAGTTAAACTTAGGGGTCGCGTTATCTAAGTAAGTGGCTGAATTAATAAGGGGATGAGGCATCATATTGTGTTGGCTTTCTGCCGTGTTTGAGAAGTCAAAGCCCTTTGGATGAGTTATCTGTACAGCTACCACTGCTATCTTTTGATTTCCTTACGCTCCTCTCCCATCTTCTCCGAGCAGAGCAGGCAGGCCCATTGCCCTAGCGACTCCAGACTCCACACAGACACAGCATGTACACATGCTGCTCCAGAGCTAGTGCGCTTCTTCCTTTATGAGCTGGATTGCCTGTCTTTGCAATTAATTTATTTTCATTTGCACTCGTTAGCATATTTAGCTAGCAGCCTCCATGGAAATTCGTTATTACTTTTGTTAGCATTCTGG
Source organism: Coregonus lavaretus (assembly GCF_964263955.1). Classification (NCBI taxonomy): domain Eukaryota; kingdom Metazoa; phylum Chordata; class Actinopteri; order Salmoniformes; family Salmonidae; genus Coregonus; species Coregonus lavaretus. The sequence continues at coordinate 15,066,907 of NC_140011.1, forward strand.
TAATAGATGGCCAGTGGGCTTTTTTGGGGTCTTTTGGCGCCCCCGTGTTTACTAAACCGGTAATACCATAAATCCCCGGATGAGAGATGGACGGTATGATGATATGAAAATCTGGATACCGCCCAACCCTACCCTAGAGACCCCCTCTCCTCTCCCCTCCTTAAACACAGAGGCATTCTTTAAGGCTAGTGGTAGATTATTAGTGAAAAATAGAGAACAGTAAAGGACCAAGACAGCTGCCTTGCAGAATACCACACTTTACATGTTTTACATTAGAGAAGATTCCATTAAAGAAGACCCTCTGTGTTCTATTGGATAGATGGCTCTCAACCCATAATATGGTAGAGGATGTAAAGCCATAACACTTACGTTTTTCCAATAACAGACTATGGTCAATAATATCAAAGGCTGTACAAAAGTCTAACAATACAGCTCCGACAATCTTCTTATCAATTTCTTTCAGCCAATCATCAGTCTCATTTAAAAAAAACGTTTTACCCCTTTTTCTCCCCAATTTCGTGATATCCAATTGGTAGTTACAGTCATGTCCCATCGCTGCAACTCCTGTACAGACTCGGGAGAGGCGAAGGTCGAGAGCCATGTGTCGTCCGAAACACGACCCTGCCAAGCCGCACTGCTTCTTGACACACTGCTCGCTTAACCCGGAAGCCAGCCGCACCAATGTGTCGGAGGAAACACCGTCCAACTGGCGACCGTGTGCGCCCGGCCCGCCACAGGAGTCGCTAGAGCGCGATGGGACAAGGACATCCCCGGATGGCTAGACCCTCCCCTAATCCAAATGACGCTGGGCCAATTGTGCGCCGTCTCATGGGTCTCCCGGTCACGGCCAGCTGCGAAACAGCCCGGGATCGAACCCGCACAAAGAAGACTGGAGATTGACGTTCTGCAGAAATTAGCTTTAGTCATGGACAGCCACATTGAAAGTGTGTTTGTATGCCATTTACTATTACATTATTTTTCACCAAAACTGAGCATCTGGTCTTGTCCTCTCTCCCGTCCAGGTTTCAGCACAGCTAAATTACTCCTCCTCCACTGAGCCCCATTCTACAGAGCTGGTGCTGGCTGGATGGGCTAGAACGACTCTGCCAACTCCCTAAAGTAGTCTCATTCTGCTGTGATGCACACACTTTCTCTCATTACATTTCAGACTCAATCTGCCAGTGTTATAAAATAAATTGACCATCTTACGAGGTACTAGTCTGGAGGGGCTAACATTAGTTCACCCACAAATTAAAGTTTGTTGGATGTTTTCATAGCTCTCCAACACGGTCTGAGCCTAATGTCAGTCTTTATAATTTATGTGGGATTGAGGCATTCAGAGTTCTGCTAATGCATGAATTACAGAACAGCATTATAAAACCACTTTTAATTAGCCTAATGTTTGACGTTCAGAATTTGGACAGGTCTTACAGTGAGGGGGAAAAAGTATTTGATCCTCTGCTGATTTTGTACGTTTGCCCACTGACAAAGAAATTATCAGTCTATAATTTTAATGGTAGGTTTATTTGAACAGTGAGAGACAGAATAACAACAAAAAAATCCAGAAAAACGGATGTTATAAATTGATTTGCATTTTAATGAGGGAAATAAGTATTTGACCCCCTCTCAATCAGAGAGATTTCTGGCTCCCAGGTGTCTTTTATACAGGTAACGAGCTGAGATTAGGAGCACACTCTTAAAGGGAGTGCTCCTAATCTCAGTTTGTTACCTGTATAAAAGACACCTGTCCACAGAAGCAATCAATCAATCAGATTCCAAACTCTCCACCATGGCCAAGACCAAAGAGCTCTCCAAGGATGTCAGGGACAAGGTTGTAGACCTACACAAGGCTGGAATGGGCTACAAGACTATCGCCAAGCAGCTTGGTGAGAAGGTGATAACAGTTGGTGCGATTATTCGCAAAAGGAAGAAACACAAAAGAACTGTCAATCTCCCTCGGCCTGGGGCTCCATGCAAGATCTCACCTCGTGGAGTTGCAATGATCATGAGAACGGTGAGGAATCAGCCCAGAACTACACGGGAGGATCTTGTCAATGATCTCAAGGCAGCTGGGACCATAGTCACCAAGAAAACAATTGGTAACACACTACGCCGTGAAGGACTGAAATCCTGCAGCGCCCGCAAGGTCCCCCTGCTCAAGAAAGCACATATACAGGGCCGTCTGAAGTTTGCCAATGAACATCTGAATGATTCAGAGGAGAACTGGGTGAAAGTGTTGTGGTCAGATGAGACCAAAATGGAGCTCTTTGGCATCAACTCAACTCGCTGTGTTTGGAGGAGGAGCCTATGACCCCAAGAACACCATCCCCACCGTCAAACATGGAGGTGGAAACATGCTTTGGGGGTGTTTTTCTGCTAAGGGGACAGGACAACTTCACCGCATCAAATGGACGATGGACGGGCCATGTACCGTCAAATCTTGGGTGAGAACCTCCTTCCCTCAGCCAGGGCATTGAAAATGGGTTGTGGATGGGTATTCCAGCATGACAATGACCCAAAACACATGGCCAAGGCAACAAAGAAGTGGCTCAAGAAGAAGCACATTAAGGTCCTAGAGTGGCCTCCTCCAGACCTTAATCCCATAGAAAATCTGTGGAGGGAGCTGAAGGTTCGAGTTGACAAACATCAGCCTCGAAACCTTAATGACTTGGAGAAGATCTGCAAAGAGATGTGTGCAAACCTGGTGGCCAACTACAAGAAACATCTGACCTCTGTGATTGCCAACAAGGGTTTTGCCACCAAGTACTAAGTCATGTTTTGCAGAGGGGTCAAATACTTATTTCCCTCATTAAAATGCAAATCAATTTATAAAAATGTTGACATGCGTTTTTCTGGATTTTTTTGTTGTTATTCTGTCTCTCACTGTTCAAATAAACCTACCATTAAAATTATAGACTGATCATTTCTTTGTCAGTGGGCAAACGTACAAAATCAGCAGGGGATCAAATACTTTTTTCCCCTCACTGTATGATGAATGAAGGAGCTATCTTATGTTGTAGCTTGGGGATGTGGACATTTTACCTTACTCTCTATCGCTCGATGTCCTAAACTGCCCTTGACCAACCCCCACCCACACACACACACACCGTCCTCTGGCTGTGATTAACCCTGGTTTGTGATTTAGCGTTCGGGTCCTAAACTCTCACTGCAGAGGCGTCCTTCAGAGGGCCTGAAACGGCTCATAAACGCCAAACACACACCACACACACACAGAGAGAGAGGCGGTGCCAGCACAGCAGTTTCTCAGAGACGAGCAATAGGGAGAGTGAGGCCACTGGAGAGACATTAGGGGTCTGTTCAGTCCTGCTGATCGGCCACTTCAAAAAAAAACATTTGTCTGTGTGTCTCTCGCCTGCCTCATAAAATGGAGGTTGTTCTGATTTTGGACTCTGATTTCTCTCTCTACCTTCTCTCCCTCTTTATTTCTTTCAATGGCCTGCTATATAGGCTACAAAAGCGTACAGCTTCACAGTCCCATGTGAATCGTAAATAAGTATTCTTGCTGTCTTATGTTATAACCAATACTATGGCCTATGCAATGTGAAGTGTTTTGTTGATGTATATTGACAGTTTTTCTCCCTTTCTCTTTCCTCCCTCCCTTCATCTCTCTCTCTCTCTCACTCACTCACTCACTCAGCCCCATGAGTTTGATGAGTGCAGGCTGGACATCAGTGTTAACGACAGTGTGTGGTACCTGAGGGCCATAGACCCAGAACACAGACACCAATGGATCAACTCCATCGAACTACACAGGGTAAGACTTATAATAATACACACACTGGAGTGTTCAATATGTCTTTCTGTGTGTATTTTGTGATTTTTACCTATGCTGCATGTTGCCTATCGTCACATCTTATGTCTATTTATGAATGCCAGTGAGTGAATAGATCAAATGAAAATAAGATAAGTCCTTATCATGTAGGTCACAGATTGTGGTCATGTCATGGTTGCACAGGGATGTGGTACATATACTGAACAAAAATATAACCGCAACAATTTCAAAGATTTTGAGTTGAAGTTCATATAAGGAAATCAGTCAATTGAAAGAAATTCATTAGGCCCTAATCTATGAATTTCAGATGACTGGGAATACAGATATGCATCTGTTGGTCACAGATACCTTTAAAAAAAAAAAAAAAAGTAGGGGCGTGGATTTAAAAAATGGTCAGTATCTGGTGTGACCACCATTTGCCTCATGCAGCGTGACACGTCTCCTTCGCATAGAGTTGATTTGGCTGTTGATTATGGCCTGTGGAATGTTGTCCCACTCCTCTTCAATGGCTGTGCGAAGTTGCTGGATATTGGCGGGAACTGGAACACGCTGTCGTACACGACAATCCAGAGCATCCCATACATTCTCAATTGGGGGGGGGGGGGGTATGCAGACCATTGAAAAGTGGGAGATTTTCAGCTTCCAGGAGTTGTGTACAGATCCTTGCAACATGGGGCCGTGCATTATCATGCTGAAACATGAGGTGATGGCGGCGGATGAATCGCACGACAATGGGCCTCAGGATCTCGTCACGGTATCTCTGTGCATTCAAATTACCAACGATAAAATGCAATTGTGTTCGTTGTCCGTAGCTTATGCCTGCCAATACCATAACCCCACTGCCACCATGGGGCACTCTGTTCACAATGTTGACATCAGCAAACCGCTCGCCCACACGACGCCATACACGTGGTCTGCGGTTGTGAGGCCGGTTGGAAGTACTGGCAAATTCTGGCTTATGGTAGAGAAATTAACATTCAATTTTCTGGCAACAGCTCTGGTGGACATTCCTGCATTCAGCATGCCAATTGCATGCTCCAATTGCATGCTCCAAAACTTGAGACATCTGTTGCATTGTGTTGTGACAAAACTGTACATTTTAGAGTGGCCTTTAATTGCCCCCAGCTCAAGGTGCACCTGTGTAATGATCATGCTGTTTGATCAGCTTCTTGATATGCCACACCTGTCAGGTGGATGGATTATCTTGGCAACTGAGAAATGCTCACTAACAGGGATGTAAACGAACTTGTGCCCCAAATTTGAGCAAAATACGCTTTTTGTGCGTCTGGAAGATTTCTGGGGTCTTTTATTTTCAGTCTTTTATTTCAGCTCATGAAACATGAGACCAACACACTTTACATGTTGCGTTTATATTTTTGTTCAGTGTAGATGGTTGAGAGTTGTTTCAGTCATTTCGTATCAACCTAGCACTCACTCCCTGTTACAGTTGTATTTGTGAGTTTGAGGGTGTGTGTTACCTGTGTGTGTGTGTTTCTATCAGAGTCTAAGAGAGGGGAGGATAGACAGTGGAGTCATCCAGAGGACATCACTAGTCTCTCCAGCAGCAGTGTGTTTAATGGCAAGTCTACCTATACTAAACCAGCTACTGTGTGTTCCACTACCATATAGCAGAGTGCCCTTAATCTAGTGTGTGTGTGTGTGTGCGTACGATCAGACTTGTCATGTTCTGTTCTCACCATTTGAAAGCAGGTCAGATAAGGGGGAGTGAGTGGCACCTATTGTTTACATTCCAGTATTAAGGACAAAGTTCTCAAGGAGGGGTTCTCACTGGCACACATGGACACACAGTAATGGGTTGTACAGGGCTCTGCATCACTGATCCAGTTTATACTATTTTCCACAGACGCTCTGATCCTTCTGGAATTAGGTCCTGTTACTCATCAAAGAGAGGGGGGAGCGGGGGAGAGCGAGGGAGGAGGGCAAGAGAAAGGAGGAAGAGAGGGAGTTGTGGATGGATTAGCGTAGGTTGTAGGATAGAGAGGAGGGGTGGGAGAGAGGCAAGATGTGGAGGAGGAGTGTAGGAGTGGAAGGACAGTAATAGACAGAGAAGGGATTCATCACTCTGACATTGAGGCAATCTTCTAGGGAGGGATTTGCTTATGCAATGGTAATGGGTTGTTGGATTTTCATATTGTCATACCGTCCTTCTCTTATCCTGGGATTTACGGTATTACCGGTATAGCACACAAGTGGGTGCTAAAAAAGCTAGAAAAGCCCATTGGGCCTCGATTACCAGAATGCTAACAAAATTAGCACGAACTAATAGTGAAATCACATACACTGTTAGCTAAATGCTAACGAGTGAAAACAAACAAACTAATTGCAAAGGCAGGCAAATCCAGCTCATAAAGTTATACAAGAATAGCTAGTAGCTACCAAATGTCATTTTCGGTGAGTGTCGACATTTACAAGCAGAAAGTGAACGAGAGAAATTAACAGCTTCTACCCCCCAAGCCATAATACTCCTGAACAGCTAATCATGGCTACCCGGACTATTTGCATTGCCCCCCCACCCCCCCACCCAACCGCAACCCCCTCTTTTACGCTGCTGCTACTCTGTTTATTATTTATGCATAGTCACTTTAACTCTACCCACATGTACATATTACCTCCACTAACCGGTGCCCCCGCAAATTGACTCTGTACCGGTACCCCCTGTATATAACCTCCCTACTGTTATTTTATTTTACTGCTGCTCTTTAATTATTTGCTTTTTTATTTTTTTATTTCAAAAACTGCGTTGGTTAAGGGCTCGTAAGTAAGCATTTCACTGTAATGTCTACACCTGTTGCATTCGGCGCATGTGGCAAATAAAATTTGATTTGAAGTGAACAAAGTTGTGATGCATGCGTTTCTGAAGGAAGAGCAGCATGTGTACACAGAGCAGAGGGGAGAAGAACAGAGGAGGAAAAAATACGCTAGTAAGAAGCACAGGGGAAAAATGGCCCCTGTACAGACAACTCATCCAGAGCTCTTTTGGCTTATAAGATATCTGATGGCAAACATTTTGTAGTGAATTGCATACAAGTGTAACTTCATCACCTCATGTGCGCCGCTCAACAGAGACTCGCCGATAGATATAGAACGCTATGGACTCACCAGCTCCCGCAGTCTCCCGTTGTGCTATTTACAAACAAACACGTGACTGGCTCAACTGTTCTGGGGAACTACGGTAAGCTTCATAATGTAAAATAATGCGACAGGTGAAATGAAGAATGCGGAATGCTTTGTCTCCTAATGTATTGCACAAGTTGACTGCAGGTTTTAACTTAAAAAGTAGCTACAAATATTCACATTTATTGAAAAACCATCCCGTCTTTTTCCAAATACCCCGGTATACGGTATATTGCCTAGTTGTGAGGTTGCAGATAGTGTGAAGGAAAGGGTGTGTTTGTGAGAGCCCAGAGCACAGCACACAGCAGAACAAATAGTAGACCTTGTCCTATGAGCATGTAATTAACATATTTAAATAGTGAACATTGTGTTTGTATGTGGTGTCTGAGGCTAATGAGTCAGACACTAACGCTTTAGAACATAATGCTGAATTTGTCTACTAGCCACCACACCCTTAAAGGGATACTTCGGGATTTTGGCAATGAGTCCAGTATGAAGAAAGTTGGAGGTAGTTTCGCAAGCCAATGCCCTTACAATGACTGGAAGTCTATGGGTATCTGCTAGCGCGCAAACACAAATTAGCAGCTTCCTTCAAACTGCACGCAGAGACATAAAAATGGTATCCATGAGTTCATCTGACTCTGGGGAAGAAAATAAAGGGCCTCATTCTCAAAATCCTGAAGTATCCCTTTAAGGCGTCCCGATGCTTCCCATCCAAAACACTTTGGAACCGTTCATGCATATATTATGATGACATTTTGTGACGTTTTTGTTCGTTTTGGTCTTCGGCAAGGGTTTTTTCGGCTGTTCGTGCACACAGGAAATTCTCGAGACATACCGAAGTCGATGCCCTTTCGTCGGTGATTGGTCAACAGTAGGGATTCTTCAATGAAATGTTTGTCATTCAATGAGACTAATTGTTTTCATGCAAATTTTTTCACTTGAGAAATACTGCACCAAACATCTTAATGTAAAATTGTGCAAACATGTATGACAGATTACTTGAGTTATCTTAGATTAATTCAGACTATTTTGAGGCTGGCTACGACGTCTCAAGATGGACAAACGGTACTATATGCGAGCACACTCGTTGGGTTTGCCTAGGATAGGCGTCAGCTGAACTGAAGCATGCGGAAGGCTTTCTCCTCTCCCGCCCTCCTTTCCTCTACCCCTTGCTCTCAACTTCCCTCCTGACACATGTTAGTCATTCCTGGCTGTGGGTTTTGGGAAACCCCTCTGTGTCACTCTCTCCCTCTTTCCTCTCCTCCCCCTTTCCCTTGTTCCTCCCAGCCCCAGGGTGACCCTCTGACTCAGCCAGAGCAGGAAGGAATGAGTCACACACACACACACACACACACACACACACTACCCCTTCTCCCCACAGTGAGTCACCAGTCAGAAACTCTTGGCCTGTGATGAGGCCCTTCTGTCCCCCTCGCTCTCCCCCCCTCATTCTCTCTCTCTCTCCCTCTGATCACTCTTCAGACTCACAGCAAAGTGTCAACTCTCCCTAGAGAAAAACAATCTGGGGAGGGCTGAAATGTTTTCTTTGTTGATATAGTAAATCATATTTTGTATTGCTCTATCCTACATGAGTAAAAATGGTGTGTGTGTGTGTGTGAGAGAGATTTGTATGGAAAGCATACCAGATTTTTGTTTTTACTTTTGGTTCTCAAGTTCCACGTCTGTACTGTAAAATATTATTATCTGTTAGTACACCTAGAGAGACAGCTGGTTTCAAATAACCAGACCACATCACACACACACACTGCAAGACCACACACACACATTGACACACACACACGTTTTAATACTGTAGCTGTGTGTGTATAAGTTCCATCCAGACTCGGGGCATTGCACATTTATTCTTTCTCCCTCTCTTTCCTCTCTCTCCTCTTCTCCCTCTCTCTCCTCTTCTCCCTCTCTCTCCTCTTCTCCCTCTCTCTCCTCTTCTCCCTCTCTCTCCGCCTCTCCCTCCTCCATCTCTCCCTCTCTCTCCTCTTCTCCCTCTCTCTCCTCTTCTCCCTCTCTCTCCGCCTCTCCCTCTCTCTCCGCCTCTCACTCTCTCTCCGCCTCTCCCTCTCTCTCCGCCTCTCCCTCCTCCATCTCTCCCTCTCTCTCCGCCTCTCCCTCTCTCTCCGCCTCTCCCTCTCTCTCCGCCTCTCCCTCTCTCTCCGCCTCTCCCTCCTCCTCTTCTCCCTCTCTCTCCTCTTCTCCCTCTCTCTCCTCTTCTCCCTCTCTCCAACTCTCCCTCCTCCATCTCTCCCTCTCTCCGCCTCTCCCTCCTCCATCTCTCCCTCTCCCTCCTCCATCTCTCCCTCTCTCCACCTCTCCCTCCTCCATCTCTCCCTCTCTCTCCGCCTCTCCGCCTCTCCCTCCTCCATCTCTCCCTCTCTCGGTCTCTCCCTTCCCCATCTTTCTGTTGAATGTGTTTGTGTAGACTGATATCAAACACACCGCTTCTTTGATCCTGTGGGTTGATTGTCTTTTATCAACCAACCAGATAAGAAACTGCATTATATTCAATAGCAGCTCTGTGATTTGTCAGATAGCGGCTGTATTGTACAGTCATTGTAGAAATGGGTACAGCTGAGAGGGCGACAGTAGTGATGAAAGCCCTGGTGGAGGCAGGAAAATGGTTACTCCCAGTCGTTGACCGATAGGACCCTCTGGGTGGCTGATGCAGGGCCAGGCAGCAGCCATGGGAACAATCTGCCATCTGGTGGTGATGAATGGAAGCACATGTTTTCATCTTCGTTGAAAATACTTAACTAGGCTACACGCTACATGCTCTGTTCCACTTGAACCCTTAACCCTCTGGTAGGCCCCACACAGTGTCTGTACTATTTTCTGAGTGCTATTTCACACAGGGTGAATCACTATGTCCTCTCCAGACAGAGCTTCCCTCTTTTCCCACCTTGCTCTCTCGCTCACTCCTCTATTTTAAGTGTATCAGGGTTATGTAAAAAGTCAAGAGAGCTGTAGAGGCCAGAGGGCTTCCATCCTCAGTTAGAGGAAGTCACCTGATACCGCATTCTGTTGCCACGGTCACACTGTTGCTGTATCGAGGTCATAGAGAACTCTCTGTGTGGTCAGGGTGATGATGTTGTTGCACACACACAGGAGTGGTTGTGTAATGGTGAGAGAGGATGTGATTCTCATTTAACCTAGACGTTGTTTTTAAGTCAAATATAGCGGTGGTACAACACCCTCTCATACTAGATGTATTAGCTAAGCCTTGTTTACCAGAACTGTGAACATATGAAAAGACGTGAATGACATGTACAAAGAAGAGTATGGGACAATGTAATTGATTCATGACTTGTCAGAAACACATGAAGTGATTGGGAGGGAAGGATAGAGGGAGGGATGGGATACATGGAGAAAATAAATAGGGATGGAGAGTATTTAACATTCACCTCATACTCTGTCCTAGTGTGACAAGTAGCGGTGAAGGTGCTTGTGGATCAGTAAGTTTACTAGCTGAGTCTTTGACTGAATATACCATGGGCCTGTCTGACTGTGTGACGGTGAGTTTAGATGTGTTACATGTGACGGTAGATATAGTGACATGATATATGGTGATTGTATGTCACCCCCCTTGCTGCGGCTGATTGATGCTTAAGACACTTAATATTGTTCTGATGTGTTAAGTTGATTATGATGTCATCTGTTTTCAATATATACTGATCTGTTCATGTCTCTCTCCCTCCCTGTGTCTAGGCTGAGTCTGGGTATGGGTCAGAGTCCAGTCTGAGGAGACATGGCTCCATGCTGTCTCTCACGTCTGCTACGAGCGGCTACTCCGCCACATCCACATCCTCCTTCAAGGTGAGACTTGACCTAACATACACACACACATACACACACACACACACACACACACAGAATGTTTGCTGACCATACGTTCCTCTGTTTGGGTCCGAAGGGTCACAGCCTGAGAGAGAAGCTGGCGGAGATGGAGACATTCAGAGACATCCTGTGCAGACAGGTGGACACGCTGCAGAAATACTTTGACGGCTGCTCCGACGCTGTCTCCAAGGACGAGCTGCAGAGAGACAAAAGTAAGACGATGAATTCATCAATGGATCAATCAGTCAATCAATCAGATGCTTATGTCAGACAATAAAATCTTAAGTGCCTGACAGCCACAGGTCTACGATCCTTTGTCTAACCGTGGGGGAAGATACTTCCACATGCACTCTGTGACAGCAAAACCAATGGGTTCCTTCCTACTTAATGTTTAACTTGCAAATGAACAGAAAACACAACAGCTACCTGAAAAAACAATGACAAAGTACCACAAATGCCTCCAAAAAATATTTGGTGTTGCCAGCAGAAATGCTATGCATGTGTGTGGATCATGAAAATATTTAGAGCTTTGGGGAAACATTTGCAGAATCTTCAACGGAATGTGTTCCGTCAGCCCCCTCATTGAGATGCAGTCATTTCACTCTCCCTCTTAGTTTTTCTTTTTTCCTTCTCTCTCTCTCTCCCTTCCTCACTCTCTCTTTCTCTCCCTCCACCCCCCCACTCTCAACCTCTCCCACTCTCTCTCTGCTGCCTGAACATTTGCTCATGGTAGAGTTTGTGCTTTGTCACCGTGCTGAACGACGGTTCTGGATGACCACAAACAATCAAAGCGTTCCTTTGTTACCTATCAAATCCTTCCCTCTTTCCCTCCTCTCATGTCTCTCCCTCCCTTTCCCCCCCCTCCCTCCACCCTCCACCCCTTACTCCTGAAGAAGAGTCCAGGCCATTGTTGTGGTTCTGAAGACAGTACAGTAGAGTTCTGTTAGCGTGCCGTGCTGGGTGGTTGCGTAGGAGACTCTTTGCACTACTCTGGCTTTATTGGTGGCTCTTTGCAGGGGCTTTGTAGGGACTAGTGTACTACTGTATGACGATTGCTGATCTCTCTCTTTCTCTCTCTCGTTCCCTCTTTTTCTCTCTAGTTGTGGAGGATGATGAGGAGGATTTCCCCAACACTCGGTCAGACGGAGAGTTCATCCACAACAACAACGGCAGCAAAGAGAAGCGTGAGTACAGAAGAATCACTTCTATAGAGTTCAACCCTTTGAGGCTATTCAAGTGTTTTTTTAAACTAACTAAAATTAAAACAATTTGTAGTCCGTGTGTGTGTGTACGTAGTAAACATGAAATACGATTTGTGTCTGAAATAAATGTTTCAAAACACAGAGCTATGTTAAAACATCAATTTTTACACACACATTACTCTCCTCTGTGCAGTGTTCCGATCGCTGAGCCCTAAAGGCATCAATGGGATAGACTTTAAGGGCGAGGCTATCACGTTTAAGGCCACCACAGCTGGGATCCTGTCCACCCTGTCCCACTGCATCGACCTGATGGTGAAGAGAGAGGACAGCTGGCAGAAGAGACTAGACAAGGAGACGGAGAAGAGGAGGAGGATAGAGGAGGGCTACCATTCTGCTCTCTCTGAGCTCAAGAAGAAGTCTCACTTCGGAGGCCCTGATTACGAGGTGAGAAGATTGGGTCAGTTCTAAGATTGTTTTGAGCCAGGTGAAAATACATCTGTCATTCCCATTCTCAGTAGGTAATGAACGCCATGTTACTCTTCCCTTGTCTCCTCCTTCTTTTCCTCCTCCCTCTCTTCTTCCTCCAGGAGGGGCCTAACAGCCTGATCAATGAGGATGAGTTTTTCGATGCCGTTGAAGCAGCTCTTGACAGACAAGACAAGATGGAGGAACAGGTACATGTGCAAGGGCAAACAGCCTCAGCCTCTATTGATAGAGAATAAATCAAATTCTATAATAATAATGATAAGTCTTCGTATTACCTTGAGTGTTTTATCCTGGCCGTGTGTGTGTGTGTAGTCTCACACCGAGAAATCGAGGATACAGAGGTCCAGTCCAGTTCCCCCAGGAGATGTCTACTCCACCATAGGATCACACAGATTCGCTGACAAGGTAATTCACCTCACTTAGTCCTGAACACGTTACTTTTACTCTCTCTTCCCCTTACCTCACTCTCTCTTTTTATGGTTTATGTTCTCTTGTGTTCCTTCATCATCCCTGTAGCCCCATAGTCACTGCCCTCTGATAGTCACTGCCCTCTGATAGTCACTGCCCTCTGATAGTCACTGCCCTCTGATAGTCACTGCCCTCTGATAGTCACTGCCCTCTGATAGTCACTGTCCTCTGATAGTCACTGTCCTCTGATAGTCACTGTCCTCTGATAGTCACTGTCCTCTGATAGTCACTGCCCCTCACTGCGCTCCTTGGCAGAGCAATAGCAACCCCTCCACCACTGGCTGACTTACTGCACTCCCCCCCAACAGGCATCTGTCTAGCATGATATTATTGGTTGCCACCCTGAGTCACTACACTATATTTAGCTAGCATGCTTTTGTCTTTGTCTGTTAGTACAGAGATTGACTGGCCTTTGCAGTTTGCCTGTCATAGCTGCTACATCACCACAGTACAATTGGTGGTTTGTCTTTCCTTTAACACATTTGTGTTTGTCAGTGAGCTATTATTTCAATCTGACATTTAACCCCATCTGTCCCTCCTGTTCCTCTTCCTGGTTGTTTTTGATAGGTGGAGGAAATGGTGCAGAATCACATGACCTACTCGCTGCAGGATATGGGCGGAGACGCCAACTGGCAGCTGGTGGTGGAGGAGGGAGAGATGAAGGTAGGAGAGAGGGAGGAATGAAGAGAGAGAGCGAGGGATGATGATTTGATTTATGAATGTGCCTTATGTGAAAGAAAGAAAACCTTTGTGTTGCCAGCACTTCAACTAAGCCATTCTGTCTTCAATCACATAGTTAAAGTAAAGTATTAACCACGGTACCCCTCTCTGTTGTGTGTAGGTGTACAGGAGGGAGGTGGAGGAGAATGGCATTGTCCTGGACCCCCTGAAGGCCACCCATTCTGTGAAGGGAGTCACGGGACATGAGTTGTGTCACTACTTCTGGGACACGAACGTACGCAACGACTGGGAGAGTAAGTTTCATCTGAACAATATAATACATACAGTGGAGCAGTATTTTTGCAATGTTCCTTATTTCTGTAGTAATGTTTTTGAATTGAGTCATTTAGTGGACATGTTCTACTCTGTTTCTCTGTCCTTCTCTCTTTTCATTTATTCAGCTACCATTGAGAACTTCAACGTTGTGGAGATGTTATCAGACAACGCTGTAATCGTCTACCAGACACACAAGGTAAGAGGGAACACACACACACAATCTTTGGGCTCTGAGAAGAGATTGGGGTTTTTAAAGGAAGGAGACAAAGCCAAAACATGAAGACTTGTGATGTGCAGTAAAGCATACATGTGAACTGTCTGTTGCAGAGGGTGTGGCCAGCATCCCAGAGAGATGTGCTGTACTTGTCTGCTATGAGGAAGATCCTGGCTAACAACGAGAATGACCCAGACACCTGGCTGGTCTGCAACTTCTCTGTGGACCACGACAATGCCCAGGTCATTTTAACTATCCTACCGCTTATGAGCTCAAAGATTTTGGGACGTTGTATTGATTAGTTAAACTCTTATTCAGGTCTATCTTTGGCCAGGTCTCTCTGGCAATAAATATTTTTATCTCAATGAGACAACCCAAATAACAAAATATTGATAACAAAATGAAGGTTAATTAAAATATTCAACCAGGTAAGAATCTCCTATGCTTGTAATTGATCTTCCTCCATGTCGTTGTCGCCCTGCAGACCACCAACAGGTGTGTTCGCGCCAAAATCAACATTGCCATGATATGCCAGACCCTGGTGAGCCCACCAGAGGGCGACAGAGAGATCAGCAGAGACAACCTTACCTGTAAAATCACCTATGTGGCCAATGGTGAGCTCACCTCCTTAACCACTCTAATAGGCACTAGAGATGGCCATGCTAGAACGGACAAAATAAGCAGTATTACAATAGCCATGTAGTACATTGCCAGTAACTATGTATTCTTCAATTAGGATTTGAGTAACTTGCGTTTCGGAATAGTAAGTTTAGGGTCAGGGTTAATGTTAGGCAAGCCAACAAGAGGCAAGCTAGCTATTCCTGCCTCCCCGCGGTGGAGTTGCTTGGGTAGCTTTCTTGTTTAGTATATGTAGCGTTAAGTCGCTTGGTTATTCTAAATGGACCGTGCTGCGGTCAGAGGCTAGCTAGCCTAGCTTAGACTAAAGAGCATCCTGGCTAACGTCAGCTAGCATGCATAACTTCCAGTGAATTAAGCTTATTAGCGTTCCCCAGCGCTATGACAACCCCATTCCTATTTTCATTCCTGGAGTTGGAGGGAGTAGAGAGAGCGGGGCTTGCGTGCTCCTCCAATGAAGATGTAGCCCCCGAGCAGCTGCACCGCTACACAAAAACATAGCTGTGATGACAGTGGCCCCACGTTTTATTACAGCAAACGGGGTACTAAGTCAGCCGGGCTTCATGCAGGCTATAAAGTTTCACAGAAGCACAACGTGTTTTGGAAGTTTGTCCATGTTTAATTACCCTCTGGTACCCCGCGTTCCATGGTGTTCACGGGGTTCAAGGGGTATATCAATCTCCCCAGCGTGGGAGTAATAAAAAGGGCGATTTGCTCTCTGTCCAAAAGGAGGCACCTCTCCCCCATAGGTGGCTTATCAATGGTGTTTATTGTGGATTCCTGCCAGTAGCTCACCAGTCCCTATGAGGTGTCTAGGGATACAGGTTATGGGCCCTGAAGGCGATTGGTGGTTGGTAGCAGAGTTGACGGAACAAGCAGGGTTGGACACGACCATGCTATTATCCCACATACCGTCTCTGTGGTTCATATGAACCCTGAAATGAGCGGTCTTTCTCCAGCTTGGCGCTTTTCATTCCTGGGAATTAGATTTGATTACGAATCACCCCTATCGGTTACCACAGAAGGGGTCCGTTTTTTCAGAGCTGTCTTTCCCATGCCCAGCTAGGTTACAAGGCGCTTTGTTGCCAGTACCTATGACTGGTCGGTAGGGTAACCTCCATTATGTTTTTTTCCCCTGGGTCTATTTAAAAAAAATTCCGGAACGCATCTTACCGCCTAAACCGAGTGAGGCTCGTTGTCACTGATCGCCGGAGCCCTTGTACCCAGAGTGGGCCAGGCTTTAGGCAAACCTTGGTACATAAACAAAACAATTTCAACCCCAAGTTCCACAGCGTTCACGGGTGTCAAAAGTATTGTCTCCCGCATGTGAGTTCGATGAAAAGTGTTCCTTCTCCACATTCAGACACACTGTTTGCAAGAGTGGTGGAAATGGAAGAATAACCAATCTCTCCTAGTCCACAAGGTGGCGTCACACCCTTTCAGATGGCACTTCACGGGAAGCTCGCTGTCTGCTCCGACCAATGGCACGCATGTGAAGTGTCTCCCTGGATCATGTGAACAGTGACGTCAGGGTACAGGCTACAATTTGTTGTGCGTCCCCCACGCTTCTGCAGCGTCACCACGTTGGCTGTTCCTGAGGCCTCAGCACCCGTTTTGAGGGAGGAAATATCCTCCCGTCTCCAGAAGCAGGCAATCCGAATGGTTTCTATGTCGAAGATCCAGGACGGCTGGTACAGGACGGCTGGTACAGGGCGGCTGGGCCCCGTGTAGCTCAGTTGGTAGAGCATGGCGCTTGCAACGCCAGGGTTGTGGGTTCGATTCCCACAGGGGGCCAGTATGAAAATGTATGCACTCACTTAACTGTAAGTCGCTCTGGATAAGAGCGTCTGCTAAATGACTAAAATGTAAAATGTACAGCCGGTATTTCCTGGTTCCGAAAAGGGATGGGACTTTGGGTCCCATTCTAGACCTACGTGCCCTCAGCAAGCACCTCAGTCTACAAACTCAGAATGCTCACGAGCCGCTGGCTATTACAGCTGATTGGCTGGTGGCGGTGGAGTCGAGGGGTCAAGTGGTGTTATACACATCCATGCTACTGTCCTGTATTCAGTCTCTAGACTTCATAAGAAACCAGAAAAAGAGCTGTCTCACTCCATCTCAGCGCATTCCCTTTCTGGGTCTAGAGCTAGACTCACTTGTGGCTCCCCGTTGACCCAGGCAGCCTTGGTTCGCTGAGATCATTCGCCTTTTAGGCGGGGACCAGTGGCAACTCCTTTGTGCAGGGACCTGTTGTCCCAGGAGCCCGGGAAGGTTTGGCAAGTGAGGCTGGAGATTTGGTTCCTATGGGCCTGGCCCCTGAGAGTGGCAATCTGATGGCTAGAGGTTTACCTCCGAATGTTATTGCTACCATTCAGTCTGCAAGGGCGCCCTCCACAAGAGGGCTGTATACGTATAAGTGGCAAGCGTTTGAGCTCTGGTGCCAAGATAAAGGACTTAGTTCCTACAGGAGCTTTTCAAGCAGGGACGGGCATTCTCCACGTTAAGTGTACATGTATCTCAGTCCTGGTTATGCGGTTATCCCACCCCCTGGTTGTGCGGTTCCTGAAAGGTGTAAGTCAGCTCAAACCGATCTCTAAACCTACATGGGACTTGGTGCTGGTTTTGGAGGCACTGTGCGCGGCCCCCTTTGAGCCTCTGGAGTCGGTAGATCTGACGATCCTCTCCTACAAAACCTCTCTGCTCATGGCTTTGGCCTCGGCTAAACGTTTTGGGGACCTCCACGCGTTATCCGGTACTCAGTTTGCTCGGGGCGACTCTAAGGGGATGTTTCGTCCAAATGTGGCCTTTGCCCCAAAAGTCATGGCTATGTCCTACATGTCCTTAGTTTTTGAGTTGTAACTTTTTCACCTCCTCCTTTTGCTTCTGAAGAGCAACAGAGGTTACATGCCCTGTGTACGTTGCGAGCTTTACTTGCGTAGATTGAACGGACCCAGGATATCCGGATGTGTGACCATTTATTTTTGTCTGTTTTACTAATCCAACTCCCAGCATGGCACTCCCTAAGCAGCGTCTCTCCCACTGGCTTGCGGAGGCTATTTCTCTAGCATATAGCAGCAAGGGTTACCTAGCGGTGTATGCACCCGCTCCACCAGGGGTGACTATAGGAGATATTTGTGCTGTGGCGAGTAGTTAACTACAGAAATGTTCTTCGTTTGACAGCCCTAATTAAATATGAAGGTGTTGTGAATGAAACTGTTCTCTGTGATATCCTGTGTAACATGTATTTCCTCTTCCTGTCTGTCTCAGTGAACCCGGGAGGCTGGGCTCCTGCCTCAGTTCTGAGGGCTGTGGCCAAGAGGGAGTACCCCAAGTTCCTCAAGCGCTTCACCGGCTACGTCCAGGACAAGACAGCCGGGAAACCTATCCTCTTCTGAGTCTCACAGGACTCACAGCACCCCTGTCCACACAACTGACTGTTCCGAACATTGCAACCCAACTCTAGCTAGCACTCATGCTAAGTGCTAGGGTACAGCTAGGCCTTTTTTAGACTAGCTTCCATGCGAGCTCTCTTGCTAGGTCTTCAGCTAGCTTAAATGTAAGCCCTCATGCTAGCGTCAATGCTAGTTTCCCATTCAATACCTCATGCTAGTTTTTTATACAAGCTCGCTCCTCATGCTAGCTCTTATGCTAGTTTCCTTTGCTAGCTCTCATGCTAGTTTCCTTTGCTAGCTCTCATGCTAGTTTCCTATGCTAGCACTCATGCTAGTTTCCTATGCCAGCTCTTATGCTAGGTCCTTTGCTATTTCTCTTGCTAGTTCTTATGCTAGCTCCCATGCTAGTTTCATTAGCTAATGCAGAAAGACCTATAAGAATAGCCAAAATGTAAATTGTGTTCCCTTTTCTGGCAGAGATATATTAATTTAATATATACATGTAAGTATGTGTTATAAGACATTTATAAGAAAGCAATTTAAGACTGGAAGACAAAACATTACTCTATTTTAGTCCTGCTTTTTGTAGTCGTCCTTTTTTAAGAAATTGAGTTTGTTCCTATTTCGTGTTGATTTAGCTTTTTATAATAATCAGTGATGTTACAGCTTATTCTCATGCTGCTAATTTTCTTAGTACGACAACTTGGATTGCCTTTTTTCCAGAATGATTGTCTTGTTTGAAAGAAACAAAACAATGACAAAATTCCAGAGGGCTGTCATTGAACTATGATCTCTAGGACATAAGACTTTATTTTTTGTTTTGTCTCTCTGGTGAAAACACCACTTTGCTGGTGCTGATGGAGGGACAAGACTAAAAGTTATTTTATTTTCAAATGTTGAAAATGTATTAAATCTTCACATTTCTTTATTTTGGGGTTGTACTTGGGTTTCAATGTTGTTATACTGTAGCAACACAATTTCGATTTGGGATTTTAGATATCTGGATTATAACTGTATATAATGTCGTCAAACATTTCTGCTTCACAACCAGCTGTAAAAAATGTTTGCAAATGCTTTTTGTGACTCAATTGACTCCATATGCCTTAGACTGGGGGAGATAATACAATAGGTTTTGGGTAGGGGAGAGGGTGCTGATAGACAGTACACCCATATGAAATCACTAGAGACGTGCCAAGGGCCTAGTTCCAATGCCTGATTGTCGTCCCTTTCTCTCCTGCCTTCGTTGAAGTAAATCACAACCCTGATATGACTGAGTGGAAACCTGAAACGTGACCCTTATCCAATCAGGATGATGTCAGGGCAGTCGTTAGTAGGAAGGGAGGAAGTAAGGAGGTCCTTTTAAGGCATTGGTGTCAAACTCATTCCATGGAGGGCCTAGTGTCTGCGGGTTTTTGGTTTTTCCTTTCAATTAAGACCTAGACAACCAGGTGAGGGGAGATATTTACTAATTAGTGAATTTAATTCATCAATCAAGTACAAGGGAGGAGCGAAAACCCGCAGACACTCGGCCCTCCGTTTAGACAGTTTCTACATTTTACAGCAGACAGAAGCTTTGTCGCCTGCTGGGTACTTCAGTGAAAACAATGATGGTCTCCACATAGTGAAGACCTAAGTCTTTCATTTCAGATAGGCTACCTATTTATATGAAAGTAAGGGGTTTGGGGGTTAATACGATGTCTAATTCATTTCATACCCCTTTTAATTCAAACATTGTGATATTGCAATCAGCAGAAACTGATTTTCACCGAAGGCCAGCTCATTGGAGGAGCTATATGCCAATCAACTTTTCTGTCCAATGGAGAGATTGGTTCAAATCCTTAGAGGATGATGGTGTGAACTGTATGCTGGCTTTCATTCCAAGTGATCCTTGATTTGGTCAAGTGATTATAGCTTTGTATGTTCACCCCTTTGCGAAGAAGTCCAATAAATTATTTCTACATTGATAGCACAAGTAATGTATAAAGCCAAGTGGAGAAATACCTGGTTAGAAAGACATTTCAAAGGCTGGTTTCCCAGACTCAGATTGAGCCCACTTCTGGACTAAAAAAGCATGTTCTACATACATTTTCCTGGAATCAGCATAATGTGGGTCTGGCAAACTGTCCCAATAAGTTGTCCCTCTCCTACGAATTACATTTGTACTGAATGTAACATTTGGGGGAAATCGTGTAAATAAAAATGGTCACACTAAAGCTGTTGCGATTGACTTAAAACCTGAACTGTGAAATTGTGGCACTTATTTAGTCCTGTTTGGTGTGCCTTGAATCATTGTTTTCCCCATTCTCTCACAATCTAAAAACTCAGGATTTCACTGTAATTTATACAGAAAGCCAATCAGTCAAGGTACTGATTGGAAACAAATAATGCATTAGTGTTTGTTTTTGTGACAAAGTACATGTGAATAGAAAACCAGTTGACAGTGACATATGGATTCCAACACAAGCCATAAGGCCAAGCATCCCAACAATCGATAGAAAGCCACTAGTGAGCTACTTTACTTTTTTTTAACAAATGGCAAACATGAAACCTTGTCATTTTCCAAAAAAGTTAATGTAAAGTTAATGTCTCTTGTTGGAACTAATTTGGGTGTATCTTATATTATGGTAACATTCGGGCAATTACACTCCAGACAACTAGGTGCAGATAAATGGTGGTGGTAAACACACATCAGGTGATGTGGGTGTGTGAGCTCATGGTTCTTACCGCCAGGAGTGCACACACACATTCTGAAATAGCATTTTTGCACCCCAAGTTTTATAAGTATGGAGAAAAAAAATGTATGCACTCACTAACTGTAACTGTAAGTCGCTCTGGATAAGAGCGTCTGCTAAATGACTGAAATGTCAAATGAATGTGATCCAAAACCAGGCAACTGTGTGCTTTAGGACCATGCAGACGCCTCCGAGCGGTCGGGTAGGCTGTTTGGACCTCACAGACACCTAAAGGCAAAGCTTCTGAAAGGCTGGCTGGACCAGCTCAGGAGAGTTGAGCATAGGTCAGTGTATGCTTTGCGCTCTTTCACCGAGTTGTAAAAGGAACAGAAACTGGCTACTCTTTAGTTGACTGATGTAGCTGGCAAGGTAACTGCTGTTTAACTTAACAGAAGAAGAAAAAAACGAAACTAGTGTTTATTCGCAGTGCTGAGCTAGTATTGTAACTGACATGTAACTTCAGCTAATGTTTCATCCCCTCTTGACTGAGGTGAATGAATAAGCTATGCTTGTGAGTAGCTACCACAGCCAGGTCAGCTCTAGCCTCTAGTTATCTGTCAGATAGGGATTATTACTATCTAACAGCAGTTGTTTGTATGGGCATGTTTTGTAGCCTTTGTTTTGTCATGTTTCAGAAGTAAATGAACTTGGCAAGCTTTCGCCAGTTGATGTACTGTTAGAAAGAGAGCTGGCCAAAAGTTGGCTTACATTTGCTATTATTTTTGCCTCAATCAAACTAGACCTGAGTCAAACGATGAAACCATCAGCCAAAGGATTGAAGATTGATATTCTGATGTTTTTTCAGTGCAATTTGAGTTGTATTACTCAGTATGTCAATGTAATGTTATTGATCTGTCAGTTTCCCTAGCTAATTCCCTACTTTTCACAGTGACACCGTAATAAACAGCTCTAACATTACAGGCTTCACTGTCATGGTGCACAGTAGAGGTCTGCACGGGACCGATTTCTTCATCCCGCACCCGCTGGCTTTCTGTCCGACTCCCACCCGCTACTGCAAGAACTGGTCCCAAACCCAACTGCAGTCCCGCAATATAATTTAAGGCGTATATGATGCAGCTCACTTGCCAGCCATGGTCTCAGCAATTTTGCGCCCTATAGGCAATATCAAATGCGAAAAATAACTTAAGAAATAGGTTAAATTACCAGAGATTCTCACATGGCCCTTACATTGTATTACTGGTCTATATCAGCCAGTTTGCTAGATGTAGCTTGAAGAGCGCAGAGTTGGAGAGACCTACACTTTCTCTTGAGCTATTTTTGTAGCCTACCTTTTAGGAGTGGGAAGGTTTTCCGATAGAGAAATATGGGTGATCAACATTTAGGCCTATTTCTAAGCATTGTAGTAAACTATAGCCTAATCATAGGCCTATTTAGGAAGTACATTTCCTTGGAAAGATAACTGTCCCGTGCTTCTGCCCATATATACATAGGCTATAGCCTACTCTATTTAATTGAGACCACACACGCACCTGATCTCGCAGGTATGGCTACTGAACTGGAGGCAGCAAGAATGATGACAGCAACACTTGCTAGGTTTTACATAGGCCTATAGGATATAGTCTACCTTTTAGGAGGACGATTTGCAGGCAGAGACAAATAAATGGGTAATCCATACTTATTGAAAATGAAAAGGCGCAACGCTCGCTCACCATAGTAGCCTAACCTACAGTGGGGAAAAAAAGTATTTAGTCAGCCACCAATTGTGCAAGTTCTCCCACTTAAAAAGATGAGAGAGGCCTGTAATTTTCATCATAGGTACACGTCAACTATGACAGACAAATTGAGATTTTTTTTCTCCAGAAAATCACATTGTAGGATTTTTTATGAATTTATTTGCAAATTATGGTGGAAAATAAGTATTTGGTCACCTACAAACAAGCAAGATTTCTGGCTCTCACAGACCTGTAACTTCTTCCTTAAGAGGCTCCTATGTCCTCCACTCGTTACCTGTATTAATGGCACCTGTTTGAACTTGTTATCAGTATAAAAGACACCTGTCCACAACCTCAAACAGTCACACTCCAAACTCCACTATGGCCAAGACCAAAGAGCTGTCAAAGGACACCAGAAACAAAATTGTAGACCTGCACCAGGCTGGGAAGACTGAATCTGCAATAGGTAAGCAGCTTGGTTTGAAGAAATCAACTGTGGGAGCAATTATTAGGAAATGGAAGACATACAAGACCACTGATAATCTCCCTCGATCTGGGGCTCCACGCAAGATCTCACCCCGTGGGGTCAAAATGATCACAAGAACGGTGAGCAAAAATCCCAGAACCACACGGGGGGACCTAGTGAATGACCTGCAGAGAGCTGGGACCAAAGTAACAAAGCCTACCATCAGTAACACACTACGCCGCCAGGGACTCAAATCCTGCAGTGCAAGACGTGTCCCCCTGCTTAAGCCAGTACATGTCCAGGCCCGTCTGAAGTTTGCTAGAGTGCATTTGGATGATCCAGAAGAGGATTGGGAGAATGTCATATGGTCAGATGAAACCAAAATATAACTTTTTGGTAAAAACTCAACTCGTCGTGTTTGGAGGACAAAGAATGCTGAGTTGCATCCAAAGAACACCATACCTACTGTGAACCATGGGGGTGGAAACATCATGCTTTGGGGCTGTTTTTCTGCAAAGGGACCAGGACGACTGATCCGTGTAAAGGAAAAAATTAATGGGGCCATGTATCATGAGATTTTGAGTGAAAACCTCCTTCCATCAGCAAGGGCATTGAAGATGAAACGTGGCTGGGTCTTTCAGCATGACAATGATCCCAAACAGACCGCCCGGGCAACGAAGGAGTGGCTTCGTAAGAAGCATTTCAAGGTCCTGGAGTGGCCTAGCCAGTCTCCAGATCTCAACCCCATAGAAAATCTTTGGAGGGAGTTGAAAGTCTGTGTTGCCCAGCGACAGCCCCAAAACATCACTGCTCTAGAGGAGATCTGCATGGAGGAATGGGCCAAAATACCAGCAACAGTGTGTGAAAACCTTGTGAAGACTTACAGAAAACGTTTGACCTGTGTCATTGCCAACAAAGGGTATATAACAAAGTATTGAGAAACTTTTGTTATTGACCAAATACTTATTTTCCACCATAATTTGCAAATAAATTCATTAAAAATCCTACAATGTGATTTTCTGGAGAAAAAAAATCCTCATTTTGTCTGTCATAGTTGACGTGTACCTATGATGAAAATTACAGGCCTCTCTCATCTTTTTAAGTGGGAGAACTTGCACAATTGGTGGCTGACTAAATACTTTTTTTCCCCACTGTATGTGCGCGTTGTGCCTTTTCCTTTTCAATCACCATTAAATGTTTTGATTGCCCTTCGACTCACGTTGGTTGAGCGCCCTCCACTTTCACAAATGTTCTGAACCTACAGTGCATTCGGAAAGTATTCAGACCCGTTGACTTTTTCCACATTTTGTTACGTTACAGCCTTATTCTAAAATGGATTAAATCATTTTCCCCTAATCAATCTACACACAATACCCCATAATGACAAAGCAAAAACAGGTTTTTAGACATGTTTGCAAATGTATTGAAAATACAAAATGGAAATATAAGATTTACATAAGTATTCAGACCCTTTACTCAGTACTTTGTTGAAGCATCTTTGGCAGCAATTACAACAGAGTATTTTGGGTATGACGCTACAAGCTTGGCACACCTGTATTTGGGGAGTTTCTCCCATTCTTCTCTATAGATCTTCTCAAGCTGTGAGAGTGTGATTTGAAGGAGTCAGGCGCAGGAGGGTAAATCACTGAATACAGAGTTTATTCCGTAGGACACAGTTACGCTGGATAGCGTCAACAAAATACAGGCACACAGGGAACAATATCCCCGGAAATACAAGGTACGGGTAGCTCAAACGAGCTACACTCAACTCACAAATAACAATCACCCACAAGGACAAGGGGGGCAGAGGGAACACTTATACATGTACTAATGAGGGGATATGAACCAGGTGTGTGTAATTGACAAGACAAATGGAATGATGAGATATGGAGCGGCAGTGGCTAGTAGGCCGGTGACGACGAACGCCGAAGCCTGCCCGAACAAGGAGGGGAGGCAGCTTTGGAGGAAGTCGTGACACAAGCTCTGTCAGGTTGGATGGGGAGCGTTGCTGCACAGCTATTTTCAGGTCTCTCCAGAGATGTTCGATCGGGTTCAAGTCCGGGTTCTGGCTGGGCCACGCAAGGACATTCAGAGACTTATCCTGAAGCCACTCCTGCTTTGTCTTGGCTGTGTGCTTAGGGTCGTCATCCTGTTGGAAGGTGAACTTTCGCCCCCAGTCTGAGGTCCTGAGCGCTCTGGAGCAGGTTTTCATCAAAGATCTCTCTGTACTTTTCTCAGTTCATCTTTCCCTCATCCCCACAGCATGATGCTGCCACCACTATGCTTCACCGTAGGGATGGTGCCAGGTTTCCTCCAAACGTGATGCTTGGCATTCAGGCCAAAGAGTTCAATCTTGGTTTCATCCGACCAGAGAATCTTGTTTCTCATGGTCTGAGAGTCTTTAGGTGCCTTTTGGCAAACTCCAAGCGGGCTGTCATGTGCCTTTTACTGAGAAGTGGCTTCCGTCTGGCCACTCTACCATAAAGGTATGATTGGTGGAGTGCTGCAGAGATGGCTGTCCTTCTGGAAGGTTCTCCCATCGCCACAGAGGAACTCTGGAGCTCCGTCAGAGTGACCATTGGGTCCTTGGTCACCTCCCTGACGAAGGCCCTTCTCCCCCGATTGCTCAGTTTGGCCGGGCAGCCAGCTCTAGGAAGAGTCTTGGTGGTTCCAAACTTCTTCCATTTAAAAATGATGGAGGCCACTGTGTTCTTGGGGACCTTCAACGCTGCAGACATTTTTTGGTAACTTTCCCCAGATCTGTGCCTCGACACAATCCTGTCTCGGAGCTATGGACAATTCCTTCGACCTCATGGCTTGGTTTTTGCTCTGACATGCACTGTCAACTGTGGGACCTTATATAGACAGGTGTGTGCCTTTCCAAATCATGTCCAATCAATTGAATTTACCATAGGTGGACTCCATTGAAGTTGTAGAAACATCTCAAGGATGATCAATGGAAACAGGATGCACCTGAGCTCAATTTCATGTCTCATAGCAAAGGGTCTGAATACTTTTGTAAATAAGATACTTCTGTTTTTTATTTGTAATACATTTGCAAAAATGTCTAAAAACCTGTTTTCGCTTTGTCATTATGGGGTATTGTGTGTAGATTGCTGAGATATTTTTATTTTTTTATCCATTTTAGAATAAGGCTGTAACGTAACAAAATGTGGAAAAAGTCAACGGGTCTGAATACTTTCCGAAGGCACTGTATATACATTTTACGGACAAAGTATATTTTGTTGTTATTAGTCCCACCCTTCAGCTCTATTCAACCCTTCCAATCTATCTCTTAACACCATCCATATTGGATTTCTATTTGCCATATATTTTTCAACTGTGCTGTGATGTTTCACAAAAGTTCTGAACCTTTCTATTCTCATAGTTTCTACAGATTGTAAATTAAAGATAAACATTTTTGCTAAAAGTATTATTATATTATTGATCGATTGACTATGACTTTTCAAATCACCCAGGAGTGCTATCTGCAGAGTTAGCTCCAGGTAAATGTTGCAATTCTTCAGCCATTCCTGGACCTGTGATTAAAAACAAGCTACATATGGACAGCACCAAAATAAATGATCTAATGACTCTGTCTCTTCACAGGAAAATCTGCAGAGCTGGGAAGGTTGTATCCCCCATATATATAATGTTCTATTGGTTGCAAGAATTTTGTATAATAATTTAAATAGAAAAATTATACGTTTTGAATCTGGCGTCGTTTTGCATATCAGTTCATAAACCATGTGCCATGGAATCCGTACATCGAAAATCTCTTCCCAACTATTTTGCAATCTATGTGGCACAGCTGTCAATTTTTTGGTCCTTAAATTAAATTGCTATACTTTTTTATTTGTCATAATTTTCTTTAACCAATTTTGGTCTTTAATGCAGGGCCAACAGACAAGTTCCTTACTTTTTCCCCATTCCACTTGTCTCTTCCATTTTTGCGGTAATGCTGCAATTAGTTGGTTGTAATTTTGGGTAGAGTAGACATTTTCATATATTTGTGTTAGCTGCATGTGTGACAACTCCACCAGTCCTATTTATGATATCATTTACAAAGATTATACCTTTTTTTTTTTTTTTTATCGAAAAATAATGTTTTTTATCAATTAGTATATTTGAGTTTAACCACAATATTTATTGTATTATTTGTTCTGTCTTTTCTGGTGGATTAAACTGAAATTGCAACCAACTTTTTATGGCTAAGAGCGATATTTGGGAGATGAATTCATTTTCAAATAACCGAAAGTGAGAGGTTGTAATCTGAATAAAGGGGAAAAGGCCATTCTTGAACATGGGGTGAGACATTCTTACTAATTTGCTAGAGAACCAGTTCGGATTTAAGTATAACTTTAGTATGACTAACGCCTTTAGTGTGAGGTCTAATGCTTTAATATTTAATCATTTCTGCCCTCCAAATTCATATTCATTATATAAATAGGCCCTTTTCATTTTGTCTGGCTTGCCATTCCAAATAAAATGGAATATGTTTTGCCCATATCATTTTTTTAAACAGGTCGCTAGGTGTAGGCAAGACCATAAGCAAATAGGTCAACTGGGTACTGATATTAAAGAGTTAATCAGGGTGATTTTTCAACAAAAATACAGGCATTTCCCTTTCCATGGTAGCAAGATCTTTTCTATTTTTGTTAACTTTCTATTAAAATGTATTGGAGTGAGATCATTTCTTTCTTTCGGGATATTTATACTGAGTATGTCCACATCACCGTCAGACTGTTTTATTGGTCAACTGCACCGTAATGTAAAAGTTGTATTTTTTAGTGATCCAATTCGTAATATAGTACATTTATCATTATTTGGTTATAATCCAGAGATGTTAGAAAAAGTATATAGATCCTCTATGAGGCTGTGGAGGGATCCAAATTGTGGATTTAAAAGAAAACATGAATCATCAGCGTACAATGACACCTTTGTTTTTAAGCCCTGGATTTCTAACCCCTTGATATTAATGTTGGATCTTATTTTAACAGCTAACATTTCAATGGCAACAATAAATAGATATGCCAATAGTGGACAACCTTCTTCTACTCCTCTTGACAGTTCAAAACTTTCTGAGAAGTAGCCATTATTGACTATTTTACACCTAGGGTTACTATACATAGCTTTAACTCATTTTATAAGAGATTCTCCAAAAGATTTATATATCAACTCCAGTCGTACTTTATCAAAAGCCTTTTCAAAGTCAGCTATGAATAGCAGGCCTGGTTCCCCAGAGTTTTCATAGTGTTCTATTGTTTCCAGTACAGTCTTATATTATCTCCAATGTATCATCCATGTAAAAAACCTGTCTGATTAGGATGACTAATATCAGAAAATACCTTTTTAATTCTATGCGCAATGCATTTTGCTAGAATTTTTGCATCACAACACTGAAATGTAAGAGGCATCCAATTTTTTAAATGGACTGGATCTTTATATTTACCACTTGGATCCTGTTTCAGTAATAATGAAATCAGACCTTCTTGTTGAGTGTCTGATAATCTACCATGTATATAGGAGTGGTTAAAACATGCTAATAACAGTCCTCTGAGTATATCAAAAAAGGTTTGGTATACCTCCACTGGTATGCCATCCAGCCCTGGAATTTTACCAGACTTAAAGCCTTTAATTGCATCAATACGTTTTTCCTCTGTAATTTGGCCTTCACATTAGTATTTCTGTATAGCTGTTAATTGTACAATATTAATAGAAAGAAATCCATACAATTAACTTCGGTTAGTGGATATGAAGGAGACTGAAATGAAAACATATGCTTAAAGTATTTTACTTGTTCTTTCAAAATATAATTTGGTGAATCATGGGTGACTCCGACATTTGTAGCAAGTTTCAGTCAATTATTTTTGGTAGCATTTTTATATTGAAGATTTAAAAATAATTTGTTGCATTTGTCCCCATATTCCATCCAGTTTGCCTTATTTTTTATAATATATTACACTTGATCTTTCTTGAATAAGTTCCTCCATTTCTTTTAGTTTTTCCTCCAACTTACTATCTATCTGTACCGATAGTCCTTCCATTTCCTTTGTTAATATGGACTCTTTTGACCTAAATTGCTTTTGTTTTAGAGATGAGTACTGAATTGCATGGCCTCTAAAGGCACATTTAAAAGTGTCCCATACAATAAGGGGATCTGCTGTAGCTATGTTATGTTGGAAAAAAGTCAGTTAAAAATTATTCTGTCCTAGTTAAAAACAAGTTATCATCCAATGATCAAATGTCCAATATACTCGCCCACGTGGAAATTCTGTAAGAGTAATATATATATATGCCAATTATTTGATGGCTGGACCGCATTCTGTCCCCTATCAACACTTTATTTTACTTTTGGTGCCAGAGAGAATTACATAAGAAAGGAGTCAAGACGACTAGCTTGATTGAGCCTCCGCCATGTACAGTGAGGGAAAAAAGTATTTGATCCCCTGCTGATTTTGTACGTTTGCCCACTGACAAAGACATGATCAGTCTATAATTTTAATGGTAGGTTTATTTGAACAGTGAGAGACAGAATAACAACAAAAAAATCCAGAAAAACGCATGTCAAAAATGTTAGAAATTGATTTGCATTTGAATGAGGGAAATAAGTATTTGACCCCTCTGCAAAACATGACTTAGTACTTGGTGGCAAAACCCTTGTTGGCAATGACAGAGGTCAGACGTTTCTTGTAGTTGGCCACCAGGGTGCACACATCTCAGGAGGAATTTTGTCCCACTACTCTTGGCAGATCTTCTCCAAGTCATTAAGGTTTCGAGCCTGGCAAGTCAAACCTTCAGCTCCCTCCACAGATTTTCTATGGGATTAAGGTCTGGAGACTGGCTAGGCCACTCCAGGACCTTAATGTGCTTCTTCTTGAGCCACTCCTTTGTTGCCTTGGCCGTGTGTTTTGGGTCATTGTCATGCTGGAATACCAATCCACGACCCATTTTCAATGCCCTGGCTGAGGGAAGGAGGTTCTCACCCAAGATTTGACGGTACATGGCGCCGTCCATCGTCCCTTTGATGCGGTGAAGTTGTCCTGTCCCCTTAGCAGAAAAACACCCCCAAAGCATAATGTTTCCACCTCCATGTTTGATGGTGGGAATGGTGTTCTTGGGGTCATAGGCAGCATTCCTCCTCTTCCAAACACGGCGAGTTGAGTTGATGCCAAAGAGCTTGATTTTGGTCTCATCTGACCACAACACTTTCACCCAGTTCTCCTTTAAATCATTCAGATGTTCATTGGCAAACTTCTGAATCATTCAGATGTTCATTGGCAAACTTCAGACGGGCCTGTATATGTGCTTTCTTGAGCAGGGGGACCTTGCGGGCGCTGCAGGATTTCAGTCCTTCACGGCGTAGTGTGTTACCAATTGTTTTCTTGGTGACTATGGTCCCAGCTGCCTTGAGATCATTGACAAGATCCTCCCGTGTAGTTCTGGGCTAATTCCTCACCGTTCTCATGATCATTGCAACTCCACAAGGTGAGATCTTGCATGGAGCCCCAGGCCGAGGGAGATTGACAGTTCTTTTGTGTTTCTTCCATTTGAGAATAATCGCACCAACTGTTGTCACCTTCTCACCAAGCTGCTTGGCGATGGTCTTGTAGCCCATTCCAGCCTTGTGTAGGTCTACAATCTTGTCCCTGACATCCTTGGAGAGCTCTTTGGTCTTGGCCATGGTGGAGAGTTTGGAATCTGATTGATTGATTGCTTCTGTGGACAGGTGTCTTTTATTCAGGTAACAAACTGAGATTAGGAGCACTCCCTTTAAGAGTGTGCTCCTAATCTCAGCTCATTACCTGTATAAAAGACACCTGGGAGCCAGAAATCTTTCTGATTGAGAGGGGGTCAAATACTTATTTCCCTCATTAAAATGCTAATCAATTTATAACATTTTTGACATGCGTTTTTCTGGATTTTGTTGTTGTTATTCTGTCTCTCACTGTTCAAATAAACCTACCATTAAAATTATAGACTGATCATTTCTTTGTCAGTGGGCAAACGTACAAAATCAGCAGGGGATCAAATACTTTTTTCCCTTACTGTATATCTCACTAGGTCAGGATACATTCACTAGTTCCAATATATCCATGACATTCGTGATTTCCTTAAGTGCATGAGGGTGATAGTTTGTAGTGTGATTTCCTTTATGGTCCATAAACGTATATAAAACCGTATCATAATCTCCCACCATAATAATAGAGTCTTGTATTGCTTGTAGGGTTGATAAATTATTATATATATTTTCAAAGAAGCGTGGATCATCATTATTTGGACCGTATAGGTTAATGAGCCATATCTGTTTATGGTCCAATAACATATTAAAAATCATCCATCTACCTTGCGGATCTGTTTGGACAATTTTCACATTCGGATCAAAATTACTGTTAATATCATCACCCCTTTTGAATTTCTTTGCCCATGGGAGAAATATATTTAGCCCCCGTCCTTTTTCTACACAACTTCATCTAAAATAGTTGAATGAGTTTCCTGTAAACGATAGATATTATATTCCTTCTCTTTTAGCCAGGTAAATACTGATTGTCTTATTATCTGCTAAGCCATTACAGTTATAACTGGCTATACTTATTTCACCAGTTACCATAATGAGATACAAGTTTCAAATCTATTTATCATAATATATGTTTGTAAACTCACCATTAAAAAGTGAGTACCATAGTGATTGAGTGTCCACTAAGTAAACCTCCAATTGTTCCCCACTATTCCACCCGCTAAAACCCCTCCCCATCCCAAGTTGGGTTGTCATTCCAGTGACCGGCAGACCACCCCAGTACCCTCGGATCCCAGGGCCCCCGAGAGACCGGGACCCATCCTTCGAAAAGAGCACACAGTGCC
This sequence comes from Coregonus lavaretus, assembly GCF_964263955.1. Classification (NCBI taxonomy): domain Eukaryota; kingdom Metazoa; phylum Chordata; class Actinopteri; order Salmoniformes; family Salmonidae; genus Coregonus; species Coregonus lavaretus. Next base: position 15,098,814 of record NC_140011.1, read on the forward strand.
ACCCACAGAGCAGAAGCAGATCAACCACCTAAAGCATTTCCATCGCCCTCACCTCGATTTGCATTATATATAGCTATTAAAAAATATATATATAAAAAAAATCCTGCGTATCTTATTTTCCATAATTAACAAATAATATGTGAAATGATGTAGGCAGTTCATGCAAAGGATTGTTACCTATAAACAGGATTGCCATTACAAAAATTACATTTTTAGCAAGCAATTATTTTTTTTGCAAACAATTATTGTGATTCATCCTATATTGTCCCTAACATCATTACCCCCCAAGCAACAGATGTGGGATACATACACACACTCAACCCCTTTCCCCCACAAACAACCATAAGCTCAGATGCTCAACAGTTGTTCCATCCCTGAGCCCAACTCAAGAAAGGACTTGACTTACGAATGTATATACAGTTGCAGCTGTTTGAGAAGGCATGCAAAATTTAGCAAAAATGTGCAAAAATGGGGAGATTTTATTAACTATTGTCAAGTCCTAGGTGATACACCCCCTTCCCCTGAAGCACACACATGCTGGTCCCCCGTTGTGACCATTTTCCCAATCATCTCTGTGCAGACAGATCTTTGATTATTTTGTTGCCACCAGGGCCACAATAGTATGCCCCCTCTCTGATTGTCTGAGTGTGACCCCCTCCCCATGGGTTACTGCAGCTAGTGTTGCCAGCGCTGCCACTACCTGGGTGGGGGCACCTCACCGGTATCCCCACCGGCTAGGTACAAGGTCATCAAGGTTCTCATTAGCAGCTTTGAGAATGTCCTTGTATATTATGCTCTCCCATCAGTGGCCTTTGGCTTTGTTGGACCAACCCTGCCAGGCAGGCTCAGAATCTTGAGGGGGCGGTGCTGCTTTAGTAGGTCTCTGATCGCGTTTATCTTTCTGATTTGGCTGCGTATAGGCTACTTACAGTAGGCCCATAAAACAGACAAGGACTTCTCCTTAGTATATGGGTCGCTCAGGTGGGTGTCTAGGATATAGGGTTGTGGACCGTTCCATCATGATAGGATAAATAAACAATAAATAAATAAATAAACAATATTTATAATTTATTTTAACCTCTACGGGATCGGTGTCCCATATACGGGACAGTTGAGCTAACGTGCGCTAATGTGATTAGCATGACTGTTGTAAGTAACAGCAAACTTTCCAGGACATAACAGAAAGCTTAGATTCTTGTTAATCTAACTGCAATGTCCAATTTACAGTAGCTATTACAGTGTCAAAATACCATGCTATTGTTTGAGGAGAGTGCACAACAACAAAAAACGTATCACGGCAACTGGTTTGATACATTCACCTCTGAAGGTAAATAATGTACTTACATTCAGTAATCTTGCTCTGATTTGTCATCCTAAGGGTCTCAGAGATAAAATGTAGCATAGTTTTGTTTGATAAAATCCATTTTTATATTCAAATGTAGGAACTGGGTTCTACAGTTTGAACCCCTGCTGTCTCTGGCTCCACACACACCCCACCCGGCCATCTAGATGTGTGAAAGTTAGTGTACAGTGGGGAGAACAAGTATTTGATACACTGCCGATTTTGCAGGTTTTCCTACTTACAAAGCATGTAGAGGTCTGTAATTTTTATCATAGGTACACTTCAACTGTGAGAGACGGAATCTAAAACAAAAATCCAGAAAATCACATTGTATGATTTTTAAGTAATTAATTTGCATTTTATTGCATGAAATAAGTATTTGATCACCTACCAACCAGTAAGAATTCCGGCTCTCACAGACCTGGTAGTTTTTCTTTAAGAAGCCCTCCTGTTCTCCACTCATTACCTGTATTAACTGCACCTGTTTGAACTCAACCTGTATAAAAGTCACCTGCCCACACACTCAATCAAACAGACTCCAACCTCTCCACAATGGCCAAGACCAGAGAGCTTTGTAAGGACATCAGGGATATAATTGTAGACCTGCACAAGGCTGGGATGGGCTAAAGGACAATAGGCAAGTAGCTTGGTGAGAAGGCAACAACTGTTGGCACAATTATTAGAAAATGGAAGAAGTTCAAGATGACGGTCAATCACCCTCGGTCTGGGGCTCCATGCAAAGCATGTAGAGGTCTGTAATTTTTATCATAGGTTAACTGTGAGAGACGGAATCTAAAACAAAAATCCAGAAATTCACATTGTATGATTTTTCAGTAATTCATTTGCATTTTATTGCATGACATAAGTATTTGATACATCAGAAAAGCTGAACTTAATATTTGGTACAGAAACCTTTGTTGGCAATTACAGAGATCATACGTTTCCTGTAGGTCTTGACCAGGTTTGCACACACTGCAGCAGGGATTTTGGCCCACTCCTCCATACAGACCTTCTCCAGATCCTTCAGGTTTTGGGGCTGTCGCTGGGCAATACGGACTTTCAGCTCCCTCCAAAGATTTTCTATTGGGTTCAGGTCTGGAGACTGGCTAGGCCACTCCAGGACCTTGAGATGCTTCTTACGGAGCCACTCCTTAGTTGCCCTGGCTGTGTGTTTCGGGTCGTTGTCATGCTGGAAGACCCAGCCACGACCCATCTTCAATGCTCTTACTGAGGGAAGGAGGTTGTTGGCCAAGATCTCGCGATACATGGCCCCATCCATCCTCCCCTCAATACGGTGCAGTCGTCCTGTCCCCTTTGCAGAAAAGCATCCCCAAAGAATGTTTCCACCTCCATGCTTCACGGTTGGGATGGTGTTCTTGGGGTTGTACTCATCCTTCTTCTTCCTTCAAACATGGTGAGTGGAGTTTAGACCAAAAAGCTCTATTTTTGTCTCATCAGACCACATGATCTTCTCCCATTCCACCTCTGGATCATCCAGATGGTCATTGGCAAACTTCAGACGGGCCTGGACATGCGCTGGCTTGAGCAGGGGGACCTTGCGTGCGCTGCAGGATTTTAATCCATGACGGCGTAGTGTGTTACTAATGGTTTTCTTTGAGACTGTGGTCCCAGCTCTCTTCAGGTCATTGACCAGGTCCTGCCGTGTAGTTCTGGGCTGATCCCTCACCTTCCTCATGATCATTGATGCCCCACGAGGTGAGATCTTGCATGGAGCCCCAGACCGAGGGTGATTGACCGTCATCTTGAACTTCTTCCATTTTCTAATAATTGTGCCAACAGTTGTTGCCTTCTCACCAAGCTACTTGCCTATTGTCCTTTAACCCATCCCAGCCTTGTGCAGGTCTATAATTATATCCCTGATGTCCTTACAAAGCTCTCTGGTCTTGGCCATTGTGGAGAGGTTGGAGTCTGTTTGATTGAGTGTGTGGGCAGGTGACTTTTATACAGGTTGAGTTCAAACAGGTGCAGTTAATACAGGTAATGAGTGGAGAACAGGAGGGCTTCTTAAAGAAAAACTACCAGGTCTGTGAGAGCCGGAATTCTTACTGGTTGGTAGGTGATCAAATACTTATTTCATGCAATAAAATGCAAATTAATTGCTTAAAAATCATACAATGTGATTTTCTGGATTTTTGTTTTAGATTCCGTCTCTCACAGTTGAAGTGTACCTATGATAAAAATTACAGACCTCTACATGCTTTGTAAGTAGGAAAACCTGCAAAATCACCAGTGTATCAAATACTTGTTCTCCCCACTGTATAAGCTAATGGTCCAACAGATGTATGACATTCCTGGGAGTGTATAAACTTACATTTTGTATTACCATATCATTTTTGTATGTTCTCTATAGTTATGTACTTGAAAATGTATCAATTGACCAATTCGGCACATTTGGGCAGACTTGATACGAAATAGTCCAGTATTGCAATGCTTGATCAATCTGAAACTTTTCACACACACTGCTTCCATCTTGTGGCAAAAATCTAGATGGCACCTAAACTGCAATATTATATTGTGGCATTTCTCTTGCATTTCAAAGATGATGAATTATTTTTTCACATTTCCACAAACTTCAAAGTGTTTCCTTTCAAATGGTATCAAGAATATGCATATCCTTGCTTCAGGTCCTGAGCTACAGGCAGTTAGATTTGGGTATGTCATTTTAGGCGAAAATTGAAAAAAAGGGTCAGATCCATAAGAGGTTAAAATGCATATCCCATATCTGCACAAAATTGAAAGCTCTCTCTCACAAGCCCTGCTCACAAATACACCTGGGCTCTGGGATTTGCAACAGTTTTCCTTTTTCACTCACTTAACTCCACACTTTTCCAAACACACATCTGCACATACCCACATACTGTGCCTCCTATGTCCTCTTGTTTGCTGTGTTTTTATCTCTACCATGTTGAGTACTTTTATGTTTCAGTTCCTTATATTTGAAGATGTTTATTTAGCTAATTATCCTTTCTTCTAATGCGGTCTTATCAATTTATAAAATAGTTGGATTTTGTCGACAGCTTCGCATGGGATCTGAAGCGCTGTAAGTAAGAATTACTTCACCAGATTTTCAGGAACTTTGCCTTCTTTTTCTTGGATACCAATAAGTACCAGATTTTCTCTCATAGATCTAGTCTGTATGTCAAGTAAGGCTTCTCTCAGAAAGATGTTCATTAACGTCAGTTTCAATCTTATTGACTGTCCCTGTAAGCTTGTTTGTTTCTTTCTCCATTGTCGCAGCTTTTTCGTCACTCATCTCGAGACCTTCAACTCCTTTACTGACTAATTTAAGAATGCCCAGTTTGTCATTTATCGATTTTAACAGATCGGTTTCCACCCTTACCATTCCCAGTGGTGAAAAGCATAAATCGTCTGTGTCCGTGGAGGAGTCACGTTTTCTTTTGGAGATTGGTTCTCCTTGTTTACTCTCCGTCATGTTTGGGTGTTGCTTGTATTTGTAATATTTGTCGATACATTTCTCTAGCCTTATTTGTTTTGTGTTGTTATCCAGATTGAAGGTAATTACCTATGAGTATGTAAAGTGCTAATATTTAGTCTAACTTACAGATATTGAATATTACGTTTTTATCTTGAGGCGATCTGCACCGCTGTGTTCAGTCCGCCATCTTACTCCAAAGTAATTCTTTGTCATGCCAAATTTTAGGAGGATCAGATGGCGACAGGGGTGAGATGAATTTTTGCAGATACAACACTTTATTCTCTCTGTCCAGCAAACACTGGACAAGCCAGACGCTATTTTAAGGCAGTCTGACAAACCTCCTAAGTTGATTTCCATACTGTATCAAGGGTTGATAGGCTTTTCTCGATGACACAAAGCATGTAAAACGAAAATGTGAGGAAAACCTGGGAGACGCTATTGATGATGATGAATCGATACAGATATGTTAGAATGCCCAGTTATGTTCATATAATCTCAGACATAAATTACTGCAGTTTAAGACCATCCATAGAATGTACTATATGCCAGTGAAACGGAATATCATGCACTCAGAAATGGTATTATTCTGCTGGAGGTGTAAAGCACAAAAGGGGACATATTTGCATATGTTGTGGTCTTGTGAAGGCTGGCTGAATTCTGGCAAAGAGTATGTTCTTTTATCTCAGCATGTCTACAGATTATCCCATCTCCCTGTTTTGTTTGCTTGGAAATGTTGATACTGAAGACTTATCAGAAGAAACTGTGTAACCTAGCATTTATAGTGGCTAATAAATGTATTGCCATGAATTGTAAGGTTGGTTATCCTCCCACAATGTATGGAAGAAATGTCAAGTTATGTACAGTTTCACTAGATTTGTTTTAAGATTAAGGGTATACTGGATAACTTTCATAAGGTCTGGATGCCTTATATGGAATACTGTACAACAAAAGGAGTCTGTATTGAAAACATGCCCACGTCAGGATAGATTTAGGCAATCCCTAGCTGCTGGGCTGCTCAGTCCTGGCCCTGGGGGTCTGCTGTACTGTTGTCACTCTGGCCTTGGCCTAACACACCTGAAATCAATAATGAATGTTTCACTAAGATCCTAAAGCTGAGTGGGGTGTGTTGGGTTGGGGTGCTACAGGGCCGTGGACCCCTAGGGGCAGGACGGGGTGACCCAGCTATATTGTGTGCAAGTCAAAAGATGTCTACAGTACTATTAGGCCTATGATATGAATTATATGGAGGGTGTACTGTTTGTGTGTTAATGTGTAGGTGTATGTGTGTTTTCATTCAAATTTGGTTTACCAAACCTTTCCCTTGATACATAAAAAAAAAGATGGGAAGGAAGTTGTGTTGGGGAGAGAGTTGAGTTATTGATTAGACTGGTGGGGGTCGGGCGTGTAGGCGGCTCGGGTTGACTGAGCGGTCTGGGTGAAATGTGATATAGAGGATGTCTTAAAAACAGTAATGAATACTCATGGAGAAAAAGGTGTAGATTCGTGCACAGAGCGCGGCAGGTGTTTACTTCGCCTTCGCAAAAGGCATGAATCGTGGTTGCAGGCAGGCAATGGTCATACACAGGTAGGCAAACAGGCAGGAGAATCAAAAACTAGGACTGAAGGCCATAACTGGTTACCACAAATGAGCTAGGAAAAGGCTTAGTAGAGTCAAAATGAACAATACCTCACAAGGCACAAACAGAATGAACTGAACTAAATAAGGAGCTAATGAGACCAGGTGAGTAACAAACACAGGTGAAATCAATGAACAACAATGAAAGACAGGGCTACGTTCGAGAACACAAGGTTGACTAAGAAAATAAATACAGAACCTCGAAGAGAGAGACAGGAAATAACAAAATTATTACAGACAAATCCGGAGTTTAGAACAAGTCTTTTGTAAAAGTAATATAAATCAAATAATGTGCAAATGGATGTTAAGTAAATTAGGATTTTTCTATGTGGAACCATATGAGTGATAGGTCAGCATGGACAGATAATGACTATCCTCAAGACGGTAGTTTTAAGAGGGATAAATTACAAGTAGCGCAAAAGTATATAATTGATAATACAGCCATATGCAACCCGAAATGGGATTTACATTATATGACAGAGGTGTATAAAGCATGGAATTTTATGTGTGCACAATGGCTGGTAAATATAATTAGGAAGGAGGAAAGTCAGTTATGATATTATGTAATTTGGTAATGGAGCAACATAATTTACCTTATAAAAAAAGTCAGTCTACATGGGCTATTCCTATAGTTAAAATAGATCATTTTGAGATCAAACAGTGGCGCGAGGAATGCTTTGCATTGTGGTTACAAAGGTTTGGTAGAGCTTTTGAACCGGCAGAAAGAAAGTTGAGGTCATACAGGACGAATAAACATTTAAAAAATTAGATCTACTAGAGAGCGTGTGGGAAAGGAATATAAAATGATATTTACAATAATCAAACAAAACCAAAATGTCGATTTAAACAATAGATTTGCAAATACAATTATGGAATTTTTCGTTGAAGTAAGGGAATGGTAATAATCGGGGGAGATAGAGAGGGGAAATTGGACTCCTGCCCAACCGCACCCTAACTCCCAGAATAAACCTAGAGAGGTTGAAAGTGTCCTTTAAGTAAACAGAAAGTCCAGTGTATCAGAATTAGTGAAATATGCAAAGTGATCATATATCTCTCCCATTACAAATTGATATTCATTTTCAACATTCATTTATAGTAAACGCTACAACTACTATGGCGTTCATGGGAAGAAACCTTTTAAGTAAACTCGATGCAACCATTTTTTGTTAACCAGATGGCAGAGGGTTTTAGAACAACAGGCTATTTTATGAACAAAGAGCAGAGAGTAATTTTAATTTGAAAGAGGGCATAATCAATTATATGAATGTGTATGATAAGTTGATATAAGTTTGGATAATAAGCTTTGATAGAACATTATATTGTGGTTCCGTACATCAATGCCCATCATATGATATCTAGGAGTGGTATGGAGAACGTGAGTTATTTTAGAGTGTAGGGGAGAAGTATATGTTTTAATGAGAGGCTTGACTTTGACAGGGTTTCCTGAAGGTTAGAGAACCGGCGAGGGTACAATGACAGGAAGGTCAGTGTCCTTGAAACTACAGTATGTCTGTTGTTTGCGTCCGCTGGGAGTATGTTTGTAGAAGTTGAGTTGTGTCAATTGTGAATCGTTACAAACACGAAAGTATTCTTTGATGTGAGTACCTAGAAGTTTCTAACGTTCTATATGGAGTTTGTGACGATGTGGAAATAGGATGTAGTTTATGTGGGTAATCGATTACTCTAAGTGAAAGAATCATAATTAGAGTGCTATGTATGTATTAACTTGCTCACCCAAACATAGACGTACGTCATGGGTGGGAAATAATACAGGTTTTCTGAGTTTGAGACGTTGACATACCTGCCAACTTTTTTAAAAACCTTGGAGTGAGATTTTGTCCTGGGTCCGCCTGGGTCCTGCAGTCGGTGAAAAGCAATTGCACTGCCTGCGTCTCAGAACTGCGGCCGCCTTGATCTCATGAGGATATCGTTGCCCACGTGTGCATGACGTCAGAGAATGTCGGGATCAAGTCGGACACAAATCTAACCAGCATGCATTGGGCAGTGATCGCCGGTGATAGATTCTGCGCAGACCTGGCTCATCTCAAATGAGCCTCTTGTCTATGATCTGTCGGCATGGTTATACTGGCCTGTGGCCTTCTTGGAGGCCTTGATGATATCGGAGGGGGGCTCCCATTTGAAGCAGGGCTCCAGATTGCTAGGCTGTTTCTTCTCTTGGTTTTGTTCAGTCCCACAACTGAAAACACCCTCTCAGCATCTGCGTTTGCATGGGGCAACACCAGGACAAGCTTGGCGACGGCAGCAAGCCTCTTGAATTCTTTGGCTCCTGTCACCTATGGAAAATGCACCAAAACACAATGGAAAAACATACCTTGATTTTTGATTGATTAATACTGTAAGTATACTGTAGGTTGAACCATTAACAAAGTTCAGATAAAAACATGCATAATTCGCAACATGCATGACACATATATGCATGCAACAATTTTAAGCAACAGATGTAGCCAAGCCACACCTGCCAAAAGGAAAGTCAAAAAAGGAAAAAATGTTTACCTTATGCTTCCGGGTTGCCATTTCAGCCAAGAAGCTTTCCATTTCAGTTTCGTCCTACAGGGATATCATTGGCATGGTCTGATAATTTAGAAACTCCTCACCCAGAAGGTCATGCTCCTCTGGCCCATGGTATGGGAGGAGATGGGGAAACCTATTTATGAAAGTAGAGTTACAAGTTGTTACGTTTTAGGTATATAGTCATCAACCAGCAGCAGTTCATACACATCTTTGAGGAGAAGCCACATAAGAATATCTCATGTGCAGTTTAGGAGTGAACACACCTCATCATAAAACACAGGGTATTTTAGCTAAAATGATAGACAATAATTAGAGAAAAAAAACTAACCTTTCAACAAAGTACAGGACATCTTCGATGTCACTTTCAGCCCTTTGCCGTACATCTACAAATTGTGCGTGCTTGATCAGTGGCTCTTCCAGTGGCAGCTTCTTACGTGCATAGTCCACAGCACTTGTCAGGAAACACAACACAGCTTCATGGAATGAATCCACCTGCTGTGGTGTGATGTCACCCTCGTCGAGTAATCTGTTAAATTTAGCCCTGGTTGTGAACCCAATGTTCAACTTTCTTCCTGTCACAGATACAGCATATCGGTATAAGGTACAAGGCTAAATATCACAGTGTTTGATCATAATAATAGTCAAATACTAACCTGTTAAATGGTTTGCCTTTTCTTTAAAGGCAATTTCACAAGGCTCCTCATGGCACTGCAGAGCTGCTGGAACCATAAACTTGGAACATAGCTTGCATACGAATTTCACCATTTATAAACAGACATTTACAAAAATAGTAGGTGAAACCTGTTTTAGAGGATCCCTGCAGATATCAGCAAGAAACACAGAATGGAAAAAAACTGCAAAATCCAATCCCACCTCATCATGTAACAAAAATATTGATGACTGCTCTCTCTGAAGTAGTAAGTTGAAAGAAGTGAAAGTTGGTACGGTGGCTTGGAAGAACAGCAGGTACACTTCTGTCATGGGGTCAGTGAATGTCTGCACAAGTCTACTTCTATTGCACACATTTCCTGTATTTATGTTAAATTCTTTGGAATACATCTTACCTGTTCGAAATCAGCTGAGTTTACATTCACCACACTAAATCATGTTCACACGCACAAACAAATAATTTCTTTCAAGATTTAAAGTTTAAGAGAGTGAGTACTCAATTGGACGACATTTCATTGTTACATACCTAGTCTCAGCTCAGCTTCTTATCAGACTTCTTGAGGTAGTGACCGTTGTCCTGTTGTCTTTTTCTGTCGCTAACTTCGGGGTGCAGCGCATATGGTTCAGTGGCGCTCATCAGCGCCATCTACCGTCGGGGAGTTTGAAAAAAGGAACGAACGAGTCTCGGCCAATTTTTTTTGCGTGAGAAATTGGATGTGTGGCGTGAGTGCGTGTGAAAACAGGCAAAAACGTGTGTCACACTGCGAAAGCGTGAGTTGGCAGCTCTGCGTTGATGGATCATTTGATAGAGATAAGATTTAAGAAATTAACTCCCCATAAGGAGTGGAATTTATAGATGTAAGTTATAATATTGTACAAAGCCAATTTAGGGTTTCCATTAAACCAATTATCAGTGCGGAGCTAAGAGGGTGAAGTGAAGGAATGTCATTTTGTATCAGATGGTAAGACGACAAACCATTGTAATTGCGTTATTTGTGGGATGTCTGTGTCATTTCAATAGCATTGGGGCAATGGCATACAGTAAATAAATCTTGGTTTCTGAGTGTAATTCTACTGTTGGTATGTGTTGCTTAGATAGATAATACAAAGAATTTGGTTTGGTGATGTAGAAGGGAAGGTTTGAAGCGTGCGTGGTTCAAATGGAAAGACTCACTTATTTAACAAGAATAGCGAGACGATTGCGTGGTAGTCATTTTTTTTGCATTGCCTAAGGGTTTGCTAGATTAAACGATTGAGAATGGTGGCATAATGTCACGACTTCCGCCGAAGTTGGTGCCTCTCCTTGTGCAGGCGGCTATCGGCGGTCGTCGTCACCGGCTTTCTAGCTGCCACCGATCTACGTTTCGGTTTTCCATTTGTTTTGTCTGTATTGTACACACCTGGTTCCCATCACGTTAATTCGTTTCCCTATTTAACCCTCTGGTTCCCTCTTGGTGTTGTGCGTGATTGTTCTTTGTTTGGTGTTTATACTGCTGTGAGCTGATGTATTTCCCTGCGTGGAAATTAGATTCGTTGTTTTTCGAGTAAAGTTTGTCTATTACTCAGTTCTGTGTCCTGCGCCTGACTCCGTCCTACCGCTGCACACTGACACCTGACACGTAATGTCTATCAATTAATTGGATATTGATTATATGGATATAAATTCAATATATGCTGGGCAACTAAAGTAAATGTTTGGTTTATTGCTTGTAGCCTACTTAGAAAGGAAAGTTACTTAGATCGTCTGACATCTAATAATAGTGGATTGGTGGTTTCATTAGAGCTGTGGCTATGATATTGGTGGATAACAGGAGGAATATAGGAACTTGTAGCTGAGGTCACTATATAAGTATTACTGACACAATATCGTAACAGAAACTGAACCAAACATGAAGCTACGACAGCAATTTAGCATTGTTAATGTTGTTAAGTTAGTTTTTAAACCCTACGATAGAGGGAAAGGCAGAACGCTGTTTGAGAATGGTTTTTATTTGTTGTTTGGAGAGTTTCTAGGTGTTGATCTGTGGGTGTTAGCAACTGGGGCTCGCTGAAACGTGAGAGAGCAGTACGGGACATTATAGGTTACGTTTGGTGTACACGGATCAATGGTTGCTGAGGAGAAGGAAGTCAAAAGGGGGGTGAGTGTTACCGGTGTGAAAGGGCTAGCTAGTTAGTGGTGAGAACTAGTAGCATTTAGAGTGGTGAGGTAACTTGCTCTGCGACCTGGAAGGATTTGTTTGACTTGCTCTGCAAGGTTGCGTCTTTTGTTGAATGACGAGTAATGGTGCTTAGAGGGTGACTATTTTGAATGTGTGCAGAGGGTACCTAGTTAAAGCCCATGTAGGGAAGGAAGCAAAACTTGCATTGATGCTATTGACCTAGATCACTGGGTGAATTGATAAGATTATAGGAAGGGGATTGTCTTACCAACACATGGCAGCATAGGATAACATAGTAATTTAAGTTGCATCTCTGTGAATTGATGTTTTGACTATAACTTCACAATAATTTGTCATCTGTTAAAGTACCGTTAGAAGGAAAGTCAGCGATAGAGGATAATAGAGATTGTAGAGGGTTGTATGTGTTTGACAAGGAAAGTAGGTTAATTAGGAGATGAGAAATGTTGAATTGGATTGTTTGAAGGAGGAAGTAGATTAACTAGGACATGAGAAATTTAGTAAGAGGAGGTTAATATGGAGCACATGTCTAGATAGTTGAATATGGAACGTTCTTTGACAATTTCTAATTATTATTATAAAATTCTATAGTTTGTTTAGATAAAAATGAGTTATGCAGACAGTTCATTAATTCTATAAACGATAATCTGTTTATGGTATGTTGTACAATGGGAGATAGTTGTTACTATTAGGCTGATGGGGTAGTAAAATATTTTTTTTAAGTTCTGAAGTTATTAAACAATAGCTTGTTATTTTCAAACATCAATGAAACAAGTGGAGATGATTACATTACCAAACAGGGGTTATAGGTTGATATTAGTAGGTGTAGTGAAATTAACGAAACGCGGTTATCTGATGTGTTTTGAGTGATTTTCATCTTTTGAGAGATTGTATGTTATCTTCTTCTGGAGTAGTTATGGGGAATTCGGCGTTACTCTTGACCCTGATCTCTCTTTTGACGAACATATCAAGACTGTTTCAAGGACAGCTTTTTTCCATCTACGTAACATTGCAAAAATCAGAAATGTTCTGTCCAAAAATGATGCAGAAAAATTAATCCATGCATTTGTTACTTCTAGGTTAGACTACTGCAATGCTCTATTTTCCGGCTACCCGGATAAAGCACTAAATAAACTTCAGTTAGTGCTAAATACGGCTGCTAGAATCCTGACTAGAACCAAGAAATTTGATCATAGTACTCCAGTGCTAGCTTCCCTACACTGGCTTCCTGTTAAGGCAAGGGCTGATTTCAAGGTTTTACTGTTAACCTATAAAGCGTTACATGGGCTTGCTCCTACCTATCTTTCCGAGTTGGTCCTGCCGTACATACCAATACGTACGCTACGGTCACAAGACGCAGGCCTCCTAATTGTCCCTAGAATTTCTAAGCAAACAGCGGGAGGCAGGGCTTTCTCCTATAGATCTCCATTTTTATGGAACAGTCTGCCTACCCATGTGAGAGACGCAGACTCGGTCTCAACCTTTAAGTCTTTACTGAAGACTTATCTCTTCAGTAGGTCATATGATTGAGTGTAGTCTGGCCCAGGAGTGTGAAGGTGAACGGAAAGGCTCTGGAGCAACGAACAGCCCTTGCTGTCTCTGCCAGGCCGGTTCCCCTCTCCACTGGGGTTCTCTGCCTCTAACCCTGTTGCAGGGGCTGAGTCACTGGCTTGCTGGTGCTCTTTCATGCCGTCCCTGGGAGGGGTGCGTCACTTGAGTGGGTTGAGTTACTGACGTGATCTTCCTGTCTGGGTTGGCGCCCCCCCTTGGTTTGTGCTGTGGTGGAGACCTCTGTGGGCTATACTCGGCCTTGTCTCAGGATTGTAAGTTGGTGGTTGAGGATATCCCTCTAGTGGTGCGGGGGCTGTGCTTTGGCAGAGTGGGTGGGGTTATATCCTTCCTGTTTGGCCCTGTCCGGGGGTTTCTTCGGATGGGGCCACAGTGTCTCCGGACCGCTCCTGTCTCAGCCTCCAGTATTTATGCTGCAGTAGTTTATGTGTCGGGGGGCTGGGGTTAGTTGGTTATACCTGGAGTACTTCTCCTGTCTTATCCAGTGTCCTGTGTGAATTTAAGTATGCTCTCTCTAATTCTCTCGTTCTCTCTTTCTCTCTGAGAACCTGAGCCCTAGGACCATACGTCAGGACTACCGGGCATGATGACACCTTGCTGTCCCCAGTCCGCCTGGCCTTGCTGCTATTCCAGTTTCAACTGTTCTGCCTGCGGTTACGAAACCCCTACCTGTCCCAGACCTGCTGTTTTCAACTCTTAATGATCGGCTATGAAAAGCCAACTGAGAGACCTGAGCCCTAGGACCATACGTCGGGACTACCGGCCGTGGTGACTCCTTGCTGTCCCCAGTCCGCCTGGCCTTGCTGCTATTCCAGTTTCAACTGTTCTGCCTGCGGTTATGGAACCCCTACCTGTCCCAGACCTGCTGTTTTCAACTCTTAATGATCGGCTATGAAAAGCCAACTGAGATTTATTCCTGATTATTATTTGACCATGCTTGTCACTTATGAACATTTTTGAACATCTTGGCATGGTTCTGTTATAATCTTCACCCGGCACAGCCAGAAGAGGACTGGCCACCCCTCATAGCCTGGTTCCTCTCTAGGTTTCTTCCTAGGTTTTCGCCTTTCTAGGGAGTTTTTCCTAGCCACCGTGCTTCTACACCTGCATTACTAGCTGTTTGGGGTTTTAGGCTGGGTTTCTGTACAGCACTTCGAGATATTAGCTGATGTAAGAAGGGCTATATAAAATAAAATTGATTGATTGATTGATTGAATTAGATTCAAACAAACGATTATTGATGTGAGATAGGATAGGGTATATATGCATCATGTTTTGTGTGAAATTAATATTTTTGGATTGCTGATTTATAATTTAATGTTAACGACATGTATACTTTCTCTTCCAGGAGAATGGGGATTTCCTTATATCTCATTGGGATGTTTCAAAAGTCTGTGGGATAGGTGGAACAGTTAGTAAAAATAGGCAGTCTTGTTATTAGGTCGTAAAAGGGACCTACAAAATTAAATAAGGCCTGGCCATTTTTGTTTTTCAAACAACCACACACAACCCACCTATTACAATGGTTAATATAGGCTTTTCATTTTAGGGTGTTTTAACAGGTCAAAGGTGATAAGTCTTAAAGGAGCACACACATAGAGCTTTATTAAGTTTTTTTTCTTTTATGAGTAAGTTTTGGGTAAACACGTGATTTATTTTGAGAAGAAATGTCATGAGGACTTAATGTACACTGGGGATAAGTAACATTTATGAAATATTTTGACTGTTGTTAATGATTAGTTTATACTATAGAATGGAACACTTGTCCTGACTTTCTAGTGTGATTTCATCATCCACACTGGAAATCCTAGAGACATGGGATGGGGAATTTAAGGTAATTTATTATACAGAGTTGAGGGTCATTTATAAAAAGGATACTTATGAAGACGTTTGGCAATAGTTATATATATATATATATATATATATATATATATATAGAATCGGACAAAAAGAGAGAGCTAGTCCTGAATGAGGGATATCTGTCACTAGTCAATTTTACTATTTTAAAATTACTTTACGGGATACAATTGAGTTAAGGTATTATCAAATGTTGTCATGTTAATTTCATTTATTATTTTGGTTTCACAAACAATGTCGTTGTTTTGTTTTTGAACGCATGAATCATGATGTGAGTCGTGTCAAAAGGGGGAAGTACTGCTCGAATTAGGATTTATTGGTAAATATTCAAATTGTAGTAGGAATATGAGCAGTAGTAATTAATGTGTTATGGGTTAGATTAAAGGTTTTAGGTGAACATTTATTTCTGGTAAGGCAGGATGTAGAGGAGGCCTGTCTAGGAAACTAGTGGACTATAACAAGCTGAAAAAAATTGCACTTTCTAATATCAAGGTTTCTACTGAATGATATGAAGACAGGATATAATAGCATAGGGTGTAACATCTAACAATGTTCTGAAGACTTTCTTCCAAGGGTGAAGGCTTCTCTGCCAAACCTAACAGGAGAATCTGGGCATTGTATGCACTTGGAGACTATGTGGCAGTAAAGGATTACAGAAGTAGTCCCATGTGGCTCAGTTGGTAGAGCATGGCGCTTGCAACGCCAGGGTTCGTTTCCCACGGGGGGCCAGTATGAAAATGTATGCACTCACTAACTGTAAGTCGCTCTGGATAAGAGCGTCTGCTAAATGACTAAAATGTAATGTAAATGTAAGTAAGAGCTGCACAGAATCTAGGTCGAGAGGTCAGTACTGGGTGATGGCTGATTACCTCGGCAGAGGGACAGACCTACAAGAACTTCAAAATCTTCCAGAATTTCAAGAATCACCTGACTGTGACACCATTCACTTCTATGTATTTGGAGGGTTTACCTAACAGAAATTGGGGAGTATATTAGAAATTGGTATTAAGAATAATTGGTAAAACATGATAATATGCTTATATGGATTAGAAATTAAATCAATTAAACCGTTGTGTTTTGTCTTCTATTGAGGTAGAGACAGATGGTGTCTTGATACATAGCAGGGACAATTTGGCCTAGAATGGTGTGAACCTTAAAAAGAAACAAACTCTGTACCGGCTGAAGATGAATATCAGAGGCGTTGAAGACGTTCCTGTACAGCACCACTTCTACATGCAACTGGTGTACAACAGCCAATAGAAGCTATCAACTGATTTTCTCATGTTTTTATATCGAGATAGTGGTACAGGAGTCCACCATTGAGTGAGAATGGAGAAGGATCGGTTCAAATACAACATTTCTCATGTTGTTGGTATACTGGTTGGCAAATGAACAAGACACAATGGGGTGTAGAGATGGTGGTGACTAGGATGAGACATTGAAGTTGGGACATAGTCATGGGCAATTCATTTTGAAATATGAAGAACATAATGAAGAGACGCCAGAAGATTTACGTGCCGGAGAAAGAAGGGGTTGGTTAGCTGGGTTGATAATACATTTGGATTTATCTACATTTCATAATTTGGATAGGAGGTATATACACTGCTAAATTAGTAGTATTAAGAATGCATTGAGATAATGATCTGTATTTTTTATCATGAGGAAAGTCATAAAATTATGGATGTTTATACTGTATGTTCATATAAGTGTGCATTATGACAGTTGTAATGGGTGATAAAGTTGAGGGTTTTAATTTTGAGTGATAGGACCAAGTGAATCAATAAGAATGGTCATTCTAAATTTGGTTGAGTTAAGTAATTTGGTTGTGGGTTATCATTTTGTCACGAACGTTGAGAGACGGGTCAGACCAAGGTGCAGCGTGAAAAGCGTACATGTTTATTCACCCAATAAACATACAAACCAAACAAGAAACAACGTAACGTGAAGTCCTCAGGCTATACACATACAAGCCTAACCGGAACAAGATCCCACAACTAAGGTAGGCAACCAGGCTACCTAAGTATGATCCCCAATCAGATACAACGAGCGACAGCTGTCTCTGATTGGGAATCACACCCAGCCAAACATAGAAATACAACCTAGCTCTACTACAGAGAGATACACTAACATAGATCAACAGAAAACTCACACCCTGACCCAACCAACGAGAGTTCTCTCGATCAGGGCGTGACACATTTATAAGATGACTGAGTGATTTAAGTAAATCATTAGTATGTATTAGTATAAATATTTAAGATTAAGGATATTGCTTGTACAATTGAGAACTGTCTTATATAGGTATTAGGTTAAAACAATGATACATTATGGTAATGTCTTAGGATACACTTATATGATTTATTTTTAGTAGACATTGTTGAATCATACTGTTTGAAACATGGAAGTTAATATAAGGATTATGACTGATAACATAACATGTTGATTATTAAGTTACCGTATTCACATATTAGTCACTATATACATTTGAAGTATTGGGTGGTATTGATATGGATGTTTAGAGTGGTACATATCTCTGTTGCTAGGCAAGAACTTAATTGGTTCCTATCATGGGGTTTTGGTATTTGTGACATAGGAATGTTTATGATATTTCCATGTAATTTGATTTGTTGGTTCATCAATGTAGTTCTCCATTGCCTCATTTTCCGGGATAGATAGGGGTTAAACACGATCCTTCGGTGGGGCCACTCCAGGGAGTAAGTCAATAGCACAGTCCACTGGGCGATGTGGTGGCAGAGTGGAGGCCTGGATTTTGCTGAAGACATTGCTGTACTGGGCGTATTCAGATGGTATAGTGGGTGGCACTGCGGAGGCAGTCCTCAATGGTGGTGGCTCTGCAGGGTAGGCTGAGACAACTGTTGAAGCAGGTAGAAGACCAGGACAGTAGTTCACCTTGTCACCACGAGATGCAGGGTCGTGACGACAAAGCCAGGGGTGTCCGAGGATGAGTGGCTGTTTGGGGGACGATAGTTCCATGAGTTGAATGGTTTCGGTGTGGAAGACTCCAATCTGGAGGGTGACGCTCTGTGTCAGGTGCGTAATGAAGCCTGTGCCCAATGGCTGCCCGTCCAGGGCATTAATCCTTAAGGGAGGGGTGACGGGTGTTAGATCAATGTCAAGCTAGCTGGTGATCGATAAAATTACCTGCTGCTCCCGAATCTATCAAGCCCTCTACGTACTTAGTAAGCCCCTTCGCCGGTTATCAATACTGGGATGGAGAATTGTTTCTGGGAGATATTTAGAAATAAGGACACGCCTACCTGCATGGCACCGGAGGGACCCTTCTCATCTCTCCGTGGGAGGGCGAACAGGGCAATGGCTGAGTAGATGATCTTTCCCTCCACAGTATAGGCAGAGCCCTTCTTGGATCTGCCTTTGATGTTCGATACGCGGGAGAGGAGCATGGCCCAACTGCATGGGCTCTGGAAGACTCGGACGGGATGACGGAATCATGGAAAGAGAAGGTTTCAGGTTCCTGGGTGGCAGAGTTCTTCGATGGTCGGTGATGAGGTGGTCAATGGAGATGGACATACGAATGTATTAATTCAAATCCTGAAGGTCACCTCTACAGGACAGCTCCGCCTGAAGTTCGCTGTTGAGCCCTTTTCGGTAGACGGTAAGTAAAGCAGCCTCAATCCATCCACTCCCTGGTGCGGAACTCGAGGGCATACTCGGCAGCTGAATTGCATCCTTGTTGAAGTTCTATGAGGAGGTCTCCTATAGGACGACCGGAAGGAGAGTGATCGAATACCTCTTTGAAGAGGGTGTGGAAATGGGTCTCGGATCAGAGTTCTGTGCTGTTGGCAGTCCATATGGCGGTGGCTCAATCCAGGGCTTTGCCTGTGAGTAGAGACACAACAAAATCCACCCTGCTCTTGTCGAAGTTAGTGGGGATGTGCTCAATGTATTTGCTGCATTGCATCAGAAATCTCTGACATTTCCCAGGTGAACCGTCATACTTTCCAGGCATGGATATGAATGAAGGAGGGCTATGAGTTACAATACCTGGCATCGGAGGAGTAGGGATAGGCTGGCGGAGAAGATGGTAGATTTCCTCCCTACACTCCTCTTGCTGGGTTAGGCGCCACTTTAGCTCCGCTGAATCCATTCCATGTTTTGGTGAGGTATTCTGTAATGAATACTCAGCGAGAAAAAGGTGTAGATTCACGCGCAGAGCGCGGCAGGTGTTTATTATTTATAGCCTTCGCAAAAGCCAGGAATCGTGGTCACAGGCAGGCAATGGCCATACACAGGTAGGCAAACAGGCAGGAGAATCAAAAACTAGGACTGAAGGCTGGTTCTCACAAAATAGCTAGGAAAAGGCTTAGTAGAGTCAAAACGAACAATACCTCACAAGGCACAAACAGAATGAACTGAACTAAATAAGGAGCTAATGAGACCAGGTGAGTAACAAACACAGGTGAAATCAATGAACAAAATGAAAGACAGGGCTACGTTCAAGAACACAAAGAAACAGGGCTACGTTCAAGAACACAAGGTTGACTAAGAAAATAAATACAGAACCTTACAAAGACAATCAAAAGTTGTCTTTGTACTTTATTTGTAAGAGTTGTTCATTTGTTAGGCTATTGGTTAAAGGTGCAACACAATATTAATTATTGAATTATCATGGATCTAGTAAAGTCTTATCAATCACTTAAACATATTTAATAATCTCTTACCTAGCTTAATGACTGTGGGTATTTTTGCTTTCTTTTTGTTGTTCTAAATAGAGATGGCTAGAAGGGCCATGGGTTATATTACATTGTGTAGAAATGCAGGAAATGTGCTTTAGGTGCTCCAAAAAATGGGAGGGCCCCCAGACCCCCTGCCAAGTTATGTCCCCCTCTGCAAATAGCACTGCTGGGTGATTTAAAAAGTCAGTCAATCGATCAATAATATGATAATACTCTTAGCAAAAATAAATAGAGAATGCCAATAGTGTGCAAAGCTGTCATCAAGGCAAAGGGTGGCTATTTGAAGAATCTCAAATATATAATATATTTTGATTTGTTTAACACTTTTTTGGTTACTGCATGATTCCATATGTGTTATTTCATAGTTTTGATGTCTTCACTATTATTCTACAATGTAGAAAATAGTTTAAAAAAAAAAAAAAAAACTTGAATGAGTAGGTGTGTCCAAACTTTTGACTGGTACTGTATAAGCAGTGTTTCCCCTAGGATATTTTTCAGTAGCCATGGCAAAGGTAGTGGGGGGGTTTGGGGCAGGCACCCCCAGGAGACTGTGAAAAGGTCACTTCTGGTGACTTTTTAAAACGACATTCTACTCCAAAATGCATGAAAATGCAATTATGTAGACACCATCTGAAATATGACTGATGCGCGCCACTGTACTGCAAGGAGATGATGAGGAGCAAGTGGTGGCTGTGCACTCAGGGCCCTCATTCGTGCCACTGCTCGCTTGATTTGCTACAAATATACTTTGTAACTTGTCACTCTGATCTTAAAGGGATAGTGTGAGATTTAGGCAATTAAGCCCTATTTTACTTAGCTGGAGTCAGATGAACTCATGGATACCATTCTTATGTCTCTGCGTGTAGTTTGAAGGAAGTGGCTTGGTGAGTTAGTTTCACATGCCAATTGCCCTAATGGTAGTTAGCAACCTCCTTCAAACTGCACGCAAATATAAAAATGGTATCCAGGAGTTCATCTGACTCTGGATAAGTACAAAAACAGCTTAATTGCCCAAATCTCACACGATCCCTTTAAAAGGGTGTCTCAGCAGAAAGAAAAAAATGTTTGATGTAAATGAATGCAGGGTAAACTTGTGTGTGTGTGTCTCCATGTGTGAGTTATAGCTGGAACATACACTATATATACATAAGCATGTGGATACCTCTTCAAATTAGTGGATTTGGCTATTTCACCCACACCCGTTGCTGACAGGTGTATAAAATCAAGCACACAGCCATGCAAACTCCATAGAAAAACATTGGCAGTAGAATCGCCTTACTGAAGAGCTCAGTGACCTTCAACGTGGCTCCGTCATAGGATGCCACCTTTCCAACAAGTCAGTTCATCAAATTTCTGCCCTGCTAGAGCTGCCCCGTTCAACTGTAAGTGCTGTTATTGTGAAGTGGAAACGTCTAGGAGCAACAATGGCTCAGCCACGAAGCCGAGTGCTGAAGCACATAGCGTGTAAAAATCGTCTGTCCTCGGTTGCAACACTCACTACCGAGTTCCAAACTGCCTCTGGCAGCAACGTCCGCACAATAACTGTTCGTCGGGAGCTTCATGAAATGGGTTTCCATGGCCGAGACGCCACACACAAGCCTAAGATCACCATGCACAATGCCAAGCGTTGGCTGGAATCAGTGGAGGCTCCTCAGAGGAGGAAGGGGAGGACCATCCTCTTCAGTGAATTTCATAAAAATAAATATTTTACAAAAAAAATTTAAAGTCATCCTTTTTAGATAAACCTATACTAAATATATTCACGTCACCAAATAATGTATTAAAACACACTGTTTTGCATTGAAGGTCTACAGTAGTCTCAACAGCTAGCTTCCGTCCTCGTCTGTGTACATTGACTTCAATACAAAACCTAGGAGGCTCATGGTTCTCACCCCTTCCATAGACTTACACAGAAATTATGACAACTTCCGGAGGATGTCCTACATCCTATCAGAGCTCTTGTGGCATGAACTGAAATGTTGTCCACCCAATCAAAGGATCAGAGAATGAATCTAGTACTGAAAGCGTAAGCTACAGCTAGCTAACACTGCAGTGCATAAACTGCGGTGAGTAGTTAACTTTGAGTGAGAAAGACAATAGTTGAACAGTTTTGAACAAATTAATTTATTCCAAAATGAAGGGTAAGCAAGAGAGAGACGGAAAGAGATTGTGTCTTTTTTTTCAGTTTCACTTACTTAGCTAGCAAATGCAGCTAGCTAGTTTAGCCTACTCAAACACCCTGCTCAAACAGAGGGTTGCTATGATAGCTAGCTGACTTTGACTATCCAACACAACACTGGAACTCTTCCAAGTCAAGGTAAGCTTTTGGTTTCACTAATTTATTGCCACAGGGGCCCTCCGGTGTAACTGGTAAACTGCTAACTGACTATATACACTGTAAAGTTACTGCATACTAATGCGCTACTAGTAGTTCTATTAGCTATGTTGACTATGATGTTACTTTAGCTAATATGGTGACAACGATGTATGCTGTGTGTAGCAGTTATGATATGGTTTGGCTAGGAAAGGTGAGAGGAGGAGAGCGCATAGATGCGAGAAGGAATACAACATGGCTGCTATGAATGTGAACTGTGTTTACACATGACCAGGGGTGTATTCATTCCGCCGATTCTGTTGAAAAACATTTCTTAAACGGAAGCAAACGGAACGAAACAGGGATAAACATACCTGAATTTGTCCAATAGAAACTCTAGGCGGTATTGAATGTGTCGCTGTCTGTCCATGTGTCACTGTCTGTCACCTAAACATTTTCTCTCGACCTGTGTGCACCTACGTTGGAATCTTTCATTCATAGGCTAGGTTGTATCAACCTCATGATGGGTATAGGGACAATTTGAGTATCATGTAGTAGCCTATAACCTATCGATGTTACATTGAACTGGGTGAATGGAATATGAATGACAGTCATCCAATGTGCTATAATAGAAATAAGGCCTTGCTCATAAAAATAGAAAATCATCCTCCCTTATCTTAAACGCCACTGACCGCCACTGGCTGGAATGGTGTAAAGCTCGCTTCACCATCTGGCAGTCTGACGGACAAATCTGGATTTGGCAGATGACAGGAGAACGCTACCTGCCCCAATGCATAGTGCCAACTGTAAAGTTTGGTGGAATAGGAATAATGGTCTGGGGCTTTTTTTCATAGTTCGGGCTAGGCCCCTTAGTTCCAGTGAAGGGAAATCTTAACGCAGCGCTTCCCTTCCTTAGATTTTCTACAATCTATTGGAAAGCCTTCCCAGAAGAGTGGAGTCTGTTATAGCATCAAAGTGGGGACCAACTCCATATTAATGCCCATGATTTTGGAATGAGATGTTCGACGAGCAGGTGCCCACATACTTTTGGTTATGTAGTGTACCTCTCGGACCACCCTGGCAGGGACGGTGGCCTCACACATAGCAGACTTGCCCCGGCCCAGGATCCAGTTCATGGCTGAAGGTTTCTTATCAGTGCAGTAGTTCCCGCTCAATGCTATTACCTGGAGCTCTGCTGGAGCCTGCTCACCGCCTGCTCTGTACCCTGCAGACAGACACAGAGACAGTTAATATGTGGTATTAGACACCAGAAAACGGACACAGAAATGAAATTCTTGTTTTTCAGAGGTCCATTCCATCACCAGTATGTAGGGCAGGGGCGCAACTTTTGTTTTAGAAGCTTTAATATTGCAAATAGATTGTGGCTTCCATCAATGTGATTGTCTGCATCATTTCCAATCCCCCATATATTGTTTTGTAAATATATATACATATATTTTCCTTTATTATTTTCCCCTAACCCTACCATCCCTCCCCTACTTGGAGTAAACTAATAGACAACAACATTTAGGCTTCTACTTCCAGGTTATTCATACTATATACATTTTACGGACACAATATATTTTACAATAGTTATATTTGGTTTGTTTTTAGTCCCATCCTTCAGCTTGTTCTGTGATGTTTCTTTCTATTCTCATAGATTCTATATATTGTAAATTAAAAATATTATGTATTATTATGTTATTGATCGATTGACTATGACTTTTTAAATCACCCAGCAGTGCTATTTGCAGAGGGGGACATAACTTGGCAGGGGGTCTGGGGGTCCTCCCATTTTTGGGGGCATCTAAAGCACATTTCCTGCATTTCTACACCATCTAATATGACCCATGGCCCTTCTAGCCGTCTCTATTTAGAACAACAGAAAGTAAGCAAAAATGCTCACAGTCATCAAGCTAGGTAAGAACAAATTCTTATTTACAATGACGGCCTACACCGGCCAAACCCGGACGACGCTGGGCCAATTGCACGCCGCCCTATGGGACTCCCAATCACGGCCGGTTGTGATACAGCCTGGAATCGAACCAGAGGGTCTGTAGTGACGCCTCAAGCACTGAGATGCAGTGCCTTAGACCACTGCGCCACTCGGAAGCACATGCCCGACCCCCACCGGTCTAATCAATAACTCAACTCTCTCCCCAACACAACTTCCTTCCCATCTTTTTTTTATGAATCAAGGGAAAGGTTTGGAAAAGAAAAGTTGAATGAAAACACACATTAACAGTATACCCTCCATATAACTAATATCATAGGCCTAATAGTACTGTAGAGCTCTTTTTACTTGCACACAATCTAGCCGGGTCACCCCGTCCTGCACCCCAACCCAACACACCCCACTCAGCTTTAGAATCTTAGTGAAACATTCATTATTGTTTTCAGGTGTGTTAGGCCAAGGCCTGGTGCTAGGTTACACAGTTTCTTCTGATAACAGTCTCCAGTATCAACATTTCCAAGCAAACAAAAACAGGGAGAAGGGAGAATCTGTAGACATGCTGTGATAAAAGAACAGCCAGCCTTCACATATGCAAATATGTCCCCTTTTATAACATTTCTGAGTGCATGATATCAGTTTCACTGGCATATAGTACATTCTATGGATGGTCTTAAACAGCAGTAATTTATGTCTGAGATTATATGAACATGACTGGGCATTCTAACATACAGTGGGGAAAAAAAGTATTCAGTCAGCCACCAATTGTGCAAGTTCTCCCACTTAAAAAGATGAGAGAGGCCTGTAATTTTCATCATAGGTACACGTCAGCTATGACAGACGAAATGAGGAAAAAAAATCCATAAAATCACATTGTAGGATTTTTAATGAATTTATTTGCAAATTATGGTGGAAAATAAGTATTTGGTCAATAACAAAAGTTTCTCAATACTTTGTTATATACCCTTTGTTGGCAATGACACAGGTCAAACGTTTTCTGTAAGTCTTCACAAGGTTTTCACACACTGTTGCTGGTATTTTGGCCCATTCCTCCATGCAGATCTCCTCTAGAGCAGTGGTCCTCTGTAGCTCAGCTGGTAGAGCACGGCGCTTGTAACGCCAAGGTAGTGGGTTCGATCCCTGGGACCACACGTACACAAAAAAATGTATGCACGCATGACTGTAAGTCGCTTTGGATAAAAGCGTCTGCTAAATGGCATATTATTATTATTATTATGTTTTGGGGCTGTCGCTGGGCAACACGGACTTTCAACTCCCTCCAAAGATTTTCTATGGGGTTGAGATCTGGAGACTCGCTAGGCCACTCCAGGACCTTGAAATGCTTCTTACGAAGCCACTCCTTCGTTGCCCGGGCGGTGTGTTTGGGATCATTGTCATGCTGAAAGACCCAGCCACGTTTCATCTTCAATGCCCTTGCTGATGGAAGGAGGTTTTCACTCAAAATCTCACGATACATGGCCCCATTCATTCTTTCCTTTACACGGATCAGTCGTCCTGGTCCCTTTGCAGAAAAACAGCCCCAAAGCCTGATGTTTCCACCCCCATGCTTCACAGTAGGTATGGTGTTCTTTGGATGCAACTCAGCATTCTTTGTCCTCCAAACACGACGAGTTGACTTTTTACCAAAAAGTTCTATTTTGGTTTCATCTGACCATATGACATTCTCCCAATCCTCTTCTGGATCATCCAAATGCACTCTAGCAAACTTCAGACGGGCCTGGACATGTACTGGCTTAAGCAGGGGGACACGTCTGGCACTGCAGGATTTGAGTCCCTGGCGGCGTAGTGTGTTACTGATGGTAGGCTTTGTTACTTTGGTGCCAGCTCTCTGCAGGTCATTCACTAGGTCCCCCCGTGTGGTTCTGGGATTTTTGCTCACCGTTCTTGTGATCATTTTGACCCCACGGGGTGAGATCTTGCGTGGAGCCCCAGATCGAGGGAGATTATCAGTGGTCTTGTATGTCTTCCATTTCCTAATAATTGCTCCCACAGTTGATTTCTTCAAACCAAGCTGCTTACCTATTGCAGATTCAGTCTTCCCAGCCTGGTGCAGGTCTACAATTTTGTTTCTGGTGTCCTTTGACAGCTCTTTGGTCTTGGCCATAGTGGAGTTTGGAGTGTGACTGTCTGAGGTTGTGGACAGGTGTCTTTTATACTGATAACAAGTTCAAACAGATGCCATTAATACAGGTAACGAGTGGAGGACAGAGGAGCCTCTTAAAGAAGAATTTACAGGTCTGTGAGAGCCAGAAATCTTGCTTGTTTGTAGGTGACCAAATACTTATTTTCCACCATAATTTGCAAATAAATTCATTAAAAATCCTACAATGTGATTTTCTTGAATTTTTTTTCTCAATTTGTCTGTCATAGTTGACGTGTACCTATGATGAAAATTACAGGCCTCTCTCATATTTTTATAATAATATGCCATTTAGCAGACGCTTTTATCCAAAGCGCCTTACAGTCATGCGTGCATAAATGTTTTGTGTATGGGTGGTCCCGGGGATCGAACCCACTACCTTGGCGTTACAAGCGCCGTGCTCTACCAGCTGAGCTACAGAGGACCACACGTGCAAGTGGGAGAACTTGCACAATTGGTTGCTGACTAAATACTTTTTTTCCCCACTGTATTTACAAAAAAGTCGATCCTTGCACAGGGAGTTTGTCATGTCAAAACGTACATAAGCGATAAACAAACAGTCTTTGTTGCTGTCAGTTGCTTCATCGAACTGTAAGGCAAAACGTTTGTCTTTGAGTTTATCTACCAGCTGTTCTTTAAGATCGTTAGCAATATCATTTATACGTCTGGCGACAGTGTCATTGGACAGAGGGATAGTTTTTATTTTTGCAGCACTTGCGTCATCCAGCATGACAGAGACCATGTCTAATGCTGCAGGCAGTATCAGCTCCTCTGCTATGGAGTGGGGTTTTGTCAGAGTTCGGATGTGGATGCAGTGGTGGAGTCAAGCGCAGGACAAGGAGGTTCAATCAAAAATGTCTTTACTAAAAATAAAGCACAGGGAAAAACAAAAGGCCTCGAAAACAAAGGAGGCGAACGATTACGCAAACATGCGTAAACACTAAACATACACGAGACACCGAACGGACAAGCGGACAATTACACACAACTGCAAACAAACCAAAAGGGAAACGTATAGGTGACATAATCAAAACTCAATACGGAACAGGTGCACACACAAGACATAACCAAACAACTATCGAAACATCCAGCGGTGGCAGCTAGTACTCCGGGGACGACGAACGCCGAAGCCTGCCCGAGCCAGGAGGAGGAGCAGCCTCGGCAGAATCCGTGACAGGTTTATTGCACTGAGCAATTTGGTACGCCACCTTATATGATGCTAACAGTGCTCGCTGGTTTACTGAAGTAGCATTCACAAAGCGGGATGATTGTTGGCAATATTCGGCACGTTTTCGCTGAAAAAACTCAAGCGGCTTATCAGCGTGATTGGGCTGTAATGTCTTTAAGTGACGCCTTAATTTATTTGGCTTCATGCTGTCCGCTGCCAACATTTTTAGACACAGTAAACATACCGGTCTTTCCTCGTCTCCCACCGTAGTCAAAGTGAAGCCAAGCGCTACATACGCTTCGTCATATTTCCTCGTCTTAGCTTTCGGGAGACTTACGTTTGTCTCATTATATCCGTCTCTCTCCGCCTTTCTTTTCATCCCAGTTAAATATTTTTCCATGGTGTCTCTTAAGGGTTTGTTATAGGCACTTCATATCTCCTGCTCTGTGCTGTGTGCTCTTGTTCAGTGCAAAAAAAACCTACTCCCTGCGGCAAAAAAAAGCATGTTCCCCGGGGTCACACGCGCCCCCCCTGGCATCGCTCCGAGCCCCCCCAGGGGGGCGCGCCCCACTATTTGAGAAGGACTGGCTTAACCCAACGTGAGAAGGTCACAAGTGTTTCCCTAAAAGCTGTCTGGGTTTAAACATCTTCTATTGTACAGAAAGTGACTAGCTTAATCAATTGATAGTGACAGAATTAGATTACTTCCCAAGCAAAGTCAGCCTCTGAATGTCAAAGAAACGAATCAATGATATCCCCATATGCATCGGAGGTACATCTTTACCGGGTATTTTACAGCTTGTTTCTAGCATAAAGCATCACCGACCAAAGCGCCATTATAGATCACTTTATATAATCTGATCCTTTTATTTTTTTCAAAATCATGAGCTAACAAGGGGTAGGCCTGTGCTTTTTGACATTTTCTTTAATAAAAGGTAGGCTTATGGCATACCCTCTCACACCCCCTCAATTTGAGTATTGGTTAACTTAACAGCCCTTCACTGACACCGAGGTAGGCTATTTAAAGAGTGCATGGTGGGTGGAGGAATTGACTGACAAATCTATGGATATAGCAGCCTATAGCCTAGTTTCATCTGTCAAACAGGTAGGCCTACCTCTTATTTCTTAAATAGGAAGAAATAGGCTCCAACACAAAGCCCTCTTGTTGTTAGTAAGGCCTAATTAAAATGAAGACTGTTGAAATGAATTATGCCTACTCGAATTTGCCTACTTTTAGCACCATGAGCTGTCCATTTCCGATTGATTGTGTCACGGCTGCTGCTTCAAGTTTCAGCACCACAATGTAAGTTACTTGAATCTGGCTTATTTTGAGGTCAATAACTCTGGTAAATAGCCTGCATCACAGGCAAGAAACATATTGTTTTTAATAAAAACTATTATAGTAGTAGCAAGCTATGAAAGTTGACCTCCGGTCCTCCTTCTCATCTTCGCTCTCTCCTTCCAAACTGAACAGAACATAAGCTATAGACTAGTCTGCGTGCAAGATAAATAAAAATAAATCTGAAGAATCCTTTGACTCTCTTCCTGAACTGCCACCGTAGCCCTACACAGCACAGCCATTGGTTAAGCTCCACACAAATACATTTGGATCAGCAAGAGCAGAGCAGGCCGGGGCTCAGGGTTGGAATATTCATGTGATGCAGCCTCATTTTATTTACACCATCCCAGCAGCTATCTTAGAAATATAACTTTGCTCTGTGCTTCTCCGAGCATGCACTTCGTAGCCTATAGCCTATGGATCATTTGATTGAGACCACACTAAATAGGTGCAATTGATATTGTTCGCCCAGTGGAGAATCAGAGATGAGGTGAGGGGCGGCGTCGGGCACACATCGATAGATAGCCTAATAAGCAAATAATTCTAAAACACTGAGAAATATAGAAATGTCATCAATTACAAATTACATGTCTCTCCCCTCTGGACTAGATATTTGTTTAACTAAACCCTGCCCATTACTTTAATTGAAAAAGCATGACCCTCCCCCATTTTCCTCCAGGTAACCATTCTGTACATTTCGATCTGTCCCTTAGTGTTGTAAAAATGTGTGTGTGCTACATTTACTATCATCATATATTTAATTATTTTCACATTTTATCATGTTATATCATGCTAAATTCCGCATGGTGGACAGAATGTGAGAGTTGAACACATGAATTACAGGAAATACACATCCTTTTTACCTCAGATTGGTGATGTTAGTATTAAAGTTTATAGTCTTCACGAGCTCACAAAATCGATAGCTTAAACCAGAACAATATACAGTATTGGTTTAGGGCCAGTATTTTTGTCATATGCTCTGGCCCCAGTCCGCTAGTCTGTAATTTTCAGACCAAGGTGGCTAGAAAGAATTGGCCGCTCCTTCTATAAATGTCTCTGGCCTCACATGAATTCATCGATTTGAGGGTTATGCTATCATTCAAGTGAAAGACAACCCCTATTGCTATTCTACTTTATCGGGTAAAAACTACTGAATGAGCCCAAAAACGTGCTATGATTTATTTTGATTTTTAATGATATTAGTGAAATCGTGAAAGAATCGGGCGCTCCTTCTATAAACATCTCTGGCTTCACATGAATTCATTGATTTGATGGTTAAGCTATCATTCAAATGAAAGACAACCCCTATTGCTATTCTACTTTATCAGGTAAAAACTACTGAACGAGCCTAAAAACATGCTATGCTAGCTAGCTAGCAAATGAGCTAATAAACAATACAAATAGCAAACATATAGCTAACCAGCTGTGACTGTATCTAACTACATTGTTCACTACCATTTTTGACAGCATGGTATTAGCTATCGTTAGCTTGCTAGTTAGCTAACAACAGGCTTAGCATACTAGCTGTCACTCCCAACCATAGACATAGATAGATAGATAGATAGATAGATAGATAGATAGATAGATAGATAGATAGATAGATAGATAGATAGATAGATAGATAGATAGATAGATAGATAGATAGATAGATAGATAGATAGATAGACTCATCTTTGTATCTGTGCCATTACAGCATCTGTGACAGCATGGGCAGCGCCATTGAGGCTACAACCCAAGTTCACTACTTGGAATTCCAAGTTGGATGACCATTTTAGAAGATTTTTCCCAGTCGGAGCTCGTTTTTTTCAGAGTTCCCAGTTGTTTTGAATGCAGCATGGATGTCTCAAATCACTCAGGATAAGTTCATTTTAGACCACGTTATGACTGATCAACTACTCACAAGTGCTTTTAATTTCATAGCTTATATGTTGGGGCAAAACATTACCTTCATTACTCAATGCATTTTATGCATGCTTTGACAACAACACCATTGTGCCGGGTGTGAGGGCCGTCACTGACCCAGAGGTTTGGGTGACCTTGCTCTCCAAAGCAGCGTGAAAAGGGTTGGGTCTTTAATAATGTCAACACCCGCAAGGCCGCGGGCCTTTAGGTATTCCAGGGCACGTTCTCAGAGCATGCACAGAACAGCTGGCCGGCATATTCACAGTAATTTTCAAACTCTCCTTATCCCAAATGTAATCCCCACATGACTACCATCATTCCTGTCCCCAAGAACTCTAAGGCTTAATGCCACAATAACTACCACTCTGTAGAACTCACTTCTGTAATCATGAAGTACTTTGAGAGGCTGGTTATGGCACACATTAACTCCACCATCCCAGACACCATAGACCCACTCCAATTTCCATACTGCCCCAACAGATCCATAGATTATGCAATCTCAATTGCTCTCCACACTGCCCTCACTCACTTAGATAAGAGGAATACCTATGTGAGAATGCTGTTCAATGACTACAGCTCAGCGTTCAACACCAATTGCCCCCTCCAAGCTCGTCACCAAGTTTAGGACTGGGTTTGAACACCTCCCTCTGCAACTGGATCCTGGATTTACTAACGGGCACGCCTCCAGCGCTCCTGCACCTCATCACCACCACTATATAGCCCTGGACTTTTCGTTCATTGTTGTGTGTAATTATTAGCGTCGTGTTGTTTACGTGCGCGTTGTCATTCTCTATGTTAAGTAAAGCTTTACTGTGTTAATTCCTGCGTCTGCGTCCTGCCTCTTCGTATACTCAGTACTCGTCATATGCCATTATTATGAGCCGTTTTTCTAGCATTACATTGTTATTGCATTGGTGGGTTTTGAGTTTGCAAGAAAGGCATTTCACTGTACTTGGGCATGTGACATTGACACTTGAAACTCATTTGACAGGCCCTCCTGTAGCTCAGTTGGTAGAGCATGGCGCTTGCAACGCCAGGGTTGTGGGTTCGTTTCCCACGGGGGGCAAGTGTGAAAAATGTATGCATGTATGCATCACTAACTTTAAGTCGCTCTGGATAAGAGCGTCTGCTAAATGACAAATGTAGAAATGTGTCCCTCAAACTGACCCATCCACAGGCACACAGCTACTGTCTGATGTAATCATGGAACCTTTGTAGGAGCATCGTTAAATATCCGAGCTGTTTCCCAAAACCATCGTTTTTAACGTTGCACTTGAAAACACTCGTAATCTAACGACTGCCTCAGACCACTCGTAGAACAGCTAGTGCCGCGTTCACATGCTAGTCGGAACTAAGAAACTGAAATTTCCGACATGCTAATTCGTTGAACGCGGCACGTGGATAACTACTACCATGACGTTTTCGAGTTTCCTAGTTCCGATTAGGACTTGAATGCCACACAGATTTCCAATAAACAGAATCACGTGGTTCATCCGTATCTGTGACCGCTGATAACTTCAGAACAAAAGTTGACTACAAATACTAAATTGCCAACGTCTTTGCAATTGATACAAACAAGCGAGTATGAAAATATGCTTCAAATGAAAACAGAGATGACTGCATTAAAATATAAACAGTAGGCTATAGGTGTTTTCAATCATATTGAAATACATTTCATGTTCAATTAATTGTTATATTTTGCTACATGTAGGCTGCTGTCTGTAATTTGTCTCAATATAGCCTAATATGTGTGCAATGATGTGCTAAATCTGTGATTTGTATTGGGTAAGCATTAGAATAAGCCACCTCAATATTTTCAGCCATAGGTGGTAATATCTCTCTAGGAGCTGATCCGTCATCAGTATTGTGAAATAATTATAATGTTAAGGAAAGATTTGAATGGAGAAAGCTAATCTGAGAGCAGCGCTGTCTGTCTTTCGATCCTATCAGTATCTATACATGCTCCACAACTCACTTAGTGACCAACCTCTCTGCATGGTGTTTTGGGAAACACGTTACATCTTCAGCCGTTGTATTTGTAAGTCTAAATTCAATCTTTATTGGGAAACCGGGCCCAGAATGATTTAGATTTTTGCTGTAAAACATTTCCGATTTGTGAAACTACAATGGAAGTCTACTTGGCTTTCATCATGACAGTTTATTTATTTTATATTTTTTATGTGCTCTGACTGTACATTTCAATTTCCTTACAGCGTTATTTTCACTCTATTTTTCACTTTCTCTATTTTTCAGTTAAATCTCCTCCAATAATTTGTATTTTTTAAGTGTTTCTATTTTCTTACACTTTTGTACTTCACCTTTTCAAAGATAGAGAAACAAATATTTGTTTTGTGAGGGAAGGAAAGAAGCAAATCTAGTGTTCCAAAACTGGGACCATTAAAAACAGTATATTATCTCTCTATCTCAACTTTGAACAAACATTCATCATATTAAGCAGAGCATCCACCAAAAGATTTACCAACTCATATTATTGTATGGTATTGATAATTTGTACATTTTCTGGCAAGGAGATCATAAGTGCCTGTGACAATGACAATGAAATGCCATGAGGTGAGAAGTTTTGGAAAAAATTACTCCAGTGCATTCTGTCTTTGTTACACAGCTTGATCCCTGTTGGAGCTCTATTTGCTCTTATTCGGAAAGTATTCAAACCCCTTGACTTTTTCCACATTTTGTTACGTTACAGCCTTATTCTAAAATTGATTAAATAAATAAAAATCCTCAGCAATCTACACACAATACCCCATAATGAGAAAGCGAAGACAGGTTTTGAGAATTTTTTGCAAGTGTATTCAAATTAAAAAACAGATACCTTATTTACATAAGTATTCAGAACCTTTGCAATGAGACTTGAAATTGAGCTCAGGTGCATCCTGTTTCCATTGATCATCCTGGAGATGTTTCTACAACTTGATTGAAGTCCACCTGTGGTAAATTCAATTGATTGGACATGATTTGGAAAGGCATACACATGTCTATATAAGGTCCTACAGTTGACAGTGCATATGTCAGAGCAAAAACCAAGCCATGAGGTCGAAGGAATTGTCCGTAGAGCGCCAAGACAGGATTGTGTCGAGGCACAGATCTGGGGAAGGGTACCAAAAAATGTCTGCAGCATTGAAGGTCCCTAAGAACACAGTGGCCTCCATCATTCTTAAATGGAAGAAGTTTGGAACCACCAAGACTCTTCCTAGAGCTGGCCGCCCGGCCAAACTGAGCAATCAGGGGAGAAGGGCCTTGGTCAGGGAGGTGACCAAGAACCTGATGGTCACTCTGACAGAGCTCTAGAGTTCCTCTGTGGAAATGGGAGACCCTTCCAGAAGGACAACAATCTCTGCAGAACTCTACCAATCAGGCCTTTATGGTAGCGTGGCCAGACGGAAGCCACTTTTCAGTAAAAGGCACATTACAGCCCGCTTGGAGTTTGCCAAAAGGCACCTAAAGACTCTCAAACCATGAGAAACAAGATTCTCTGGTCTGATGAAACCAAGATTCAACACTTTGGCCTGAATGCCAAGCGTCACATCTGGAGGAAACCTGGCACCATCCCTACGGTGAAGCGTGGTGGCAGCATCATGCTGTGGGGATGTCTTTTAGCGGCAGGGACTGGGAGACTAGTCAGGATTGAGGCAAAGATGAACGGAGCAAAGTACAGAGAGATCCTTGATGACAACCTGCTCAGGACCTCAGACTGGGGTGAAGGTTCACCTTCCAACAGGACAATGACCCTAAGCACATAGCCAAGACAATGCAGGAGTGGCTTCGGGACAAGTCTGTGAATATCCTTGAGTGGCCCAGCCAGAGCCCAGACTTGAACCCGAGCGAACATCTCTCAAGAGACCTGAAAATAGCTGTGCAGCAACGCTCCCCATCCAATCTGACAGAGCTCGAGAGGATCTGTAGAGAAGAATGGGAGAAACTCCCCAAATTCAGGTGTGCCAAGCTTGTAGGGTCATACCCAAGAAGACTCTAGGCTGTAATTGCTGCCAAAGGTGCTTCAACAAAGTAGGTCTGAATACTTATGTAAATGTAATATATATTTTTTATTATAAAAAGATTTTACCCCCTTCTCTCCAATTTCGAACTTGTCTCATCGCTGCAACTCCCCAACGGGCTCGGGAAGCGAAGGTCGAGTCATGCGTCCTCCGAAACATGACCCACCAAACCGCGCTCCTTAACACCTGCCCGCTTAACCCGGAAGCCAGCCGCACCAACGTGTCGGAGGAAACACTGTTCACCTGACGACCGAGGTCAGCCTGCAGGCGCCCGGCCCGCCACAAGGAGTCGCTAGAGCGCGATGTGCCAAGTAAAGCCCCTGGCCAAACCCTCCCCTAACCCGGACGACCCTGGGCCAATTGTGCGCCGCCCTATGGGACTCCCGATCACGGCCGGTTGTGATAAAGCCCAGGATCGAACCCTGGTCTGTAGTGCCTTAGACCGCTGCGCCACTTGGGAGGCCCCACTGTTTTTTATTTGTAATAAATTAGCAAACATTTCTAAACCTGTTTTTGCTTTGTTATTATGGGGTATTGTGTGTAGATTGAGAGGGAAAAAACATCAATTTCAGAATACAGCTGTAACCTAACAAAATGTGGAAAAGGTCAAGGGGTCTGAATACTTTCCGAAGGCATCAAATAATGTCTCTACTTGAAAGTATTTTAGGTGTGCTTGATTTACATTGGAGTCTGCACTTTTGGGACAATTCCATTGGTTCCATTATACAGCTAAAATTATTGTTATTAGTAAAATAAATTATTTCAGTAATGAAGTTATTCCTGTCTCTACCAATGGGAATAGATCCCTTTTGTTTCCTGGCTTGAGCACCATTGGTCTGTTTTTTCAGGCTAGTAAAAGGCATGAGCTGGCGTGAGCTGACTAACTGAATGTAAACTATAACAATAAAGACAGCCACACACTATGCTCCCAGAAATGTATTGGGTAAACCACATCACATTGCTTGCTTCAGGGTTAGTTCTTCACCCTCCCTGAAGAAGGAAATGTGAGTGGTTTACCCAATACATTTCTGGTAGCTTATACATAGTGTGCAGCTCTCATTTTTTTATAGCCTTCTGTTTATTCAGGCTGCAATATATTATGCATCCTCCAGGTGAGGCTGTTTCATATAATTTTACAATATTAGTCATTCTTTATGGAGGACTAAAAGTGCCACAATTAAATAAATAAATACACCATTAAATAATTACTTAAATGTGTCATTAATTAATTAAAATTAGAATTAAATACATAAATGTGTTATTAAATGTGTCATTAATTAATTCAAATACCGATTCATTTTATGTAAAATACATATATAATAATTTCACTATTTACATTTACATTTCATGGTCCTGCGTTGGAGTGCTTCCTGAATTACTTAAAACTGTCAAACTGACCCATCAAAAGTTGGTAGGCGGAACCTAACGCCTGATTGGTTACCCTCTGCATCAAGCCAAGACAAATCAATTCCGGATAATGTCAGCAGGTCCTGCTTCTACATCCTCTGCTAAGTTTAAAATGTCTCTAACCAACTCCCTGGAAAGTTCACGGAGATCCTCCATTGTCTCTATCCAGGTTGGCCTACTCTACTTCAGACCAAAGCAATGGATCAGACTAGATTCGCGTTAGCCCCGCCCACTGACTTTGATGGATCAGTTTGACAGTTTTAAGTAATTCATGAATCACTGCAATGCAGGATCATGAAATGTAAATGTAAATAGTGAAATAATTATATATGTATTTTACATAAAATGAATCGGTATTTGAATTAATTAATGATACATTTAATTACACATTTATGTATTTAATTCTAATTTTAATTAATTAATGACACATTTAAGTAATTATTTAATGGTGTATTTATTTATTTAATTGTGGCACTTTTAGTCCTCCATAATTCTTTCAGTCTTTGGCTGTGCATACAATGTCCATAATGTGTTTGTTACAGTATAAACGACATTCTGTTGACAGTTTAGATTTCTGTGTACTCTATTTCAGAAATGCTCGTTTGTAGCCTATTCCAATGCATGCTGAATGAATGTACACAATGTGTGAAGAAACCCTATTTATTCAACTTAAAATATTATGCTAAAGAAGGTCAAGGAAAACATTGTTGGAACAACGTTTGTTATGAGTGGGGGAAGCTACTACTGCTACTCAGGCTTTACTTTTCTGCCCCAAACTGATGTAATATGGCACCTGCACCCACTGAAGGGATAAGACAATAGTATCCAGCTGCAGCCCCTTTCCTAGATTCCTTTACTCCTTTCCTCGCTCCCTTTCTTTTCCTCCTTTCCTAGCTTCCTTTCCTCCTACCCTAACTTCCTTTCCTTCTTCCTTTGCTTTCCTATTTACTGGCTGTGGTTAATCCTACCACATACACGTGAACTCTTCCTTTTCTTTCCTTGATTATTTTCCTCCTTTCCAAGATTATTTTCCTCATTTCCTAGAACCCTTTATTTTACGCCTTTCATAGCTCCCTTTCCTTTCCACCTTTCATTGCTTCTTTTCCTTCCCTACCTCAATTTCCTCTCCTTCCCTATCTTCCTTTATCTCCTTTCCTAGCTCCCTTTACTTGCTCCCTTTCCTTTCCTTTCCTCCTTCCCTAACACCCTTTATTTTCCTCCTTTCCTAGGATTAAACACGGCCAGTAGAGAGGAAAGGAAGAAGGAAAGGAAGCTAGGAAATGGGGCTAGGAAAGGAAAGTAGGAAAGAAGGGAAATAAAGGGATCTAGGAAAGGAGGAAAGGAAAGGGAGTGAGGAAAGGAATCTAGTAAAGTAAAGGAGTTCACATGTATGTGGTAGGGATTAACAACGGCCAGTAGAGAGGAAAGGAGGAAAGGAAGCTTGGAAAGGAAAGGGAGTGAGGAAAGTAAATTGAACGAGGAAAGGAAAGGGAGCAAGGAAAGGTGGAAAGGAATATAGGAAAGAAAAGGAGGAGTTCACCTGTATGTGGTAGGGATTAACCACGGTCAGTAGATGGTTATAGTATTGGTTTTAGTGACAGGCTAGATTTAGTCACAGGCTGCTGCGGGGTGCATCTCGGATAGGCCGGGAGGCAAATCGACCGCACCCCCGGTCACGTGGTTTGAGCCTGACAACGACATGATGCGTTGTCAGCTGACTGCAGTAAATTCACCGACCAGCAGCTGGAACACCATCTTCTTGTCCATCTAGACATCTCTCTCCGAACCAAATAATGGCTAGCCAGTCCCAGGGTATTCAGCAGCTACTGCAAGCTGAAAAACGAGCTGCAGAAAAGGTAGCAGAAGCACGTAAACGTAAGTTAAAATCTGTTGATATTCAACGGCTTAGGTCAATTTAGCTAGCAGTGAACTATCTGACTTTAGCTTGATTGGCTAACATTTTGCTGGAAGGTAACGTTAGCTAGCTAATGGCATAACAAACATTTGATCAATAAATAGCTACTAGAATATACCCCAGATTTGATAGGAATAAATTCATTGATTGGCTAACGGCACAATGTGGAGATGGCAAGGCCTGCAAATCCTTGCTTCAATCCAAGCTAACTAACTAGCAACATCTGATAGCTAGCTACCGGCAGTATGTTTATTTTTTATTTTTTTTACATAACTAACGTTAGCTAACTGTTAAGGTATCTGTGGTTTGTTTGTTAGTTTGCTAACTATTGCCACCTGTAGTAACTGTTTGTTAGCTAACTAGTTAGCTACTGTTATTTATTGTAAAGGTCTATGCACAAGCCAAGGGTGTCGTGCACATGATAGATGTCAACCAAATGGGCCTAATGCTATGTTTTACAATTGGCATTGGCTGGCTGTTCCATATCATACACAACTGAGCCAGTAAGATGAGAAATGTTCCATAGGGGTGGCAATTTTAAGGGATAGCAATCGGTGTGTACGGTAACTCCCCTATACTGGCCCCTTAGAAATTATCTTGGGAAAAACACACCTAGCCTACATCTAGAGAAGACTGGTAAGTGTGAGATCAGATGAGATCTACAATAGGCCTAACTCTAGAGAACCCGCCAAGGTGCCAGTCAGACCTAAGCGCTAGCATTACAGTAGGTGAATGGGTAGCCCTTGATCATGACTCTCAGTTCCATTACATTACACATAAGAGTTATTGGACGAAGGCGTCTTCTGTAGGGGGGAGTTTTATTAAGAGCCGCGACGCTTGGTCTTAACATTAAGCTAACGCGTTGCTTGCGGTACGGTTTTGGAAGCATAAGGACCTTATTTTTCATATCGGCAACAACAAAAAAAGGGTTCCCACACGACTATATTCCCATGTTACAGCGCTTGTTTACGGAAAACAGATGGAAGGCACAGTAGACTATGCTAATTAGCTATCTACGTCTCCGAACACCTGTGTGTAAACGGAAGACAGAAGCCACAAATGTTGTCACTGAAATACTTTCAGCTTCAACTGGGTTAAAACAGTGTACAGTAAGTGTGGGTTTTGCATTTGTGAAAATATTTTGATGTGATATGAAAGAGGGATTTATGTTTCTAAAACTGTATGCAATTGAGAATCGATTAACGTTTAGATGGAGTATTTGGAAGTTTTGGCTTCCAGAGCCAATTCGCCTTTTAAACAGAACATATAAGGTCCTTGGACTATGGAGTAACGTTAGGCTCCTGTAGTCCAATATTGGTCTAGTGAATGGCCAACAATAGACATAGATTTAACTTTAGCGTTGTCTGTCTGACAGTCATATTCCAGTGAGTGAATTTAGTCAGAGTAACATGACTCGATCACAAAGAGAGCCTTAACTTAAATACTTCCTTGTCTTTATTTTTCCTTTACCCCCCAGTTTACAGGTTTCCCAGACCTAGATTAGGCCTACCCCAGGACTAAAAAACACTTTTGAATGGAGATTCTTCACTGAACCCCGGAGTAGACTGTACTCTGGGCCTGGGAAACCTGCCCTGACAGTAGGCTACTTGCTTGTCTTTCCTCACAATTCTTTCACTAGGTCTCATTTCCCTAACAATAGGATTTCCCACTTCCTCTATTGCCAGGAAGCACACAATAAACTGCATAGTTATAGTAGACTTGATGGGACTGGGAATTCAATGTCTGCTCCAATGCATTTGACTTACTAAGCCTAAGTGCAGATTGTTTCTGTGTTTGATCAGGTAAGAACCGTAGGCTGAAGCAGGCCAAGGAGGAAGCCCAGGCAGAGATTGAGCAGTACCGTACGCAGAGGGAGAAGGAGTTTAAGACCAAGGAGGCTGCGGTGAGTCACTGGGGGGAGGATTTGAATTGGCAAAGGAGAAACACAAGTCATATGCTTTCCTAGTCATAAGGAACTGTAGTTGGTAGCTATCCAAGTGAGGGAAGCAGCAGAAAAGCCAACTGTTTTGCTACTTTATTAACCGGAGCTACAGAGAAAGGGAGAGAGCGAGGCACAGAGCGAGCAGCCGTAGCTACTAGGGAACGGGGGAAGATGTGTGAGTAAGACGCAGGAGGTTCAGATCACCAGAGCAGGCACAGAGGGAGAGAGACAGCATCCACTTAACTCGCATTAATAGACTAACTTCTTGCTAGTTATTTATCATCCCATCCGATTACATAGTACCTGTCTTGACTGCATCAAACAGAGAGAAGCTAGCTATAATGTTACTGTGCTTCTCAGCTTCCTACAGTTGGCCTACAAATAACAACAACTCCGTTCAGATTATAAATAGCAGCCTACCTGTTGGCTTTTGATTGTTGTAGCCTTTCGTTCTCATTTTCCATTGATTAGAAATCTCCTGACTTGCTTGCTACAAGCAGAGCAGCCATGCAATTCTCTCAGTGGGAAGCGCAAGGATCAGAGCGCATGCCTTTTTGCAACTTTTTCCAAATCACCAATATAGAGTAGCATCATGCAGCCCATATGTTTTGATTTCTAAAACATTCCAAGGTTTTTGTAGGCCTGTCACAGCTAAAGTTACCAATTAACTCTAAATTAAGTGTAGCCTATAGGACCTGTTTCATGTATTAAATATTACATTGATTTATTTCACTTTTTAAAATGTAGCTGTTCCAAATGTGCGCATCAGCAGCTTGTATGCATAGAAGCCTGGAGATGCTAAATGTGTTTATGTTCATTAATGGTCAATTACCATTAGACTGGCAGCCATTTGCATGAGTTACCTGCTGACTTTCATGACCGCCACAGCCCTACTTAATACTTACTGTATGTTTGTGAAGTGGTTTGTCTTGTAAGGTGGCCTTAATCCCATTTCTCCATTAGGCTCTTGGATCCCATGGTAACTCTGCTGTGGAGGTGGACAAAGAGACCGTGGGCAAGATGGGCAGCATCCAGACTAGCTACCAGCGGAACCGTGAAGGGGTGCTGGGCAATCTGCTGAAGATGGTGTGTGACATCAAGCCAGAGATCCATGCCAATTACCGTTTTTCTGGTTAGACCCCCCCCCCCAATCCCTTAAACTAAGGAAGCACTGAGACACTCCCATTGTACTGCCACCAGTTGACATACTTCATTAATACATCTACGACACCCATGAATGGCGCAACATCTTTCTCTGCCTACTCACTTGAATGCTCTATTCATAAGTCTTATTTCCTCTAGATATAGAATCATCAGATGGGTATAAGATTCACATAGGTAGGCTATACATTTGTCCAGTCAAATATAAAGCAAATTGACTCTCTCAATTGGTTAATCAAAGCAGGCAGAGGTTGTTTTGGTCCGATGTAGTGCAATGTCTCTGTGGTTCCGTCTTATTGGCTTCTAGTATCAAGGTGTTTCTGTGATGGTTAGTGTGTCTTGCTATGCAGTGTGACGTTTATTTATATGGACATATTTTTGTTTTATTTGTGGAGACCAAAATACAGTACTTATTTCAATTAATAGAATTTTAGCCTAAAAATAAACAATTAAATTGTGAAAATCCAATCTGTTTTGTTTAAATGTTTTCCTGCTATGAATATAAGATCCTGTATGTGTAGTGGACATTCTTCTGTTCAGACAGCGTGACATAATGAAACTGTAATAAAGTGTTCTGGTGACTTTAATCTTAATTGCTGAAATGACCATATGCAGTTTTCCTCATTTATACTGAACAAAAATATAAACCAAATCAAAAAGTATTTGTCACATGTGCCGAATACAACCGGTGTAGACCTTACTGTGAAATGCTTACTTACAAGCCCTTAACCAACAATGCAGTTAAGTAAAAAAGAAAAAACAAATTGAAGATCAGCAGTAAAATAACAGTAGCGAGGCTATATGCAGGGGGTACCGGTACAGAGTCAATGTGCGGGGGCACAGGTTAGTCCAGGTAATTGAGGTATGCAAATAGTCTGGGTAGCCATTTTAGCTGTTCAGGAGTCTTATTGCTTGGGGGTAGAAGCTGTTAAGGAGCCTTTTGGACCTAGTCTTGGCACTCCGGTACCGCTTGTTGTGCAGTAGCAGAGAGAACAGTCTATGACTAGGGTGGCTGGAGTCTTTGGCAATTTTTAGGGCCTTGCTCTGATACCGCCTGGTATAGAGGTCCTGGATGGCAGGAAGCTTTGTCCCAGTGATGTACTGGGCCGTACACACTACCCTCTGTAGTGCCTTGCGGTCGGAGGCCGAGCAGTTGCCATACCAGGCAGTGATGCAACCAGTCAGGATGCTCTCGATGGTGCAGCTGTATAACTTTTTGAGGATCTGAGGACCAATGCCAAATCTTTTCAGCCTCCTGAGGGGGAATAGGCTTTGTCGTGCCCTCTTCACGGCTGTCTTGGTGTGTTTGGACCATGATAGTTTGTTGGTGATGTGGACACCAAGGAACATGAAGCTCTCAACCTGCTCCACTACAGCCCTGTCGATGAGAATGGGGGCGTGCCCGGTCCCCCTTTTCCTGTAGTCCACAATCGTCTCCTTGTCTTGATCACGTTGAGGGAAAGGTTGTTATCCTGGCACCAAACTGCCAGGTCTCTGACGACCTCCCTATAGGCTGTCTCATCGTTGTCGGGGATCAGGCCTACCACTGTTGTGTCGTCGGCAAACTTAATGATGGTGTTGGAGTCGTGCCTGGCCATGCAGTCATGGGTGAACAGGGAGTACAGGAGGGGACTGAGCACGCACCCCTGAGGGGCCCCTGTGTTGAGGATCAGCATGGCAGAGGTGTTGTTACCTACCCTTACCACCTGGGGGCCCCTCAGGGGTGCGTGCTCAGTCCCCTCCAGGATCCAGTTGCAGGGAGGTGTTTAGTCCCAGGGTCCTTAGCTTAGTGCTGAGCTTTGAGGGCACGATGGTGTTGAACGCTGAGCTGTAGTCAATGAATAGCATTCTCACATAGTGTTCCTTTTGTCCAGGTGGAAAAGGGCAGTGTGGAGTGCAATAGAGATTCCATCATCTGTGGATCTGT
Organism: Coregonus lavaretus; assembly: GCF_964263955.1. NCBI lineage: Eukaryota > Metazoa > Chordata > Actinopteri > Salmoniformes > Salmonidae > Coregonus > Coregonus lavaretus. The sequence continues at coordinate 15,141,968 of NC_140011.1, forward strand.
TGGGGCGGTATGCAAATTGGAGTGGGGCTAGGGTTTCTGGGATAATGGTGTTGATGTGAGCCATGACCAGCCTTTCAAAGCACTTCATGGCTACAGATGTGAGTGCTGCGGATCTGTAGTCATTTAGGCAGGTTACGTTAGTGTTCTTGGGCACAGGGACTATGGTGGTCCGCAACAATTTCAACGATTCTACTGAGTTACAGTTCATATAAGGAAATCAGTAAATTGAAATAAATTCATTAGGCCCTAATCAATGGATTTCACATGACTGCAGGGGTGCCAGGCCCACCCACTTGGCAGCCAGACCCACCCACTGGGGAGCCAGGCCCAGCCAATCAGAATTTGTTTTCCCCCACAAAAGGGCTTTATTACAGACAGAAATACACCTCAGCGTTCTTGGGGAGGTACTCGGTTCCAGACTCAACTGCTGAAAATTAATGAACGTCCGTGGTTGTGTAGCGTATGGACGGAGCAAGTTTGGCCCAATATGTATTTCTAACAAAGACAGTACAGGATGCAGAAATCAAATAAAAAATCTAATCAAAGAAACTTCAATAGAAATCTCCAGTAATGTTTGTAGGCAATGTCATGGCAACGTTGGCTAGCTAAGCTCATGCACAGAAAGGTCATCGGGTGGATGCATATGCGTTTTGTTTTGCCCGATGTCTAGGCTACATTTTTCCATACTTGACGCCCATGTGCTTCGCTTTTCAACTAGCTAAACGCTAGCTAGTTGGAGTCTGTGTGTACTTCCGTTTGTACCACAACATGGTAAAGAAACGTACAAGTTGAAAATATTGAACGCATGCGGGACACAGAACGCACTGCAGCCTAGTGCGGGATCCCCAATGTAGCTTTGTGGACTGCTCCATTGACAATTAATGACTTCAGCTGGAACGCAAAGAGTTTGATGCATCTCGTGGACATGAGGCGTAACATGGGATATTATTGTAGGGGAATTCTTAAATGGCAATTTTAGAGGCTTAATCTGTGTCCGGGCCTTAATGAGCAAGTACCCCAGAATCCAGTTGTGGGGTCAAATACGAAGTGCATTTGACTGCTTGGCATATTGCTTGGCATATTGTTTACCCAGTAATTTATGTGAACTGCTGTATACGTATAGTCTAATCCCCCCCATACTCAACTGGCGGACCACAGTCCGGATCCGAACCTTACAGCCTTATTCTAAAATTGAATAAATTGTTTTTTTCCCCTCATCAATCTACACAGAATACCCCTGACCAAGGCCCTTGTCCCCCGATTGCTCAGTTTGGCCAGGCGGCCAGCTCTAGGAAGAGTCTTGGTGGTTCCAAACTTTTTCCATTTAAGAATGATGGAGGCCACTGTCTTCTTGGTGACCTTCAATGCTGCAGAAATGTTTTAGTACCCTTCCCCAGATCTGTGCCTCAACACAATCCTGTCTTGGAGCTCTACGGACAATTCCTTCGACCTCATGGCTTGGTTTTTGCTCTGACATGCACTGTCAACTGTGGGGCCTTATATAGACAGGTGTGCCTTTCCAAGTCATGTCCAAGCAATTGAATTTACCACAGGTGGACTCCATTCAAGTTGTAGAAACATCTCAAGGATGATCAATGGAAACAGGATGCACCTGAGCTCAATTTCGAGTCTCATAGCAAAGGGTCTGAATACTTATGTAAATAAGGTATTTCTGTTTTTTATTTGTAATACATTTCTAAAAACCTGTTTTTGCTTCGTCATTATGGGGTATTGTGTGTAGATTGATGAGGAAAACAATGAATTTAATCAATTTTAGAATAAGGCTGTAACGTAACAAGATGTTGTAAAAGTAAAGGTGTCTGAATACTTTCCGAATGCACTGTATATATGTAACAGTGTTGCTTCCGTCCCTCTCCTCGCCCCGAACCAGGGACCCTCTGCACACATCGACAACAGTCACCCTCGAAGCACCGTTACCCGTCGCTCCACAAAAGCCGCGGCCCTTGCAGAGCAAGGGAAACAACTACTTCAAGGTCTCAGAGCGAGTGACGTCACCGATTGAAATGCTACTAGCGCGCACCGCTAACTAGCTAGCCATTTCACACCGGTTAAGGGAGCTTGGTTGGGCATCGACCCCTGCTATCATATAAACACATATAAGTTATGGGAAATTGCAGGAAATTATATTTAAAACAGCAAAAAAATGCCCTGCCCCATGCAAAATGTGTACAATTGTGGGAAATTAGCTTTAAAACTGCAAAATGTTCTCTCCGCCAAAAAGAGGGGGGTGAACAGTCTGGGGTCGCATAGGTTGCAAGGTGGGGCTTTGTTACTACACCGATAAATTACAATATCCATCAGTAACTTTGCCACCCAGGACATTTTATGTGACTGGACTTTCTCAAAAAGTACTTGAGTACCCCTGGTCTAATCCTTTTCATATTGTTTAACCAGTAACTTATGTGAACTGATGTACATGTATAGTCTAATCCTTTTCTGTACAGTGAGTGTTTTGTCCTTCATATGATTTCATGAAATTCTGTTCTTTACATGCTTACTGACAAAAGCAACATAAAGGTTGAGAATTAAATAAATACACTGCAGACTGTAGTGATGCTGACATGCAATCAATTACCATACAGTAAGAATCTTTGTGGACTGTTACAATTCCATGTTGCACAATCACAAATAATAATGAGGAAAGTACAAGGTCATGAAGTAATAGCAAACAACAGAGAATATCCCATATGCTACAAAAACACCAATATCTCATTCTAGTAGCCACTACTACCTGGTTATATTTTGAGAAAACCATCACACACACAAAACATTTTTATTGTGAATGTTAGAAAGAGCTTGGGCTGGTATCTAAATTCCTTATTAGGATATTCATTCCTTGGACCGTGTTGATCATGTTCAGCTTCGTGTAGGAGAAGTGGAATTTCGATAGCATCATCGGCAATAACAAAGGCAAATTCCATGTCTGCCATTGTAACGTTTCCTAGAAACAACCGAAGTTGTCAGACAGAAAACTGTCCGTGCATAAATATGTACCTCCCCCGACTTTACTCGTTGTGAATTTGATTTGATTTGACTTCCGTCTACAGTTATTTTACCACTCAAACGCGAGCATTTACTTCTCAAACCCCAAACCCAGGCCTAGTCTGCTTGGTCTGTTTCGCAAGCGTTCCCCGATGTCTCGCGATGTTATGCCTCTGGTTTAAAAACTGGTTCTAATGTCAGAACTGATTTAGGTTAAGAATGCTTATTTCTTCAGACAACAGTAGCTCAGTGGTACTAATATTAGTACTTCAAATTATTCTCATCATATACATTTGATAAAATTAGATAATGTACAATGTGGAGTGAAGCAGCCTAGTCTCTACAGTAGACATAACAGTAAATGTAAATCCGGGACTCTCAAATTAGTATTATATGTTACTTTGGTATGGTTACATAAAACAGATGGTTACTTAAGGCAAAAATGAAAGTAGATTGGTTGGTCTTGGTGGATGGGTGGGTGTACAATGCGAACGTATAGCAACCCGAAGATTGCAAGTTTGAATCTCATCCCGGACAATTTAAGCTAATTAGCAACTTTTCAACTACTTACTACTTTTTAGCTACTTTGCAACTACTTAGCATGTTAGCTAAACCTTCCCCTAACCTTAACCATTTAAGCTAACTCTTAATATTAACCCTAACCCAACCCCTAACCCTAACCCCTAGTCTAGCTAACGTTAGCCAGCTAGCTAGTTTTGCTAATTCATAACATATTATATTTTGCAAATTCATAAAATATTGTACCTTTAGCAAATTCGTAACATATGATACGAATTGTAATTCGTAACATATCATACGAGATGGATGACGGAGGTCCACAAATTAATCCATGCCATATGATACATATCATCCTAAATGGAGTGTCTCGGATTAACATACAGAATAATACGAAATACTCTGAGACCAGGTTGCCAGCCAACCCAGCCAGAGAAGAGGCCACTACACACATTTTCGGAGAATATCTGTGAATGAAAAATTACATTCGGTGGTATTATTATGAGGGCTACATTAAATGCCAACTACACAAAAGGAGATGTTATAAACTGTTATGTAGGTTTATGGCTGCCATGTGGGGGCGGCAGTGCCTACCCTGAACGGTCAGCTGATTTGCTACCACAGGAAAAACATCCGTGCTACGTCTACATTTTCCTGCTTTGTCAAATGTCAGATTGCTGTGCTGTCGGCGTTTTGCCAGTAGAGTAAACGGGAGTCTGGAAGTTCATTTGAAAGCTCATAGTTAATGATTAGGTTGTGAGTTATCTAGGACCGAGAAAATCACGCTGGAACCACAGTTTCTAAACCTACTGCACTGTCGTTGCTGGCACGGTGTTAGCTGTATTGTGAGGTAAGCGCGTGCGTGCATTCCCAGACTAAGTTAAACTGTAGCTATAGTTCTTTCGGACGTGTTTGACCTCTGTAGCTACTAGGTAAACTAGCTGGCTAGCAAGTACAGTGACTATCTAGGTAATTAGTTAGCAAAGTAGTTTTTTGGTATTATGCAACTTGAGCCAACTCACAATTTCAAACAAATGTGCATATGTTCGAAATCCCATTTTATATATATATATATTTTTTAAAGACAACCCCATAAAGCTAGCTGCCAACAAAACAGATTTCTAGCCTCTGACAATAATATTCAGACGGTCATTTATTGTTGAGAAACACTTTGCTTTTGTATTTTCTACACAGCTACAGTACACAAAACTACATTGTTGCCAAAGACTAATTGATCTTAGTCTCGCCACTACCTCAAGGTTTTACTTTGCTCTTTTGCATCATACTCATATTGCGAAAACAAGTAAGCTATCAATATATCTATCACATTGTCATGCTCATTAACTTGTCATAAAGCACAAACATGCAATATTCCCTATTTCAATGTCTATTACCTATACCACAACTAGAACTTAAGCTACAAATATGCAAAAGCATATTTTTTAAAGCTAATTCAATTGCAGCCTTTTCAGAGCATTGTGATGAGCATTGATGATGCTGAAACATAGAACCAATTGTACTGCGGTTCCTATAGACAGTGCAATACAATAGGAAACCTCTTACCTTGATTTTCACAGCCAATTCCAACTTTGAACACATTACCTGTCACAGGGATTTTTTTATTATTTTTTACATTTATTTAACCAGGTAAGCCAGTTGAGAACAAGTTCTCATTTACAACTGCGACCTGGCCAAGACAAAGCAAAGCAGTGCGATAAAAACAACAACAACAACACAAGAGTTACACATGGGATAAAACAAAACATACAGTCAATAACACAATATAATATATATATACAGTGTGTGCAAATTTAGTAAGTTATGGAGGTAAGGCAATAAATAGGCCATAGTGCAAAATAATTACAATTTAGTATTAACACTGGAGTGATAGATGTGCAGAAGATGATGTGCAAATAGAGATACTGGGGTGCAAATTAGCAAAATAAATAACAATATGGGGATGAGGTAGTTGGGTGGGCTAATTTCAGATGGGCTGTCTACAGGTGTAGTGATCGGTAAGCTGCTCTGACAACTGATGCTTAAAGTTAGTGATGGAGATAAGAGTCCAGCTTCAGAGATTTTTTCAGTTCGTTCCAGTCATTTGCAGCAGAGAACTGGAAGGAATGGCGGCCAAAGGAGGTGTTGGCTTTGGGGATGACCAGTGAGATATACCTGCTGGAGCGCATACTACAGGTGGATGTTGCTATGGTGACCAATGAGCTAAGATAAGGCGGGGATTTACCTAGCAGTGATTTATAGATGACCTGGAGCCAGTGGGTTTGGCGACGAATATGTAGTGAGGGCCAGCCAACGAGAGCGTACAGGTCACAATGGTGGGTAGTATATGGAGCTTTGGTGACAAAACGGATGGCACTGTGATAGACTACATCCAATTTGCTGAGTAGAGTGTTGGAGGCTATTTTGTAAATGACATCGCCGAAGTCAAGGATCGGTAGGATAGTCCGTTTTACGAGGGCATGTTTGGCAGCATGAGTGAAGGAGGCTTTGTTGCGAAATAGGAAGCCGATTCTAGATTTAACTTTGGATTGGAGATGCTTAATGTGACATAGAAAAAAGTGGGCCTCTAGAGCCAGAAAGTGTCACGACCTGGTGGTCATTAAATCCAAAAGTACATAAAAAATGGTCAACGTCAAGAAATGTATGGAACCTTATTATCTCTCAAATGGTCGGTGCTCACTGATCTTATTGTGGGAAGTCTGCTATTGAGTGGCACTCAACGGCCACGGCAAACTCTGGCACAAGACTTGAACCCCAATGCACAAAAATCTATGCGACTGAGATGCTGTTTTAAAGATATGCTTTTCGCATCTTTTGGATTTCGCTCTCAATTCGACTGCTCTGGGAATAACAGGGTCGCTCATAATTAACTGACTGTTATATTTTCATTTACTCTCCGATATGTGAATGGGAGGAATGTTTATGAGTGGGTCTGAGTGAAACAGTGCCCTATTGTCTCTATGTATCAAGAGGACAGTGACAGTATCCAATGGGCCATGCTGTCCTCCAGCTATGCTGCTGTAGTTGGCCCTGTTTCCCATTGGCATCGCTCCTACATGACTGAACCTTGTTTTCCTGGTAAGGGTTCTCATTGTCAACAAAAGGTTTACTTTACAGACAGTACAGGAACGGTATGAAGGTATGAAAATCCGGAGACCGCCCAACCCTAGTCACATTCAACATTCCATGAATGGTCCTCTGAGATCCCTGCAACACAAAGCAGTGGAATGATAACACAGAAATGACAGGTAAAATAAAACAAGGCTTAAACAACACCTGTAAATCAAAGATGGAGTGATGAGAGTGTGATCAGAATCTAATGGAGAAATTCAAGTTTGAATTGACAACCTTTTGGTTATTGTACCTCAATATTTATATAATTATTGTTCTGTACCATCTTGTTTTAAAAGGTGGAAAGTAGGCCTACCTTGCCAATGTACTTTTTTAGCTAGCCTGTGTCGCAACTAGCTACCCATTATAATAATAAGCCATTTAGCAGACGCTTTTATCCCAAGCGACTTACAGTCATGCGTGCATACATTTTTTTGTGTATGGGTGGTCCCGGGGATCGAACCCACTACCTTGGCATTACAAGCGCTGTGCTCTACCAGCTGAGCTACAGAGGACCACATTCTTTTTTCTTTTTTTCTTAGGGGGTAGATCAGCTTTAATATTGCAGATAGATTGTAACTTCCATCAATGTAATTGTCTACATCACTTCCAATCCCCCATATATATTTTTTCACAAATATATATATATCTCCATACATACATACATACAGTGGGGGAAAAAAGTATTTAGTCAGCCACCAATTGTGCAAGTTCTCCCACTTAAAAAGATGAGAGAGGCCTGTAATTTTCATCATAGGTACACGTCAACTATGACAGACAAATTGAGAATTTTTTTCTCCAGAAACTCACATTGTAGGATTTTTTATGAATTTATTTGCAAATTATGGTGGAAAATAAGTATTTGGTCACCTACAAACAAGCAAGATTTCTGGCTCTCACAGACCTGTAACTTCTTCTTTAAGAGGCTCCTCTGTCCTCCACTCGTTACCTGTATTAATGGCACCTGTTTGAACTTGTTATCAGTATAAAAGACACCTGTCCACAACCTCAAACAGTCACACTCCAAACTCCACTATGGCCAAGACCAAGGAGCTGTCAAAGGACACCAGAAACAAAATTGTAGACCTGCACCAGGCTGGGAAGACTGAATCTGCAATAGGTAAGCAGCTTGGTTTGAAGAAATCAACTGTGGGAGCAATTATTAGGAAATGGAAGACATACAAGACCACTGATAATCTCCCTCGATCTGGGGCTCCACGCAAGATCTCACCCCGTGGGGTCAAAATGATCACAAGAACGGTGAGCAAAAATCCCAGAACCACACGGGGGGACCTAGTGAATGACCTGCAGAGAGCTGGGACCAAAGTAACAAAGCCTACCATCAGTAACACACTACGCCGCCAGGGACTCAAATCCTGCAGTGCCAGACGTGTCCCCCTGCTTAAGCCAGTACATGTCCAGGCCCGTCTGAAGTTTGCTAGAGTGCATTTGGATGATCCAGAAGAGGATTGGTAGAATGTCATATGGTCAGATGAAACCAAAATATAACTTTTTGGTAAAAACTCAACTCGTCGTGTTTGGAGGACAAAGAATGCTGAGTTGCATCCAAAGAACACCATACCTACTGTGAAGCATAGGGGTGGAAACATCATGCTTTGGGGCTGTTTTTCTGCAAAGGGACCAGGACGACTGATCCGTGTAAAGGAAAGAATGAATGGGGCCATGTATCGTGAGATTTTGAGTGAAAACCTCCTTCCATCAGCAAGGGCATTGAATATGAAACGTGGTTGGGTCTTTCAGCATGACAATGATCCCAAACACACCGCCCGGGCAACGAAGGAGTGGCTTCGTAAGAAGCATTTCAAAGTCCTGGAGTGGCCTAGCCAGTCTCCAGATCTCAACCCCATAGAAAATCTTTGGAGGGAGTTGAAAGTCCGTGTTGCCCAGCGACAGCCCCAAAACATCACTGCTCTAGAGGAGATCTGCATGGAGGAATGGGCCAAAATACCAGCAACAGTGTGTGAAAACCTTGTGAAGACTTACAGAAAACGTTTGACCTGTGTCATAGCCAACAAAGGGTATATAACAAAGTATTGAGAAACTTTTGTTATTGACCAAATACTTATTTTCCACCATAATTAGCAAATAAATTCATTAAAAATCCTACAATGTGATTAAAAAAAAAAAAAAAAATTATTTTGTCTGTCATAGTTGCCGTGTACCTATGATGAAAATTACAGGCCACTCTCATCTTTTTAAGTGGGAGAACTTGCACAATTGGTGGCTGACTAAATACTTTTTTCCCCCACTGTACATATAAATACATACATACATATAAATACATACATATACACTACCGGTCAAAAGTTTTAGAACACCTACTCATTCAAGGGTTTTTCTTTATTTTTTACTATTTTCTACTAATAATAGTGAAGACATCAACACTATAAAATAACCCTTGGAATCATGTAGTAGCCCAAAAAGTGTTAAACAAGCCAAAATATATTTTATATTTGAGATTCCTCAAATAGCCACCCTTTGCCTTGATGACAGCTTTGAACACTCTTGGCATTCTCTCAATCAGCTTCACCTGGAATGCTTTTCCAACAGTCTTGAAGGAGTTCCCACATATGCTGAGCACTTGTTTGCTGCTTTTCTTTCACTCTGCGGTCCGACTCATCCCAAACCATCTCAATTTGATTGAGGTCGGGGGATTGTGGAGGCCAGGTCATCTGATGCAGCATTCCATCACTCTCCTTCTTGGTAAAATAGCCCTTACACAGCCAGAGGTGTTGGGTCATTGTCCTGTTGAAAAACAAATGATAGTCCCACTAAGCCCAAACCAGATGGGATGGCGTATTGCTGCAGAATGCTGTGGTAGCCATGCTGGTTAAGTGTGCCTTAAATTCTAAATAAATCACAGACAGTGTCACCAGCAGACCACCCCCACACCATAACACCTCCTCCTCCATGCTTTACGGTGGGAAAAACACATGAGGAGATCATCCGTTCACCCACACCGCGTCTCACAAAGACACGGCGGTTGGAACCAAAAATCTCCAATTTGGACTCCTGACCAAAGGACACATTTCCACCGGTCTAATGTCCATTGCTCGTGTTTCTTGGCCCAAGCAAGTCTCTTCTTCTTATTGGTGTCCTTTAGTAGTGGTTTCTTTGCAACAATTCGACCATGAAGGCCTGATTCACACAGTCTCCTCTAAACAGTTGATGTTGAGATGTGTCTGTTACTTGAACTCTGTGACGCATTTATTTGGGCTGCAATTTCTGAGGCTGGTAACTCTAATGAACTTATCCTCTGCAGCAGAGGTAACTCTGGGTCTTCCATTTCTGTGGCGGTCCTCATGAGAGCCATCATAGCTCTTGATGGTTTTTGCGACTGCACTTGAAGAAACTTTCAAAGTTCTTGACATTTTCAGTATTGACTGACATTCATGTCTTAAAGTAATGATGGGCTGTCGTTTCTCTTAGCTTATTCGAGCTGTTCTTGCTATAATATGGACTTGGTCTTTTACCAAATAGGGCTATCTTCTGTATACCCCCTACCAATGTTGGCAATGTTTCTACAATGTAGAAAATAGTAAAAATAAAGAAAAACCCTTGAATGAGTAGTTGTTCTAAAACTTTTGACCGGTAGTGTATATACACATATCCTTTAAAAATATATATTTTCCTTGATTACTTTCCAACCCCACCACCCCTCCCATAATTGGATTAAACTAGTGAACAACAACACTTAGGCCTCTACTTCCAGCTTATACATACTATATACATTTTATGGACATAGTCAATTTTACAATAGTTCTATTTTGTTTGTTTTTACTCCTGATTTTCCTTTACCCTCAACCTCTCCGATCATTTTCATGATGTCCATCCGGTTTGCTTCTATATGCCATATCTTTCTAGCTACCCTTTACTGTACTGTATTTGCATCAAGTAGTGGCTCTTGTGCATTCATTAGAAATGTGTTTAAAGTCTGGCAATTATGCAGCATGTAGCAAAATTAGGTCAGTGGTGTACTGTTAAATGTGAAAGGATTAGGCTTAGGTATACTTGATCATGTGAGGCCAGTTAGGGTCATTGATGGCGATATCGTACAGTATTTATTTAGATAAGACTGATTAATTGCACACTTTCAAATTGCAGGTCAAGGGTTTTCTTTACTGTCCACTGAAGTGATTAGTGAATTAGGCAGGCCTTTCCAAATGGCATGTTGCCACATTGACAGACGCAGGCAGAAAATGGCTTTGAACATTGTCTTCTCTACTCAGCTTATCTTTGCTCCATCAAGGTGCTGAACTTGAGGATGCAGCTTTTACTAAAGGCAAGAGCTGAAGAAAGTTAATATCGCTCTCTAAACAAAGCTACAGTACACACACACACACACACACACACACACAAACTGTTGAGTAAATAGTAGGCTTCACTGAGTAATCATCACCTCTGACCTCTAATCACAATGTTTGAGTTGCACAATCATGGAATGTTTTGTTGGTCAGTGGTTGTTGATGCTATTTTCTGTTCCATAATTTTGTACTCTGTGCTATTTACTGCACATTTCATCATTGCTTCGGTCACTTTTAATCTTTGGTGAGGATTATTATGAGGCAGTTTTATCAGCACCTTTGGCTTTCATATAATAGGCCTACGTCAGCCTTGACATGGCATGCACTTTCACCTCATGTTCCACAAAGCTGGAGGTCAGACTGTTCCAACACAGTCACACTAGAACTCATTTTAGACTAAAGGTGCAAGTACATTACATGTACGGTGCCTTCAGAAACAATTCACACCCCTTTTTCCACATTTTGTTGTTACATTGCTTAAAGTTGAGATTTTGTGTCACTACACGAGATTTTTGAATGACTACCCCATCTCCCACATATACAATTATCTGTAAGGTCCCTCAATCGAGTAGTGAATTTCTAGCACAGATTCAATCACAAAGACTATGGAGGTTTTTCAATGCCTTGCATTTTTATTCCACTTTGACATTACAGAGTATTTTATGTAGATCGTTAAACCAAAAATAACAATTAAATCAATTTTAATCCCACTTTGTAACGCAACAAAATCTGGAAAAGGTCAAGGGGTGTGAATACTTTCTAAAGGCATTTTATTATTCACAGCACGCTGCAGTGTATCCATTATCCTTTATCTTTGTCTCAGAGTTTGGGCACCATAAAGTCTAATGATTAACAATTCCCTGTACATGGACCCAAGCACAGGAAATGCCATTATTTGTTGGCATTCAGTTTATGATCAATTAATTTGATCAGACATTTTTTCTTGTGTTACACTATAGGCTAGCTGATGTGGGTTTTACCAAACAAATAAGTGAGTGGACATCCCATTATTTCATCAGCTAATGTATGTTTTGTCCAGCGCTTTATTTGCTTTTTGTAATGACTATTTTCCTGGGGGGGAGGGTGACAAACCCATGTGATTGGCTGGATTAGAGGAAATGAGAGGCAGATGAAAGGTCACATGAGGAGGGTAGTCATGAGAGAGCAACTTTGTGCACAACACACATTCACATTCCCACTCTGACACACTTTCACTCTCTCCCTGACTCGAGCAGGAGAGCACACTCAGGATCAGACTACACACCTGTACGCATTGATAGGTTGCATGAACACACACGTATTGACAAGTATCTTGTCATTGATTTGGCTGTAACAGAGGCGTGGTGAGACATTTGGGTAAGTTTTAAAATGTGAGATTTTATCTGGAATAAAACTATTTCATATAAATTATCGAAACAAGAATGTTTAGGCTACCATTTAATATTATACATTTTCCTTGTATGAAATGTATTTCAGCTGTTTTTACTTCCACATGCTCCAAACAGTCTTTGACTGTTCTGGAAGGAAAGCATGGACTGTTTCTATGTATAGCTCAACTGAGGAAGCTAATATATGCAGGGTTAATTTAGGCTATTATCCACAGTACTTTGAGAGCAGTCGTTTCTAGTGTGAGTCATATCTACATGATGATCACCATTGTTTTTTTTATTTAAGGGGCTAGATCAGCTTTAAAATTGCAGATATATTGTGGGTTCTATCAATGTAATTGTTTGCATCATTTCCAATCCCCAAAAATATTATTTTATAAATAAATATATTTTCCTTTATTTTCCCCTAACCCTACCTCCCCTCCCCTAATTGGAGTAAACTAATGGACAACTATACTTAGGCTTCTACTTCCAGCTTATACATACTATATACATTTTATGGATATGGTACATTTTACATTAGTTATATCTTTATTGAATTTTTTTATCCCACCCTTCAGCCACCCATCTATCTCTAAAAACATCCAGTCTTGACCTTTCTATTCTCATAGTTTCCACAGATTCTAAATGAAAGATGAACATCTTTACTAAAAGTACTATTATATTATTGATAGACTGACCATGGCTTTTCAAGTCACCCAGCAGTGCTATTTGCAAAGATAGATTTAAGTAAATATTGTGATTTTCAGCCATTCCTGAACCTGCAACCTAAAACAAGCTACATACAGTGCATTCGGAAAGTATTCAGACCCCTTGACTTTTTTCACATCTTGTTATGTTAAAGCCTTATTCTAAAATTGATTAAATTGTTTTTTTTCCTCATCAATCTACACACAATACCCCATAATGACAAAGCAAAAACAGGTTTTTAGAAATTTGTGCAAATTTATAAAAAATAAAAAACGGAAATATTACATTTACATAAGTATTCAGACCCTTTACTCAGTACTTTGTTGAAGCATCTGTGGCAGCGATTACAGCCTTGAGTCGTCTTAGGTATGACTCTACAAGCTTGGCACACCTGTATTTGGGGAGTTTCTCCCATTCTTCTCTGCAGATCCTCTCAAGCTCTGTCAGGTTGGATGGGGAGCGTCGCTGCACAGCTATTTTCAGATGTAGCCTCTGTCTGGGCCACTCAAGGACATTCAGATACTTTTCCCGAAGCCACTCCTGCGTTGTCTTGGCTGTGTGTTTAGGGTCGTTGTCCTGTTGGAAGGTGAACCTTCGCCCCAGTCTGAGGTCCTGAGCAGGTTTTCATCAAGGATCAAAAATCCCTTCCCAACACAGAACTGGTATACTTTTTTGTATCAACCCAATTGTGGTCTTTTATTACATTTACATTTTAGTCATTTAGCAGACGCTCTTATCCAGAGCGACTTACAGTTAGTGAGTGCATACATTATTTTTTTAATTTTTCATACTGGCCCCCCGTGGGAATCGAACCCACAACCCTGGCGTTGCAAACGCCATGTTCTACCAACTGAGCTACATCCCTGCCGGCCATTCCCTCCCCTACCCTGGACCAATTGTGCCCCGCCCCATGGGTCTCCCGGTCGCGGCCGGCTACGACAGAGCCTGGATTCGAACCAGGATCTCTAGTGGCACAGCTAGCACTGCGATGCAGTGCCTTAGATCACTGCGCCACTCGGGAGGGCTTGCCTCCTCCATTTTTGCGGTAATGCTGCAATCAGTTGGTTGTAATTTTGGATAGAGCAGACATTTCCATATATATTTTTTAGCTCCATGTGTGACAACGCCCCCAGTCCTATTTATTATATCATAAACAAAGATTATACCCTTTTAAACGTTTTTTCTCCAAAAATAACCAGCTTGTTTTAAAAATAGTGATATTTTGGATATTATTTAATTTTCAAATAACTGAAAGTGAGAGGTTGTAGTCTGAATAAATGGGAAAAGGCCATTTTTGAACATAGGGTGAGACATTCTTCCTAATCTACTGGAGAACCAGTTCGGATATAAGTATAACTTTTGTATGACTGAAGCCTTTAGTGAGAGGTCCAATGTTTTAATATTTCATAATTTTAGTCCTCAGAATTCATATTCATTATATAAATAGACCCGTTTAATTTTGTCTTGCTTGCCATTCCAAATAAAGTGGCATCTTTTTTGCTCATATAATTTTAAAAAACAAGTTGTTTGGTGTAGGCAGGGCCATCAGTAAATAGGTAAACTGGGATATGACTAAAAAATTTATCAGGGGGAATTTTCCACAAATAGACAAGTATTTACCTTTCCATGGTAGCAAGATGTTATCTATTTTTGCTAACTTTCTATTAAAATATATTGTATTGAGATCATTTATTTTTTTCGGGATATGAACACAGAGTATGTCCACTTCACTGTCATACCATTTTATTGGTAAACGACACAATAATGTAAACATTTTATTTTTTTAGCGATCCAATACATAATATGGGACACTAATCATAGTTTGGTTGTAATCCAGAGAGGTTAGAGAAGTTATCTAGATCCTCTATGAGGCAGTGCAGGGATCGATATTGCAGATTTAAAAGAAAACATGAGTCTTCAGCGTACAATGACACCTTTGTTTTTACTGTTGAATCTGATTTTAATAGCTAACATTTCTATGGCCATAATAAATACATATGCCAATAGTGGACAACCTTGTTTTACTCCTCTTGACAGTTTAATACTTTCTGAGAAGTAGCCATCATTTACACCTGGGGTTACTATACATCACTTTAACTCATTGTATAAGAGATTCTCCAAAATTAAAATAGTCCATGCATTTATATACTGAACAAAAATATAAATGCAACATGCAACAATTTCAAAGATTTCAGTTACAGTTCATATAAGAAATCAGTAAATTTAAATAAATAAATTAGGCCCCCCCCCCCCCAGACGATCCCACAGGTGAAGAAGCCGGGTGTGGACGTCCTGCGCTGGCGTGGTTACACGTGGTCTGCAGTTGTGAGGCTGGTTGGACGTACTGCCAAATTCTCTAAAACGAGGTTGGAGGCAGCTTATGGTAGAGAAATAAACATTCAATTCTCTGGCAACAGCTCTGGTGGACATTCCTGCAGTCAGCGTGCCAATTGCATGCTCCCTCATTGGCATTGTGTTGTGTGACAATACTGCACATTTTAAAGTGGCCTTTTATTGTCCACAGCACAAGGTGCACCTGTGTAATGATCATGCTGTTTAATCAGCTTCTTGATATACCACACCTGTCAGGTGGATGGATTATCTTGGCAAAGGAGAAATGCTCACTAACAGGGATATAAACAAATTTGTGCACAAAATTTGAGATAAGCTTTTTCTGCTAATGGAACATTTTGGGGATTTTTCATTTCAGCTCAGGAAACATGGGACCAACACTTTACATGTTGCGTTTATTTTTGTTCAGTGTATATAATTTCTAGTCGTACTTTATCAAAGGCCTTTTCACCATTTGTTGTAACGATCTTCCTACATTTCGTAGCTTACTTCATGAGTTAAACTTGTGTGTGTTGTTTCTGAGGAATTCCACTCACATACATACAAAACCATTTAGTGAGGATTTGCTTTGGTTAAAGATCACTGAGTTCACAGGTTTATGATTCCATGACTTGCAGGAACATTTCACAATGGCTTTTACAACCTCATGTGGAGTGCAATTGTAATGAAAATTCTCTGAACTCAGAGAGACAAGGGTGTAGCTCGACTCTAGACTGTTCTTGTCTTGCTTTAAAGCAGTGGTTCTCAACTGGGTTTGCCTCGGGACCCAAATTGAACCAGGTTTTCTCAGTCGCAAACCAATATACATCGTGAAAAACAATCGCCAAATACAATCTGGAAAACTATTTTTAATACTATATTGATACATGTAGCAATTATATGACAAGGGAACAACGTTCCCACCTCTTTCATTGTCAGTAATAGAATTTTGCCCATTTTCTTGATGAAGAATGTTGATAAACTCACAATAGTGCGCTCTATATTGAAAATCGTGATAAAAAAATAATGAGTTCATTATCATTTCTACCTGGTTTAAGTTGTTTAATTTCAGACTGGAGTATTATTTCATAAAACACTCAGACACCCACGGTTATATGAAGGTTTGGCTTGGAGAGTCCAAAAGCGAAGGGAAAAGGTGAGAGGAGGAGAGTGCGTAGATCCGAGAAGGAATTATACAACCAGAAAAGTTATTATGCTGTATGTGGCTGCTATGAAAGTGAACTGTGTGTGCGGGTGATCAGGGGTGTATTCATTCCGCCAATTCTGTTGCAAAACGTTTGTTTCTTAAACAGATGCAAACTAAATGAAACGGGATGGACCTATCTGAATTTCAGTTGCAAAACAACTGTTTGGACTAATGATTACACCCCAGATCAGCTAGATGCAGCCAAGAGTGTGCAAGGCGGTATTGAATGCGTCACTCAAATTCGAGTATCATGTAGTAGCCAAACCTGTCAACATTACATTGAGCTGGGCCCCGTGTAGCTCAGTTGGTAGAGCATGGCGTTTGCAACGCCAGGGTTGTGGGTTCGTTTCCCACGGGAGGCCAGTATGAAAAATGTATGCACTCACTAACTGTAAGTCGCTCTGGATAAGAGCGTCTGCTAAATTACTAAAATGTAAATGAATGTAATATGAATGACAGTCATCCAATATGCTGTAATAGAAATAAGGTCATGCTCATAAAAATATATATATATCGTCCTCCCTAATCTTAAACTGCACCCACCGCCACTGATGTCTACCTGAGTCTTGCCTGTTTGTTCTGGTGAGGGTTATACTTTTGGGAATGGCTAACTTCTCACTGTGGCAGCAACTGAGTCTAGCAGAGCAGAATAGAACAACATGAGGCAACAGAGGTTTTGACTGGAAACCAGCAGGTTAAATTATATGATTTTGTGTCTTTTCATTTAGATTCTCGATGTCTCTTTTCCTTGTCCGCTGATGTCATTGGTTTCTCCCTTGGTGTGTTCTAGACCTTTTCGTATATCATGTTTTTCTCTAATTGATTGACATTGATGTCAATTAAGTGGGAATTTATTGGCCATTAGATTAGTAAGGGTCCTGATGGAGCTCTCGAGTCAAGTGGCTAATTCTTCCTCTTTGAATGATTGCTCTCTCTCTCTCTCTCTCAAGTAGGGAGTGAAGGTGCTTTTAAGGTGACATGTCTAGTAGATTTGGATGAACCTGAAGCTGTGTATGAAATAGCCTTGGCACACAGTGGTCCAAACTGGCTTCACAGTTCTTGGGACCATGTGGTTCTAGCTGTAGCCTAATATGTGTCTGTTCTTTCCTCAATTTGTGTACTCTTCAGATCCAACAAACGCAACTATAATTAGCCTAACCATTGTAATTGCATTATCAATAACTAGATTACAAAATGGCAACGCTGTAATCGTTATCTTGAACTATAAACATTTATAGTCTGGATACTGTGCTTCCTTTTGCACGTACTTGATGTCCTAGCTAATTTCCGATTTATACGAAATTGTTTGACTACAGAGGTAGCAAAACTGTACTTCAAATCTATGATACTCCCCCACTTAACATACTGTTTGGCTAGTTGGGCCCAAGCTTGCTGTACAACAGTAAGACCTATTCAGTCTGTCTACAAACAGGCTCACAAATTGCTTGATAGGAAGCCCAATAGCCATCATCACTGTCACATCCTTAGAAAGCATGAGCTCCTGAGTTGGGAAAATCTTGTGCAATACACCGATGCATGTCTTGTATTCAAGATCCTAAATGGCTTGGCTCCCCCTCCACTCAGTATTTTTGTTAAACAGAAAACCCAAACATATGGCAGCAGATCCACAAGGTCTGCCATGAGAGGTGACTGTGTAGTTCCCCTAAGGAAAAGCACCTTTAGTAAATCCGCTTTTTCTGTGAGAGCTTCCCATGTCTGGAATACACTGCCATCAGACACACATAACTGCACCACATATCACACTTTCACAAAATGCTTGAAGACATGGCTAAAGGTCAATCAGATTTGTGAACATGGTCCCTAGCTGTGTGTTGCCGCTTTCCATGTCTGTTGTCTGTAACTTGTGAGGTGTGGAAACACGTTGTTGCTTTTATGAATTTTGTCTTGCTGCTTTTTGTTCTATGTTGCTCTGTCTGTATGCTACGTCTTGCTTGTTCTATGTTGCTATGTCTGTATGCTATGTCTTGTTCTATGTTGTTATTGTCTATATTGTAATTGTTTTTAATAACCTGCCCAGGGACTGCGGTTGAAAATTAGCCGGCTGGCTAAAACCGGCACTTTTACTGAAACGTTGATTAATGTGCACTGTCCCTGTAAAAATAAACTTAAACTCAAACTCAAGAAAACAGTTTCAATCAGCGTTTACAATAGACCCCAGTCAGCATTCTCCACCAGTGGGTTCAGTACAGTAGGTTGGGGTTCATGGTTAAAACACCTCTCAGCTGAACCACACCATCACTGTCTCTCCATAGCAATAACACTGGGCACTTTGGAGACTTTGACTGACTCGTTTAATTACGGTCTTAACTTTTTAATCGGTGCTAACCAAGGCGCATTAGAGAGGATCTGGTGCCAAGCCAAGGACCAGGCTACTCCAAGTCTGAGTGATTACCCACTTTATCCCTCTTTAAGCTCACAGAGTCAAACACGGACCTGTGTCCTCATAAACCTGGAAAATGTGGTTTGAGAGGACCTAAATTCGATTCAATGTGCAGGCACCTGGAAAATTGCACACTAAGCGTTTTTCCTGGACGATAATAAGCAAGAGTCCTACAATGCTGCTAAGGCAATAGGGTGGGGCAATGTTCCCTCTAAACTGCGTGCATGGGCAGAAGAAATATCAGCCCACAGAGAGAAGCACAAGATTGAACTTCACTCAACTTTCTAGAGTTTTCCCTGTTAACACTATCAACACTTCCCTTTACTGTGGCAATTGTGATCGAATCAACGCAATATTAGCCACTTCCAATGCAACATACCGAAACAAAATGAACTATGCAAGACTTTTAGTATGCAAAACTAACTATGCAAGAGATGTTGATGTAGGCAGAACGCATCGGAGTAGAATTCTATTGCATTGACACGCAGGACTCAGCCAGTACTCTACACAGACCGGTGTGGCATAACCAATCAGAGCTACAGTAGGCCTATATGCAAATAGACCATTGCCATATATGGATCTGTGCCATTTACTTTGAACTGGACTGTGTTTATAGCATGAGCGGTCGTGAGTAGATGCGCTTTGTTTGAGATCAAAGCGAGAGCTGCATGTAGCCACGTGTGCACATTTTGTTCATATCCTTTGCTAGTTAGTGAGTTATTAGCCCAGTTATAGATCATTTGTAGTCAGCAATAGGGGAGTGATTGCTTCCTACAAGAGCCCCACAGTGGAGGTGTCATAATACCCATAAAACCTAGCGGTCAAACAGGGAAATGGTTCCAATCGTTTTTCCACCATTCATTTTGTCTGGTTTTAGAAACACTTAAAATAAGGTCTGTGTTTCGTGTAGGCTTACCCTGGTGTGACGTTTTGATAACTATGTAAATCTCTCTCAGGCAAGGTGACTTTTATCAATATATTCGGCTCTATTTACGCTGATTCAAAAATGCAAATTAGCATCAACGTAGAAATCATGCAAGACTACAAATCTCTGCAAGCTCCTGCACGTCATCTCTAGCTGACACCTTTGCTAACAGGCATTATCAATTTACAACTTGCACAAGACAGTTCACAGAATTTTAAATTTAAAGAAATGTAGCCAATTTATTCATTTCTAAATTTAGCTAACATTAGATAGTTCATCTGGAGATTCTTACCTTTGCCTCGAATCAGGCAGTCTCGTCCAGATCATAATGGCATCTGTAGTTCTTTATGATAGCCACATTAGCAGCTAATTAGCATTTCATTTTTGTGGGGTAAATAGAGGCGACTATGTTGATAGAAAATCACCTTGTCCTAGAGAGATTTACACGGTTATCAAAATGTCACGCCAGGGTAAGCCTACACGAAACACAGCCCTTATTTTAAGTGTTTATAAAATTAATGGTGGAAAAACTATTAGAACCATTTCCTTGTTTGACCGCAAGGTTTTATTGGTATTATGACTCCTACTGTGGTACTCTATAGGCAGAGTGTAGCATAATTTTTCTGATTGTATGGGAATAATAATGCTTTTTATTTTGTAAAGTGGTTTCTTGCATCAAACAACAACATTTTCAGTCACCACCTTGTCTGAAGGACAAGTGGATCAACAGGTTAATGTCAAGCCCTGCATGTTGTTTTCAAAGGTCTCATGGAATGTAGGCCTACATTGAACACCCCACATTGGCTGCTACTGTAGGCTGAATGATAGAACAGCTATGTCCATGTTAAAATGTTATGGGATGCATTTTCTCCATTGTTTTTAATGGTAGGCCACTCTGGTAGACCTACATTATGATCAAATAGCCACAGTAGCCTACTTGGCCACTGTTAAAACTGTAACTTAAAGCAGGTACAGCCTCAGTGTGCACAGTAAACGCGTGTTGGAAGTTGCACAGAATTTTCACAACGTTCAGGTTTGCCCTAAGCAAGAATTTTCGAAACACCTTTGATACCTACAACAAAAGCTACCTGTCGTGGACAAATTAGTCTGTGTGAAGTGTGCATGACTGATGTGTATTTTGTGTCTGTATTTCCTGGTTCTTGCAGTCCTACAGTACAGATGAACATGGACACGCACCATGAGCACCACGACCACGGCAACGGCAACATGGCTGGCACCGTGGCTCCTCCCATGGGGACAGACTCCCATGGGGATGGAGGAGGGCATGGAATAGGACACTGTGCAGGAGGGGGAATGATGATGATGGTGAGTGGGCCTTGCCAAACAACCCGAGGCCACATCCGTAAATAAATCACACACTAATTTCTCTCTGTTACAGTGTGGGATTTATTTAGGCTTGGCACCCCGTCTCTGCACTTTCTACCACCTCTCACAAAGTTGCAAATCTGATTAAGATGAATGGTTTTAAACTGTAGTTCAAACGGCCTGCTTGACATTTTTCTCTGCTGTGTGAGCTGAATCACTGTAAAACCCTTGGTTCTGTAGGTGTGTAATACTATTTATTGTTTTCTATTCCTCTTCTGAAGCAAATGACCTTCTACTTTGGCTACACAAACGTGGAGCTGCTGTTTGCCGGTTTGATCATCAACACACCTGGAGGTAAGTGTGTTTGTGTTTCCAGAATGCATTTGAAGACTTGAAATGTAGTACAAAAAGTATTTTATGACCATGGCCATTAACAGTTCATTATTATCCCCAAAAATACAAATTTGAATATCTAACCAAAATTAACATCTCGACCATGTCTCCTCTCTCAGAGATGGCAGGGGCCTGCATTGGTTGTTTCATGCTGGCTGTGCTCTACGAAGGACTGAAGATCAGCAGGGAGTTCCTGCTGAGGAGGAACCAGGTCAACGTGCGCTATAACTCCATGCCTGTCCCAGGAGCAGACGGCACCATGCTTATGGAGACCCACAAGACTGTAGGGTGAGTGAGACCAAATATGCAACAGGCCTCCTCACTAAACAGACACACAGTAGTACTGTAGTGAAGTGTTCCAGTTTACACCCCAAATGTGAGACTTCTAGACATGGCAGCCAAAAAAGGATAATATCTCCACATTAACTTGTAGTAGGACATTTTGAAGCTTTATAAACATTTGGTGGGTGCTTATATTTGTCCAATTTCAAGTATGTATTAATACGCATGTGTGAATCTGAAATGTTTTTTACATATCCCAACTCTCCCTGAGACACCCTCACAGACTGGCCAAATGCTCTAACCACTAGGCTACCTGCTGCCCTGCCTTACTGTTTGTGGGGAATGTTGTGGCCATAACATGAATTAAAAAATGTCTAAGTAGCCACTAACACCAGACTTGCAGAGTGCTGTGAATGAATTGATTGAAAAGAATCCTTTTAATAATCCTGTTTCCTTCTCTCTCCCCTGCAGCCAGCGGATGCTGAGTCTGTCCCACTTATTGCAGACAGTGTTACACATCATCCAGGTGGTGGTCAGCTACTTCCTTATGTTGGTCTTCATGACCTACAACGCTTACCTGTGTATCGCCGTGGCAGCGGGGGCCGGGGTGGGATATTTCTTATTCAGCTGGAAAAAGGCTGTGGTTGTCGACATCACCGAACACTGTCACTAACACCCCCACCTGGTCTTTATTCATCCTCCCACACACATAAACACACACACAGGCATTCTCCTTTCAATCCCCATCGTCATCATCATACATCCAGTTGTATATACATGTATCACATTTGGACAGTTCACTTTGTCACACTAAAGCTGCTCGATGGCAAATGTGAATTATGACATTTTACATTTTAGCAGACGCTCTTATTCAGAGCGACTTACAGTTAGTGAGAGCATACTTTTTTTTCTCTTCATACGGTGACCATGAGTTTTTACATTTGTGACAGTCTGTCCTATTGGTAGCTCTAGAAGACTACCTGTGTCACCGTAACACGATGTTGGTATTCCAAATGCTTGCTGCTGTTATACCAACATACCCCCCCTCCGTCTCAATCTCCACGTCTCTGTGAAAAGAGCTAAACATCCACTCTTCCCCCAGTCGTGCAATTCTCAGTCTATTTGTATTATTGCGCAACAATCAGTGCACGTTCAGCCTTATAGCATCGGACCTAGGCTCTTCTGCTCACACAGGGCATTTGCAACAACTTTCTCCTTGAAGAACAGTGTGCTGGTGCAAGCAGTGAGTAGTTAAATGAATAGGGCCTAGAGTAGCTCCTAACCAGGGAAAAATGCTGGGCTCTGGCATTCTGAAGCCAAGTCATATCTGCATTCCATCTGACAATCCGGTGGGGGCCATACATAATCAGTGTCTCACAACAGGAGTCAAAGGTCATACTTGAGATTGTGTGGGCCCCATGGGTCTCCCAGTCGCGGCCGGCTACGACAGAGCCTGGATTCGAACCAGGATCTCTAGTGGCACAGCTTGCACTGCGATGCAGTGCCTTAGACCACTGCACCACTCGGGAGACAAGTGGCGCAGTCAACACAACATGGATACTAGTGTCCTTATTGGAGCAAGTCTTCCAGTCCCAAGGACAAGCAGAGAACTCTGGGAAAGTAGGAGGCTGGATCCAGTGCTTTCTCAGACTGGCCTAGTACCACATGATTTCTGCACTTCTTGTGACCTATCGGTGCTTAGGCCGCACACTACTGACAGTACATACTTTTACAGAAGGGGGATTTCTATGAAGTAGAACCTAAAGAGAAAATATTTCACTTTTAGGTATGTCTTTTTCATTTCTTAATGTTGTGCTTTTTTTTTCCATTTCTGAGATAAATTACTGTAGTAAAATGTTTATCAGTTGCCTGAGTGACATTGTGCTGTGTCTGGTTTGGGGGTCAAATTCCCAATTGCTATAACTGGATTTAACAGCCACACGTTCTCATTACATTACAATCAAGCCAGGGACATTAATAGTTAGTGTATACTTGAACATATAACCGTTTCTGCTTTACCACGTGGGATCATGTATAAAGAGGATATTAGTATAGTCTACTGTACAAACCGAGTGTTGAAGCAAATTGGCCAAAACAACAGTGGGAATCTGACCAGCACTCTAGCGCATCATCAGTGTGAACATGTCTGTATAGCTTTACATATTTACAGTACTATAATCTTTTTAGAGAAAACAAGTAATAAATGGTATCATTCAAGAACTGTATTTGTTTGATTCTGTTGCATTCTCCGGTCCTTGACATAATGCGGCCTTGTAGGCAAATAAAAGTACAATCATACCATTGTAAGTAATAACTGATTAGTTATCAAGTCCATTCAGTTCATCCATCTTTCCACAGATGCTACCTTCACCTTCCTGGGACTACAAAGTCTGGATGTTTGTAATAAAGGAGGGAAACCGCTGTACACAACCGCTCCCATCAAACATTAAATTGTACAAAAGGCCACACTTTGTATCGCAAGTCATAACTTTTCAGGTAAATGCAGCAACATTACTTTAGACTGTTATAAATGCAAAGTGATCCTCAAAGTACACATTTATTTGTAGAGATATACTTATCTCAGGTAAACAAATATCCCTGACTATGTCAAGAGCACAGTCACTGTGCCAACCACACACCAATGCTGGAGGGGCCAACAGTTTTAGCAGTCTCTAATGTGTCCATTAGGAACCTAAAATTGCAGGTTTCCAAAGAGCGATGGCAAGGTGTTGGGTTTAGGATGGGGCTTGTAGCCTATTCTCTCATTGATCATCTGTTCCCGTGTCTTCCCATCCCCTGTTCCACTACTGGCCCCCACCATGTCACTCGACATCGCCACGCCAACAACATCCACCTCATCTCGCTGTTTCTTCCGACTCTGAAAGAGAAAATAAGTGTGGGTGGTAGTTAGACAAATGGAAGTTCTGCTAATCATCAAGCTTTTCTTGCAAAGTCCATGGGGACTGCATTGTTCATACACTAATAAGATGGTATTTTATGCTTTTATACCTGCAAATACTATAGATTATTCATGATAGTGTGGCTACTCACCTCAAGCTCTTTCTTGACACTCTCGAACTCCTCAGTGTCATCCAACTTCAGCTCCAGACGGGTGGGCTTTCTCCGCAGCATCTTCTACCCACTAGCTGGGAAGCAGATGTGCAGTATCAATTAATACTTATTCACACAAGTGCCCTAGGAAACTGCTGTACTATTATCGCTGGCTAATGATAGAAAAAGGTGATAAGTCAAGTGCTGAGTGCAATAGGTAGCATTAAATCACTTACTGTATATGAAATTACTACACAAAATTAGTAATTTTTGTTCATTCTGCATTGTTGAAAAAGGACACGTAAGTAATAATGTCACTGTTAGTCTACACCTGTTGTTTACGAAGCCTGTGACAAATAACATTTGATTTGATTTAGGCTACCAAAGAAATTAATTGCACTCAAATCTCTGCAACGTCCTACTCCTAGCTAGCTAACTAGCAAGCTAGCTAGTTAGTAACGGCGCGTTAGCTGGCTAACTGGATCAAAGACTACAAAGACAGACCAAACTTGGCAAAAGAGACCAAAATAGCGAGCTCTCCACGTCAATACTTCGTCTCTGAGACACAATGAAACAGGCAAATCGTTCATATTTACTTACATTTTGTTGTTGTTTTTTGTATATAAGCTAGCTAGCCACGCTCTGTAGAATCCGCCATAAATTGACGAAAAGCTTCTGGGTAAAGTAGTTTTTCAGCAGTGCCCCGCGTGGGCGTGTTTGACCCATAGAGCTCGCCATCGTGTAGTCCTAAAACCCGTAAATTAGTTACCTCTGGTTCGTTCTGGTTCGTTCAGCCATTCAAATGAATTGGAAAGCATAGGGTTTTGGGATAAATGCCGAAAATTATACGTTTTGTTCTATGAAATAATATCAGTCAATTAAAATGACCTTTATGAATTATTAAGCCTTTATATGCTTTTTTTTTTTTTTATTACATAAATGCTTAAAAATTCACAAGTTTGCTGATGAATATTATTTTATAGAACAAAACATATAAGATCTCCTAAGCCTGTGTTTACCACAGACCTTATTTGGTCCAACGAACCATGGCGGAAATGGCAATAGTAACGTCATATTTTTGTAGGCACTATCCCCGCCATGGTTCGTTGGACAAAGCCTATGGGGAAATTAATGGTGATAAACGCCGAAATAAGGTATGTTTTAAACACAGGCTGATATGTTTTGTTCTATGAGATCATCTTCATCAACTAAAGTACCTTTTTGGTGAATTTTGAAACATTTATGTTATCAAAAACAGCACAAAGGTTTCATCGTTCATAAAGGTAATGTTAACTGACAGATATTATCTTATAGAACAAAACGTATAACATCTCCTAAGCCTGTGTTAACCTCAGACCTTATTTTCGACATTTATCCCAAAACTATTTTCTTTCCCCATTAATTTCCCCCATAGAAATGGCTGAACGAAACAGAGGTAACACATTTCTGGGTTTTAGGACTACAAGCTGGCGAGCTCTATAGAGAGCAATAGTAATGGCATCTTTTTGTAAGCACTAACTCCACCACGTGGTTTCGACAAAGCCTATGGGGAAATTAATGAAGTTTTTGTAGGGTTTTTGGATAAATGCCGAAAATAAGGTCTGTGGTAAACACAGGCTTATGAGAGCTTATACGTTTTGTTCTATGAGATAATATTAGTCAGTTAACATGACCTTTGTGCTTTCTTTTTTATTACATAAACGCTTCAAAATTAGGAGATCTTATAAATGTTGTTCTATGAGATAATCTTCATAAGCTAATGTCACTTTTTGTGAATTTTGAATAATTTATGTAATCAAAGAAAGCACATAATTCATAAAGGTCATGTTAACTGACTGATATTATCTCATAGAACAAAACGTACGAGATATCCTAAACCTGTGTTAACCTCAGACCTTAATTTTCGGCGTTTATCTGAAAACCCCATTCTTTCCCCATACATTTTTGTCATAGGAATGGCTGAAGGAACCAGATGTAACTAATTTGGGGGTTTTAGTAGTACAAGCTGGCGAGCTCTATTGCAGCCGACTTTAAAGGGGAGTCAAGACTGACTAATCTACAAATCACCTTGCAACTACTCAATAGGCGCGTTTGATCGGTAAACCGAAATTAGACGACTGTAGACAGAAGCTGATGAGTAAACCAACTGCAAGTCGGACAATTTCTACTGTTTCTAGGAAACGCGACAATGGCAGACATGGCATTCGCCTTTGTTATTGCCGATGAAGTGGATGCTATCGAAATTCCACTTCTCCTACACGAAGCTTAACATGATCAACATGGTCCAAGGAATGAATATCCTGATGATAAGGAAATTAGATACCAGCCTAAGCTCTTTCTAACATTCACAAGACCAGGTAGTGAGTGCATAGGCTCCTAGAATGAGAACATATAGGTGTTTATGCTCTGTTGTTTACCATTACTTCATCCCCTTGTACTTGCCTCATTATTATTTGTGATTGTGCAACATGGAATTGTAACAGATGTGATTAAAATGGAGTCAACAAAGATTCTTACTGTATGGTAATTGATTGCATGTCAGCATCACTACAGCCTGCAGTGTATTTCTTTCATTCTCAGCCTTTATGTTGTTTCTGTCAGTAACCATGTAAAGAACAGAATTTGATTCAATCACATGAAAGACAAAACACTCACTGTACAGAAAAGTATTAGTTACTTTTTTAGTAGCTCAGCTGTGGTCCTCTGTAGCTCAGCTGGTAGAGCACGGCGCTTGTAACGCCAAGGTAGTGGGTTCGATCCCCGGGACCACCCATACACAAAAATGTATGCACGCATGACTGTAAGTCGCTTTGGATAAAAGCGTCTGCTAAATGGCATATTATTATTATTTATTATTATTAATACATGAACAGTACCAGTCAAAAGTTTGGACACCTACTCATTCAAGGGTTTTTCTTTATTTTTACTATTTTCTACATTGTAGAATAATAGTGAAGAAATCAACAAATAAAGAAAAACCCTTGAATGAGTAGGTGTGTCCAAACTTTTGACTGGTACTGTACATCAGTTCACATACTGGGTAAACAATACGAAAAGGATTAGACTACATATACAGCAGTTCATTTAAGTTACTAGGTAAACAATATGCCAAGGAGTCAAATGCACTTGGTATTGGTGTACTGCATTAGCATCGAATAGCCCCCGCGATATGCAACTTTTCAGGGAAGTTAGGAACCAATATACACAAGCAGTTAGGAAAGCAAAGGCTAGCTTTTTCAAACAGAAATGTGCATCCTGTAGCACTAACTCCAAAATGTTTTGGGACACTGTAAAGTCCATGGAGAATAAGAGCACCTCCTCCCAGCTGCCCATTGCACTGAGGCTAGGAAACACTATCACCACTGATAAATCTACAATAATTGAGAATTTCAACAAGCATTTTGCTACGGCTGGCCATGCTTTCCACTTGGCTACCACTACCCCGGCCACCAGCTCTGCACCCTCCGCTGCAACTTGCCCATGCCCCCCCTGCTGCTCCTTTACACAAATTCAGACAGCTGATGTTCTGAAAGAGCTGCAAAATCTGGACCCCTACAAATCATCTGGGTTAGACAATCTGGACCCTTTCTTTCTAAAAATAGCCGCCGAAATTGTCACAACCCCTATTACTAGCCTTTTCAACCTTTCTTTCGTAACGTCTGAGATCCCCAGAGATTGGAAAGCTGCCGCGGTCATCCCCCTCTTCAAAGGGGGTGACACTCTAGATCCAAACTGTTACAGACCTATATCCATCCTGCCCTGCCATTCGAACGTTTTTGAAAGCCAAGTTAACAAACAGATCACCGACCATTTCGAATCCCACCGTACCTTCTCCGCTATGCAATCCGGTTTCCGAGCTGGTCATGGGTGCACCTCAGCCACGCTCAAGGTCCTAAACGATATTATAACCGTGATCGATAATAGACAGTACTGTGCAGCCGTCTTCATCGACCTGGCCAAGGCTTTTGACTCTGTCAACCACCACATTCTTATTGGCAGACTAAATAGCCTTGGTTTCTCAAATGACTGCCTCGCCTGGTTCACCAACTACTTCTCAGATAGAGTTCAATGTGTCAAATTGGAGGGCCTGTTGTCTGGACCTATGGCAGTCTCTAAAATTGGAGGGCCTGTTGTCTGGACCTATGGCAGTCTCTATGGGGGTGCCACAGGGTTCAATTCTTGGGCCGACTCTTTTCTCTGTGTATATCAATGATGTCGCTCTTGCTGCTGGTGACTCTCAGATCCACCTCTACGCAGACGACACCATTTTGTATACATCTGGCCCTTTATTGGACACTGTGTTAACAAACCTCCAAACGAGCTTCAATGCCATACAACACTCCTTCCGTAGCTTCCAACTGCTCTTTAACACTAGTAAAACGAAATGCATCCTCTTCAATCGAACGCTGCTGGCACCCGCCCACCCGACTAGAATCACTACTCTCGACGTGTCAGACCTAGAGTATGTGGACAACTACAAATACCTAGGTGTCTGGTTAGACTGTAAACTCTCCTTCCAGACTCACATTAAGCATCTCCAATCCAAAGTTAAATCTAGAATCGGCTTCCTATTTCGCAACAAAGCCTCCTTCACTCATGCTGCCAAACATGCCCTTGTAAAACTGACTATCCTACCGATCCTTGACTTCGGCGATGTCATTTACAAAATAGCCTCCAACACTCTACTCAGCAAATTGGATGTAGTCTATCACAGTGCCATCCGTTTTGTCACCAAAGCCCCATATACTACCCATCACTGTGACCTGTACGCTCTTGTTGGCTGGTCCTCACTACATATTAGTCGCCAAACCCACTGGCTCCAGGCCATCTATAAATCACTGCTAGGCAAATCCCTGCCTTATCTTAGCTCATTGGTCACCATAGCAACACCCACCCGTAGTATGCGCTCCAGCAGGTATATCTCACTGGTCATCCCCAAAGCCAACACCTCCTTTGGCCGCCATTCCTTCCAGTTCTCTGCTGCCAATGACTGGAACGAACTGCAAAAATCTCTGAAGCTGGAGACTCTTATCTCCCTCACTAACTTTAAGCATCAGTTGTCAGAGCACCTTACCGATCACTGTACCTGTACACAGCCCATCTGAAATTAGCCCACCCAACTACCTCATCCCCATATTGTTATTTATTTTGCTAATTTGCACCCCAGTATCTCTATTTGCACATCATCTCTTGCACATCTATCATTCCAGTGTTAATACTAATTGTAATTATTTTGCACTATGGCCTATTTATTTCCTTACCTCCATAACTTGCTACATTTGCACACACTGTATATATATTTTCTGTTGTATTTTTGACTTTATGTTTTGTTTTACCCCATATGTAACTCTGTGTTGTTGTTTTTATCGCACTGCTTTGCTTTATCTTGGCCAGGTCGCAGTTGTAAATGAGAACTTGTTCTCAACTGGCTTACCTGGTTAAATAAAGGTGAAATAGAAAATTAAAAAATTGACCCCATGACTGGTGTCTGGGGTACTTGCTCATTAAGGGCCGGTTTCCCGGCACAGATTAAGCCTCTAAAATTGCCAGTGTAGAAATGTCTGACAATAGCCCATGTGTAGCCTACAATGTGTATTCCATTTTATTCACACTTCATAGACAATCAACCAATTAGAATTTGTTTGGTGACAACAATATTACAGACAAGACAATTGTAGGCTATAACATTTGACACAACATTACAGTAACATCTAGATAAATACATTAGCTATATTGTCACAAGTAGGATATTTCATTTATTTATGTTAGAAATGTGGATCATATGTAGGCCTATGTAATGAGATTGTAAGGATAAAGATGTATTAATGCTCTAAATAGTCATCCACCCTAAATTGTAAACATGCACTGATAATAACCAATGATAGTTGGTAACATCAACCATTTATGAGCATGTAGTGCCTTTTGCTTCCAAAAAAAACAGAAGGCTGTCTCCCACAATGCTTTAGTTCCGACTTCAAGTTGCAGTTGGTGAGGGTCAACTGCAGAAATTTCCAGTCGACTGCAGTCGAAAGTTCATGACCTTTGATCACATGGTTGTGCAGGTCATGCAGTCGACATGTCATCGCAAATCTGACATATACCCATAATGCAACACACTTTGAAAGGCGGTGACCAACGTTGGTCAACGTCTTGACAAAAGTGATCTGCTCGAACGCGCCCAATATTGTTTATAGATAAAGTCAGAATTTACCCATGATACATCACGGTTTGGATGCTCTCGAACACGGCCATTGGTTTGACCCAGAGGAAGATATTCGGTTTGACTCCTTTACACTAGATGTCGCTGTGAAATTTCAAACCAACTCTTTCGATAAACAACTTCCTGTGCACAGACGGCGATACGACGCGGCTACCACTTTTGTAATTTGATTTTGCTAGTTACTGTTCTTTTGTAGTTGCTTTGTTATTTCGAACCCAAGACTGAAATACAGTTAACGTAATCACCGTAAATGTTGAGCATTTTGTCTGTTTGGGGAATGCTTTTGCTGTTGGCAAACTGTTGAGTGCTGTTTGCTAACGTTAGCTAGCTAGGCTTCGTCAACGTGCTCTTGTGTAGGAAGGCAGCACAAACTCCCCAAGATTTTGTCAATGCATCTTAGTAATTTGATTTATTGATTAGGGACTTGGCTATTGTTGGTCAGCAAATTGCTAGGTACAGTAGTTTTACACTTTGCCTCATTAGCTATAGCGATTGAGGTGTTTTACTATCAAGTTATCATTCATTCATTTATCTGTGTATGTCTTGTCTATTCCAGGTCAGTATCATTGTGGTAAACAGTGGGACCAGACATAAGGACTAGAAATGTCTGACGATGAAGAAGCTCCGCTGGTGAAGAAGACCAGGATCTTCTATGGCAGTTTGGAGGAGAAGGAGAGGGAGAGGCTGGGACGAGAGGCCTCTGGGTCAGGCAAAGATTCTGTCAAAGCAGGAATCGAGGCTGGCAACATTAACATCTCCAGCGGTTAGTATACCAACCACAAACTGTCAACAAACACAAATCTGTATTTGAAAACAATTATGAAAAGTTTGTGGCGGTATCATCTAACTTATTATCTCCTCTCCCCTCAGGTGAGTCCCTTGAGCTTGAGGAACGTGTGAGTGAGCGCCAGTCTGAGGTATTGGCAGATTTTGAGCGCAGAAAGAGAGCGAGACAAATCACAGTATCCACAGATGATGCAGAGGTCAAAGCCTGCTTACGGGCCCTCAGGGAACCAATCACACTGTTTGGGGAGGGGCCTGCTGAGAGACGAGAGAGGTGAGGGACACAAGCATGGCTCTGTCCACCCCTTCTAATATTTGAATGTGTGAATGAACAATCCACACATCTGTGACCCTTTGCTGATGCTTTTACAACATGTTAACTCGCCAATTAAAACAGCAGTTTTGAAGAATTGCCTTAATGCTTTAACACACTGTATCGATAGTTATATTTTACTTGCATTATGTCCATCTTTACTCACAATCTCTCTTCCCCTCTCCCTGCTCAATTTGTACTTGCTCTCTTTTCCAGGCTAAGGAATATCCTCTCTGTAGTGGGTCCAGATGCATTGAAGAAATCTAAGAAGGATGATGAGAAATCCAAACGCTCCCAAGAGGAGGTATGATATGTGGCTTGACTCTCCTATATCTTTCTCTCACTACTACAACTTTTACAGTCAGTATTCATTCAATATGGAGATACACACATTTTATATATTCTCCTGTCCCCCTCTTTCAGTGTCAGCAGACGTGGTACCATGAGGGACCGACCACTCTTAAGGAGGCAAGGCTCTGGTTGGCCAGATACTCTCTGCCAAGGTACAGCTTTATTCTAATGTTGGACCATAGTTACCATGATGACAATGATAGTTTCAAAGGTTGTCTTAGAAAACTGAAGGGAATTGGTTTTTCAACAAAATTATATTCATAAAAACATGTGTGATGTCTCAACAGGGCCGTGAAAAGGTTAGAAGCCGCCAGAGCTCACAGGGAGATCCCAGAATCTACACGAACAGTCCGAACACAAGAACTTCACAAGACGCTCAGGGTACGTCCTCCATCAGTCTCCAAAAGCATGAAAGGACCTGTCTTGTTTGTGAAAAACAGTTGTAGAATGACATGATTTCCTCTGCCTATCCAGAACCTGAATAACTTCTGCAGTCAGATTGGTGACGACAGGCCTATATCCTTTTGCCAGTTCAGCCCCAACTCCAAAATGCTGGTGACTGCATCTTGGTGAGTCCCCTCTCTCAGTGCACCGCACAGGCAGCAGTGAGCAATGTTACATGCACACAATAATACGATTATTATGGATAGTCCGATTTAATATAGTAGTTTGTTTAAAATGTTTACGTACTTTGCAAGGAGAACGATGTCCCTAATAATCATGTTTACATGGAAATCAGGCTACTGATGGAACATTTGATGAATGCAGAAAATCGGCAATCAAAATAAACTTTCTACCACAGTGACCATTTTTGATTCTGAGTTTGGACATATAACGTTTGTATGTGAACTCTTTCTAAGATGCATACTTTCAGTTTTTCCGAACTCACTTCACTCTCGCATAAGAGGGAGGCTTGCGCTAGCCTGTGCTGGCAAATGCGCAGATCAAATACATAGCTGGAACGCTGATTAAGCTGTTTACGTGTCCTAATAATTCAAACGATTTTTCAGAAAATCAGGTGTTTTAATCGGCGTATGCTTATTTAGATTTTGACTTTACGCCAGATATGCATAGTAAAGTGTTTACATTAGAATTTCTATACTCAGCCTACTGCCGTAATTGGTTTACTATCAAATTATTAGTGTGCATGTAAACGTACTGAATGACTTTGGGTGTGTTTTGTATTTAAAATGTTGCTATCAAAAAGGTATGTGTGACTTTTCCCTCAGTCTTCCTGACTTGTTTTTCTCTCTAGGAGTGGCCTGTGTAAACTGTGGAATGCTCCTGACTGTACCCTTGTCCGTACCCTTCGGGGTAAGAAGAATCTCTTATTTTCCTCAATCCTTTTCCCCCTTCTTTGCAATTACTCTTTGCTTGGGCTACTGAAGTCTGTAATAATTCTGAAGTAAAATAAAAGTATTTCCAAACCTTATACAGTGAGGGGGAAAAAGTATTTGATCCCCTGCTGATTTTGTACGTTTGCCCACTGACAAAGACATGATCAGTCTATAATTTTAATGGTAGGTTTATTTAAACAGTGAGAGACAGAATAACAACAAAAAAATCCAGAAAAACCCATGTCAAAAATGTTATAAATTGATTTGCATTTTAATGAGGGAAATAAGTATTTGACCCCTCTGCAAAACATGACTTAGTACTTGGTGGCAAAACCCTTGTTGGCAATCACAGAGGTCAGATGTTTCTTGTAGTTGGACACCAGGTTTGCACACATCTCAGGAGGGATTTTGTCCCACTCCTCTTTGCAGATCTTCTCCAAGTCATTAAGGTTTCGAGCCTGACGTTTGGCAACTCGAACCTTCAGCTCCCTCCACAGATTTTCTATGGGATTAAGGTCTGGAGACTGGCTAGGCCACTCCAGGACCTTAATGTGCTTCTTGAGCCACTCCTTTGTTGCCTTGGCTGTGTGTTTTGGGTCATTGTCATGCTGGAATACCCATCCATGACCCATTTTCAATGCCCTGGCTGAGGGAAGGAGGTTCTCACCCAAGATTTGACGGTACATGGCCCCGTCCATCGTCCCTTTGATGCGGTGAAGTTGTCCTGTCCCCTTAGCAGAAAAACACCCCCAAAGCATAATGTTTCCACCTCCATGTTTGACGGTGGGGATGGTGTTCTTGGGGTCATAGGCAGCATTCCTCCTCCTCCAAACACGTTGAGTTGATGCCAAAGAGCTTGATTCTGGTCTCATCTGACCACAACACTTTCACCCAGTTCTCCTCTGAATCATTCAGATGTTCATTGGAAAACTTCAGACGGGCATGTATATGTGCTTTCTTGAGCAGGGGGACCTTGTGGGTGCTGCAGGATTTCAGTCCTTCACGGCGTAGTGTGTTACCAATTGTTTTCTTGGTGACTATGGTCCCAGCTGTCTTGAGATCATTGACAAGATCCTCCCGTGTAGTTCTGGGCTGATTCCTCACCGTTCTCATGATCATTGCAACTCCACGAGGTGAGGTCTTGCATGGAGTCCCAGGCCGAGGGAGATTGACAGTTATTTTATGTTTCTTCCATTTGCGAATAATCGCACCAACTGTTGTCACCTTCTCACCAAGCTGCTTGGCGATGGTCTTGTAGCCCATTCCAGCCTTGTGTAGGTCTACAATCTTGTTCATGACATCCTTGGAGAGCTCTTTGGTCTTGGCCATGGTGGAGAGTTTGGAATCTGATTGATTGATTGCTTCTGTGGACAGGTGTCTTTTATACAGGTAACAAGCTGAGATTAGGAGTGTGCTCCTAATCTCAGCTCGTTACCTGTATAAAAGACACCTGGGAGCCAGAAATCTTTCTGATAGAGAGGGGGTCAAATACTTATTTCCCTCAATAAAATGCAAATCAATGTATAACATTTTTGACATGTGTTTTTCAGGATTTATTTGTGCATCCTTATCATCTTGTGTTGTTCTCTTTCCCTCCCTTCAGGCCACAACACCCACGTGGGGGCCATCTGTTTCCATCCTCAGGCCACTCTGACTCTGGACGACTCTGATGTTAACATGGCCTCCTGTGCTGCCGACGGCTCCGTCAAACTCTGGAGTCTGGACAGGTCTGCTCTGGTTGCTATCATACTGTGTGTCTGTCTTTATCTCCATCTGTCAAATAAGGGAGACTACCTAATGGTTAATAAAATATTATTCAGGAAAAAAGGGTGAGGGGTCGACAAAAGCAGTGTAGGTTTTTCCCAAATGTTCGTCAGGTATCATCATAAACCGTAGCTGAGGTTGTGGAGTTAGTTGTGAAATGAATGGTGGCGATTTAAAATGCATGTCGATGTTTTGTGACCATGGTGACCCCTCTCTTTACAGTGATGTACCTGTAGCTGACATCGAGGGCCACTCCATGAGGGTGGCAAGAGTAGCCTGGCACCCCTCTGGAAGGTTCCTGGGCACCACCTGGTGGGTGAATTTATTCTGAAGCATTATTTAACCCCGGCACGTCAGTTGAGAACTCCAGGCAATACAATAAAAACGAAACATGATCACTTGTACCAAATGTCTCAACCATAGAAATAGATCAATCGTACTCTGGCCAGACTTGAGTTGTTCAAATTGAATCTGAAGTGGGGCTTAATCCTCTCTCCCCTCTCCTTGGCAGTTATGATAATTCATGGAGGCTGTGGGACCTGGAGGCCCAGGAGGAGATCCTGCACCAAGAGGGACACAGTAAAGGAGTCCATGACATGCAATTCCACCCTGATGGATCTCTGGCAGCTACTGGGTAAGATCTCACTGGATATGCTATGAAAGTCAATGTCAGTTGACTAGTCAATGTCATTGAAAGTCAATGTCAGTTGAAAGTCAATGTCCTCTGTAGCTCAGCTGGTAGAGCACGGCGCTTGTAACGCCAAGGTAGTGGGTTCGATCCCCGGGACCACCCATACACAAAAAATGTATGCACGCATGACTGTAAGTCGCTTTGGATAAAAGCGTCTGCTAAATGGCATATTATTATATTATTATTGTCAATATTTGTTTACAATACGTCATTATTGGAGATACTGTTGAATATATCCCTGAAGCGTAATTAATTTCTGTGTTCTCTTTTGGTTTTCCCTGCACATGCTGTTGCAATGGATGTTGCCAGCAAATCTAGCAAATGGCGGGTGACTTTTGTAGAGTATTAACCCATTATTTTTTACAACAAACCTTGGCTTCAGATAACTGTGATCTCAGTGCCCTCCCCAAAACTAAGATATTATCTAGAAAAGGCTTTAATCAACCCCGTAATTGAAGTGCCGTCAGGTCATAGAGCAGATCTAGATTAGCCTATTAAAGGGAGTGGTCGCTATAGTAAAACAATGGTCTGATTTAATAGTCTGTTTTAATGAAGGCTAGTAATGTCCACCCAGTTATCTCAATTAGAGGCTTGGCAGAACAAGAGCCTCTCAGTGGCTGGCTTGGTCTGAATCATACAGGGATGTTCCCTTCATCTCCCTTCGTCATAATAACATGCTGCCTTACACACACACACACACTACTCTTTCAGTGCACATTGATCTCATGCATATAATCAACTCAATCTACTACCTGAACAATTTGGAGGACTGAGAAGGTTTAGCAGCTCGTTCTGTGCTGTTATAACTGGTTATAACCTCCTAAATGGAAATGAAGGCAGATGCGACAAACCGGCTACATGTGACACATTAGAGCTGACGTTGTGTTTGTGTACAGATGTATCTTTTTGTTTGTTTTAAAGCATCTTGACTGGTGCAATTCAGCACAGAATGATTTACAGTAGAAAGAATGACAGATCCCTATTTAGCCCTCATCATCTGTACTGTTGGTTGAATCCTAGTTTGCTTCACTACACAATATTCATCTCTCTTTCTCAGGGGTCTGGATTCATTTGGGCGTATTTGGGACCTTCGCACCGGGCGCTGTGTGATGTTCCTGGAGGGCCACCTCAAAGAGATCTACAGCATCGACTTCTCTCCCAACGGGTAAATGACATGGAAGATACTGTGTTATTCATATCTTATGGATAGGGCCAGATATTCCTGAACATGTGATCTAGAACTACAGCCCAGAGTTATTCAATGGTGAAGAAGAACTCCTGGCCCTACTTATTGATGATGATAAGCAGGAGGGTGTTTATAGGTCCACTAATGAAACCATCTTCTCCTCCGTTTAGCTACCACGCAGCAACAGGAAGTGGGGATAACACCTGTAAGGTGTGGGACCTTCGTCGCAGGAAGTGCATCTACACCATCCCCTCCCATCAGAACCTGGTGTCCTCTGTCAAATTCCAGCGTGAGTTTCTCCAGGTCCCAGAGGCCTCCTTTAATTAAGCAATTGAGTGATCACAGGGTTGAAAGTTCTCCGTCACTGCGACGGATTTCCGTCATATGGATGACACATTAGGTTAGAATGTCTAAAACTAGATAGAAAGTATGTAGAAATGATAATGGACCTATACATTTTCAAATAACTGCCCTTTTTCTGGCCCGCAAATCGATTTTGACAAACAAATCAGACATAAAAACATATGTGCAGCCCTACGTTGAATTTTGAAATTCCAAATGTGGCCCTCAAGCCAAAAAGTTTAGAGATCGACTTTAGTTTCAGCCATGGGATTTTTTTTGCAACAGCTCAATCTATCACACACACTTTTGGAGGACTGAGAAAGTTTAGCGGCTTGTTCTGTGCTGTTATAACTGGTTATAACCTCCTAAATGGAAAATAAGGCAGATGCAATAACCGGCTCTATAAGACACTTAAGAACTGATGTTGTGTTTGTGAACATAATTTTGGACTTTTAATAACAATGTCTTAACCTTTCAAAAAGTCTGAACTCTAAGTCTAGCTGGATAAAAAAAGCAGTTCATATGCAGAGTTTGAGTTGTATCTTTCTGTTGCAATATTTCTGTGTTCACATTTCCCTCCATCAATCTCCCTCTCTTAGCCAATAATGGTCACTTCCTCCTGACCGGGGCCTATGACAACACAGCCAAGGTGTGGACCCACCCGGGCTGGTCCCCCCTGAAGACCCTGGCGGGCCACGAGGGCAAGGTGATGGGCGTGGACATGTCCCCTGACGGACAGCTCATCGCCACCTGCTCCTACGACCGCACCTTCAAGCTCTGGATGTCAGAGTGAGGAGGAGAGGAAGGACCACCCATAGAAATACCCATAGAACCCATAGAAATAGAATGACTTTCTATGGTACTAACTGTAACCATACCTGTACTACCATAGAAATAGAATGACATTCTATTTCTATGGTAATACCTGACTGTCATTCCATGCAAATAGAAGAATGTTGAACCAAGATCTGCAAAAAATTAACTTCTCGATTGATTGATTAATCTGAACATCCTAAATATTCTGAATTTGTCTGATTGACATTTAGTAGATGGTTCAATTATTATTGAACAACAACATTTGAGGCTGTTGATGTTGTCTACAACTTTGAAGTTGTGGACATACCTTCTGTCCTTTCTCCCAGATTCTTATTTTTTTTTTTTTATAACATTGTTTTAGGTGATTTTTAAACACAATGAGTCATTTGGGGTCAGAAGTTGATCCAATTGCCATTTGTTTTGGTTTTTAATAAAAACAAACTCCATAATATCTTTCATTATTTTACACTTCCACATGACAAAATGGTTACATACATACATTAAACACACTTAGAAATGATACTATAACTCAAAAAGGTGTGCATATAATGATACTTTCAACAGTTGACTGTTCCACAAGGTACCAATAGGCCATATGTCCAGTTGCTTATTTGAAAGGAGGCAGCCGAGGATTCTTTGGGTTGTAGGCAAGCTCAAAATGGAGGTCCTTATCAAGCATCCCATTTTGAGGGCTGAAACATTCTTTCTCCTATGAGTCTTCAAAACAAATCATACACAGACGGTGTGTCTTTGTAAAACGATACCGACACAATGTTGTCCCCCACACAACTTTGTCTCCTGACCAAATAAGGCCTGGAGTTTTTCTAGGTCAGGCAGTCAGGCCCTAGGGTTTTCCACTTTGTAGCCTTGGAAGCCCAGGCGTCCCTATAATCAGCTGCAGGAGGTACTGTAATGGGGAAAACTCTTGGCCAGATGCTTTAATCAACTCCTGTCATTCATACATGACTTAGCAGCACCACCAGCAGCAGAAGAAGCGCCTGCAGCAGGGGCTCCTGTGAAAGCGAGGCTCAGCCAGTCCTCCATGATTCCAGGTGGCCTGAGGCTGCTCTATGATGGAATGCTTCCCAAAAGAGGGCTTGTGCTCGAGCTGGGTGCCTAGTTCTCTTCCTCCCTGCCGGGGGCTGGACCTCTGGTTTTCCATCTCGGCCTTGACCCCCAGGAAGGCTGCTAGGTCCAGGTCCAGGGCTGTAGCACCCCCGCGTGGGAGAGGGGTGTTCTGCCGACACTGTGGACAGGGGATCCACATCTGCTGGGAGTAGAAGAGAGGGCAGGGTAAGGGTTGTCACTTGGGACACATGTTAGTGTCAAACTGAACACACCTCTTTTAGGTGGTCTAACCGTTCTGACTGTTGTGTTCAATACAGAATCCCTCCCTAGAAAAGTATCTTGATGCAATCCATCACTCTGCAGCTTTGGTCATCATAAAATTAGTTTGAGATGATGCGTATTGGCTGATCTTCAACAAATTAGTGTTCCTTTTCACGAAGGGAACAAGTGAGCTATAGTTTGCCAAATTACTGCACGTTTTGGGACAAGGCCCAGTCTGTTTGAATAATTCTGGAAGTGGTCCAAAAATATTGAATATCATATCAAATATCTTTTACAGTTTAACTAGCATATCTTAGTCCATTGAGATAGATCCTGCCTCTGTGTGAGTCTGGTGGGACCGGAGTCGTGACAGTCAGTCAGACCCACCTGCTCATTGAGGATGGTGTCGAGTCGTCTCAGGCAGGCCTGGCAGAAGGTGTGGCCGCAGTAGAGCTTGCGTGGCAGCCTCTCAGTCAGGTTGAAGGCACAGTAGCAGATGATACAGTCCAGTTTACGGCTGTCTCTGGATGGCTGAACTCCTCCGGCCTCCACACCGCCCTCTACCGGGGGATCTACAGGGGCCTCTGCTAGGGCCTCTGGGGCAGGAACGTCTGGGGCATCAGGAACTGGGGCTTCCTCCTCCTCATCCATCCTGTACAGGAGAACAGATTATGAATGGCGCTTATTGCTATGGCCCAGAGTTTTTCCTGGTTAGTTTGGATTCTCAAGAAAAACTCAGGGTCCTTTAGTGACATTACTACTACTTTATAGTTAGCATTTCAAATAATCAAACATGCATGCATCGTTCCAGTTGATTAATACAAAGAGAGAGGAAAATAGAGGAATGGAATTTATAATAAATTTAGACTGAAGAAAATAATTGAGACCCAGATGTTTGATGTCAGCTGTGTACTTCTGTTACAACATTCTCTGTCCGTTCAGTCAGTTGTGGGATGATACAACACAACAGGTTGGTTAATACTCCTGTAAGCAGAGACACAGATATCTATTTACTGGCTGAAACTATGTCACTGAAAAGGGGAGATGGTTATCATGATGTGCTAGGTGCTTCTCCCTTTCTGCTGTGTCTGGAACTACTAATAATTAATTGAAACATTCATACTATTTTAAGTATTTTTAAACTCATAGCTAACAATCTGTTAGAAATGTTCTCGTATTCAATACATTTGGACATATCAGATCAACTAATTGAGAAACATTTGTTATAAAACCAAATTTGTCAGTCTCACTCAGATCTTCTATACTACCTGTTGAAGGAAAACTGTCCTCAACCAAAAGCATGCCTAACAGAACTGAAAACCCCCATAACAAAACATGACATACCATCTAGTTTGTCCTCCAAACCCCCTAAAGGTCCTTGGTAGTTCTCTGGAGTTCTGCCATGGCTTCTGTTTTCAAAGCAACCTCCTTCCCGGGACCAGTCCAGTGTATTATTCCTTTACTGTTTTTCATTATGAAAAACGAATGACAAACTAATGCTACACTACTGATGTACATTATAGGATCAGATAGTAGAGAGAGAATCTTGTTGCCTAGTCCCTGTGTATCTGTAGTACAGACCCCTGGAGGGTAGGTCCTCCTCCCTTTATCTACCCTTCTGCTCTTCCACAGAAACTACTCTCGTCTCTAATGAAGGGCAAACAACGTGAGCCTGCAGCAGCTCGTCAGGCCCTTTAATATTTCAGGCTGCCCTTCCCTGTAAACTCACACTCATAGGCCTGTCAATGGAGCGGGTTACATATTAAAGAGGCCACAGAGAACAGTGGGGTTCTCAGGGGGAGAGGGAGCTTATTATCCTCATCTATGGGGCCGATGGGATGGGCCCTCGGCCTCTCTGCCCTAGCATGTATATAATCAAACACACATATGCACAGGTGTGAGTGTCCACACAAACAGATGCAAACACGTGTGCGCTAACACACATACGTGCACTGCACTCAAACAGACACACACACTGGGAGCTGGTTGTGTCACTAGTCCATTCCTCTCTTTTCCACCTCCTACTTCGTG
Source organism: Coregonus lavaretus (assembly GCF_964263955.1). NCBI lineage: Eukaryota > Metazoa > Chordata > Actinopteri > Salmoniformes > Salmonidae > Coregonus > Coregonus lavaretus. The sequence goes on from NC_140011.1 coordinate 15,184,098, forward strand.
TTGTGAGTATCCCAACAGTCTGACCAGGTGAAAGGCGACCCAGGCTCACGTTCCTGTATGGAGGGAGCAGGCAGCAGATCAGCTTACACTGGCAACAATAGACAAGCAGAAACCCTACACTCTCCATCCACCAGCACTCACAGGAGCCAGTTGTCAGCACTGTGTGTTGGCCCATAAGACCCAGTCACCCAGGGCCCATAAGCAAAATACTGTAGGTATCCTAAAGTAACCTTTACAATGTGACATTGCCTTGTCCAGGTTGAAGATTACCCTAGCCCCCATTAGTCTTTTCTCCCAGCAATCCACATTTAGATCTGAAGAGACTGGATAAGTGTAAGCAATTATATGGTGATGGACTTAATGGAACTTAAACCTATCCAGTTCCTAGTGATCTGAAAACACCAAAGTGTTAGGGGCTGGAACAAGGAACCAATGGTTGTTTCAATTAGGTTACCCTCTTGTCTATGCTGTAAACTCCCTTCTTGTCTATGTTTTTTAAACTTTAGGTTTGTTCATAATCAATGTACAATATAGTACAAAGCATTGTTTAATTGCAGGCTTGAGGATTGTTGTAAATGGATGGCATGAAAAAAAAACAGTGCTTGGTATGTTGGTGTTGAGACACTAGATGGTAGCAAAGATTAGATAGACAGCCAGAGATATAAATTGCAAGCCAAATCCACAGCATGTTCAGGGGTGTAGGCGGGCGGTTGAGTTGAGTGGAAGATGACTGCCACAAATGGACTGTCTACACAAAGACTGACCATTGCAACATATGATTGAGGGAAGTTACTGTTGTGTGTTCCTTGCTTGTGACCGTAAAACAGGTCTATGAAAGATGAGTAAAGGATGAAAACAGCTGATTCTTATCTTAATCTTCAGAAGATTTCCCCGTCTCTCTGAACTTCTGTAGAAGTTTCAGTTTTCACCAAGCTATCCCAGAGATTATATTGTAGGTATTTTATTAGCTTACTGTAGGTTATTGTTGTAGATTAAATTGGGATTTTTTTTATAGTGGAACAGTCCTTGAAATAACAGAAAAATAATTAATTTCCACTATATACTGTCTCCTATGTGATGGAAATACATTGTAGTTGATTTTATATATATAGTTTCACTGAAGCCTCTTTGTTCAATCCTACAAAGTAATAGCCTAATAGCACTGTTAATGTTTGATAGACGGTCACATCCAAAATGAGTGACACCCTTGATAAAGATGAGCAAAAAAATACTGTATAAAATAAATAATACAAATACTTAGCTATATTGCATGCTCAATTTTATTTTATACTTATACAATTGTTCAGAGAAATACATTTTGTTTAACAAGTAATACAAAAAAACTCAAAAAGATACAGTGCCTTGCAAAAGTATTCATCCCCGTTGCCATTTTTCCTATTTTGTTGCATTACAACCTGTAATTTAAATAGATTTTTATTTGGATTTCATGTAATGGACATACACAAAATAGTCAAAATTGGTAAAGTGAAATGAAAAAAATTACTTTAAAGATTCTAAAAAATAAATAAACGAAAAGTGGTGCGTGCATACAGTGAGGGAAAAAAGTATTTGATCCCCTGCTGATTTTGTACGTTTGCCCACTGACAAAGAAATGATCAGTCTATAATTTTAATGGTAGGTTTATTTGAACAATGTGAGACAGAATAACAACAACAAAATCCAGAAAAACGCATGTCAAAATTTTTATAAACTGATTTGCATTTTAATGAGGGAAATAAGTATTTGACCCCCTCTCAATCAGAAAGATTTCTGGCTCCCAGGTGTCTTTTATACAGGTAATGAGCTGAGATTAGGAGCACACTCTTAAAGGGAGTGCTCCTAATCTCAGCTTGTTACCTGTATAAAAGACACCTGTCCACAGAAGCAATCAATCAATCAGATTCCAAACTCTCCACCATGGCCAAGACCAAAGAGCTCTCCAAGGATGTCAGGGACAAGATTGTAGACCTACACAAGGCTGGAATGGGCTACTAGACCATCGCCAAGCAGCTTGGTGAGAAGGTGACAACAGTTGGTGCGATTATTCGCAAATGGAAGAAACATAAAATAACTGTCAATCTCCCTCGGCCTGGGGCTCCATGCAAGACCTCACCTCGTGGAGTTGCAATGATCATGAGAACGGTGAGGAATCAGCCCAGAACTACACAGGAGGATCTTGTCAATGATCTCAAGGCAGCTGGGACCATAGTCACCAAGAAAACAATTGGTAACACACTACGCCGTGAAGGACTGAAATCCTGCAGCGCCCGCAAGGTCCCCCTGCTCAAGAAAGCACATATACATGCCCGTCTGAAGTTTGCCAATGAACATCTGAATGATTCAAAGGAGAACTGGGTGAAAGTGTTGTGGTCAGATGAGACCAAAATGGAGCTCTTTGGCATCAACTCAACTCACCGTGTTTGGAGGAGGAGGAATACTGCCTATGACCCCAAGAACACCATCCCCACCGTCAAACATGGAGGTGGAAACATTATGCGTTGGGGGTGTTTTTCTGCTAAGGGGACAGGACAACTTCACCGCATCAAAGGGACGATGGACGGGGCCATGTACCGTCAAATCTTGGGTGAGAACCTCATTCCCTCAGCCAGGGCATTGAAAATGGGTCGTGGATGGGTATTCCAGCATGACAATGACCCAAAACACATGGCCAAGGCAACAAAGGAGTGGCTCAAGAAGAAGCACATTAAGGTCCTGGAGTGGCCTAGCCAGTCTCCAGACCTTAATCCCATAGAAAATCTGTGGAGGGAGCTGAAGGTTTGTGTTGCCAAACGTCAGCCTCGAAACCTTAATGACTTGGAGAAGATCTGCAAAGAGGAGTGGGACAAAATCCCTCCTGAGATGTGTGCAAACCTGGTGGCTAACTACAAGAAACGTCTGACCTCTGTGATTGCCAACAAGGGATTTGCCACCAAGTACTATGTCATGTTTTGCAGAGGGGTCAAATACTTATTTCCCTCATTAAAATGCAAATCAATTTATAACATTTTTGACATGTGTTTTTCTGGATTTTGTTGTTGTTATTCTGTCTCTCACTGTTCAAATAAACCTACCATTAAAATTATAGACAGATCATTTAACTTTTTTCCCTCACTGTATGTATTCAACCCTTTGCTATGAAGCCCCTAAATAAGATCTGGTGCAACCAATTACCTTCAGAAGTAACATAATTAGTTAAATAAAGTCCACCTGTGTGCAATCTAAGTGTCACATGATCTCAGTATATATACACCTGTTCTGAAAGGCCCCAGAGTCTGCAACACCACTAAGCAAGGGGCACCACCAAGCAAGTGGCACCATGAAGACCAAGGAGCTCTCCAAACAGGTCAGTGACAAAGTTGTGGAGAAGTACAGAACAGGGTTTGGTTATAAAAAAATATCAGAAACTTTGAACATCCCACAGAGCACCATTAAATCCATTATTTAAAAATTGAAAGAATATGGCACCACAACAAACCTGCCAAGTGAGGGCTGCCCACCAAAACGCAAGGACCAGGCAAGGAGGGCATTAATCAGAGAGGCAACAAAGAGACCAAATATAACCCTGAAGGAGCTGCAAAGCTCCACAGCGGAGATTGGAGTATCTGTCCATAGGACCACTTCAAGCCGTACACTCACAGAGTTGGGCTTTACGGAAGAGTGGCCAGAAAAAAGCCATTGCTTAAAGAAAAAAATTAGCAAACACGTTTGGTGTTCGCCAAAAGGCATGTGGGAGACTCCCCAAACATATGGAAGAAGGTACTCTGGTCAGATGAGACTAAAATTGAGCTTTTTGGCCATCAAGGAAAATGCTATGTCTGGCGCAAACCAAACATCTCTCATCACCCCGAGAACACCTCAAGTTTTCTGTTTCCCAAGCCACTGTAGGTGTAAAAAGTATTGGCACCCATGTTTTCAATACTCCAGCACCCTCCCCTTTCGAGGATAAGGGCAATGAGCCTTTTTCTAAAATGTTTTATGAGATTGGAGAACACATTGGGAGGGATCTTAGACCATTCCTCCATACAGAATCTTTCCAGATCCTTGATATCCTTCAGTCTGCGCTTATGGACTGCCCTCTTCAATTCAAACCGCTGGTTTTTATAGGGTTACTGTTGTTTTTGAGATAGCATTGCAAAATGTAGATTTTGTGGGCAATTAACAATTTCTTTGTGGATTTTGATGTGTGTTTGGGGTTATTGTCTTGCTGAAAGATCCACCTGCGGCCAAGTTTCAGCATCCTGGCAGAGACAACCAGGTTTTTGTCTAAAATGTCCTGGTACTTGGTAAAGCTCATTATGCCTTTGACCTTAACAAGGGCCCAAGGACCAGTGGAAGGAAAACAGCCCCATAACATCAAATATCCACCACCTTATTTTACAATAGGTATGAGGTTATTTTCTGCGTATACATCCTTCTTTCGATGCCAAATCCACTACTGGTGTGTGTGTGGTCCAATAGCTCTATTTTCGTGTCATCTGACCATAAACACCAGTTCCAATCCAAGTGCCAATGCCAATGCCGTTTAGCACTCCAGGCATATATATTTGTTGGTTGCGCTTAATTAAAGCTTTTTTTCTGGCAACCCTTCCAAAGAGCCTATTGGCATGGAAGTGGTGTCTAATTGGAGATTTAGAAACTTGGTGACCCCAAGAGGTGACCAAGTTCTGTAATTCTCCAACTGTGGCCCTTGGATTTTTCTTTGCCTCCCGAACCATCTTCCTCACTGTGCGTGGGGACAAGATACACTTGTGTCCAATACCAGGCAGGTTTACTGGCATGGAGCTTCTTAATTGTTGCCCTAATAGTGGTAAGTGGTACAATTGTTTTTTTTGAAGCAATTTTTTTGTACCCATTGCCTGATTTATGAAGGTCAACAAGTATTTGTCTCTTTTTGTTTGTAAGTTCTTTACCTTTTCCCATGGTGATGGATGACGAAGGGATTTTACATGCGTGTTACCAAATTTTTATACCCAAGTGAAACAAGAAGCCATGGAAGGCCACAAAACAGTTCCTTAAGCTGATATTTACATTTACATCATTTAGCAGACGCTCTTATCCAGAGCAACTTATAGTTAGTGAGTGCATACATTTTCATACTGGCCCCCCGTGGGAATCGAACCCACAACCCTGGCGTTGCAAACGCCATGCTCTACCAACTGAGCTACACAGGGGCTTTAAAAAGTAGAATGTTAATTAGAATGTTATTTATAAGAATCTTTAGGGGTGCCAATCATTTTTAACTCCTATCATTTTGAGAAAAAAAACATATTACTTGTTAAGCAAAATCTATTTCTCTGAGCAATTGTATTAGTATAAAATAATATAATTTCCCCATTTGTTGTAACTGTATGTTCAAACAAATGTATACTATACACTTTCACACACATCATTTTTGTTGTTGTTGTATATCGTTGTATTTTACGTATGCAGTGTCCTTCATTGCTGGCTCAGTAACACACATTTTTTATTTAACTTTAGTATCAGGAAATATTCCAAATGTGTGGAAAGCAGCTTTTGTGCTACCATTCCATGAGGGAGGGGATACTGCAACATTTTCTCTCAGCCTCATGGCAAAATGAGTAAAATAGGTGGGGACCTTGCGAAACTGTGCTACGCCACTGATAGAGGACAGGACATTCAAGGTTGACCAGGCTGAGGACGGGGGCCTATGGGCAGAGAGCACCTGAGGCTGGTAGGGCCAGTTATTCCAGTAAGTATCTTGGTGGAGAGACTTGTAAGGCATGCCTGTCATAGAAAACAGACACACCAATGGCCTATCCTGTTCCACTAGCAGGGACTGGGATGGAGATACATCCATATATAGTACACTCTACTCCAGAACACTTACATTTACGTCATTTAGCAGACGCTCTTATCCAGAGCGACTTACAGGAGCAATTAGGGTTAAGTGCCTTGCTCAAGGGCACATCGACTTACGTATGCCTCAAAAATCACAGCCTCTGAAGGAACGTGTGAGCCGGAACAGGTGCATTAACTGTTCTATGACACAAGCTTCCGAGCAATGCACTCAAACCTGTTATTGGGACTCTGACAGCTCACTGAGATGAGGACTATTAAGGGCAGGAATGCATTCCTGTACTCCCACAGGCACAGTAATAAAATGGTCTGTTGTTCACAAGTGACATAGTTAGTGTAAGTGTGAACGAAAGACGGGTAGTAGCTTCATAAATTGAACAAGTCGTGTATTCCACTGTCCTCATAAGTGCAGTATGACATAATGATGATCGTAATTATGATCACTAAATGTGAATGAATGACAGTAGAAATGCTAGATTCAATTTGACCCAGTGATTAAGTTCTTAGTCATGATTTGCATCTGTAACAATTTTTTACAAATGTCTACCTGCACAATGTCTACCTATTATTTTGAAAACATTAAGCATCTACTTCCTGCTCTGAGAAGTACAGCAAGTTCAACCTAAACCGGTTCTGTTGCTGCCGTCACTGTCCTGTGACTGTTACACCTCAACCTCGTCATGGGTAGAAAGAAGAAAGATTTTACTAAGTTACAGTTCATAAAAGGAAATCAGTCAATTGAAATAAATTCATTAGGCCCTAATCTATGGATTTCACATGACTGGGAATACAGATATACGGCTATGTCGTAGCCGGCCGCAACCGGGAGACCCATGGGGCGGCGCACAATTGGCCCAGCGTCGTCCAGGGTAGGGGAGGGAATGGCCGGCAGGGATGTAGCTCAGTTGGTAGAGCATGGCGTTTGCAACGCCAGGGTTGTGGGTTCGATTCCCACGGGGGGCCAGTATGAAAAGAAAAAAAAGAAAAAAAATGCACTCACTAACTAAGTCTCTCTGGATAAGAGCGTCTGCTAAATGACTAAAATGTAAATATACATATGCTGGTCACAGATACCTTTAAAAAAGGTAGGGGCGTGGATCAGAAAACCAGTCAGTCTAGTGTGACCACCATTTGCCTCATGCTGCAGGACACATCTCCTTCGCATAGAGTTGATCAGACTGTTGATTGTGGCCTGTGGAATGTTGGCGGGAACTGGAACATGCTGTCGATCCAGAGCATCCCAAACATTTTCAATGTCTGGTGAGTATCCAGGCCATGGAAGAACTTGGAGATTTTCAGCTTCCTGTAATTGTGTACAGATCCTTGCGACATGGGGCCGTGCATTATCATGCTGAAACATGAGGTGATGGCGGCGGATGATTGGCACGACAATGGGCAGGATCTCGTCACGGCATCTCTGTGCATTCAAATTGCCATCAATAAAATGCAATTGTGTTCATTGTCTGTAGCTTCTGCCTGCCCATACCATAACCCCACCGCCACCATGGGGCACTCTGTTCCCAACGTTAACATCAGGAAACCGCTCGCCCACACGACGCCATACATCCTGTCTGCCATCTGCCCGGTACAGTTGAAACCAGGATTAATCCGTAAAGAGCACACTTCTCCAGCATGCCAGTGGCCACCGAAGGTGAGTATTTGCCCACTGAAGACAGTTACCACGCCGAACTGCAGTCAGGTCAAGACCCTGGTGAGGACGTCGAGCACTCAGATGAGCTTCCCATAGACAGTTTCTGACAGTTTGTGCAGAAATTCTTCGGTTGTGCAAACCCAGAGTTTCATCAGCTGTCCAGGTGGCTGGTCTCAGACCATCCCGCAGGTGAAGAAGCCGGATGTGGAGGTCCTGGACTGGCGTGGTTACAAGTGGTCTGCGGTTGTGAAGCCGGTAGGACGTACTGCCAAATTCTCTAAACCAACATTGGAGGCGGCTTATGGTAGAGAAATGAACATGGCAACAGCTCTGGTGGACATTCCTGCAGTCAGCATGCCAATTGCACGCTCCCTCAAAACTTGAGACATCTGTGGCATTGTGTTGTGTGACAAAACTGCACATTTTAGAGTGACCATTTACTGTTCACAGCACAAGGTGCACCTGTGTAATGATCATGCTGTTTAATCAGCTTTTTGAAATGCCACACCTGTCAGGTGGATGGATTATCTTGGCAAGGAGAAATGCTCACTAACAGGGATGTAAACAAATTTGTGCACATTTTAGAGAAATAAGCTTTTTGTGCGAATGGAACATTTCTGGGATATTTTATTTCAGCTCATGAAACATGGGACCAACACTTTACATGTTGCGTTTATATTTTTGTTCAGTATAGTTAATACCACAGTCCCAATTATCATTCGTACATTCTTTATTTTAACATTTTATTCCACTTTATCATTACAAAAATAAATCATACATAGTGTCGATCTTTGTTATACATTCCTTTAACTCAGTCCTAGTTACAGTATGTGAGCTTTGCTGAGTAGTTGTAGTCCACTGCTGACTGGAGAAAAAAGAACAGTTCATGCAGTGAAGTTCGAACTCATGCACGTGTCCTCATGTAATCCTGTTGGGGGATTAGGGTCTTGAACTAAGAGGGGCTTTCATACATGGAACCAGTTCATGAGGTGACCCTAATATGCTGTACAAGTTTGCTAAAAATTTAATCTAATTTCTAAAAAAAAACAATGCAGAGTTGAATTTCAGTAATAGTTTCACAAGCATAAACTATGGACATACAGTGGTTTTGTGTAACTCATACAAACAAGACGGCATGAGCATGGCCATATTGCATTTCAATCTCATCCAGTCAGGCCTCGCTTTCAGCTCTTTTTGGCCAGGGGGGACAGTGAGGTACTGTCTACCACATACACAGAGCAGAATGGTTGGGGCTGGGGCTGCGGGGGCCTGGTTTCCTGGGACCCAGTCGCACAAAGGCAGCATTGTAAACCATCAGCAGCAGAGCGACCAACCCAGCAGATGGATCAGCAGGACAGAGTGGTGTGTTGTGGTGTGATCTGGGTTGGGAAGACTGGACTCAGCCCATAGAAACTAACCCAGCCTCTGAGCTAGCTGCCCCTCCTCTAGTTCCACCTCCCTGGTGCGGTCAAGTCTGTCCCGGCCATGCCAAAGGCCTAGCATGTCATCTTTGTGACGGGTTGGTTTGATAGAGGAAGTTAAAGGTTGTTGCATACTAATTCCTTGACATTTGTGTACTGTATCAGTTGTCCTACTCTCTACCACTCCCTGAACACTGGCTAATTGCATCATCCACCCAAGAGTGGACTTTTTGACGTCATTCAAACAGACAGATAAGGCATAAAGACATCAGGGTATAAATATTTAACAAAAAAATCCATAGCTAAATATAGCACAGTGTTGTCGACTAGAAGAATGTATGAAAATGTATGCACTCACTAACTAAGTCGCTCTGGATAAGAGCGTCTGCTAAATGACTCAAATGTCAATGTAAGAAAAAAAGCAAGCATACAAAGTCGTAAGTGAAAGGCTTATGTAAAACTTCTGTTTCAAAGGCAGATTCTGCCATAGTGGCTGTGAGCGCATCTTGCATCGAATCCCGAGAAGAATCCCTTTGGAAATTGCATTAAATATAAATGATATCACTGATGAATCCTTAAAAACCTACACGTTTCACCAGTGATGGCTTTGGCTTTTAAACCAGCTGGTAACACCAGATTGGACAGTGTCTTCCGACAGTGTCCCTTGATTGTCTTAGTTCATATACCCAGAATCCTTTGCAGCCGGGCGTTGTTTGACTGTTTCCTGATCTGGGTGGAGGTTGCCAGTTCACTTCCGTCGGCAGCGCAGGCAGCAGGCCCGAGAGCGTCCCACCTCCTCTTCAGTGTCCTCCATCACTGTGTAGGAGGTCTGGGCGTTGTAGCGATGGGGGTTTGAGGCGCCACCATCACCGTCCCCATCCTTGGTTACTTCTGACGGGGCTAGCGACTCCCCGCTGGGTTTGAAGGCGCCGTACGGGTTGAGGGAGGAGTTGCGGTTGCTGTGGGTACTTTCCAGGGCCATGGGGTTAATGATGATTGTGCTGTCCTCTGTAGAACGTAGCTTGGCCCGAGGGATGGTCACGTCTCCATAAGAGCTGTCCAGAGACAGATTCATGATGGCTGGTTCTAGAAGGCTGAGAGGACGAAACACAGGCAGATAGGGTCTGTGACTGTCAATGTCTTAGATCTCAGACTGGTTATTGAGGCTCTGAGACTGATCTGAACATGAAGCTTTGCTGTCACCATTTGTTCTGGTTTCCTCTGGTGACTTGAACTGGTTTTCCAAGAATACTCCTGTAAAAGACATTGAAAAAACAACTATGGTTATAAAGAGAATTCTGAAACTACAAAAGCTCTGGTTTTGTTCTGCTTGACATTCGAGACATTTGGGGAAAAGAGGAGCATCACAATAGAGTAGAATTACACTTAAATGTTTCTTTTTTCCCATTTTCATTCCCTCTGCTTCATAATTTTCCTGCATATTCCTGATCCAAAACTCACTGTAGGATCTTTCTCAATTTAGGGTTTATCCATTAACTCATCTTACTGCTAGAATTGTTCTATCCCATTCTCTTTCCAAATCATTTTCGTATGTCACGTCGAAACTGAAACATGTTGTTTATATGGATCTATTTAAAACACCACCAGTAACAAACACTGATTTTTCATGCTTACCTTTTTAACTTGTGGAGCTCCACAGCAGTCAATATGTATGATATCCCATGTCAATTCCCCTGGTCTTTAGATGGTTCATACAATCCAGTGAGCACTTAAAAAGGTTGAATGGTTGTCTCTTGAAGATCCTTCTAGGTGTACTCCCTGTTTGTGTCTTTATTGGAAAAGGGAGCCACACCTGTAGCGGTGTGTCAGAGTAAGGACTAAGGTGGCCACACACACTCAGGTGAGAGGGAGTGCTGTTGGTCTACCTGGGAGCCACCTGACCCCACCCCTACGAGAACAGAGCAGCCGCCTGAAAACCTGAGAGGGCGGTGACGACTGGCAGCCTCAGTCCTGGAATGTAATTCCTCTCGCTGCTCAACACAGGCGCATTTGTCATGGCGACCAGGTCCCTCTCTTTCTCCCCCTGCCTCTCCTCTCTCTTTGTCTCACAGTATCTCACTCAGTATCTGTAGCTTGCTGCTAAGCTACGCAGCCCATTGCAATATAATGTAACTGGTAAATGAGTGTGACCACTCAAAGCTATAATCACAGGTACAGTATGTCGTTTGTTATTATTAGTCTCTAGTCTTGTGTTTGTTGTATTTGAGACTTGTTGGGTTGCAGGGAGTGTTCTATAAACACCACTCAAGTTAAAACCATGATACTACAGTTAACTTGAACAGGATTGCCGACATAGCTACCGGTATGGGTATTGTTGAATTTAGGTTTAGTTCCAGTGTTACATTTACCTGGTTCCATTTACCTATTTCTTCTACTTTCACCCAGAACCTTTACATTTGTATGCTCAACAAACATTCCTCTTAGCAATGTTTGTTAAATGAATCAAAGTGAACACACACATGCAAATACACACAGTCTTGTCTAACTAACCTTGTGGGGAGACAACTCAGTGCCATTCAAAATCCTATTTTCCCTAACCCAAAAACCTAACCCTAGCTCCTAACCCGAACCCTAAAACTAACCCTAGCTCCTAACCCTAATTCTAACCTTAACCCCCTAGAAATAGCATTTGACCTTGTGGGTCAAATATCCTCAGTTGGTCCCCCACATTCTTTTACTATTCTTGTGGGGACTTCTGGTCCCCACAAGTATAGTTAAACACGACCGCACACACACACACGTGTCATGATTTTGTAAGATAACAATTCTATGGCCCTTTGTTTCCCTCAAGTGGTTTTACTGGTCAATGCTTTTCACTTTACAGCAACTAAGGTTTGGTACTTTTTTTGTGCATTTATGCTATTGAGTATGTTAGTCTACATATATTTCAGTTTTTCACTTTCAGAATTGGTCTCAAATTCTGGGAGCTACACTACAAGTATGTGGACACCTGCTCATCAAACATCTCATTCCAAAATCATGGGCATTAATATGGAGTTGGGCAATTAGGCCTAGCTCGCAGTCTTAGATCCAATTCATCCCAAAGGTGTTCGATGGGATTGAGGTCAGGGCTCTGTGCAGGCCAGTCAAGTTCTTCCACACCGATCGACAAAGCATTTTTGTATGGACCTCGCTTTGTGCACGGGGGCATTGTCATGCTGAAACAGGAAAGGGCCTTCCCCAAACTGTTGCCACAAAGTTGAAAGCACAGAATCGTCTAGAATGCCATTGTATGCTGTAGCTTTAAGATTTCCCTTCAATGGAATTAAGGGGCCTAGCCCAAACCATGAAAAACAGCCCCAGACCATTATTCCACCTCCAAACTTTAGTTGGCACTATGCATTGGGGCAGGCTACGCGCTTCAGCACTTTGCGTTCCCGTTCTGTGAGCTTCTGTGGCCTACCATTTCACGGCTGAGCAGTTGTTGCTTCTAGACATTTCTACTTCAAAATAATAGCACTTACAGTTGACCGGGGCAGTTCTAGCAGGGCAGAAATTTGACTGACTTGTTGGAAAGGTGGCATCCTATGACGGTGCAATGTTGAAAGTCACTTAGCTCTTCAGTAAGGCCATTCTGCTGCCAATGTTTGTCTATGGAGATTGCATGGCTGTGTGCTCGATTTTATACACTGGTCAGCAACAGGTGTGGCTGAAATAGCCGAATTCACTAATTTGAAGGAAGGGGGATCCACACTTGATCCGGGTGTTCACACTTGGTCCCTTTCTGCAAATTTGTGTACTCTGTGCAGTTCACTGAATTTTTTGTGCAGTGTGACCTCTCCAAAGACCCCTAAAAAGAGTGCCCGAAGGGAACCGAACTGAGACCATCTTGAGGTGATCAGAGTTCAGCTTGCTTGAATTCTGCAGTCTGGTTCCCTTTTTTAGCACACTGAACAAAGCTCCCCAGGTTCTCGTCATTATTCCCGCACCACACACTAGACTACTGCAACACTGTTTCCCCTGCCATAAACCCTCACACTAGACTACTGCAACACTGTTTCCCCTGCCATAAACCCTCACACTAGACTACTGCAACACTGTTTCCCCTGCCATAAACCCTCACACTAGACTACTGCAACACTGTTTCCCCTGCCATAAACCCACACACTAGACTACTGCAACACTGTTTCCCCTGCCATAACCCCTCACACTAGACTACTGCAACACTGTTTCCCCTGCCATAACCCCTCACACTAGACTACTGCAACACTGTTTCCCCTGCCATAAACCCTCACACTAGACTACTGCAACACTGTTTCCCCTGCCATAAACCCTCACACTAGACTACTGCAACACTGTTTCCCCTGCCATAACCCCTCACACTAGACTACTGCAACACTGTTTCCCCTGCCATAACCCCTCACACTAGACTACTGCAACACCGTTTCCCCTGCCATAAACCCTCACACTCGTGCCACAAGAGAGAGATGTGCAGGTTCACAGAAAAAAAGTGTGCAGTTTTGGGATATTGATTAGCGATTGGAGTTTTTAGTTCAGATTATTTATTTGCAATATGTGATCTATAGGCTAAAAGCTTCATAGGCTGCTTATTCGATAGTGGGGTTTGAATTGTGTGAGAAGACACAATATTTGGTGAGAATCACAACATAGGTACAAAATCAATTCTAGCTCAGTTGGTAGAGCATGGCGCTTGCAACGCCAGGGTTGTGGGTTCGTTTCCCACAGGGGGCCAGTATGAAAAATGTATGCACTAACTGTAAGTCGCTCTGGATAAGAGCGTCTGCTAAATGACTAAAATGTAAAAATGGAAGTAGCCTACATTGGGTGTACAACTTTCAATTACATAATTATTTAAATCTGTAGTTATTATTCTGCTATTTATTCTGTTATCAATAATATTTACATGTTAACAGTATCTTATTACAATTATGTCTCACCTTTTAAGTAAATGCAATCGATTAGCTTTACAATTTAAGTAGGTATATCAAGCTGTCCGTTAACACGATCTGATGGAATGGCTTATCTTGCACTTTGTAAAAACCCAGAGTGCATTGAGTGAATGTTGGAAAAAGACCTTGGTTCCTTTCTAAACATAGCAATGTGAATACAAAGGGGACTCGGACCACTAAATCGGTGAAGTGAACTGGCAAAAGAGTTGAGTCCTCATTCAAAAGCAAGGGCAGTGTGAATACAAAGAGAACAGAGTTATTTTTCTGTTTTACCCCAGAGTTCACTTTAAAGAGGACTGAGATCAGTTCTTTTAAAAGAGGACTGTGAAAACACCCTCACAAACACCGCTCAAGCTCAGATAGCTCAGCCGCCGTTAATCGCACAGGCTAATGGTTGGTATCAGCGGGTGCAGAAGAAATAGAAGAATACATTGCAAAAAAGAAGTCTGTAGCTCAAACACAATGTTTAAAAGGGGTTGGAAGCACTAAAACACACTGGTGTGCCCAGGAGAGCTTAGTGCAAGTTGTTTCACCACACTATTAGTCAGATATTTCTTGATCCTTCTTACTATCAACATTAGGATAGGGGAATCTGATCCTAAACCTGTGGTTTAGGGTAACTTCTACCTCAAGCTAATTTACATACCAGACCATTGCTCCCATTACCCAAACATTTTTCCTTGTTGTTCTCCAATCAAATCACTCCTCTAACATTAATATCGAGCGGGGGTTAGCTCCAGAGATCAACTCTAATCCTGTAATGTGTGAAGTAAATTTTCTCATCACACGCCTACACACATACAAAAACAATTTTTTTAAGAATACGCAAAAATTTATTAGACATGTTTTCTTGCTTCTAAAAAAAATGTGAGATTAAAATCTATGTAGTGTTGAATGAGTCACATGATTCAATTATATTACAATGTACATATAAAAACAAGTATGCAACAGGCAGTGGCCAGGCCAGACCCTGGCATTTTGGTTTCTGTATGCGACACTATTTGTGGAACGATGACGTAGCCAAGGGGTTTGGTGTCACAGGCATCTCCCCGGTCCATCATGTCTGTGACCCCCGCTCGCCATACGCTAGAGGTCAAAGTTCCTTTACCGAGGGGTCAGAGTCAGAGGAGGTCTCTACCCCCTCAAACAGAGCAATAAATAGTTCAGCAGCAGAAACACAAAGCGCCAGAAAGTCCACATTTGTTCAAAGCATTTTTTTTTGAATACATCGAAAAACAATAACCAAAAAACACTGCATTTTTGGCACTACTAGAAAATCTAAACAGAAATACAGAAAAAAATATAGCTTTAAATAGCTCAGCCCTGGGCATCTGAATGTTCCGCCAAGGGTGTCACAGTCGTTAGTATTGATATCAGCATACGTTTTACAGTCTTAACAAAATATTTTAGCCCAACTTATTTTAATATTATCACTGGCAGATACCTTCTAGTTTAACAACTTATTCCAATTCAACCGAACAGCAGAAGACAAAAAGTACCAGTTTGCACATTCTCTCCCATGATCCTACCACCCGTGCTGCACGTAGGCATGGGTTTGTTTTTGTAACGATGGTCAGATAAAAGGTATGGCTCCATTCAGAGGAATACATCAGGATTTAGTCCATTCATGAATTGGGTTAGATTAACACACGTTATAAATCATCATCATCTTCATAGAAATCACTGTAGTCATCACTTCATTATCATATGTTAAACAATGTCTAATCTAAATGTGACATACCCCTTTTAGCAGTCATTTAGGGTTACAGGAGCAGTAAATTGGCAGCAGGCAGCACTACTAGCTACCACTAATGATGATTAATAATGCATGGCTGGGATGGCAGAGATCATACACCATGAGCTTAATACAACAGGGTTGCATTCATTAGGGCACACCGTAGCAAAACGTGTTTTTTTTTTACCAGATACCAAAAATAAGCAGTTCCTATTGGCCCAAGTCCAGGTACTCCTGCCTGGTTTCAGACAGTTTTCTTCTGGCGGGTGCCTAATGAATACGACCCAGACACATTTGACTGGGAGGAATCGTAACAGTATTTACCTCCATGACAGGGAGGGGGGAGGGGAGGTCCACATAATCATCCCAACACAAGCACCTTCTCTGGGGATGGCAGAAGAGGGAGAGCCAGCAGTGCGGACGGAGAGTGTGTGTGAGAGACAGAAGGCATTCAGTATCAGAGTGAAGGAGGGAGGGAAAGAGGAGGAGAAGGAAGGGGGTAGCTGTGTATATCGTCTCTGGTACATTCCTTCGTGGTGTGTTTACTGTAGGTGTGTATATTGTATAGGGAAGCCTGTCCACATGATAGTGGCTGTGTGTGACAGGGGTTACCCTGTGTGTGGCTGTGTCTCGCGGCTCTCTAGCCTGGTCCCAGATCTGTTTGGGATGTATGGCCAACGGTTATAGGAGTTGGGCTACACGGCACTAAGCAGATCTGGGACCAGGCTAGTGCTGCTCGTGTCTGAAACCTCAGAGGAACTCCCCATTGATGAGGAGACCCCTGACAAAAGGCAATATGGGTCAAATGTATCTAAAAAATAATTTTAAAAAATAGGTTAATAAAATGTAACTAATTGCTGTAAACTATCTTGCTTTTGCTGGTCTATCTTACTGTTGTTGGTCTAGGTACTGGTTCTAATCAATTGTCAAAATAAGTAAATAGTTAATTGAAATTAGTCGATGGAATGGGGAGACCCCCTTGTTGGTAAAGCAACAGTGGTGGCTTGTGAGTTTTCGCTGTGAGTCAGTCAGTGCATCGTATGGATAGCCGTACGTCTTTCAATTTCAATGTACAGTACAGTGCATGTACTGAATGTCAGTGTATGAATGAGTACGTGTGTGTCAGTCAGTTTGCAAGTTAGCCTGTACGCTTCCCCTCAGATCTGTACACACACGTTAGCGTGTCCATCAGTTTCTTTTAGTTTAGCCGTTTCCCCCAGAAAGTGTCTCTGGTTAGCCATCTTGGCTCACATAGTCCCCAGGGGTTCTCCGTAGCGGATCTTCTGGCCAGCCTTCAGGTTGAAGGTGAAGTCGTGCGGAGCCTCGAAGAGCAAGACGATGGTGGAGCCCAGGTTGAACTCTCCCAGGTGCTCCCCTTTCCTCATGCTCACGCCCTCCTGGTTGTTGTTGGACAAGTAGCTGAAGTCGTTGTACGAGCCTTTGCTGTAGCGCGGGCTGTTGGTCCGCAGCTCCTGGTGGGGGGGGGGGGGAGATCAGTTTAGTAAATATTTGAGGAGAATAGTTTAATTGGACTAATCCCCATTAGACTATGAGCAGTGCAGCTGAATGAGGTCATATCCTCCTGTTGTGTTGTTGACTACGCCCAGGTTGAAACAGCTTGTATAACTGGCCTCCTCCTCGCTCTTCATCTCATCGTCCCTTCTCATCTCGTCTTGCCTCTCCTTCCCTCCCAATCCCCCCTCCTCTACTTTTTACTCCCTTCCCACCTGGTCAAGGAAAAATGTAGGGCCTAATCCTATACCAACTGAATCTGGAATCCTATGACTAGGGTCCAAAAACTAGGGAGTTTTTCCTGGTCATGTCACAATGTCACATGATAAGGAGAAACTCCTGACCCCATCTATTTCAGATGAAACAGGAGACAGCAGGCTGCGCCAGCAAGCAGAACGTCCGTTTATTGCCCTCCTCTCTGTTTACTGTCACAGGGAGGCAGCCCAGTGGAGGGTTGAGCCAGAGGACCAATCGCATTAGCCTGTCTGCAACCGAAGCGGAGATCCTATTGACCTCTAACCCCTACAGTAGGGAAGTGTGAGGGTGGGCTTTTAAAATGTCCACGTCATCCTAAGCCTCTGGTCTAATCAATGGGAGTCTACGGGACATCAGTCAGTTTAAACACAGTGAGTGGGAAGATTAAATAGGCCTACCGGTGTGTGTGTCGGCAGCTTAGGGAAATGGCCTGACGTAAAGGTATGTGAGACAGGAAGCAGAGGGAGCTGAAGGGAGTGAAAAGAAGTGGAACATGGCTCAGAGAGACAAGGGGTCAGTAACCCTGAGTCAGGCTGGCCCACTCGCAGATTTATGTCACACTGACTTTGTACTGCATGTACTGTTATGTCCTAATGGGTTAAGCAGGTGACCTTTGTCTCTGTCCTCACATTATCAGAGAAAGAGGTCACCATAAGTAGTACATCTAACGCCAGTTAAAAACATGTGTACGTACACTATAACTACACTGCTTGTCAATAGTATATAATTGTGGTGTAAATACATGTTTAAGAAACAATAGTGGGACCACTAACTTCGTTGCTCTCATTCAGAACTTCCTCTATGTATGGACAATGTCAAGGTCCCTAAATACTATGACGTGGAGAGACATTGATGCTGCACTATGCACCAGCCGGCGCAAAATGGATGAGTGAGTGAGTAAATACTAAGGCAGTACCAGAATAGGTTCAGACCAGTAAACAGCCAACCAACCTTGTCAAAGTAGATGCGTATGGAGCCCACGTTGGTGGCTCCTACGGCGGTGAGGGAGAAGAAGCCGTGCGTCCACTCTCCGCTCAGCACCACCCTCTCGTTATGGCAGAACAGTTCTTTGATCCAGCGAGCCACGCCAGGGTTCACTGACATCAGAGAGCCTGGGAGGGACACAGAGAGGGAGCAGGAGGTAAATACACAGGTATACCGACACAGATACAAAACATGAGGTATAATACAAACACCGCAAGCAGCACTGTACATCCAGTGGCCAGTTTATTAGGTACACAACCCGGTTACGGAAATGGTTCGCTGCTACAGAACATGAGTCACGTGGCTGTGGCTTGCTATATAAAGCAGGCAGACAGGCATCGAGGCATTCAGTTACTGTTAGATTGAATGTTAGAATGGGAAAAACAAGTGACCTAAGTGACTTTGAACGCGATATGATTGTTGGTGCCATGCGCGCCGGTTCCAGTATCTCAGAAACGGCTGGCATCCTGGGCTTTTCACACACGACAGTGTCTAAGGTTTACTGAGAATGGTGCGACAAACAAAAAACATCCCGTCAGCGGCAGTCCTGTGGGCAAAAACAGCTCATTGATGAGAGGTCGAAGGAGAATGGCAAGAATCGTGCCAGCTAACAGACAGGCCAAAAAGATGCAAATAACGGCGCATTACAACAGTGGTGAGCAGAATGGCATCTTGGAACGCATGACTCGTTGGTCCTTGTCACGGATGGGTTATTGCAGCAGACGACCACACCGTGTTCCACTCCTATCAGCTAAAAAAAAAAAAAGCAGCTCCAGTGGGCACACAATCACCAACACTGGACAATTGAGGAGTGGAAAAACATGGCCTGGTTCGATGAATCCCGGGTCCTGTCAGGGTCAGGATTTGGCGTACGCAACATGAGTCCATGGCCCCATCCTGCCTGGTGTCAACGATACAGGCTGGTGGCAGTGGTGTAATGATGTGGGGAATGTTTTCCTGGCAACGTTTCCATGCCCCGAAGAATTAAGGCTGTTCTGGAGGCAAAGGGGGTCCGACCGAGTACTAGATGGGTGTAATTTATAAACTGGCCACTGAGTACAAAATATGATTTTAGGACTGTGCCATTTCAGATCAGATAGGAGTGAGTGGTAGGTGAATGCATGGCGAGTGAGTATGTAGAAGGATTATGATCAGAGGCGTCATGCACGTGCCCCCTCAGATTTGTCCTGTTAATATTTAATTTAGGTTGTTTCTCTGTAATACTACTAGGCACCTAATTTTATGAAGTTGGCTTTAGCTAGCCCAGATTGGGAACCTATCGCCCAACATCGTAACTACCTACCAAGAAGCCATTTCAGCCTATCTATCAATCAAGTTAGTTTGTCTTGATTTTGAATTTTAAAAGACCCCTAAAAAGGTATATCATTTATTTTAGATATAGAGATATATATATATATACACTGCTCAAAAAAATTAAGGGAACACTTAAACAACACATCCTAGATCTGAATGAATTAAATAATCTTATTAAATACTTTATTCTTTACATAGTTAACTGTGCTGACAACAAAATCACACAAAAATTATCAATGGAAATCAAATTTATCAACCCATGGAGGTCTGGATTTGGAGTCACCCTCAAAATTAAAGTGGAAAACCACACTACAGGCTGATCCAACTTTGATGTAATGTCCTTAAAACAAGTCAAAATGAGGCTCAGTAGTGTGTGTGGCCTCCACGTGCCTGTATGACCATTTTTTGAGCAATATATATATATATATATATATATATATATATATATATATATATATATATATATATATATATATATATATATATATATACTGCTCAAAAAATTAAGGGAACACTTAAACAACACAATATAACTCCAAGTCAATCACACTTCTGTGAAATCAAACTGTCCACTTAGGAAGCAACACTGATTGACAATAAATTGAACATGCTGTTGTGTAAATGGAATAGACAACAGGTGGAAATTATAGGCAATTATACCTTCAATGCTGCAGACATTTTTTGGTACCCTTCCTCATATCTGTGCCTCGACACAATCCTGTCTAGGAGCTATGGACAATTCCTTCGACCTCATGGCTTGGTTTTCGCTCTAACATGCACTGTCAACTCTTGGACCTTATATAGACAGGTATGTGTCTTTCAAAATCATGTCCAATCAATTGAATTTACCACAAGTGGACTCCAATCAAGTTGTAGAAACATCAAGGATGATCAATGGAAACAGGATGCACCTGAGCTCAATTTCAAGTCTCATAGAAAAGGGTCTGAATACTTTTCTGGGGGGGGTTTTCTCCAGAAATTTGCAAACATTAACAAAAATCTGTTTTTCGCTTTCTCATTAAGGGGTATTGTTTGTAGATTGATGAGAATAAAAAAATTTTTTTGAATAAGGCTGTAATGTAACATTTGGAAAAAGGGAAGCGGTCTGAATACTTTCTGAAGTGTGTGTGTGTACAGTGGGGAAACAAAGTATTTAGTCAGCCACCAATTGTGCAAGTTCTCCCACTTAAAAAGATGAGGCCTGTAATTTTCATCATAGTTACACGTCAACTATGACAGACAAAATGAGAAAAAGAAATCCAGAAAATCACATTGTAGGATTTTTAATGAATTTATTTGCAAATTATGGTGGAAAATAAGTATTTGGTCACCTACAAACAAGCAAGATTTCTGGCTCTCACAGACCTGTAACTTCTTCTTTAAGAGGCTCCTCTGTCCTCCACTCGTTACCTGTATTAATGGGACCTGTTTGAACTTATCAGTATAAAAGACACCTGTCCACAACCTCAAAACAGTCACACTCCAAACTCCACTATGGCCAAGACCAAAGAGCTGTCAAAGGACACCAGAAACAAAATTGTAGACCTGCACCAGGCTGGGAAGACTGAATCTGCAATAGGTAAGCAGCTTGGTTTGAAGAAATCAACTGTGGGAGCAATTATTAGGAAATGGAAGACATGGAAGACATACAAGACCACTGATAATCTCCCTCGATCTGGGGCTCCACGCAAGATCTCACCCCGTGGGGTCAAAATGATCACAAGAACGGTGAGCAAAAATCCCAGAACCACACGGGGGGACCTAGTGAATGACCTGCAGAGAGCTGGGACCAAAGTAACAAAGCCTACCATCAGTAACACACTACGCCGCCAGGGACTCAAATCCTGCAGTGCCAGACGTGTCCCCCTGCTTAAGCCAGTACATGTCCAGGCCCGTCAGAAGTTTGCTAGAGTGCATTTGGATGATCCAGAAGAGGATTGGGAGAATGTCATATGGTCAGATGAAACCAAAATATAACTTTTTGGTAAAAAGTCAACTCGTTGTGTTTGGAGGACAAATAATGCTGAGTTGCATCCAAAGAACACCATACCTACTGTGAAGCATGGGGGTGGAAACATCATGCTTTGGGGCTGTTTTTCTGCAAAGGGACCAGGACAACTGATCTGTGTAAAGGAAAGAATGAATGGGGCCATGTATCGTGAGATTGATTGAAAACCTCCTTCAATCAGCAAGGGCATTGAAGATGAAACGTGGCTGGGTCTTTCAGCATGACAATGATCCCAAACACACCGCCCGGGCAACGAAGGAGTGGCTTCGTAAGAAGCATTTCAAGGTCCTGGAGTGGCCTAGCCAGTCTCCAGATCTCAACCCCATAGAAAGTCTTTGGAGGGAGTTGAAAGTCCGTGTTGCCCAGCGACAGCCCCAAAACATGACTGCTCTAGAGGAGATCTGCATGGAGGAATGGGCCAAAATACCAGCAACAGTGTGTGAAAACCTTGTGAAGACTTACAGAAAACGTTTGACCTGTGTCATTGCCAACAAAGGGTATATAACAAAGTATTGAGAAACTTTTGTTGTTGACCAAATACTTATTTTCCACCATAATTTGCAAATAAATTCATTAAAAAAATTCTGGATTTCTTTTTCTCATTTTGTCTGTCATAGTTGACGTGTACCTATGATGAAAATTACAGGCCTCTCATCTTTTTAAGTGGGAGAACTTGCACAATTGGTGGCTGACTAAATACTTTTCCCCCCCACTGTATATATACATACATTACCAGTCAAACGTTTGGACACACCTACTCATTCAAGGGTTTTCCTTATTTTTACATTGTAGAATAATAGTGAAGACATCAAAACTATGAAATAACACATATGGAATCATGTAGTAACCAAAAAAGTGTTAAAACAAAATATATTTTAGATTTTAGATTCTTAAAATAGCCACCCTTTGCCTTGATGACAGCTTTGCACACTCTTGGCATTCTCTCAACCAGCTTCACGAGGTAAGCACCTGGAATGCATTTCAATTAACAGGTGTACCTTCGTTAAAGTTAATTTGTGGAATTTATTTCCTTCTTAATGCGTTTGAGCCAATCAGTTGTGTTGTGACAAGGTAGGGGTGGGGTGGTATACAGAAGATAGCCCTATTTGGTAAAAGACCAAGTCCATATTATGGCAAGAACAGCTCAAATAAGCAAAGAGAAACAGTCCATCATTACTTTAAGACATGAAGATTAGTCAATACGGAACATTTCAAGAACTTTGAAAGTTTCTTCAAGTGCAGTCGCAAAAACCATCAAGCGCTATGATGAAACTGGCTCTCATGAGGACCGCCACAGGAATGGAAGACCCAGAGTTACCTCTGCTGCAGAGGATAAGTTCATTAGAGTTACCAGCCTCAGAAATTGCAGCCCAAATAAATGCTTCAGAGTTCAAGTAACAGACACATATCAACATCAACTGTTCAGAGGAGACTGTGTGAAATCAGGCCTTCATGGTCGAATTGCTGCAAAGAAACCACTACTAAAGGACACCAATAAGAAGAAGAGACCTGCTTGGGCCAATAAACACGAGTAATTGACATTAGACCGGTGGAAATTTGTCCTTTGGTCTGGAGTCCAAATTGGAGATTTTTGGTTCTAACTGCCGTGGCTTTGTGAGACATGGTGTGAGTAAATGGATTATCTTCAAGACCGTTGGAAAAGCATTCCAGGTGAAGCTGGTTGAGAGAATGCCAAGAGTGTGCAAAGCTGTCATCAAGGCAAACGGTGGCTATTTGATTACTACATGATTCCATGTGTTATTTCATAGTTAGAATGTAGAAAATAGTAAAAATAAAGAAAAGGCCTGAAATGATTAGGTGTCCAAACTTTTGACTGGACAAACACACACACACACACACACACACAACCGTTCAAAAGTTTGGGGTCACATAGAAATTCTTGTTTTCGAAAGAAAACTCAACATTTTCTGTCCATTAAAATAACATCAAATTGATCAGAAATACAGTGTAGACATTGTTAATGTTGTAAATGGCTATTGTAGCCGGAAACGGCAGATTTTTTATGGAATCTCTACATAGGCGTACAGAGGCCCATTATCAGCAACCATCAGTCCTGTGTTCCAATGGCACGTTGTTTGCTAATTCAAGTTTATCATTTTAAAAGGCTAATTGATCATTAGAAAACCCTTTTGCAATTATGTTAGCACAGCTGAAAACTGTTGTGCTGATTAAAGAAGCAATAAAACGTCCCTTCTTGAGACTAGTTGAGTATCTGGAGCGTCAGCAATTGTGGGTTCGATTACAGGCTCAAAATGGCCAGAAACAAATAACTTTCTTCTGAAACTCGTCAGGCTATTCCATTGCGAGAAATTGCCAAGAAACTGAAGATCTCGTACAACGCTCTGTACTACTCCCTTCACAGAACAGCGCAAACTGGCTCTAACCATAATAGAAAGAGGAGTGGGAGGCCCCGGTGCACAACTGAGCAGGAGGACAAATACATTAGTGTCTAGTTTGAGAAACAGGCGCCTCACAGGTCCTCAACTGGCAGCTTCATTAAATAGTACCCGCAAAACACCAGTCTCAACGTCAACAGTGAAGAGGCGACTCCGGGATGCTGACCTTGGCAGAGTTGCAAAGAAGAAGTCCAGTGTGTGTTCTTTTGCCTATCTTTATATTTTCTTTTTATTGGCCAGTCTGAGATATGGCTTTTTCTTTGCAACTCTGCCTAGAAGGTCAGCATCCCGAAGTCGCCTCTTCACTGTTGACGTTGAGACGGGTGTTTTGCGGGTACTATTTAATGAAGCTGCCAGTTGATTTCCTGTGAGGCGCCTGTTTCTCAAACTAGACACTAATGCATTTGTCCTATTGAAATGTTTTGTGCACCGGGCCTCACAGGTCCTCAACTGGCAGCTTCATTAAATAGTACCCGCAAAACACCAATCTAAGATGGGAAAAAGAACACAGACACTAGACAGAGGAAGATTGGAAAAAAAGTGTTATGGACAGACAAATCGAAGTTTGAGGTGTTCAGATCACAAAGAAGAACATTTGTGAGACGCAGACCAAATGAAAAGATGCAGGAGGAGTAATTGATGCCATCTGTCAAGCATGGTGGAGGCAATGTGATGGTGTAGGGGTGCTTTGGTGGTGGTAAAGTTGGAGATTTGTACAGGGTAAAAGGGATCTTGAAGAAGGAAGGCTATCACTCCATTTCCCAACGCCATACCCTGTGAACGGCGCTTGATTGGAGGCAATTTCCTCCTACAACAGGACAATGACCTAAAGCACAGCTCCAAACTATGCAATAACTATTTAGGGAAGACGCAATCAGCTGGTATTCTGTCTATAATGGAGTGGCCAGCACAGTCACCGGATCTCAACCCTATTGAGCTGTTGTGGGAGCAGCTTGACCGTATGGTACGTAAGAAGTGCCCATCAAGCCAATCCAACTTGTGGGAGGTGCTTCAGGAAGCATGGGGTGAAATCTCTTCAGATTACCTCAACAAATTGACAACTAGAATGCCAAAGGTCTGCAAGGCTGTAATTGCTGCAAATGGAGGATTCTTTGACGAACGCAAAGTTTGAAGGACAATTATTATTTCAATTAAAAATCATTATCTCTAACCTTGTCAATGACTACATTTCCTATTCATTTTGCTATATATTTCTATTCAAACTCATTTCATGTATGTTTTCATGGAAAACAAGGACATTTCTAAGTGACCCCAAAGTTCTGAACGGTAGAGTGTGTGTGTATATATATTCTGAAGTGTTATTTTTTGTTGTTGTTGATGTTTTAGACACTAAAACTATCTCCATATATACTTCCATAAATTGTTCTAACTGGTACCGGGGGGACCTTCAGACGAGTCTTGTGAGGCGTCCTAGAACAAAACAACCGACATTTATGTGTTTCGTAAGAGGGGTCATATTAGTGTGTAGCCCAACAGACAGAAGTTGGCAGAAGAGGCCGTACCAAATTCAGACGAGTCCCGTGATGCTTGTGGGGGTCATAATAGTTTTTAGGCCAAACCATTTGGACACTACAGACGTTTTCGCGAGAAGACAGATTTTCGGGATGTCTCATGATCTGACAAACACCGCTCTAGCTCTGCCACCTTTCACCGCAGATGCGGAAGGGCGATATCGGCGGACGTGGTGGATTGAAACGCAACCCATGCAAAAAAACATATTTTAGACGGATTTTGATGGGCATTTTTTTATCATGTTAGATTTCTGCGTGGCCGCGGAAATTGTAAGAGAAGGGTAAAAAAAATAACCACCAGTCAGAATGATAGACAACAAGAGGTAGTCTTAGATATGCAGAAAAAAGTACTTTAAATAAAAACAAATTACATAGAATTAACCATAATGATTATGGCTATAGATTGCAGGAAAAAGCTGTTTCAGGTTTTTGAAAAATAATATATTCTCCAATTTACCACCCCCAGCCATCCTCACATACTTTGTGCCTCCACAGGTTTTTCGGGTGCATGACGCCCCTGATTACGATGTGTGAGTGTGTGTGTCCTGAACGTCCTGGGATTGTCCTAGCGTAGCGGAGTAATTCTGGTGTTTATATAGGGCAATTACAATGTCGAATGTATGAGCAGGACAGTCCTAATAGTGCACTGACCAGGGAAGTGTCTTCTGTGGGCCACCCTCCAGTCTGTGGGGGAGTGGAAGCAGTGGTAGTCTCCTGGAGCCAGGTACACCACACAGTGGAACAGCTCATTCCCCTCCTTAGTCACCAGCAGATCCTGGAATGAGCTGGGGTCCTCTTCATCTGGGAAAACGCACATCATTGTCAGCAGGCAGGGTGGTAAGGTGCGTCATACAAACCAATCCTAAATCCATAGCCTCTGATCTAGACAAACCAGGATTAGATGGGTCTAATTCTGCTAAAATGAATAAAAATTATTGGGGGCAAGGTGGGTCTATTAGGCCTAAAGTATCAGTTATACAGTATTTACCTACCCAATCCTTTGAGATCAACAAATCTCAAGGGGATTAAGGGTTGAATTAGGATTGGGCATTAGATCCCATTAGACATTAGGAAAGGGAAGAGGTACTCACTTGATGGCTTGATGGTACTGTTGATGGCCTCAGCCCAGGTGTGGGGTCCCAGGAAGGTCTCCAAAGAGTAGGTGACTCCTTTGACTTGCTCCACCTCACAGTTCCGCACCCGCCCAAAGTGCAGGATCTTCCCATCTGCTGGGCTGATCTGAAAAAAGTACTCAGATATTTATGGCTTCAGCCAGGGATCTACTCCTCTATGTCTATAATATACAGTCCCTTCAGAAAGTATTCATACCCCTTGACTTACATTTTACATTTTTTATATTTTAGTAATTTAGCAGACGCTCTTATCCAGAGCGACTTACAGTTAGTGAGTGCATACATTATTATGTTTTTTTTGTTTTTTTTCCCCATACCCCCCGTGGGAATCGAACCCACAACCCTGGCGTTGCAAACGCCATGCTCTACCAACTGAGCTACATCCCTGCCAGCCATTCCCTCCCCTACCCTGGACGATGCTGGGACAATTGTGCGCCGCCCCATGGGTCTCCCGGTCGCGGCCGGCTACGACAGAGCCTGTATTCGAACCAGGATCTCTAGTGGCACAGCTAGCACTGCAATGCAGTGCCTTAGACCACTGCGCCACTCGGGAGGAGTGGCGCAGACTTATTCCACATTTTATCTTGGCCAGGTCGCAGTTGTAAATGAGAACTTGTTCTCAACTGGTTTACCTGGTTAAATAAAGGTGAAATAAAATAAAATAATTTTTTTTGTTGAGTTACAGCTTGAACTCAAAATAGATTAAATATTGTTATCTCACTCATTTACACACAATACCCCATAATGACAAAGTGAAAACATGTTTTTAGAAATGTTTGCAAATTTATTGAAAATGAAATAGATCTCATTTACATAAGTATTCACACCCCGGAATCATTACATGTTAGAATCAATCACCTTTGGCAGCGATTAAAGCTGTGCGTCTTTCTGGGTATGTCTCTAAAAACACTGCACACCTGGATTGTACAATATCTGCACATTATTATTTTTACAATTCTTCAAGCTTTGTCAAGTTGGTTGTTAATCATTGCTAGACAGCCATTTAAGTCTTGGCATAGATTTTCAAGCAGATTTAAGTCAAAACTGTAACTAGGCCACTCAGGAACATTCAATGTCTTCTTGGTAAGCTACTCCACTGTATATTTGGCCTTGTGTGTTAGGTTATTGTCCTGCTGAAAGGTGAATTTGTCTCCCAGTGTCTGTTGGAAAGCAGACAACCAGGTTTTCCTGTAGGATTTTGCCTGTGCTTAGCTCTATTGCATTTCTTTTCATCCTAAAAAAACTCCCTAGTCCTTGCCGATGACAAGCTTAAGCACATTTTTACTCCTGAACTTATTTAGACTTGCCATAACAAAAAGGGGTTGAATACTTATTGACTCAAGACATTTCAGCTTTTCATTTTTTATAAATTTGTTAATGTTTCTAAAAACATAATTCCACTTTCACATTATGGGGTATTGTGTGTAGGCCAGTGACACACAAACAAAATTGAATCCATTTTAAATTCAGGCTGTAACAATTGTTTTGGGGGAAAGGTCAAGGGGTGTGAATACTTTGAAGGCACTGTACCTTTCACACCAAGACGTTTTTCAGCCAACTTTACCAATGCCGCCAACTTTTCGCAGCCTTTTCTTTATATCTGCTGGTAACAAAGCCTGTACTTTTATTTCCACCATCATGATTGCTTTATTGTATTTAAAAGTCCTGCCAACCCCTCAGTATAAACATTGCCTTTCATATTACAGTCTGACACGCATTAAATCATGAACATTCTATTGTTGTCTGACATCAAACTTGTCATTGTCAATCAGAAAGCGTCACAGAAATGCTTTTAATGCATTTATTCTCTCCATTTAAATGTATGTAGTTCTATCCTTGAGCTGTTCTTGTCCATTGTCACATAAATACTTTGGCATTTAGCCTGGCACACACTGCCATTTCATTTATTTATTTATTGACTTTGACAGATAAACATATAAAGGGCCGTATATTTAGCAAATAAATGATGGGTTACTACGCATATGTTTCTAACTTAGCCTACTAGCGATTTGTAGTTTCTGTCTTTAGTCAAAATAACTGTTGGAAAGAGCAGATTCTATAGCAAAAAAATTAGGACATGGGCTCACAAAAATGAGGCTCCATTTCAAAATAAAACGTTTGTTATATGACAGTGGTTCCACACGTTCTAAATATCATTTCTATTTTATTCTGTTATATTCCATTATATTAAATCTTACTATAAATTATAGGCCCTGTGTGTTGACTGATCAGGGCATGGGAAAGTAAAGTGTGTCTCTTGTCTGTTTAATTAACAAAATAAGAACTATTTTGCAGTCTTTCCAGTTTGCAGTCTTTGCTAGTTTGCAGTCTTTCCAGCTTCAGTTTGAAGTGACTGTGTTAGCTGTGTTGTTGTCTAGCTCCTCTGAACAACAGTGTCCTGACAAGTGAGCACATTTTCTATGCCAGGCGAAATCGCACCTCATTAGCGCATTGTTATGGATGTCTCCAAATAAATGTCACTAGAAAACAGCTTAAACAAATGCAAATGCAGCTACTTTCCTGTTATTCTGGCTGCACTTTTTGACGTGACTGTAAGTTAGCCGTAGTTGGCTAGCTAGCAAGCAAGGGATAAGAACGTTGCCAGCCAGTATGGAGCAATTCCATAGTAAGGTCAACCTGAGCATGAAAAAAACAAAATAGCTTATTTCCTAATTAAACTACTTTCATATTTACCTTGAATGTGTGTATTTTGAAGTAATGACTACATTTGGCCTTTATATTTGCCAAATTGAACGTTATTGTTACTACAAAGTAGGATACAAAGTCTCAAAATAAGTATTTTCAGTCAATTTCATAGCTTTTGGCAATGGCTTACAGAACTTGTTTTGGTACTCACATCAGTCTCCCTGTGTTTCTGACCAAGTCAGAAGGTAAATTAAACTTTTTTGTCCATTGAGTGCTAGTATAGAATTCTACAATCTAGTGGAGATAGAATGCTGATTTGAACAAGCAGTGTCACATCAGTAATGTTTTTGAGGAAAGGTTGTTATTGTGGAGGCGTTTTCGAGTATGATTGTATGCAAACTTTCTGTGCAAAGCTAACTTTCATCAAGGGCTTAGGTGATGTATAATTGGTTTCCTTTCTTTGTCAGTACTCATTTTAAGCGTAACGGATGTGACCGTTACGGACGCTTCATAACATGATCAATGACTCACTTTACTTCCTTGAGTAAGTACGGGTACCCCCCCCAGTGACAATATTGGTCTGTATCTGTCTAGTTTGGCCTGCGCAAGGTGATTTACGATCTGACAAGAAATGTCTACGAAAGTGCAAACCCTGTAACACTGGTAAGTTAAAATTCAATGAAACTTTTTTTTAAAAACAATTTCATGTAACGAAAATGAAGTTGAACCCTTCATAGGAAAGACATCAACATAATGACATGTCAATACATAGTAGAGATGAGTGAGGAATGAGTCCAGCTAGCTCAAATAAAAAAGGGAATGAAATGGGTGTATCAATCCCTGAGTCTAGGGTTAGAGGTATACACTGAGTCTACAAAACATTAAGTGACATACATGACATGCTGTACATTCTATGACATACACTGACGAGGTGAAAGCTATTATCCCTTATTGATATCACTTGTTAAATCCACTTCAAATCAGTGTAGATGAAGGGGAGGAGACAGGTTTAAGGATTTTTAAGCCCTGAGCCAATTGAGACATGGATTGTGTATGTGTGCCATTCAGAGAGTGAATGGGCAAGACAAAAAATATAAATCCCTTTGAATGGGGTACGGTAGTAGGTGCCAGGCGCACCGGTGTGTGTCAAGAACTCCAACGCTGCTGGGTTTTTCACGCTCAACAGTTTCCCGTGTGTATCAAGAACAGTCCACCTCCCAAAGGACATCCAGCAAACTTGACAACTGTGGGAAACATTGGAGTCAACATGGGCCAGCATCCCTGTGGAACGCTTTCGACACCTAGAGAGTCCATGCCACAACGAATTGAGGCTTTACGCTGCTGCTACTCTGTTTATTATTTATGCATAGTCACTTTAACTCTACCCACATGTACATATTACCTCAATTACCTTGACTAACCAGTGCCCCCGAACATTGACTCTGTACCGGTACCCCCTGTATATAGCCTCCTTACTGTTCTTATATTTTACTGCTGCTCTTTAATTATTTGCTTTTAATTTTTTACTTATCTATTTCTTACTTAACACTTTCATTTTCTTAAAAACTGCATTGTTGGTTAAGGGCTTTTAAGTAAGCATTTCACTGTAATGTCTACACCTGTTGTATTTGGCGCAGGTGGCAAATAACATTTGATTTGATCTGGCTAGTGTGGCTTGACCGGACTGGGTTATGTGTTGTGAAGCTAGCCACAATAAGGATTAGCCACAAGTGGAATTTGCGCGTCACCTTCAAAATAAAAGTCCCTATTTGAAAGTGATGCAAATGGTTACAATATCATATTTAGACTAGATAATGTTAAACACGGTTGGAGTGTTGGAATGTGGAGCAATGGAATTAGGTATCAGTCTACTCGGTGACACCCACAGAACACAACTGTGAAGAGTTTACACAAATATTAGCATAGTAACGCTTATTGCGGGAGTTTGACTGTGGGAAATCACCTCCCCAGTCAGCCTAATGTGCGTATTGACATTCATATTGCACTGTACAGCCTTACCTATGGATTGGGGATAAATGAAATGGGGTATCAGTCTACTCCGTACACAAGTGCTTTTTTCCCTCCAAAGTCCTCCCCGGAGTTATGAGACTCCAAAACATCCACATATTGTTTTCCTCTGGAATAGTGTTCAATACACATAGTAGGTTGCCTGGTATAATAATTGTTGCTCATTTCAGTGGTTTCAGAGTCCTGCAATAAGAGCTATGATGCGAATGAGCAGACTGATACCCCATGTCATTGATCCACAATCCATAGGTAAGGCTGTACAGTGAAATAAGTATGCCCCAATGCAATTCTAAAGTTTAATACATCAACAGTGTGATTTCAACAGATTGTCAAATTAACAAAGTATTTGGTTGAATTTATATAACATTTCAACATCGTTTAGCACTATCTATTCCATTATGGCATGATTCCACTATTTGTGTTCATTTGCATCACTTTCAATTAGATACTTATTTTGAAGGCGAACCAAATTCCACTATTGTGGCTAGCTTCACATAGGTGGGTCAGACCATCATTAAGCAAATACGAACTGTCTTATAAATCAGGGGTATTTTAGATGACACCTAGCTAGACATTTAGCTACTGAAACAGATTACGTAGTTTTGGGTATGCTCATAATCATTAAGGACTTGGGAGTTTTTCAGGATGAAAAATAAACTTAGTGGAGCTAAGCACAGGCAAAATCTTAGAGGAAAACATGGTTCAGTCTGCTTTCCACCAGACACTAGGAGAGTATTTCACCTTTCTGCAGGACAATAACCTAAAACAAGGCAAATCCACACTGGAGTTGCTTACCAAGAAGACAGTGAATGTTCCTGAGTGGCAGAGTTACAGTTTTGACTTAAATCTACTTGTAAATCTATTTGAGAATCTATGGCAAGACCTGAAAATGGTTGTATAGCAATGATCAACAACCAATTTGACAGAGCTTGAAGAATTCAAAAAATAATAAAATGTGCAAATGTTGCACAATCCAGGTGTGGAAAGCTCTTAGAGACTTACCCAGAAAGACTCGCAGCTGTAATCGCTGCCAAAGGTGCTTCTACAAAGTATTGACTCAGGGGTCTCCGCATTTCATTTTCAATACATTTGCAAACATTTCTAAAAACATGTTTTCACTTTGTCATTATGGGGTATTGTGTGTAGATGGGTGAATTCTGAAACAAAATGTGGAATAAGTCAAGGGGTATGAATACTTTGAAGGCCCTGTACACACGCACACTCACCACGCAGTGCGAGTCGCACACGGGCCGGACAGCCGGTTTGAGTTTCCGTCTAAAGAACTCTCCCAGGTTCCTGTATTGAATTAGGTCTTCCACAGCTGCCTCCTGCATGTTGACGCCAAACGTCCAGATATACAGACTGTAAACTGGCTTCCTCAGCCAGGTCGGTAGCTCCACCTGGTTCAGGCGACCCCAGGCCCGAGACAGCAGCCGTGTTGGGATGGTCTTGTACAGAGCAACCTGGGCCAGGGAGGGAGAGACGGTTGGGTTAATCTACACATAGCTACACTGCATCCTGGCTTCTCCCAGACCTGTTTGTGCTGTCTGGCCAAGTCCTATGCTCATTGTTGCGCAAAACAACTATAGGAGTTGGCCAGACTACACAAACAGATTTAAGACCAGGCTAACTGCTTCTCTACTGGGAGAACTCTACCAGGAGAAGCTAGTACCCTGGCAGTCGAGGCTATAGAGTTGCCTAGATCACTAAGCTTGACAAGAGTATTACAAGTATTTGCCACCCACATCACTACGTCAACTGCATCAAGGCCATGTGCAGGATATGTAGCAAGCGAGAGGTGGACAGGGTTTTAACGCGCCTGAATAGATCAAACTTTTGCACACCTGAAGTACTGTCTTCATTTACAGGTGCCTTGTAGAAGCCAAACGTGAACGTTAGAACTCGCACAGACCATGTACATTTGCAAATTAAACTCTTCCAGAGATGCAAAGTTTAAGTCGCATAGAAAGCCATCTAGTCACAGCTTTACAGACACAAACTGCACTCACCAAAACAAGGCCAAGTCTGAGCAGCAGCGTCGGTTTGAGAAGCAGCATCAAAAAAACGAAACTTAATTGAGTAGCCAATTAAATCCTGTTCTATCCGAGTTATCTTCATATCCATGAGATGTGACCAGTAGCTGAAGGAGGCGCTTGTCGCTTGACTTCTCTGCATCGTGGCGGCAGGCAGCGGCCACATGTGTAGAAGAACCTCCATCTGCTACTCCGAGATGCTTACAATGCGAAGCAAGAAATTCAGTGTGCAAGGATGTGAATGAAGTATGACAGAGCTGTCTGATGATCTCACCTCGCACCTCTCCTAGCACCTGCAAGCAGTCAGGTCTCTTTAGAATCTCCATCTACAGAGCTCCAGATGGTTTGCCGCTTGATTTGCGACTGCTGCTCGCTGGCATCATGGATGGCTTCTGCATAGTTAAGTGGATTAGTCAGCTTCTGGACCAGCTTAGCTAACCCCCCCTTTAAAAATGTTGCGAATCGGACCCGTACATGTCCTACAAGAACTCATCTGATATTATGAACTGGGTGGTTTGAGCCCTGAATGCTGATTGGCTGAAAGCCGTGGTACACCACGGTATGACAAAACATGTATTTTTACTGCTCTAATTACATTGGTAACCAGTTTATAATAGCAATAAGGCACCTTGAGGGTTTGTAGTATATAGCCTATATACCACGGCTAAGGGCTGTATCCAGGCACTCTGCGTTACGTTGTGCATAAGAACAGCCCTTAGCCGTGGTATATTGGCCATATATCACACCCCCTCAGGACTTACTGCTTTAATATAGTTGGGGTTTAATATGCACAACTTGTTTAATTTAATACAACGCCAATACTGACATATGTGGAAGCGAGCCTTGTGTTAATTCTAACTTGCTGACTGTGCACTTTAGGGATCGGCCGCCTAGGGGATCTCCCACCCCTTATCCCTGCCGAACAGCTGAAGCCCTTAACAATATTCCATCTCAAATCCAACGCGGCTACGAATAGACCGCCGGCACATTAAAAGATGCAATAAAATAGCTATTTCTTTACATGGCCTCAGATACGAGGTCAGGATAATACACATAGAACATCAGATTTCAAATAAACCTGCAATAGAATAGGATTTTAACAGGTAGGTAGGAGGGGGTCTAGAAAAGCCATTTGACCCAAATTGTTGACGGCAGGATTAAAAACCTTCAAGCTGATCCGAGTTCAGACTGTAAACAGAAAAACAAAAACGGAGAAATACAGGAGCTTAACATTGCCGATAGAAATAAAATGTATAGATCGAGCTGACAAACTGATTCAATGTGCATGATATACTTGTGTCTGTTCTACAACATTTCTATCCGAATGTTCTGGAACGTTGCGCACCCTCCTGAATTAAAGCCACACACAGGTGTTGCCTGCGGAGTCTGGATCCGCCCCACATAACTCATAGGCAGTTAGGTCCTG
Source organism: Coregonus lavaretus (assembly GCF_964263955.1). Lineage (NCBI taxonomy): Eukaryota > Metazoa > Chordata > Actinopteri > Salmoniformes > Salmonidae > Coregonus > Coregonus lavaretus. The sequence goes on from NC_140011.1 coordinate 15,218,941, forward strand.
TAGCTCTAGAGATAGATCACAGATCTTGTCCAAACTGCAGAAAATAGATCCGCTGAGAATATTGGTGGCAGACAAGTTCTAGCTCCATGATTAAGTCCCATTTGATTAATGGTCCAAGGGAGGTGGAATAGATCAACATTTTATTAACATTAAATGCTTATTGGCTGATAAGTGAGAAACCACATCCACTCACTCGCCCCTTGACCGTGACAGCGTGAGCGAGCAGAGCAGGAGAACAAAACATTCCTCTGTTATTGTGTGGACCACACAAAGGGCCTTTGATAGGCGTTATGATAGAGTCTGTACAGAGATCAGAGCTCTGCAGGTCCATATGGGTCTGGCCATCTGTGACGGTGGAGGAGGGGGGTGCACCTCACATCAGAGCACCTCTAGCCGAGAACACCTAGGGCCACGACGCAGGGGAAACAAATTATGTTTGGTAGGAACTAACGACCATAGGGGTTATTCGAGTGGATTTGAATAGTGCCTTTTCAAGTGTTCAAGCTGTGCTTTACCTTGTACGGGAGGAACTGGTATCCTACTCCACTAGCATTATATGACTTGGTACCTCTGGATGCTGAGATTGACTTTCACACACACAAACCCACAGACAAATGCTGTTGCAGCTTGTTAGTAGGGAAGTACTCACCCTGCTTGTTGGTCTCCAGCCAACCTTGGCCAGGGGCTTGAGTGCGTCGAAGGTCAGGAAGTAGTAGAGGAAGCTGAGCGGCCATGAGCGCAGCCGCAAGATGGGCCGGGACATGCAGCTCAACTGGCCAAGACGACGCCGCAAGGCCAACTGAGGGAACTGCAACCTGCGCAACCATACAAAGCCCTGGGTTGGCACAGGTATGGCAGTGTACACAGACAGAGTCTCAGACTCACGCAAACACTGACAGACAGGACAGACTCACATTCAGACACCCACAGACTCTCTCAACCACGCACACCCACAAAGCACGTGAAAAATGACAGAATGCACATGCTTGTGTCTACGCAAGGACACGACATAAAGACGTGGGTAAATACACGTATAATGGGAAAAACTCAATGACACAACCGCACAAACAGAAATAGCTGACAGCTCCCTCTTACTTTATACTGTTCAAACACAATCACACAACACATTCCTATCGGGAAAGAGGCTACTGTACGTTCACACGTTGACTGCACATCCTCCCCAAACTCTCCTCAACCATGCAGATGATACTCTTCGACAGTATCGCATCTAAACCCCCACATGGATAGTTTCCTAAAAATTCATCATGTATTAATATTTCATACAGAATCCACTCTACTCTTCAGACTGCTTTAAGTCAAGTTAACTGTCTCCTTAAAATATCCTCATTTCTAACTCCCATCCATCCAGATCTCAATATGCCATGTTAGAATTGCTCAAAGATAAATCCATCACTTTATTCTCTTAGCCGTAGCCGATAAATGCGGAGAGGGATTTTAATGACAAACTCTGTGCTCTCGAAGTGTGGGTGGCAAACACACAGCTAAAAATGCATAGAAACAGCATATCCACCCAACAGCCAAATCCATCATCTGTGCATGACTATGCCTGGCTGCACTGTATAAGTCTATTAAAATAGGCTTCAGTGGTGGTTGTATTGTCCTGACTCTGTACAACAGGAACAACTAGGGCAGCAGTGATGCAGAGGTGGACTGGACTCTAAGGGGGAGGCCAATGTTACCTCAACAAGGGGGTCAAACAAACGTGTTGTTTAAACAGTATGGGCTAGATTAATTTTTAAAATGTCCGTTTGTCGCATTGAAGTCAAAAGGCCTGGATAACAGTTGAGTATAGAAAATATGCTATGTAAAAACAATTACTCTTTTATTTGGAAATAGGAGTTACAAACGGACAATAGCCTACAACGCAAGTGATAGCTATCGGTGTTCTAGCTAGGTTAACTAAAAATTATGCCAAAAGAATTCAGTGTGTATGGCAGGTATAGCCAAGTGACACGGAGGTGCTCCGCAAAGTCCAGAATTGAGAGAAGAGAAAGAGGTATAATACAGGCTAGCTGTATAGCCTCTGTGGGGCTATCTATAGGCCTAAAGAACACCTGTCCACTCTAATCAGGATAAAGGCAAAGCATGAGGCCAAAGCCATGCATGGTTTAGCCAATGACACCCTAACGGACATCCGTCAGTCAGCAGCACCTTAACACTAATCACTGGCACACACACACACATGCTGCCAGCTCGAGAGGACCCGTAGGCCAACAACCCTAATGACAACAATGGAGTAGGGCTGGAAACGTTCAATTGTCAAACAGTTGACCCCGACGATCTCTCACGCATGCACACACAGAAGCACACAGTCCAGAGACACACTGACATGACACACACTCAAGAGAAATACACACGCAACAACAAAAAATGGTCTAGTGACTGGCAAACAGCAGTCAGCTCCTGTCGCTCTGCTGTGTCGTCTATATTCATCCCTGTGTTATCATAGACCTGTTTGGCCTCTGTGTTGAATCAGATCAATTGAATGGTGCTTCACGGGCTGGTGTTGATGCCCCCTTTGTGAAACTGCAGCCAGTGCTGAGTGATCGTCTCCCAGCACAACCATTCACAGACACAACACTGCCAATATTGTTCCACTATCTGAATACACATGTATCTGAGGATGGCCTTCAGATCCGGAGCAGTGTGTGGAGCTGTGCGGTTCAGTGGGTCCGCACAGACAGCCGCACACACATCCCCATCACCACATTTTACTGTCTAATTTCTCAAGGGTTTGATCACCACAACACGCCAGTCATTAAAGAAAAGGCTATCATTAACACATCTGAATGATCCACAGCAAGAGATTTAAGATACGCCCGATTCTGAAAATCTGGAATGAAAATTCCTGATTCATCAGGGAAAATCCCATCTCTGATGACTTTGGCTACACGGATAGCCGGGTACGGGATGACTTCCACTGAGGCATGCTGCTGATGTGGCTGTAGGGTGCTGTGCGTAGTGTACTGGAGATCGACTGCTCTCCTCAGTCACCGCTGGCTGGCAGGCCTAGTTTGGACTGCAGAGCGTTAGACTGGGCCACTCATCCTCGCTAAGCTCTAAACAGGACAGCAAGGTTTACTACACAGCCTGGGACAACAGCCTATAATTAGATTTGTGCTAATGGAGCTAATATAGCTTTAGGGCAATTCCACAGTAACGGAATTGCGCCGAGACTCCGATTTTTCACTTAAAATGTATGCCAAACAAAAACCATGCACAATGACTACTTTTAACAATTGACACAGAACATTTTACAAAAACACATTTAAAATGGAAGAACTGTGCAGATGCCAATTTAGGTCAAACACGTTTTTTTTTTTTTATGTGTCCACGGTTTCCAAAAACTCTTAAATATCTGCTCCAAATTAAGATTCAAAAAGATGTCTGCAGAAAGAATGGGGTGTAAGCTATGACATGACACATTGACTTTGAAAAAAATAATTGCTTTTGGTTATTGAACTACTGTAAGTGAAGTGAATTTACACCCGGTAACAGAATTGCATCGTGGGTCCCTGAACTGTATAACACAGAAATGCATAATTATGGATATGAATGTAACTCTTTATAGCGATGTATACTAAATTAGGTACAAAAAGGGTAGAAATATTATTCTACACACAAACAAGACAACATTTAAATAATCAGACATGTATGTTTCACAAGGTTGGACATCAAAGTACAGCAGAGTATAGTTCAGTACAACTCTAGTGAGTTCTACTATACTGTACAAAACTATACGCTGCTTTTCTTTACTGTACTCTGCTGTACTATACTCCACTTTTCTTTACTGTACTCTGCTGTACTATACTCCACTTTTCTTTACAGTATTGTACTGTCCAAACTTGTGAACCCAACTGTTTGTGACTACTAGGATTTTCTATTGTAGCCAATTCAATTGCAGAAATTCCATTACCGTTTTTTTCCTGAAATTCCGTTAAAGATTTGGTAACAGAATTGAGTTTTAATCACTTAATAATTAAAATCAACAAAATTGATATCAGTAAAAACACAAACTAATTGATAGACCTAACTTTACTTGTTACTTCTGTGAACTTTCATTATCCTCCCTCATGAGGGAGAGAAATTAGAAAATATCTTAAAGATACACTATATACACAAAGGTATGTGGACACCCCTTCAAATTAGTGGATTCGGCTATTTCAGCAACACAAGTTGCTGACAGGTGTATAAAATAGAGCATACAGCCATGCAATCGCTATAGACAGACTAAATATGTGTTGATATTAGTAGGCAGGGGTCTTTCCTTTAAATTGATGGTGTTTTTATGTATTTCTAATACCTTAAGACTTTTTGGTAGATGCTTTCTAAGACCACTTTTCCATCTGTTTGACCAGAAATCAAAGCCTTTGCTTATTCCTAATAATTAGGATGGAAAATGGTTGAAAAAATAAAATACTTTAACTTCCCAAAAAAGCTTTAATTTGACACCCAATCTGACATGCTTCTATGAAATTCACTTTGGTGCTCATGGGTCCTTTTACGTGGAAATGAACCTTAAAGTCGTTCATTTGATGTAATTGAATCTCAATTCTCATACAAGTCTACCAGGGCAGAATAATTTAAATATGATTTACCGTAGCCTGTCATATGCCTTGGTTTCAGCAATCGTAAAGTATAGCTTAAAAACAACCCAGCCAACCGGATTAATGCAATAAAAACCAACACGTAAAGAATACACTTCTATAATTGTTTTATTTCCCGGCTGTACTGTCTCCCTCCACAACACAAAACGCACACTCCAGCAGCACCCCCCCCCCTCTTCCTCAATGCAGACACATATTAGCCAATCACTGGCTGCATAGCATTCTCTCTCTCCTGCCTCTAACGGCTCGCTCTATCTACATTAGCAGAATCTCTCAGCCTCCACAAAGCTCTCTAAAACTCCATCTATCCCTCACTGCTTTCAGGCCCACTTCCGAGGTAAGCCTGGCTAAATGGCTGCAAAGGGCTGGCCCTGGCACAGATACATCGTTCCCCCTTAGACTGGCCTGCCTGGACGGGGCTTATGGGCATTACGCTGCAATTAGGCCAAACAGAGGCTTTGTGCTGCCTGGGACATAGAGGGAAAAAGAGAAAAGGATCGAGAAAAAGAGAGCAAGAGAGAAAGCCCGGGCTTTGGGAGAGTGGACCGACTGTGCCCACTCAATATTTCACCCCCTCGGCTCACGGTTGTCCCCCTGCTCATGTAGCAGCCAGGCCACAGCTCAACAACGTACACACAACCCCCCACTCACAAACCATAACTGCTAGAGCTTCAATCTCACAGCAGAACATCACATTAATAATCCCCTCTATGCTCGCTCTATTCATCCCTCTCTCACTTGCCTTTAATCCATCTCCCTCTCTTACGTACTGTAAACAATCACTCTATAGGCTAAGTATCATCGATTCTCTCTCCGCGTCCGTCCTGTCTTTGTCACGTCCAGCAGGCATGTTATACACATGCTAAGGCATCCTGTGGTCATTAATCTCTTGTTCTCGCTCTCATTCTCTCCCAGCATACCTGAATCGGTTCCTGTGGCTGAGTGCCCGGGCCCCCTGGCCTGAGATGTTTCCGGCGTTGCCTCCCCCCTGCTCCCCGGCAGCTCCTGCGGAGCTGATTGTCCGGAGCCGACGCACATCAACCCTAACTCTGTGGAGATTGTAGCAAGACGGAGGGCTGTGCAAAGACCTGCAGCATCTCACCATTTCCCTGAGCTCTGCGCTGCTGCACGCCACAGGCTCCTGTTCTGACACATGATCACTGAAGGCGTGGGGGGGGATTACAGACGCTTCTCTCTCACTGGGGCTGCCGCTCTCTCGCTCGGTGTGCGCACTTCTGTGCTCTTGCTGGATCTCGTTCTCTCGCTCCACTACTCTCAAGCCCAGCCCCCTTCTCTGGTAGGACGGATGTGACGTGGGGGGGAGGGGGTAGGGGGGAATTGGTTCGCTCCTCTTCTCTCTCGGTCTTCTCGCTCTCAGGGGCCTCTGGCAGTTATTTTGTACTAGAGAATGGGCACCTTCTGGGTGGGGTGACTTTTTCACGGCTGATCTGAGAGGAGCTGCAGCAGACTGGTGAGAGACTGAAGGAGGACTGTTCTGCCTGGGGGGAGGGGCAGCTTGATGATAGAGAGAAATAATACAATACCTTTTGTAGCAATTCCTAGGTTGTTGATGTAATTAATATTTGTTGGTCCATGGTGTGTAATGAGGAGCAACCAGACGCTGCACTTGACACATTTATGAAATTGCTTACCCCCCTTACTAATAAGCATGCACCCATTAAGAAAATGACTTTAAAAACTGTTAAATCCCTGTGGATTGATGAGGAATTCAACAACTGTATGGTTGAGCGGGATGAGGCAAAATAAATGGCAAATAAGTCTGGCTGTACAACCGATTGGCAAACGTACAGCAAATTGAAAATCATGTGACTAAACGGAATAAAAGGAAGAAACTACACTATGAAACAAAGATAAATGACAATGAGTCAAAAGCTTCGGGGCACCTTAAATGAAATTTTGGGTAAAAATGCAAACTCTGCTCCATCATTCATTGAATCAGATGGCTCATTCATCACAAAACCCACCGATATTGCCAACTACTTTAATTATTTTTTTAATTGGCAAGACTAGCAAACTTAGGCATGACATGCCAGCAACAAACACTGACACTACACACCCAAGTATATCTGACCAAATTATGAAAGACAAGCATTGTAGTTTTGAATTCAGTAAAGTAAGTGTGGAAGATGTGATGTACAGTTGAAGTCGGAAGTTTACATACACCTTAGCCAAATACATTTAAACTCAGTTTCACACAATTCCTGACATTTAATCCTAGTAAACATTCCCTGTCTTAGGTCAGTTAGGATCACCACTTTATTTTAAGAATGTGAAATGTCAGAATAACAGTAGAGAGAATGATTTATTTCAGCTTTTATTTATTTCATCACATTCCCAGTGGGTCAGAAGTTTACATACACTCAATTAGTATTTGGTAGCATTGCCTTTAAATTGTTTAACTTGGGTCAAATGTTTTAGGTAGCCTTCCACAAGCTTCCCACAATAGGTTGGGTGAATTTTGGCCCATTCCTCCTGACAGAGCTGGTGTAACTGAGTCAGGTTTGTAGGCCTCCTTGCTTGCACACACACTTTCAGAAATTGCTTCCATGGATGAACCAGACTTGTGGAGGTCTACAGTCTTTTTTCTGAGGTCTTGGCTGATTTCTTTTGATTTTCCTGTGATGTCAAGCAAAGAGGCACTGAGTTTGAAGGTAGGCCTTGAAATACATCCACAGGTATACCTCCAATTGACTCAAATGATGTCAATTAGCCTATCAGAAGCGTCTAAAGCTGTTTTAAGGCACAGTCAACTTAGTGTATGTAAACTTCTGACCTACTGGAATTGTGATAGTGAATTATAAGTGAATGAATCTGTCTGTCAATTTAAAAAAAACTGATAAAAATACACCTTATGGAACAGCGGGGACTGTGAAGCAACACAAACATAGGCACAGACACACATGGATGCGTTGTGGTTATGTGGTAGTAGAGTAGGGGCCTGAGTACACACACTTAATATGTAGTGAAACCTGTTGTGAATGTATAGTAACATTTTTATGTATAACTGCCTTAATTTTGCTGGACCCCAGGAAGAGTAGCTGCTGCCTTGGTAAGAGTTCAGTTCCTACTCTATTAGTCTCTCAACCAACTTGTCTTGACCAAAGAGGGAGGCGGTCCCTAAAAGCAGGAAACAGGAACCACTTCCTTCCTTATCTGAAACACTGACGCTACAGACTACGTATCCTGTGAGATGACTTATAATAAGTTACTGTAAAGACATAGGAACTGTCCAAATAAAACTTCATTCTGTTTATCCCTAAATTCACTTAGGTTTTTGACCACTGTTTACTGTAACAGTTCCCTATTAAACATTCTCTCTTCTGTTTACCTAGATTACATTGAACAATTTCCATAGTTACGTATTTCAGATAATGCTTTATACACAGTTAATCTGAAAGTATTGAGTTTTTCCTTATTTAAAAAAAGAAACTCAGAACCTTACCTTCTCTTTGTGTTTTTTTGTCTGAAGTGCGAATACAATTGACAAAGAGGAAGTCTCTCACTGGGGAAGGGGAAGTCTCTCACTGCGTGCTAGTTAAAGGTGAAGGCTAGTCAGGTCCCTCTACTCTCTCACAACAAAGTGCTGCATACTGGTTGAACACAAGCCCTTTAAGAGAGGGTGGGCGGGCAGATATCACATTCAAAAGACTATCATTGCTGGGTGATGTCATCAGAAAAAGTAGCCTGGTTGTCCAAACGCACAAATCTACTGTAGGTGTACAATATCTCATCAAGTTTACAGCGAGGCTAACTTAAAAGCTACAATCTTTAATTGATACAATAAAGTGTTCTGCTGTGGATACAAGGACTGACCATCCATGATATCAAATGTATAGATTTAACCATGTTGAGGCTATACAGAGTTTGTTTACATTTACGTTGTTTCCAAACATTGGAGTAAAACAGCTTATATTTTGAGTTCTGATGGGGTATGACAGTTGAACTAACCTCATGAAGCATTTATAAAAGTTATATTCTTCAAGAATTAATGGGTATATATATATATATCTCATTAATTTATCAGTACAAAATGGATACAGCAACTAAGGATTCTTTAACAATTTGGGGTGATGAACTGTGTACCGACATGCATATTGATATAGGCTGAGCAGAGATGGAAAGCACCACAATTAGCCTATTTAAATATATTTATATATTTGGTCATTTTATTTGGATAGTCTGGATTTTTCATCTATAGATCATACTACTAACAAACTATCTGTTGATAAGCAACTGCTTGCCGGTTAGGTTTAAAATAACGGGTAGGGTAAGGGTTAATGTTAAGTTTAGGGATAGGATAAGGATAGAGCTAGGGTTAGTAGATATAGTTGAAACGTTACTGATAGTCTGTAAAGCATCTACAGATGGACTATCCAAATAAAAAGTGTTAAGAAATATTTAAAATATTCTAAATGTATCCATCCACATTTATCCATACTACATGCAAATGTAAAATAAGTTATACAAATACCTCAGTGGCACTATCTTTACAGCCAGATTTAGCAGTTCCTCTTTGGGTAGAGACTAGAGAGTGAGACAGACAGTGAATGCTCCTATCCATGTAGCTGGCTCAGAATGCTGCGTGTCTTTGGCTTGTCGGAGGGAAAATAGAGGGCCCCTCGCCAGTCTGCTCATTACCATTCCATTCACGTCTCAGCCCAAATTCACCCGGAGAAAAACTCAGGCCATTGTTAGGAGGGGATGTGCATTCGTGTCTTAGGAAAGCATGGGCCAAACTCTCTGTATGTATTTGTTCCAATGTGTTGTGTCATGATGAGTGTGTTTACTAGGGCTGGGCGATAAACTGTATTTAAAAAAAAATAATAATAATTTCTATAACGATATATTAATGTTTTATTTGTCACATTTAATAATTGGCAATCATTAATTTGTATCGCAATCAGAGATGGGCAAAATATGCATCAAATTGTATTTTGTTACAAATACAAGATACTCTAAAGACCAACGAATCAAAACAAAAACACTTTTACAAAGTATTGTATTATATAGAAGCAAACCGGATGGACATCATGAAAATGATCGGAGAGGTTGAGAGTAGAAGTAGTTCAGGAGAAAGAACAAAACAAAAATGTAATTACTGTAAAATTGACTGTGTCCATAAAATGTAGATGGTGGGTATGGGCTGGAAGTAGAGGCCTAGGTGTTGTTGTTCACTAGTTTACTCCAAGTGGGGAAAGGGTGGCGGGGTTGGAAAGTAATAAAGGGGAATATACTGTATATATATTTTTAAGGATATGCATGTATGTATGCATGCATGCATGTATGTATGCGTGTATATATATATATATATACATATACATACACACACACACACACACATGGGGGATTGGAAGTGATGCTGACAATTACATTGATGGAAGTTACAATCTGCAATATTAAGCTGCCCCCCCCCCAAAAAAAAGTATTGTTTTAAGATCAAATAAAACCATAAAAACATATATATACACACACACACAGTGGGGAGAACAAGTATTTTATACACTGCCGATTTTGCAGGTTTTCCTACTTACAAAGCATGTAGAGGTCTGTCATTTTTATCATAGGTACACTTCAACTGTGAGAGACGGAATCTAAAACAAAAATCCAGAAAATCACATTGTATGATTTTTAAGTAATTAATTTGCATTTTATTGCATGACATAAGTATTTGATACATCAGAAAAGCAGAACTTAATATTTGGTACAGAAACCTTTGTTTGCAATTACAGAGATCATACATTTCCTGTAGGTCTTGACCAGGTTTGCACACACTGCAGCAGGGAATTTGGCCCACTCCTCCATACAGACCTTCTCCAGATCCTTCAGGTTTCGGGGCTGTCGCTGGGCAATACGGACTTTCAGCTCCCTCCAAAGATTTTCTATTGGGTTCAGGTCTGGAGACTGGCTAGGCCACTCCAGGACCTTGAGATGCTTCTTACGGAGCCACTCCTTAGTTGCCCTGGCTGTGTGTTTCGGGTCGTTGTCATGCTGGAAGACCCAGCCACGACCCATCTTCAATGCTCTTACTGAGGGAAGGTGGTTGTTGGCCAAGATCTCGCGATACATGGCCCCATCCATCCTCCCCTCAATACGGTGCAGTCGTCCTGTCCCCTTTGCAGAAAAGCATCCCCAAAGAATGATGTTTCCACCTCCATGCTTCACGGTTGGGATGGTGTTCTTGGGGTTGTACTCATCCTTCTTCTTCCTCCAAACACGGCGAGTGAAGTTTAGACCAAAAAGCTCTATTTTTGTCTCATCAGACCACATTAACTTCTCCCATTCCTCCTCTGGATCATCCAGATGGTCATTGGCAAACTTCAGACGGGCCTGGACATGCGCTGGCTTGAGCAGGGGGACCTTGCGTGCGCTGCAGGATTTTAATCCATGACGGCGTAGTGTGTTACTAATGGTGTTCTTTGAGACTGTGGTCCCAGCTCTCTTCAGGTCATTGACCAGGTCCTGCTGTGTAGTTCTGGGCTGATCCCTCACCTTCCTCATGATCATTGATGCCCCACGAGGTGAGATCTTACATGGAGCCCCAGACCGAGGGTGATTGACCGTCATCTTGAACTTCTTCAATTTTCTAATAATTGCGCCAACAGTTGTTGCCTTCTCACCAAGCTGCTTGCCTATTGTCCTGTAGCCCATCCCAGCCTTGTGCAGGTCTACAATTTTATCCCTGAGGTCCTTACACAGCTCTCTGGTCTTGGCCATTGTGGAGAGGTTGGAGTCTGTTTGATTGAGTGTGTGGAGAGGTGTCTTTTATACAGGTAACGAGTTCAAACAGGTGCAGTTAATACAGGTAATGAGTGGAGAACAGGAGGGCTTCTTAAAGAAAAACTAACAGGTCTGTGAGAGCCGGAATTCTTACTGGTTGGTAGGTGATCAAATACTTATGTCATGCAATAAAATGCAAATTAATTACTTAAAAATCATACAATGTGATTTTCTGGATTTTTGTTGTAGATTCCGTCTCACAGTTGAAGTGTGCCTATGATAAAAATTACAGACCTCTTCATGCTTTGTAAGTAGGAAAACCTGCAAAATCGGCAGTGTATCAAATACTTGTTCTCCCCACTGTATATACACACACACACACACACACACACACACACACACACGTATACACACACAGCTGTGGAAAAAAATTAAGAGACCACTGCAAATGTTTCTTAAATAAGCATCTCTACATATATGACAGCCATTCCATTCCAGTGTCTGTTGAATTCCAATACAGGCACACCTCATTCTTCTGAATTAGGTACTGATTAGGTGATCACATGAACCAAATCTTATTTAACGAGGAAAAGTATAAAAAACACTGCTGTGGTCATCACTAGCCTCTTGCAATAGGACCAGCTGGATGGCAAAAACAGTGCTAATAGTACCTCAAAAGTAATATTAAATCAAAAAATAAACTATTGACCATGCCAAAAAGAGTTGAAAAGAAGGGGTCAATTCTGGCTTTACTGGCAGAGGGATACAGTGAGCTTCAGGTTGCTTCCATCCTTAAAATTTCAAAGACGGCGGTTCATAAGAACAAGGTCAAGCAGCAGACATTGGGGACAACAAAGCTACAGACCGGCAGAGGGCGAAAACAACTACTGACCGGGATGACCGCCAACTCATTCGAATGTCAGTCAACAACCGTAGGATGACATCAAGTGACCTACAAAAAGAAGGGCAAACGACAGCTGGAATGAAGTGCATGGCGAGGACGGTTCGAAACAGGCCCCTAGGGGCAGGGCTGAAGTCTTGCAAAGCTAGAAAAAAGCCCTTCATCAATGAGAAGCAAATAAGTGCCAGGCTGAGGTTTGCAAAAGACCATAAGGATTGGACCATAGAAGACTGGAGCAAGGTAATCTTCTCTGATGAGTCCAATTTTTAGCTTTGCCCAACACCTGGTCGTCTAATGGTTAGACGGAGACCTGGAGAGGCCTACAAGCCACAGTGTCTCGCACCCACTGTGAAATTTGGTGGAGGATCGGTGATTATCTGGGGGTGATTCAGCAATGCTGGAATCGGGCAGATTTGTCTTTGTGAAGGACGCATGAATCAAGCCACGTACAACGTTGTCCTGGAAGAAAACTTGCTTCCTTTTGCTCTGACATTGTTCCCCAACTCTGAGGATTGTTTTTTCCAGCAGGAAAATGTGCCATGCCACGCAGCCAGGTCAATCAAGGTGTGGATGGAGGACCACCAGATCAAGATCCTGTCATGGTCAGCCCAATCTCCAGACCTGAACCCCATTGAAAACTTCTGGAATGTGGATCGTCACAAGCCATCAAACAAAGCCGAGCTGCTTGAATTTTTGCGCCAGGAGTGGCATAAAGTCACCCAACATCAATGTGAAAGACTGGTGGAGAGCATGCCAAGACGCATGAAAGCTGTGATTGAAAATCAGGGTTATTCCACCAAATATTGATTTCTGAACTCTTCCTAAGTTAAAACATTACTATTGTGTTGTTTAAAAATTAATATGAACTTTTTTTCTTTGCATTATTCGAGGTCTGACAACACTGCATCTTTTTTGTTATTTTGACCAGTTGTCATTTTCTGCAAATAAATGCTCTAAATGACAATATTTTTATTTGGAATTTGGGAGAAATGTTGTCAGTAGTTTATAGAATAAAACAAAAATGTTATTTTTACCTAAACACATACCTATAAATTGTAAAACCAGAGAAACTGATAATTTTGCAGTGGTCTCTTTATATACACACACATTTTTTTTTAATTTTACCTTTATTTAACTAGGCAAGTCAGTTAAGAACAAATTCTTATTTACAATGACGGCCTACACCGGCCAAACCCGGACGACGCTGGGCCGCCCTATGGGACTCCCTATGGGACTCCCAATCACGGCCGGTTGTGATACAGCCTGGAATCGAACCAGGGGGTCTGTAGTGACGCCTCAAGCACTGAGATGCAGTGCCTTAGACCGCTGCGCCACTCACATATAGTTGAAGTCGGAAGTTTACATACACCTTAGCCAAATACATTTACCCAGCATGGCTACCACATCATTCTGCAGCTATATGCCATCCCATCTGATTTGGGCTTAGTGGGACTATCATTTGTTTTTCAACAGGACAATGACCCAACACACCTCCAGGCTGTGTAAGGGCTATTTTACCAAGAAGGAGAGTGATGGAGTGCTGCATCAGATGACCTGGCCTCCACAATCCCCCGACCTCAACCAAATTGAGATGGTTTGGGATGAGTCGGACCACAGAGTGAAGGAAAAGAGGCCAACAAGTGCTCAGCATATGTGGGAACTCCTTCAAGACCGTTGGAAAAGCATTCCAGGTGAAGCTGGTTGAGAGAATGCCAAGAGTGTGCAAAGCTGTCATCAAGGCAAAGGGTGGCTATTTGAAGAATCTCAAATATAAAATATATTTTGATTTGTTTAACACTTCTTTTGTTACTACATGATTCCATGTGTGTTATTTCATAGTTTTGATGTCTTCACTATTATTCTACAATGTAGAAAATAGTAAAAAAAATAAAGAAAAACCCCTGAATGAGTAGATGTTCTAAAACTTTTGACCGGTAGTGTACACTCACACACACATATATACATACATATACATTATATATATATATATATATAAACACATACACATTTTGGCCATATCATCCAGCCCTAGTGTTCACACTTCATTGTGTGCGTCTGCGTCCAGGTGTGTTTGCGCGTGGGTTCACAATCAGTATGTCATGATGACAATGCTGGCCTTGACAGGGACCACAGGACCTTGCTAAGTCACTTTCTGATCGTTGCATGTTGTACTGAACAGTTCAAAGGGGGAGCAACCGAAACCCCACCATGTTTGCTGTTCCATTTTTACATAATTTGCAGTCAGGGAAATTCCCTAAACCAATTCCCCAAAGCAGCCAATGAGCTTACATTTCCACTGTGAACCTCACCCCACACTCAACGTATTGCAAAGCCCTATTGAGCAAGTCTGCTGGCCAGGCCCCCAAAGAGTACACTTCACAATAAGCAAGATTGTATTCGTTTTGGTGAATAAATAATCACCCTTTTGTAGTGACAGCAAATAAGAACACCAAACTGTCAGTTTACATAAGATGAGTTCCTTCTTTAAATACAAAAGTGAAACGTTTTAAAAAGGGATGTTTTGTCAGGTACAATTTTGTCAAAAGCAAGTCTCTCGCTTAACAGTACAGTAATAGGAAAGTATAAGACACTAAAGTCCATAAATAACTCTGAATAAAAGCACTGATTCTACAGAGGGAAAGAGAATAGAAATGTCCTCATATTAAAGCAATAGCATTTTATTTGGTGTGTTTAGCATGCCTCTAACATTCTGAATCATTATCCACAATTCATTCAGGATTATCTGTAATCATGGTAGCATCCACATTAATGTAGAAGTGTTTAGAGACATATTCTATTCTTATTTACAATAAACGTGACTCCAAAATGACAACACATTACAGTTGAAGTCGGAAGTTTACATACACTTAGGTTGGAGTCATTAAAACTCGTTTATCAACCACTCAACACATTTCTTGTTACAAACTATTGTTTTGGCAAGTCGGTTAGGACATCTACTTTGTGCATGACATAAGTAATTTTTCAAACAATATTATTTCACTGTATCACAATTCCAGTGGGTCAGAAGTTTACATATACTAAGTTGACTGTGCCTTTAAACAGCTTGGAAAATTCCAGAAAATTATGTTATGGCTTTAGAAGCTTCTGATAGGCTAATTGACATCATTTGAGTCAATTGGAGGTATACCTGTGGATGTATTTCAAGGCCTACCTTCAAACTCTGTGCCTCTTTGCTTGACATCATGGGAAAATCAAAAGAAATTAGCCAAGACTTCAGAAAAAGAATTGTAGACCTCCACAAGTCTGGTTCATCCTTGGGAGCAATTTCCAAACGCCTGAAGGTACCACGTTCATCTGTACAAACAACAGTGCGCAAGTATAAACACCATGGGACCACGCAGCCGTCATACCGCTCAGGAACGAGACGCGTTGTCTCCTAGAGATGAACGTACTTTGGTGCGAAAAGTGCAAATCAATCCCAGAACAGCAAAGGACCTTGTGAAGATGCTGGAGGAAACAGGTACAAAAGTATCTATATCCACAGTAAAACAAGTCCTATAGCGACATAACCTGAAAGGCCACTCAGCAAGGAAGAAGCCGCTGCTCCAAAACCGCCATAAAAAAGCCAGACTACGGTTTGAAACTGCACATGGGGACAAAAATCGTACTTTTTGGAGAAATGTCCTCTGGTCTGATGAAACAAAAATAGAACTGTTTGGCCATAATGACCATCGTTTTGTTTGGAGGAAAAAGGGGGTTGCTTGCAAGCCAAAGAACACCATCCCAACCGTGAAGCACGGGGGTGGCAACATCATGATGTGGAGGTGCTTTGCTGCAGGAGGGACTGGTGCACTTCACAAAATAGATGGCATCATGAGGAAGGAAAATTATGTGGATATATTGAAGCAACATCTCAAGACATCAGTCAGGGAGTTAAAGCTTGGTCGCAAATGGGTCTTCCAAATGGACAATGACCCCAAGCATACTTCCAAAGTTGTGGCAAAATGGCTTAAGGACAACAAAGTCAAGGTATTGGAGTGGCCATCAGAAAGCCCTGACCTCAATCCTATAGAACATTTGTGGGCAGAACTGAAAAGGCGTGTGCGAGCAAGGAGCCCTAAAAACCTGACTCGGTTACATCAGCTCTGTCAGGAGGAATGGGCCAAAATTAACCCAACTTATTGTGGGAAGCTTGTGGAAGGCTACCCGAAACGTTTGACCCAAGTTAAACAATTTAAAGGCAATGCTACCAAATACTAATTGAGTGTATGTAAACTTCTGACCCACTGGGAATGTGATGAAATAAATAAAAGCTGAAATAAATAATTCTCTACTATTATTCTGACATTTCACATTCTTAAAATAAAGTGGTTATCCTAACTGACCTAAGACAGGGAATTTTTACTAGGATTAAATGTCAGGAATTGTGAAAAACTGATTTTAAATGTATTTGGTGTGTGTAAACTTCCGACTTCAACTGTATTTACCATTCATTTCTATAGGGCACAAAATAATCTGAAACAACCAAAACAAAACAGCAAATGCATCCAAAAAGTTTGTAGTCACAAGTTTGATGTAATCATTGCGTGATAGGAATATGGGATCAAATACTAAACTTTTGACTACTAATACACATAAGTGAATTTGACACAATACATTTGGTCCCTTAAAATGGAGGGACTACGTAAAAGAGTGCTGTAATTTCTAAACGGTTCACCCGATATGGATGAAAATACCCCAAAATTAAAGCTTACAGTCTGCACTTTAACCTCAGTCATCCTATAATTTCAAATCCAAAGTGCTGGAGTAGAGCCAAAACAACTAAAAATTATCTGTCCCAATACTTGGAGCTCACCATTTTCTCATAGCTTTCTCTTGTCCCTCTGCAGCAGACATGGTGAGCAATTAAAAAAAACACATTGAATCGCAATACAAATCAAAGTATCAAATCACAATACATACAGCGCATTCGGAAAGTATTCAGACCCTTTTCCACACGTTGTTACGTTACAGCCTTATTCTAAAATGGTTTAAATTATATTTTTTCCTCAATATACATACAATACCCCATAATGACAAAGCGAATACAGTTTCGATCTTTTATACATTTGCACAAAAAAAATCCACCAGAAATACCTTAATAAGTATTCAGAACCTTTGCTATGAGACTTGAAATTGAGCTAAGGTGCATCCTGTTTCCATTGATCAACCTTGAGATGTTTCTACAACTTAATTGGAGTCCACTTGTGGTAAATTCAATTGATTGGACAGGATTTGGAAAAGTACATACCTGTCTATATAAGGTCCCACAGTTGACAGTGCATGTCAGAGCAAAAACCAAGCCATGAGGTCGAAGGAATTGTCTGTAGAACTCCAAGACAGGATTGTGTCGAGGCACAGATCTGGGGAAGAGTACCAAAAACATTTCTGCAGCATTGAGGTC
This sequence comes from Coregonus lavaretus, assembly GCF_964263955.1. Classification (NCBI taxonomy): domain Eukaryota; kingdom Metazoa; phylum Chordata; class Actinopteri; order Salmoniformes; family Salmonidae; genus Coregonus; species Coregonus lavaretus. The sequence continues at coordinate 15,236,612 of NC_140011.1, forward strand.
CCCAAGAACACAGTGGCCTCCATCATTCTTAAACAGAAGAAGTTTGGAACCACCAAGACTCTTCCTAGAGCTTGACGCCGCGGCCAAACTGAGGAATCTGGGGAGAAGGGCCTTGGTCAGGGAGGTGACCAAGAACCCGATGGTCACTCTGACAGAGCTCTAGTGTTCTTCTGTGGAGATGGGAGAACCTTCCAGAAGGACAACCATCTCTGCAGCACTCCACCAATTAGGCATTTTTGGTAGTGGCCAGACGGAAGCCACTCCTCAGTAAAAGGCACATGACAGCCCGCTTGGAGTTTGCCAAAAGGCACCTAAAGGACTCTCAGACCATGAGAAACAAGATTCTCTGGTCTGATGAAACCAAGATTGAACTCTTTGGCCTGAATGCCAAGCATCATGTCTGGAGGAAACCTGGCACCATCCCTACGGTGAAGCATGGTGGCAGCATCATGCCGTGGGGATGTTTTTCAGCAGCAGGGACTGGGAGACTAGTCAGGATCGAGGGAAAGATGAACGGAGCAAAGTACAGAGAGATCCTTGATGAAAACCTGCTCCAGAGCGTTCAGGACCTTAGACTGGGGCGAAGGTTCACCTTCCAACAGGACAACAACCCTAAGCACACAGCCAAGACAACGCAGGAGTGGTTTCATGACAAGTCTCGGAATGTCCTTGAGTGCCCCAGACAGAGCCCGGACTTGAACCCGATCTAACATCTCTGGAGAGACCTGAAAATAGCTGTGCAGCGACGCTCCCCATCCAACCTGACAGAGCTTGAGAGGATCTGCAAAGAATGGGAGAAACTCCCCAAATACAGGTGTGCCAAGCTTGTAGTGTCATACCCAAGAAGACTTGAGTCTAATCGCTGCCAAAGGTGCTTCAACAAAGTACTGAGTAAAGGGTCTGAATACTTCATTAATCAATTTTAGAATTAGGCTGTAACGTAACAAAATGTGGAACAAGTCAAGGGGGCTGAATACATTGTATAGAGTCGCAATACATATCGTATCGGCACCTAGGTATTGTGATAATATCGTATCGTGAGGTCCCTGGCAATTCCCAGCCCTACCTTTTAGGCTATCACTTGGCCTCAAATGTACACATTGCCTTATGCCTAGTGCCTACACACTTGCAAATGCAATACCACAACCTGGGCTTTACCCATGCTAATTTGTGCTAGAAGAGATCTATATTGCTTCATGTATAGGCTACATTATCTCTATCTTATCTCTCTACAGCCCCGCGATCCTCTTGAACGTCATGTTGGTAAATGCCCTGAAGGCTTTAAATGGACCGTTACATAAATAAGACAGAATAGGTGATTTGAAAGTCTGACTTGTACAGTATCTAACACACTTATAGTAAGAAGATTATCACTACAGAAAGCGGGGAAAAGCCACTGATACGGCATGTAAAACAGGTTGATAACCTATGCTTAGCCCATCTGATCTGTCTGATCTGATGTTATGGTAGTTATCTCCAAAGACATCACCTATGCCACTAGGCTCTCTCCCATGTTAAATAGCCTAAGCAAACAATCAGCTATGTGGAGCCTGTTGTGATTATTCCTATGACACACAGATATAGGACCTGTTGTGATTACTACCGTCACAGGACGTGTTTTACTCCTATGACACTAAAACACTATGGACTCTTTAAGAACACGGTGACCCTCCTCACTCGTCACTATTCCAACAGTAAAATCCCACAGATTGTGCTTCAGTATCACTTCTGGATTAGGTTCGCTAATCCAGCTGTTCCAAACAATCTTGATTAGGTCAACAACTTGTAGGGCATTAGAGGCCCAAAGTGAGGAACAAATAGGCCTAGTTCTGCACTCAGAAAGAAAGACAGAACTAAAACGGAGAACATAAACTGATGAAGCCAACATATCTGGCATAATTCGAAGCAATGATGCAGTTGATGTGATCTCAGCAAACAATATTTAGCCTACATAGGCTAAACCATAGGTGCAACAGAACTGAAAATGTGAAAGCAATTAATTTAGCAACAGATGCTCATCTTGAACACGAGGGTAGGTACTTTCCAACTATTGGGGAAGGAACAGAGTTATGGCGACACCCCAAACATATTCCCTGTGGATCCACAAAATACAGACATCGCAAAACAGAGCAACAGAACACAGACAATGCCAGCAAGCAGGAAGAAAAGAAAGAGCAGCATCATGGAGGAAGGACACATATGGACAGAGTCCGACGGACAAAAACATACGAGCTCAATCATACATAATACACATCCTTTGAGTCTTAGCTCTGTACACACTTCTCAGCATCCAGAGGTATCAAACTTGAGGTTTTGAGTTGGTCTTACATGGAGGGACTGAAAAACCACGGTGCTCAATCATACCAGGGGTGGATTTTCCTTGCTGGTGAGTAGCCATTTGAGTAAGCTACTCAAGTTCAACCAGTAAACAGTGCGCTGAATTAGTGTTGACAGCAAGCATAAGAAGACGTGATATTGCTCTCCACAGTACCCATCCTGGTACCTGGGACCATGACCAGGTCCAAAGACAATAGATTGACATCAGAAGTTACCCTACCTGGGTGTCATTGGCGATGCGTGGAGGCACCTCGATGCCAATCTTTGTTAGCTCGCGGTCCTTGTAGCGGCCGTACTGGTCGTATCCCATGTAGCCTCCGCCGGTGGCGATGAGGAGGGGAAAGGGCCTGACGTGAGCCTGAAGGCCTAGAGAGGCTGCACTGAACCACCCTCGCCCTGCACCATGCACATACACAGAGGTTTATATTAGGAACAGCATTTCCCATAACAAGTCTTGCATATATATTTGATCATAATTCTTATTGTAGCCTAAATGTCCACTTCATGTTACTTTAAATAAAACATAGAACAGGGTAGACTAATTACTGAGTTGAGACAATGGCCTAAGCTACTAGCTGGATAGTGATATAGTTTTGACTCATTAAATTATGTCATTATGTGTGTCAGTGAAAGTTCACCATGTATGTTTTTACTGATAAAGTAGCTGCTACTGCCCCTAATATGAATAATGAACAGACCAGTGCTTCACAATCCCACAGCCATGGTTGTGGTGGCAACCCTAGAATACCTCTACCTAATAATTTGCCTAAATTCTTGCATCGATGCAAAATTCTTGCAAACACTGAAACCATTGTGGTGTAATCCATTACTGAAAAACGTTTAAGATGCAAATGTCTGTTCAAGAAAATAAACATGACTTTGCCATAAGAATACCGCAGCCACTGATTGATACACCTACTAAGGCCATTGGAATGTTGGTCCTACAGTTTGCGGCTCACTGTCTCTGAATTTGCTACCTTGGTGTCAGAGGTACGATGTCGCCCCTGTGAGGCCATTGGAGGAATGCACTTGTATGAATCTGAAGGTGTTTTAAAATAAAGTTTGTAAGCAATACAAAAGGGTAGAACGTAGTAAAGTGTGTTCACCGAGTGTGTTCATCTTATTAGCACAGAGACTATTGTGAAGGTAGCCTAGGAGTGTGTGACAGCCTCGGTCACCATTATGTAGGTTGTAAAAACCTGGGTCTGGTCTGGGACTGTTGCGTGAGGATGTCAGTGTGAAACTCACCACCGGATAATGAATGCCATGGCCCCTGCTGAAACTGTCGGGCTCCTTGTGCTCTGAGGAGGAGCGTGTCACTGCAGACAGACCAAGAGAGAGAGAAGAAGCACATATTGTAAATATAATGTATATATTTCAATAACTACCCCAATACTATATTAAGAGTTCCGACATAGAAAATTAAATGTGTAGTGTAATGCAAATGTACCCAATGAGATGGCCTCCAAAATGTAATTTCTTACTTGTCTGTGTCAAACTTATTGGCATTATGACACAATACCCAGACCAAAAAGCATTGCAAACTATACCAAAAACAGAGGAGTGGCTGTTTGACAGTCAGATGAGAAGTCAGAAAGGAACAGCCACTCTCCTGTTCAGGTTGGACATGTCTGTAAGGCTAATAATACTAGGGCACCTGCCAGAAACAGCTCTACACCAGAGCATATTATTGGTGCAATAAAGTTACTTTCTCCTTTGCCTGGCATAGTGGTGCAACTACTAAACTGAGAGACACTGTCATTGACAATTTAACATAGACAATGCAGAATCAAAAAGTAAGTTGGTGTGGTATACTTAAGCCATAAGGCACGAGGGGGTGTGTCTGGATACAGCCCTTAGCCGTGGTATACTGGCTACATACTACAAACCTCAGAGGTGCCTTATTGCCGTTATAAACTGGTTACCAACGTAATTAGAACAGCAAAAAATTGTTTTTGTCATACCAGTGGTATATGACGGCTTTTAGCCAATCAGCATTAAGGGCTCGAACCACCCAGTTTATACATGTCTATAATAGACTATATTGCTGACTAGTAGATGTATTGACACGAGTAACAAGACATTGGCATCATAAAATAAGAGCTTGCTAGTTAGCTAGCTGGCTAGCTAATGTTAGCTGCAAGAATTTATGAAATGAGCAAACCAGCATTCATTTTCTCCCACCAAGACAGCTACTGTATATTACGACTCTTCCAATAGTGTGTAGCTACCACACATTGAAATAGTAACGTATATTACCTGCCAGATCTCCCTGCAGTCAGATGCAGCTGATAAGAGCACACCTTTCCTAAGGACGCTGCCATCGTGAGTGTGTAGAACGCTAGTGTTCTTCTTCTTCAAAGTTATGGCAGACTACACCTACTGGTGTATTGCCGCCATCTACTGTACGGGGTCTTCTTTTTAAATATTACTGCGGTCTTCAAACAAATGCTATAGGTGCATGCCGCCACCTACTGTTTTGGCTGTATATCAGCCCAAATAATTAAAATAAAACTACTCAATGTGTTCAACTGTCAACGCCCATCCCTACAGGAAGAGCATCTTCGGACAAGCTTTGCAATGTTTCGCCAGTGAAGTCCTGGAAACCCAAAAACCATTCAGCCGCAGATACTACTACGTCCAGTTTCTTTTACTTTTTGTTCGTTTGTGCAGTACAATTAATCACGTGCAATAAACACCATAAAATCCACCTTCACGATCAGCATATCAGTTTCCCTCAACTGTTGAACACTGAATCTCCAAGTCTGCGGAGCATCCGCCAACATATTTTCAGCTCCCTTCGCTCCTTCAACTATTTCACGTGCCTCTGTGTAGGAGACCTGCTGTATAGCCCTGACCCTTGCCACTTCATATTCCTTTACCCTAACCCCGCACTCCGGGGAATTGGGAATGTGGTTGCCATCACAATTACAATAACGAACCTCCTCAGATTTTTCAACAACACTCCTTCGGCACACACTAAATACATGTCCATACATTTTACAATTCCGGCAAAACAGCTTGGACAAAGCTCTCACCGCATATCTAACATACCCCACCTTCACATGTGAAGGGAGATATTCTTCGTCAAACATCAATAATACCGACAGGCTTTTATTTATTTTTTTACCCCCACCTCCCCACACAGTTCAGCCAGCGTGTTCCAACTACTCCTGGTATGCTCCTCGTAAACCATGAGGCCTCCACATCCAACGAGACGCTGACCGCTAGTGTTAACAACCAATCAGAACTCGGTATTGAGGAAGGCTTCGTCTTCACAAGACGAATATTAATTCTAGCTGAAGGTCTTTGTCGCCACCTAATGGAGTGCGTATACGGTAACACTTGAACAACACAATCTCCACAGTCTGCGGAGCATCCGCCGCCATATTTTCAACTCCCTTCGCTCCTTCAACTATTTCACGTGCCTCCGTGTAGGAGACCTGCTGTATAGCCCTGACTCTTGCCACTTCATACTCCTTTACCCCAACCGGGCATTCTGGTGAATTGGGAATGTGGTTGCCATCACAATTACATCATCGTACACCCTCAGATTCTTCAACAACATTCCTTCGGCACACACTTGATACATGTCCATACCTTTTACAATTCCGGCAAAACAACAGCTTGGACACAAAAGCTCTCACCGCATATCTAACATATCCCACCTTCACACGTGAAGGGAGATACTCTTCGTCAAACATCAATAATACCGACAGGCTTTTTTATTTTCCCCCATCCACTACACGGTTCAGCCAGCGTGCTTCAACTACTGCTGGTATTCTCCTCATAAACCACGAGGCCTCCACATCCAAGACGTCCAGAACGCTAGTGTTAACAACCAATCACAACTCGGTATTGAGGAAGTCTTCTTCTTCTTGTTCTGTGGGGTTTTTCGGCGGTTGGCATCCAACGTTAAGGTGCATTACCGCGACCTGCTGTACTGGAGTGTGGGTCAGCGACAGGGAGAAACTAAATCCTATCTGCCAGCCCCGTTGCTCTTAAAACAATAACATATTTGAGACTATATCTAATTACGTTCTACTCAATATACTCTAAACTAATTTCCTGTATCCCCTTATCCCTCATATTAGATCTCAGCCTCTCTCTTTCCCTCTGATACACGCTCCAAAGGACTCTGTTTCCTGGCAATAATCACACTTTCCTGTTGGATGCTTTCCTATCACATTTAAGGTCTTATTAAACTGGCTGTGTCCCACCCTTAATCTTGTAAAAAATAACCTATCTTCTGTCCCTTCCTGCTGTCCTCCCCTCCCTGACTTTCCTCTGTACTTGAAATAAATGCCTGCCCTTAGTATCTCTATTCCACTGCTCCTGCCATCTCTGCGCCATCACTGTCCAGATCAGGCTTTTTGCCTCTGCCTTGCTTATTGAAACACCAACATCCCCCACTACTAAGTGCTTGTTTAGCCAGTGCATCAACTGCCTCGTTCCCCTCCACCCCCACATGGGCTCCGACCCAAGTAAATCTTATCTGTATACCCATCTGTCTAATCCTGCCATGGGTTTGTAGCACCTCATAAAGCAGGTCTTGTCTACTACGTGAGCTAAAGGACTGGAGACTCAACACTGCACATGATCAGAGCAAATAACTACTCTTTCTGGCTTGACTTCCACCACCCACTGCAAGGCCAACAGCATGGACATCAGCTCTGCCGTATATACAGCCAGATGATCAGTAATACGTTTCCTGACTGCCACCCCACATTCCTGCATTACAAATGCTGACCCAGTCTGTCCTGTCCTTTGATCGTTTGAACCATCTGTGTAAATTGCCACAAAATCCTGATACATTTTAGTCATTTAGCAGACGCTCTTATCCAGAGCGACTTACAGTTTAGTGAGTGCATACATTTTTCATACTGGCCCCCCGTGGGAATCGAACCCACAACCCTGGCGTTGCAAGCGCCATGCTCTACCAACTGAGCTACACGTGTCTTAAACAAATCAGATGGATCAACATCCTCCCTATCTTTCTGTAGTCTCTCCAACACTTCTAGATCAACTACTGGAGGCGGGAGTAGCCATGGTGGATTTACAGGAATAGCTACCGTTGGACTAAACTCCCTTCCATACAGTCCCATCTCCTTCGCCTGGGTATTACCCACCCACCCAAAGCTTGTGTTCTGTCTTCACTCAGGTTCCCAGCATGCCTGTAAAATCCCTTTCGCCAGATGAGACACCCCATGTCCCTGTAGGTTGACCAAATAATTAATTTCCAGCTGCTGTCTCCTAATCTGCAATGGCATATCCCCCATCTCCACCTGTATTGCAGCCACTGGGGAGGTTCGAAACGCCCCACTAGTCCTTGCCCCTGTATGACATCTAGCCTTTCCAATGATGTCCGGGCTGCCGAACCATACGCTATACTGCCATAGTCTATTACAGATTGGATCAATGCAACATACATGGTCCTCAATGATGAACGCCCCCCACTCCTTTCCCATCAGACAGCGCATCACATTTAGCACCTTCCTACACTTTCCCACCACTCTCTCAATGTGTTCTGCCCAGTCATCCTAGTGTCAAAGTACACCACATGGAACCTGAAGGCACTCACCCTCTCCAAGTTTCTCCATATAACCTCAAGCATACCTCATCTCCCACCTTCCTCCTGGTAAAGAACACTGTCTGACTTCTCTCTTCAGAGAACCTGAATACCCACATTAATGCCCAACGCTCTACCTCATCAATTGCTTCCTGTACCTTCCTGACTATGTAAGGCACATTTCTTCCCCTCTTCCATAAGGCCCCATCATCTGCAAATAATGACCTCCCAATATCCGGCCGTACCTGAGAGTAAACATCATTGATCATGATTGAGAACAACAGAGGACTAATCATGCTCCCCTGCGGTGTACCGTTATTCACCAGGTAGCTGCCTGATAGAGACTTCCCCACCCTCACCTGATTAGACCTTCCAAACAGGAAATCCTTTATCCAGTTGTATGTTCTTCCTCCTACCCCCATAATATCAAGCTTGAATAACAACCCTTCCTTCCACATCATATCATACACCTGCTCCACATAAAAAAAGACAGCTGCAACAGTTTCCTTGTTCACCTGAGCCTTCCTGACCTCTGCTTCGCCTGATGTGGCAATACTAGCTCCCTGCTCTCCAGGAAGTAAGTTAGCCTCTACGTAATCATATGTTCCATAATCTTACATACATGTGATGTTAAAGCTATTGGCAGAGGAAGGAGGCTTGTTGGCCTCGTTGGGTCCTTCCCTGGCTTCCGGATTGGTACCACTACTGCCTCCTTCCAGCTGCCTGGTAGTTTCCCCTACTCCCACACTCTGTTGATCAATACCAATACCTTATCCAGTTTCTCATCACTAAGATGTGCGAACATAACATAGCACACCTCATCTTTCCCAGGTGAAGTTAACCCAGCCTTACCTATTGCCCTTTCACCTCTGCCATGGTAAATGGTGCATTCAACGCATCATTTACATCCTCCCTCCTATCCAGGACGCTCCTCTCTCGTTCTCTCTCTCCCCCTCCTTTGACAAATTTGCAAAGCTATGCACTTGGACAAATGCTTTGGCCATCATCTCTGCTTTCTCCTCATCTGTTACTGCCACATCCTTCCCACTCGTCAACACTGGATAATCCCACTCCCTTCTGACCCCACCCATCCTCTTAATCATCCCCCACAGGTGTCGCCCTTCCAATGGTGTCTGACGGATAGTTCTCCTCACCAGGGCCTGCTTATACTGAATCAGATGTTGGAAGTTATGCGTCCTTTTCAGTACTCTAAATGCCCTGTTCCTACTCCTCACCATTGCCCTACACTCCTCCATCCACCATGGGACTGCTTTCCTCCTCCTCCTCCCTGAACTCTTAGGTATAGCCTCAGTAGCTGCCCCCACTAATGCTGTTCTCACCCAGTTATTCATACTATCCACATCCCCTCTCATATCCACCCGAGCCATCACCTGCTCACTCAGCTCCTGAAACTGATCCCACTTTGCCCTTCCAAACACCCACCTGCCTACTCCATTCACTGACACCTCCTCCTGTGCATACTATGGGGTAATGATCACTCCCTACTGTCGACTCCTCCCATACCTTCCACTCACAGATGACCTTACCTTACTTCTATCCTGGCCCTCCACCCTCTCCAGCACTTCCAGGTCCAATATCTGACACGGATTATAGTAGTTCACAACCACTAGCACCCCTCCTCTCAACCACACCTCCACCACCACATATTCTCGTTCAATACCTTTGCCTAGCATCCTGTAAGGAAGTCTTTGCTTTATGAAGGTGGCACATCCGCCTCCTCCCACTACATCTCTGTCCCTATGAACCACTACATATCCCTGTATGATAAACTCCACAGTTGGTTTGAGCCATGTTTCCTGCACACAAATCACATCAGGCTTAGCTGGTATATCCACAATGAACTGCTTGAACTCCTGCCCATTAGCCAACAGGCTTCGAGCATTCCATTGTAGTACTACCACCTTAACTAAGATCCAGTAATACATGACTCTACCCTCGGCTGATTGAGGTCATCTCGAACCTCTTCCCATGTCAACCCTGTCATACTCAGATGTCTCCCAGCCGCTTTCACTATTAGCTGAATCCTCTCTGTTTTAGACTCTACTTTAGCAGAGCTATTGATATCTCCTGCTATGAACGTCACCAGCTTTCTCTTATCTATGTATACCATATCGTCGCCCACCTGCCCCATAATCCCCGGTCTAGATGCTCATACCCATCTCTCCCTTGAACCTGTATCTCCCTGGACCTGGACCACCTTCACTGCCTCAGCATATGACATCCTTCTCTCCACTCTCACTTGTTGCACCTCCACTGCCTGCTTCATTGCCTCACGCCCACTATATGCCACACTATGAGCACCCCCACAGCTGCAGCACTTTGGCTGTACACCATCCCCACACTTCCCATACTCCCTCCACACCTGGCACACCTCTTTTTGTCTTTACAGGCCGTTGCCACATGCCCAAACCTCTGGCAGTTATAACATCTTAAAGGCTTTGGTACATAACAACTCATATATCCTATGGTTACTTTATTTGGTAATACCCAGTCCTTGAAGTGTAACAGAATAGACGGGTTATCTACCCTAACGCCACCCCTTGTTGTTTGCAATCTTTGAACATTCACTAAAGCGCATCCTTTCAAGTTGTCGCTTACCTCTTTAGTGCTAACACTCACAGGCACTCCTGTTATCACCCATTTAATCCACTGCTTCCCTGCTTGATCAGTCCAGCTGCTCGAAACCACCTTACACTTCCCTATTTGCTTCACTCTGAGAACTATTTCCCTCTCCGCCATTTCCTTACAGTACACCAACAAGCTCCCATCTCTTAACACTTTAGCATTGACAACTGCCGTTAGCAGTCTTCACCACTGTCCGTGGCCTGCACTACCTACCAGCCAGCTCTAGCCTGGACAATTATTGGCCAGTCTGCACAGCGTGCTATCGACCCAGAGCATATCAGATTTTCTGCCGGAATCACTGAATCACTGGACCTTAACACCGGATCATTGCAACTAGCTAGCTGCAACCAAATGGCTGTTGTTGGCTAATCACCACTGTCCCGACGCACCAGTTAGCCTTGAGCTAGCCTCAAGCCAGGCCCATCTCCCGGCTATCTACCTCTCTGTCCACCGGAGGGCCTCCTAGTGTCGACACAGAGCCCCGCCAATCCATCACGACTGGTCTGCCGACATAATCGTCTGATGTGGTTTCAACAGGCTTCCCGTTGCGACGACCACGAAGATCCATCTGCTAGCCCCGGCCCGCTAGCACGCGTAATCAACAGCCGTGCCTCCTGCTCGCCTGTGCTGTAGCAGCCTACGAACTGCTCCCGGACTTACCTATTGCTGTTCACTGGACCTTATGATCACTCAGCTACACAGCTGATGCCTGCTGGACTGTTCCTTTACACGGTACCCCATCCTGTTTATCTGTTTAGCCTCAGCCCAAACTTTCGTCGCCATTACCAGTTGTTGTCTTAGCCCTCTCGAATAACACCTGTGATTGCGTTATGCCTCTCTCCCATGTCAATATGCCTAGCCTATTGCTGTTTGGGTTAGTTCTTATTGTACTATTTCACTGTAGAGCCCCTAGTCCTGCTCAACCTGCCTCAGATAGCTCCTTTGTCCCACCCCCCATACATGCGGAGACCGGCTCAATCGGTACCTCCAGTGATGCCATCTCTTTCATCGTTACCCAATGCTTAGGTGTACCTCCACTGTACTCATATCCTTCCATATCCTTGTCTGTACATAATGCCCTGAATCTATTCTACAACGCCCGGAAATCTGCCCCTTTTATTCTCTGTACCCAACGCACTAGAAGATCAGTTCTTAAAGCCTTTAGCCGTATCCTTATTCTATTCCTCCTCTGTTCCTCTGGTGATGTAGAGGTTAACCCAGGCCCTGTAGCCCCCAGTATCACTCCTACTCCCCAGGCGCTATCATTTGTTGACTTCTGTAACCGTAAAAGCCTTGGTTTCTTGCATGTTAACATCAGAAGCCTCCTCCCCAAGTTTGAGTTATTCACTGCGTTAGTACACTCTGCCAACCCTGATATTTTAGCAGTGTCTGAATCCTGGCTTAGGAAGGCCACCAAAAATTCAGAAATGTCCATCCCCAACTACAACATTTTCTGTCTAGATAGAACTGCCAAAGGGGGCGGAGTTGGAATCTACTGTAGAGATAGCCTGCAGAGCTCTATCATACTATCCAGGTCTGTGCCCAAACAGTTTGAGCTTCTACTTCTAAAAATCCACCTTTCCAGAAATAAGTCTCTCACTGTTGCCGCTTGCTACAGACCCCCCTCAGCCCCCAGTTGTGCCCTGGACACCATATGTGAATTGCTTGCCCCCCATCTATCCTCAGAGTTCGTACTGCTTGGTGACCTAAACTGGGATATGCTTAACACCCCGGCCGTCCTACAATCTAAACTAGATGCCCTCAATCTCACACAAATTATCAAGGAACCTACCAGGTACAACCCTAAATCCGTAAACATGGGCACCCTCATTGATATCATCCTGACTAATTTACCCTCTAAATACACCTCCGCTGTCTTCAACCAGGATCTCAGCGATCACTGCCTCATTGCCTGCGTCCGTAATGGGTCCGCGGTCAAACGACCACCCCTCATCACTGTCAAACGCTCCCTAAAACACTTCAGCGAGCAGGCCTTTCTATTTGACCTGGCCCGGGTATCCTGGATGGATATTGACCTCATTCCGTCAGTAGAGGATGCCTGGATGTTCTTCAAAAGTGCTTTCCTCTCCATCTTAAATAAGCATGCCCCGTTCAAAAAATTCACCATTGTGACCTGTACGCTCTCGTTGGCTGGCCCTCACTACATATTTGTCGCCAAACCCACTGGCTACAGGTCATCTATAAATCACTTCTAGGCAAATTCCCGCCTTATCTTAGATCATTGGTCACCATAGCAACACCCACCCGTAGTATGCGTTCCAGCAGGTATCTCTCACTGGTCATCCCCAAAGCCAACACCTCCTTTGGCCGCCATTCCTTCCAGTTCTCTGCTGCAAATGACTGGAATGAACTGCAAAAATCTCTGAAGCTGGAGACTCTTATCTCCCTCACTAACTTTAAGCATCAGTTGTCAGAGCAGCTTACTAATTACACTGCACCTGTACACAGCCCATCTGTAATTAGCCCACCCAACTACCTCATCCCCATATTGTTATTTATTTTGCTCATTTTCACCCCAGTATCTCTATTTGCACATCATCTTCTGCACATCTATCACTCCAGTGTTAATACTAAATGGTAATTATTTTGCACCATGGCCTATTTATTGCCTTACCTCCATAACTTACTACATTTGCACACACTGTATATATATTTTCTATTGTGTTATTGACTGTACGTTTTGTTTATTCCATATGTAACTCTGTGTTGTTGCTTTGCTTTATCTTGGCCAGGTCGCAGTTGTAAATGAGAACTTGTTCTCAACTGGTTTACCTGGTTAAATAAAGGTGAGGTGAAATAAAATAAAATAAATAAAAATGAACTCTTATCACACTCATCGCCCCCTTCCTCCCTAAACTTCAGAATCACTTTATGCTCCCCTCGCGACTTATCTTGCCCTTCCTCTGCACTCTCTACATGTGAACTGCCGCTAGCATTGGAAACTACATTGCTCTCCTCAAATGTCATTTTCTGCCTCCTCTCTGCCTCCATAGACCTCTCGCTCCCCTTCAAACCCCTCTCCCTTTCTCTCCCGCTTTCTTTTTCTCTTTCCTACTCCCTCCTTTATTTGTACCTCTATGCTCCATACTTGCTTCACTTTCTTCTCCATCACTATCTCCTGCCATCTCTGACCCAGTCACAGCACAGCTGTTTATCAACGACTGATCGCTAGCCACAGATTTCAGCCTCTCCTACATTTCTGTCCCAATTTCAACCTGGCAGACGCTTCTGTGATTGGTCCGCGGAAGACTTATTCGTCTTCACAAGACTAATATTAATTATAGCTGAAGGGCTTTGTCGCCACCTAATGGAGTGAGTATACTTTAACACTGTCTGTGCTTTTGTCTAAACAGTGTCAAAACCTTCAAAACATGATGCACTCATTCAACAGTATGAGGATTGGTTGGACAAATTGTCTTTGGATATTAAAGGGATAGTTCACCCAAATTACAAAATGATATTAGTTTCCTTACCCTGTAAGCGGTCTATGGACAAGCTATCGCCCCGTAGCACTCACTTCTGTCATCATGAAGTGCTTTGAGAGACTAGTTAAGGATCATATCACCTCCACCTTAACCAACACCCTAGACCCACAACAATTTGCACACCGCCCCAACAGATCCATGGATGACGCAATCGCCATCGCACTGCACACTGCCCTATCCCATTTAGACAAGAGGAATACCTATGTAAGAAAGCTGTTCATCGACTACAGCTCAGCCTTTAACACCATAGTGCCCTCCAAGCCCATCACTAAGCTCGGGCCCTGGGTCTGAACACAACCTTGTGCAACTGGGTCCTAGACTTCCTGACGGGCCGACCCCAGGTCGTGAAGGTAGGCAACAACACCTCCGCTACGCTGATCCTCAACATGGGGGCCCCACAAGGGTGTGTGCTCAGTCCCCTCCTGTACTCCCTGTTCACCCACGACTGCGTGGCCACCCACGTCTCCAACTCAATCACTAATTTGCAGATGACACAACAGTGGTAGGTCTGATTACCAACAACTACGAGACAGCTTACAGCAGCGGTTCCCAAACTAGGGGTTGCGACATGGGGTCGCCTGATATGAAAATGGGGTCACGCGAGAATTTCAAAAATCCAGAAAAAACATATATACAAAAGAAGATATATCCTCTTTGTATCTCAAAATCATTGCAATGTGGTTAACCTTAAAAATCTAAATGAAAATTATTCTAATCTAAAAGATAAAATTCAACCAGAGAGCGGCCTTAGATAATGGGAAAAGGCAGCACTTAACCGTTGCACTTGAATCATTTCCACGGTGAATGGCTAGGCCCGCTACGCTATGAAACCACACACTATTGCAGAGACTTTGATATTACTGTCCGCAATTGATATGGTGAAAACAATGTGTGGGGAGGCAGATGCACAGAAACTCACATCAATACCTTTGTCAGATAACACTGTTAAACAAATAATTTATGCTATTGCTAGCAATGAAGAGGAAACTAACAAACTCCCCAGCTTATGTTCTCAATTGGACATTAGCTTTGAGGGCCGAGATGCTCATGTATTGACTTTTGTTCGCTATACATGTCGGGGAATTCACAAGGACATATTGTTCTGTCTCACGATTCCCGAGCATGAAAGGGCAGTGTGCTGCGTGGCTATATTGACGAAAAACAGATTCCATGGGATCGAATGGTGGGCTTTTGCACAGATGGGCCTCCATCTATGGCGGGACGACGCGCAGGCAGGCCCCTGTTAGGTAATTGACTAGCTGGGCTGTTCCCCTGACCCCGTATGTAGGGACTTGTACAATGCTTGAACATGGCTATTGAACTTGACATTTGTGTCGGTCTTTATTCTTTAATCTAACATATCATAAAGAAATATGGTATCAGAAGTGGCATGAAAACCACACGTTTGTTATTTCTGTAGCTAAGTACGGTATAGGCGCAGTTACGTTCCATATGCGAACACACGTCATTTCCTACTGCTAACGTTAGTCACACCACTGATCAACTCGTTGTTAGCTGGCTAGCTAGCATCACTACCTACCTCGATGGCTGAAGGCAAAGAGAAAATCCTATTCCATCGCTATGGCAGCGAACATTCCGCCACCAAAACCCATGGTTCTCACAGGGGACTGGAATACTAATTGGGACAACTTCAGGGATGAATTCGAGGACTATGCGCTGGCGACCGGTCTACATGAAAAACCCACCGGTCTACATGAAAAACCCAACGAGTTCCAAGCGGCAACTCTGAGGAGCTTAATGGGCAGCGAATGCAGGCATATCTACCAGCACAGTCTCACCCTCACAGCACGACAACAGGGTGATGCAAAGGCCATACTGGACACATTGGAGAATTACTTCAAACCTGCCAGGAACGTCAACGGTTTGTTTTTAGAAGCTGCAAACAGGAAGATGGTGAGTCAGTACACAACTTTGTAACCCGTTTGAGAGAAAGATCCGCTACTTGTGAATACAGGGGGATTGAAAGATTAACCGATTCATGACAAAATAGTACTGGGAATTGAAAATGAGGACATGCGCCGGCGTCTACTAAGAGAGAGAGGCTTAACATTAGTAACTGCTATTGAAATGTGCCGCACTGCCGAAGTCACTGAAATGAGCGAAGGGAAATCAAAACCCCACGCACCGATGCTGATACTGTTCACGCTGTTGCCAGGCAAACATTCAGACAAAACCAATCGAGGCAGAGTAAGTCACCAGAAACGTTGAACACAGACAGCCCCATAGCATGCAAATACTGTGGAAATGCACACGCAAGAGGTAAAGAGCACTGCCCTGTGGAACTAATAATCACTTTGCAAAAGTGTGTCTCAAAAGCAAAAGAAGGGTGAGTGAGGGCAAGTATGAGGCCGATGGCCACATGACATCTGTGACTGAACCAACTGACTGGATCAGCAATATGGTCATAGTGAAAAAGCCAGAGAAGCTGAGGGTCTGCATCGACCCAAAGCATCTGAACCAAGCACTGAAACGCTCCCACTACATCATACTGACACTGGAGGATGTCCTCTACAAGCTTCCCAAGGCCAGGATTTTCACCTTGGTGGATGCCTGAGATGCATTCCTGCAATGCAAGCTGGACGAAGAAAGCAGCTTCATGACTACCTCCTGGACCCCCTGGGGTCGGAAACGCTGGCTCAAGCTCCTGTTTGGTGTCTCTGTGGCGCCTGAGGTATACCAACGCAAGCAGCACGAGTTACAGGCTTGGCTCAAGGGCATTGAACCCATCGCTGATGATGTCCTGATCGTAGGCTGTGGTGACACAGAAAAAGAAGCAGAACACGACCACGAGGTGAAGCTCCTGGCACTGATGGAGCGCTGCCGATCAGATAAGCTGCGCCTTGGCCTGAAGAAGCTACAGTTCAAGGTGAAAGACATCCACTTCCATGGCCACATTCTCTCAGCCAAAGGCCTGAAGTCGGACCAAGACAAAGTCAGATCGATCCTCGACATGCCAAACCCGTCTGATGCAAAAGGAGTGCAGCGTCTCATCGGCTTTGCAAACTATCTCGCAAAGTTCATGCCACACCTATCAGCAGTCTTTGAGTCTCTGCGCTGGCTGCTGGACAAAGACACACCATGGCACTGGCTACCCAAACACGAGGCCGCAGTGCAGGAGATGAAATCTCTGGCTTCATCCATGCCAGTGTTGCGCTACTACAACATTACGAAGCCTGTCACAATCCAGAGCAACTCCAGCCAAAGTGGACTTGGATGCTGCCTTATGCAGGAAGGCCAGCCCGTTGCGTTTGCCTCGAGAGCGCTCACCCCCACCGAACATAACTATGCACAAATTGAGAAAGAGTGCCTCAGCATTGTCTTCTCCTGCCAGCGCTTCCATCACTACTTATATGGTCGAGAGCTGGTCACCGCTTAAAACTGACCACAAACCACTCATTGCCATATTCAGTAAACCTCTCCTCAACGCGCCCAAGAGGCTTCAAAGCATGCTCCTGACTCTGCAAAACTAAAGCCTGAAGGTCGTCTACAAGCCAGGCCCAGACATGTACATCAGCGACACACTAAGCAGGGCAACAGCACAATGTACAGGCAGAGGCACTGCCTATCAGCGACATGCAATCTGTTCGCTACAGCAGGAACAACAAGATGTTCAACAGATCAATCATGCAGACTACTTAAACATCACATATCACCGCCTAGCCCAGATCAGGCAACACACTGACAAGGACGAACACCTACAGTCACTGAAGTCCATGATTCTCACAGGTTGGCCGTACCTGAAAGAGGAGACACCTTTCAGTGAGAGAATACTGGACCTTTCGAGATGAGATCAGTGTGCAAAATGGCATCTTGTTCAGAGGTCAGAAGGTAATTATCCACAAATCACTACATCCAGAGATGCCTACCCACATACACTCCAGTCACGTTGGAGGTGATGCATGCTACCACCAGGCACGCAAAACATTATACTGGCCAAACATGCAAGCAGAAAGGTAAGACTTTGTCAGCAGCTGTACCACATGCAATGAGTACGCTCATGAACAGCAAAAGGAAATCATGATGTCGCACAAACTGCCCACAAGGTCCTGGCAAATTGTCAGCATGGATTTATTCAGCCACAGACAAAAGGACTATCTTCTCATCGTTGATCACTACTCTGACTTTTGGGAAATTGAACTGCTCCCTGACTTGTCTGCAGAGACGATCATAAAGCGCTGCAAGGTGCCGTTTGCAAGGTAAGGCCAGCCTGACAAGGTCATCACGGACAATGGCCCACAATTCACTGCACAGTTCAAGCGTTTTGCCTCAAAGGGAGTTTGACCACGTGACCTCCTCTCCAAGGCAAATGGCAAGGCAGAGTCAGCTGTCAAGATTGCAAAAAATCTCTTATGCAAGGCCTTGCGTGACAGCAACGACCCCTGGAAAGCCATCTTAGAGTGGAGGAACGCACCCACCGAAAACATGGACAGCGGCCCAGTGCAACGCCTCTGTCCAGACGTCTGAAGACTACCATCCCTGTAGTCAACAAGCTACTTGAGCCCTGCGTCATGGTTGGCGTCACGGACTAACTGCGCCACAGAAAGCAGCTCGCTAAGTGCCTCTACGACCAGACTGCTCGAGACCTACCAGAGCTGGAGGTGGGTGAAACAATAAGGATGAAACCGCTGCCGGGAGACCACACAGGACTGGGCATGTGCCTACAGAGTTGCACCACGTTCTTACCTGGTGGATGTCGGTGGCTCCTTCTATCGTCGCAATCGGGTGGATCTGCGTGTAGCAGAGCAGACAACAAACCAGAACACACCATACACTCACCTAGATGAGCTGGATCACAGTCCAGGCCTAAGGGCAAGGGGCGCAGAATTGAGACATGAGCCAACTGAGGGTGAGGCTTCTACCCCACCAAGCTCTCCAGCTCCTGGCCCTAGCCCTACCCCTGTCAGAGCCCACACTTACTCATGGGTGGGTCAGCTGTGTAAGCCACCGTACAGGCTTACTCTGTAAGCAAGGGACTGTGTTAACATGTCCACTGTTATATATGTACAAAAAAAGATTTAAAAAAAAATAGGAAGATGACAACTGAAGTAAAAAGAAAATGTAATGCATTTTCATTTGTTATGACTTGACTGTTAAATAACTTAATGTTGTACTGTTCTGTTTGCACTTTCTGTTGAAAAGGATGACGTTATGGAGTCAAGTTGATAGGTAATTGACTAGCTGGGCTGTTCCCCAGACCTCGTATGTAGGGACTTGTACAATGGTTGAACATGGCTATTGAACTTGACATTTGTGTCGGTCTTTATTCTTTAATCTAACATATCATACAGAAACAGCCTCTGCACTCTAGTTATGAATGTGTCTCCCACTGCCATATGGACGCATTGTATGATACACGGAGAGCAACTGGTGGCAAAAGAGCTGAGCACAGAACTCGGAGATATACTGCAGCAGGTAACTTCGATTGTAAACTACATCAAACCACATCCACTGTGCGCACGCCTGTTCGCAAAACTATGTGGAGATTTGGGATAAGAGCATGACAATGTTCTACTTCATACCAAGGCTTGGTGGTTATTGAGGGGGAGTGTTTGAAAGATGTTCCACATTGAGAGAGGGGACTGTTGTTATTCACAATGGATGTAAAAGAAAAAAAGACTTGGTTGACTTTCTGCGTAATGAAAAGAAAATGGAACAGACATATTTGGGAAACTGAATGAACACAAGCATGCAGGGGAAATACAAAAACATTCTACAGATGAGTGACCGAATTGGAAGAGCACTTTGGGACCCACTTCCCAATCCGTTTGACTGTGATCCTGGCTCAGGTGACATGCCAGTAAGTGAAATCGAACAGATCATCGTGCTGTCATGTGACCGAATGCATTTTTTGTTCCTGAGTCAAAGGGAATACCCTGCCATATGCCTCTGAACACTAATGCCGCGTTCAAAACAACTGGGAACTCTTCGACTTCTGTGCATTCAAGACAACTGGGAACTCTGAAAAAAACTAGCTCTAACTGGGAAAAATAGTTTTGAACGGTCATCCAACTCGGAATTCCAACGCGGGAACTCGGTCCTCTTTCTAGAGTGCCGACTTTCCGACCTGAAGATCACTGATGTCATGATTTGACCTCATATTTTTCAGTTCCCAGTTGTCTAGAAAGCACCATAAAAATCATGCTACACTTCACCAGCTAATATCTCTGTGGAACTGGCTTCAGTGCTCTCGTCTGCATTAAAACCAAATATCGATCCAGGCTGGATGTGACAGCAGAGATGAGGTGCACATTGTCTATCACTCCCCCTGCCTGTGAGAAGCTCTGACGCGACATGCATCAAGCACATCCATCTCATTAGTGGTGGTGAGATAAGATACATTATGCTAGAGTAATTTGCAATTGACTGTCATAGACCCACATTAAAATAATAATAAATAATAATAATAATATGCCATTTAGCAGACGCTTTTATCCAAAGCGACTTACAGTCATGCGTGCATACATTTTTGTGTATGGGTGGTCCCGGGGATCGAACCCACTACCCTGGCGTTACAAGCGCCGTGCTCTACCAGCTGAGCTACAGAGGACCAAGTATGTGATGTATTAAAAGTATGTGATGGTGAGTTGAGAAGACAATCCGAAATACTGTTAGAATGTTTTTAAATTGACTGCCATAGTCCCCCCCAAAAAAGTAAACTGCCTGTTAATTACATGTTTTTCACATGGTTGAGGTTACGCGAATTTTCAGATATCAAAATGAGGTTGAGGCCAAAGAAGTTTGGGAACCCCTGGCCTACAGGGAGGAGGTGAAGGCCCTGGCAGAGTGGTGCCAGGAAAATAACCTCTCCCTCAACGTCAACAAAACGAAGGAGCTGATCTGTGACTTCAGGAGACAGCAGAGGGAGCACGCCCCCATCCACATCGACGGAGATGGTGAAAATCTTCACGTTCCTCAGCGTACACATCACGGACAACCTGAAATGGTCCATACACAGACAGTGTGGTGAAGAAGGTGCAACCCCTAAGACCCTCACAAACTTCTACAGCTGCACCATTGAGAGCATCCTGTAGGGCTGTATCACCGCCTGGTACAGCAACTGCACCGTCCGCAACCGCAAGGCTCTCCAGAGGGTGGTGTGGTAAGCCCAACACATCACCGGGGGCACACTGCCTGCCCTCCAGGACATCTACAGCACCCAGTGTCACAGGAAGGCCAAGAAGATCATCAAGGACCTCAGCCACCCGACCTGTTCACCCCGCTACCATCTAGAAGGCGGAGACAGTACAGGTGCATTAAAGCTGGGACCGAGAGACTGAAAAACAGCTTCCATCTCCAGGCGATCAGACTGTTAAAATAGTCACCACTAGCCCGCCTCCACCCAGTACCCTGCCCTGAACTTTAGTTACTAGCCAGCTACCACCCGGTACTTTAATGATGTTTACATACTGTTTTACCCACTTCATATGTATATACTGTATTCTAGTCAAGGCTCATCCTATATAACTACTGCTGTACACACCTTTTCTATTAATGTACTGTCCGTAAGGTCTATATACACCATCATATACATATATATTCCAGACTCCAACATTACATTTTTTGGATTTGCGTGTATTGTTAGGTATTACTGCACTGTTGGAGCTAGGAACATAAGCATTTCGCTACACCCGCGATAACATCTGCAAAATATGTGTACGCGACCAATAAAACTTGATTTGACAGCAAACAATGCTTTGGTTTTGTTTACCTGGTGACTATTTTAAATGCTTAACTTTGTGGCACAAATCAAATCAAAGTCAATGGTACCTATATTAGCATTTTCACACCTCATGTCCAAATCTATGATTTGTCACTTCATTGAGTTACACAATCAATTTAACATACTTTAGGATGATGTGGACATGACGCGTGAAAATGCTAATATAGGTACCATTGATTTGCATTGGATTTGTGCCACAACAGCAGCCAGGTAAACAAAACCTAAGCATAGACTGCTTACAATACATTGTGTAATGGTCTCACTTCTAGATTTCTCAAAATGAGCAATGGTTTCAGCCAAACAAGTAAATCAGCTCTAAGCACATCAAACCAATTCAGAAATGACACATTTTAACAATATTCTATTCATAAAATATATATTACAATGATTGACAACACTAACCTTCAGTGTTGGTCACTTTTAAACAGAGGATAAAATAAGGAATAGGACGGATTTAATGACAAACGCAATATAACATTTCTATTTTCACAGATATAGGGGATCCCAAAGTGTGTCACTTCTTCCACTACACACCAGTGTAAACATAAAGAATCCTCAGCTACAGCTAAATTAAAAGAACAACTTTGTCAAATGTTTCTACAATTCAGTCTCTGGCCTCAAGAGCAGAGGTCAGAGGGAGGGAGAGAAGGGGCAATAGAACACTTCACAGGGTCTGGCTCTTTGGGGGGAGGTGGGTCAATAAGTGACCCCACACAAGAAAAGCTACTGCCAAATTAGGTCCAGGGCAGTGGAAAAGTATATAAACAATAATTGCAATCCACATGAGGGCTCTTAGAAAGTAACCTTACAAAAGAAAATGAATAACAAAAGAAAAAAACTAACCTGAACAGTCTGAACAGTGGAATACTTGGGTGTTAAATGCAAACCCCATTAGATCACTGTCAGACAATGACACTTTTAAATTTTGTGCTGAACAATTCAAGAGGATTATGTCAATGTGTGTGGCTGCTGAGCTGAACGTTTCCACTTGACCTGTCTGATATGTAATGATGACTGACCACAGTTAAAGACAAATTATTCACTTGAAATTAGTGTTTCATAACAAAAATGCACAAAGTGGTAAGCAAACACTACAACAAATAGTTTATAGCCTGGTTCCCAGATAAGGATATTCTAAAGCATAAATGTATCTCGACAGTCATTATTCAGTGTGAAAATGAGATTTCAATAAGGCCAGACTGTTTCGTATGACAATGCTAGAAGTATAGGTTGAAGTAAAAACAGATCTGGCAACCAGGCTAGGTCTTCCAATCTAAGGCATTTTTTTAACATGACAGATTGCTGCACATACACAGAGAAGATGGGTAAATGCTGTTTTAAGACGGGCCAATTGAGTGGCATTGATTGATGTGGCTACAATGCATTCGGAAAGTATTCAGACCCCTTGACTTTTTCCACATTTTGTTATGTTACAGCCTTATTCTAAAATTGATTAAATCGCCCCCCCCCCCTTATTAATCTACATACAATACCCCATAATGACAAAGCAAAAAAGTTTTTTGCAAATGTATAAAATAAAATAAAATAAAATAAATGGAAATATTACATTTACATAAGTATTCAGACCCTTTTACTTGTACTTTGTTTAAGCACCTTTGGCAGCGACTACAGCCTTGAGTCTTCTTGGGTATGATGCTACAAGCTTGGCACACCTGTATTTGGGGAGTTTCTCCCATTCTTCTCTGCAGATCATCTCATTCTCTGTCAGGTTAGATGGGGAGCGTCGCTGCACAGCTATTTTCAGGTCTCTCCAGAGATGTTCGATCTGGTTCAAGTCCGGGCTCTGGCTGGCCACTCAAGGACATTCAGAGACTTGTCCCGAAGACACTCCTGCGTTGTCTTGGCTGTGTGCTTAGGGTCGTTGTCCTGTTGGAAGGTGAACCTTCACCCTAGTCTGAGGTCCTGAGCGCTCTGGAGCAGGTTTTCATCAAGGATCTCTCTGTACTTTGCTCCGTTCATCTTTCCCTCGATCCTGACTAGTCTCCCAGTCCCTGCCGCTGAAAAACATCCCCACAGCAGGATGCTGCCACCACCATGCTTCACCGTAGGGATGGTGCCAGGTTTCCTCCAGACGTGACACTTGGCATTCAGGCCAAAGATATCAATCTTGGTTTCATCAGACCAGAGAATCTTGTTTCTCATGGTCTGAGAGACCTTTAGGTGCCCTTTGGCAAACTCCAAGCGGGCTGTCATGTGTCTTTTACCGAGGAGTGGCTTCCGTCTGGCCACTCTACCATAAAGGCCTAATTTGTGGAGTGCTGTAGAGATGGTTGTCCTTCTGGAAGGTTCTCCCATCTCCACAGAGGAACTCTGGAGCTCTGTCAGAGTGACCATCGGGTTCTTGGTCACTTCCCTGACCAAGGCCCTTCTCCCCCGATTGCTCAGTTTGGCCGGGCGGCCAGCTCTAGGAAGTCTTGGTGGTTCCAACCTTCTTCCATTTAAGAATGATGGAGGCCACTGTGTTCTTGGGGACCTTCAAGGCTGCAGAAATGTTTTGGTATCCTTCCCCAATCCTGTCTCGGAGCTCTACAGACAATTCCTTCGACCTCATGGCTTGGTTTTTGCACTGTCAACTGTGGGACCTTATATAGACAGGTGGTGTGCCTTTCCAAATCATGTCCAATCAATTGAATTAACGACAGGTGGACTCCAATCAAGTTGTAGAAACATCAAGGATGATCAATGGAAACAGGATGTACCCGAGCTCAATTTCGAGTCTCATAGCAAAGGGTCTGAATACTTATGTAAATACGGTATTTCATTTTATTTGTTTTTATTTTGCAAAAATGTCTAAAAACCTGTTTTCACTTTGTCATTATGGGGTATTGTGTGTACATTGATGAGGAAACATTTTTATTTCATCCATTTTAGAATAAGGCTGTAACGTAACAAAATATGGAAAAAGGGAAGGGGTCTGAATACTTTCCGAATGCACTGTTTATGACTATGGATCATGTGTTTAAAAAAATTAAACTTCTGTTCTGAACTTTAAGACAACATCTATAATATAATTTAGCAATATACTAGGTAGGGGGTGTAGCAGCAATAGGAATTAGGAAAATAACTACAGGCACGCACTCACTGTTCTAGAAGCACAGACCCCTTAGTGCACATGACTTGTAATCCTCAAACACCCCCATCCAATGGAAAATGGTTAGGGACAATACTTTTAAGAAAGATTCTGGGCCTTAACTAGAGCCCAAAGTTTTTCCAGTACAGGTCACATGGTCTGAACAAGGTAAGAAGGAAAGTGCTCAGGTATGGGTTGGTGAACTTGTCGTCCATGTGCTTGTGTAGTCTACACGTGAGTGCATGTGTGTGAACGAACGCACACATTTAGGTATCAATGTTCTCAGTTATCAGTTTCAATTATAGTTCCTAAGAAGAAAATATCCTTCAACCACTATTCACTGTCTATCATCAAAATCATATCTTTGCTGGATTTAGTTTACATTTCCACAAAGGCACGCATTAAAGCTGGAATCCATAGCGGTGAAGCTGCCACATCCGTTTGCGATATTTCAACAACAAAGACTTTACTTCAAACAACGAACACTGCTTTGTCTCCCCCGGACATCATTGCATGCACGGTAGAACAGCAGAGTATGTTCTATTCTTTTATTTTTTAACTATGCTGAATGCTAATTTCCTCAAAACAAAAACAAATGCGCCTGGGGTGGCCAGTGGCGCTGTTTGCCTATCGCGGATCTCAGCTTTAAGTTTCTCTTTCTAGCAATTCAAATGCTAGCAGTTATAAAACAAGTAATCTGAATGGCTGGGCATTTCAAGTGCCCCTACGTAACAAAACTTAACACGATCATAAAAAAATCTCTGTACACACTAACTAATAAATTTAAAACAGAATCCTGTTTCATAATCCCAATGCATTTACAAAACAAAACTCTCCAAAAACAGAGAATGAGCAACTGTGCAATGCATGTCACAAATGACACCCTATATAATGTACTACTTTTGACCGGGTGGGCTTGGGTCAAAAGTAGAGCACTATATGCTGAATAGGGTGCCATTTGGGACACAGCCTGTGTATTTGGATGTGAAGGAGGGGTTATTGTGGGACTGCTCAGTCCTCCAGGCCTTGGCAGGTGAAGAAGTCCTCCAGCTCGCTCAGCCTCTCTATGAGCATAATGTCCAGGTCGGCATCGTCGGGCCTCTCCCTCCGGCCCCTGCCCCTGGGGCCCTTCACACGCAGGGGCGGCAGGTTGGCCCGGGCTTTACGTTTGCGCGGCAGTGTAAAGTCTGGGAAGTCCAGCACGCGCTTCCTCTTCTGGTGGCCGATGCAGACCAGCGATCCATTCTTCTCCTTGGGCTCCTCGAAGATGGTCTCTAGGCTCCTGGTATGGGAAAACAATATGATAAAGAAGATGGTCTCTAGGCTCCTGGTATGGGAAAACAATATGATAAAGAAGATGGTCTCTAGGCTCCTGGTATGGGAAAACAATATGATAAAGAAGATGGTCTCTAGGCTCCTGGTATGGGAAAACAATATGATAAACCATATACTAAAGAAAAGATAAACCATATGATAAAGAATTTGAGAGACAAAGACCGAGAAAGAGAGAGATTCTTCATTGCCTTAGAGAGGGGTGAGTGCACTGGCAGAGTATATGGGCCATACAAAACATTAGGAGCACCTGCTATTTCCATGACAGACTGACCAGGTTAATCTAGGTGAAAGCTATGATCCCTTATTGATGTAATTTGTTAAAGGTTTTTAAGCCTTGAGACAATTGAGACAAGGACTGTGTATGTGTGCCATTCAGAGGATGAATGGGTAAGACAAAATATTTAAGTGCCTTTGAACAGGGTATGGAAGTAAGTTCCAGGCACACCGGTTTGAGTGTGTCAAGAACTGCAACGTTGTTGGGTTTTTTACGCTCAACAGTTTCCCATGTGTATGAAGAATGGTCCACCACCCAAAGGACATCTAGCCAACTTGACACAACTGTGGGAAGCATTGGAGTCTACATGGGCCAGCATCCATGTGGAAAGCTTGACACATTGTAGACAAATTGAGGCTGTTCGGAGGGCAAAAGGGGGTGAAACTCAATGTCAGGAAGCTGCTCCTAATGTTTTGTACACTCAGTGTACGTGTTGTATCCCTAAACTGGCACACCTGATTCAATTAGTCAACTATCACCAAGCCCTTGACTAATTGAAACATGTGTTCCTAATGTTTGGTACACTCAGTGTATGTGGCCACTGTGTATATATAAAGTATGTATAAAGTAAGCCAAGCATTAGGTCTAATATCATGAGCCAAGGTGGCTGCAAGAGGAGATCTCTGGGGCAGCGATGGGAGGTATAGACTACAGTAGATATGCCCATTTAAAACAGCCTACTGACTGACAACAAAGCGTTTCAATATACTGTGTGTTATCATGTTCTTCAACTTAAGGTACAGTTTGAATAATAAAAATGATGGTGACTGACCTGTTGGGAGTGGGTGATTTATAATTCTTGTTGGTGTAAATCTCCTCCAAGCTGAACTCCTTCTTCTTCAGCCTGATGCAATGTACACACAAAAAAACAACATGTGAAACACAGGAGGATAGTTGATCAAACTACTAGTTCGACATAACGGCCCTGTTCAGACAAGCATCTTTCAGCTTGACTTTAGTATTTACTATTGGCACTCAGTGTGATCACGAAACCCTACAGTGCCTTCGGAAAGTACTCAGACTTCTTCCACATTTTGTTACGTTACAGCCTTATTCTAAAATTGATGAAATAAATAAAAATACTCAGCAACCTACACACAATACCCCATAATGACAAAGGGAAAACAGGTTTTTAGAAATGTTTGCAAATGTATTAAAAATAAAAAACAGAAATACCTTATTTACATAAGTATTCAGACCCTTTGCTATGAGACTTGAAACTGAGCTCAGGTGCATCCTGTTTCCATTGATCATCCTTGAGATGTTTCTACAACTTGATTGGAGTCCACCGGTGGTAAATTCAATTGATTGGACATGATTTGGAAAGGCACACACCAGTCTATATAAGGTCCCACAGTTGACGGTGCATGTCAGAGCAAAAACCAAGCCATGAGGTTGAAGGAATTGTCCGCAGAGCTACGAGACAGGATTGTGTCAAGGCACAGATCTGGGGAAGGGTACCAAAACATTTCTGCAGCATTGAAGGTCCCCAAGAACACAGTGGCCTCCATCATTCTTAAATGGAAGTAAGTTTGGATCCACCAAGACTCTTCCTAGAGCTGGCCCCCCGGCCAAACTGAGCAATCGGGGGAGAAGGGCCTTGGTCAGGGAGGTGACCAAGAACCCGATGGTCACTCTGACAGAGCTCCAAAGTTCCTCTGTGGAGATGGGAGAACCTTCCAGAAGGACAACCATCTCTGCAGCACTCCACCAATCAGCCCTTTATGGTAGTGGCCAGACGGAAGCCACTCCTCAATAAAAAGGTACATGACAGCCCGCTTGGAGTTTGCCAAAAGGCACCTAAAAAGACTCTCAGACCATGAGAAACAAGATTCTCTGGTCTGATGAAACCAAGATTGAACTCTTTGGCCTGAATGCCAAGAGTCACATCTGGAGGAAACCTGGCACCATCCCTACGGTGAAGCATGGTGGTGGCAGCATCATGCTGTGGGGATGTTTTTCAGAGGCAGGGACTGGGGGACTAGTCAGGATCGAGGCAAAGATGAACGGAACAAAGTACAGAGATCCTTGATGAAAACCTGCTCCAGAGCGCTCAGGACCTCAGACTGGGGCGAAGATTCACCTTCCAACAGGACAACGACCCTAAGCACACAGCCAATACAACGCAGGAGTGGCTTCGGGACAAGTCTCTGAATGTCCTTGAGTGGACCAGCCAGAGCCCGGACTTGAACCCGATTTAACATCTCTCGCGAGACCTGAAGATAGCTGTGCAGCGACGCTCATCATCCAACCTGACAGAGCTTGAGAGGATCTGCAAAGAAGAATGGGAGAAACTCCCCAAATACAGGTGTGCCAAGCTTGTAGCGTCATACCCAAGAAGACTCAAGGCTGTAATCGCTGCCAAAGGTGCTTCAACAAAGTACTGAGTAAAAGGTCTGAATATTTATGTAAATGTGACATTTCAGTTTTATTTTTAATACATTTGCTAAATCTTCTAAAAACCTGTTTTTGCTTTGTCATTATGGGGTATTGTGTGTAGATTGATGAGGGGAAAAAAACAATTTAATCAATTTTAGAATAAGGCTGTAACGTAACAAAATGTGGAAAAAGTCAAGGGGTCTGAATACTTTCCGAATGCGCTGTACATATCAATAATCCCATTGTTTCGTTAGTTACTGGTTCTTCCTCACCTCTTTGGTTTGGGCAGGCCCATGGGAGTGAGGTTGTTGTCTGGTTTGGGAACAGTCTTCCGAATGCGGATCTGGGATACCCTCTTGGAGCGCTGGCCTGGCTGGGCTCCCACATCCGCCTCATACAGACCTCCCTGCAGAACCACAGAAAGAAAGAAAAAGTGAACAAGGTCACAGAACCATAAAATATTCGTATTTTAATATCGCAAATAAGCCACATGGGAGAGGTAAAACTAGCTGGATTGCAAGAGTTTGTGATCAAACAAGAGAAGAGGTGCTTCTTTGAAATATAATGATGCTCAAAGGGAATAAAATACCCTTAAGTCTCTCCGTGGAGAAAATGAGCACTCATTAGTCAACACCAAAATGCTGTTTCCATTGTCACACAACATTCATTAGCCCCCTTAGGACCAAGACTGCAGAGACTGCAACTGAGAAGTTGCTAAATTGCTAAAATCTGCTGGAATGTTTGTTAAGCATGGTCCCAATAAATTGTAAGGATTGTACAGCATCAGAGCCACACCTATATACAGTAGAAGGCTCTGTATAGTACAATCAAACAAAGCCCAGTCTAAGAGTATAGTGTATGACGTGTACAGTTACTGTATATGGCAGGCTCACCTCTCTGGATGAGCTGCAGCCATGACCATGCAGACTGGGATATTTGACATTGGCACTAGCGATGGCAAGACTGGGTACAGGCTCAGGCTGGTTATCCAGACACATGGTCTTGGGGCTGTGCCCATGGCTGGTTCTGGGGTTGGAAAGGGCACGCTCTGGGGTGAGTCTGACCCTACCTCGTCGTGTAGGTGGAGAGGTGAGAGTTGTGCTGCTGTGGCAGGACAGGAAGGAGAAAAACAGTTCAACTGTTGGAAAAAGGATTTTCGATAAAATGCATAGGTTGTGCACCATTACAATCACAGCTGCGGGAAGTAGGGGTGCTGAAGCACCTCCTGAAAAATTGGAATTAGCAAACAATCGTAATTACAAAAAATAATACAAAATGGAACAAAATAATAATTACAAAAAAGGGCTTTTACGAGTTCTGTATTAGCGGACCGATATAGCCGTCTGTAGTGTGGGCAAAAAATATATCTGCCCCCCCCCCACCCCCGTCGGCGAAAGAGTCGTCACACCCCCACAGATCTTCCCGTAGCTATGATTACAACATTGTGTTTATATTTGAGAAGCCACTGACAAAAGCAGTAAAGGATGCAATGTACACTGAGTGTACAAAACATTAAAAACACCTTAATATTGAGTTGCACCCCCCCCTTTGTGTCAAGTTGGCTGGATGTCCTTTGGGTGGTGGACCATTCTTGATACACATGGGAAACTGTTGAGCATGAAAAACCCAGCAGCGTTGCAGTTCTTGACACAAACCGGTGCACCTGGCATCTACTACCATACCCCGTTCAAAGACACAAATATTTTGCCGTGCCCATTCACCCTCTGAATGGCACACATACACAATCCATGTCGCAATTGTCTCAAGGCTTAAAAATCCTTCATCAACCCGTCTCCTCCCCCTTATCTACACTGATTGAAGCAGATTTAACAGGTGACATCAATAAGGGATCATAGCTTTCACCTGGTCAGTATGTGTCATGGAAAGAGCAGGCATTCCTAATGTTTTGTACACTTAGAGTAGTCTGGCCACATTGATATTTAATCCAATCCGTTATTACATTGTGTGGTGGATCCGCATTTTATGGATACTGTGCCATGTCTAGACAACACAAAACATTCATCATACTGAGTGGCTTGTTGCATGTGCTGATCACCTTTCTGCGGTAGAATTCCTGCTAGAGGAAGTATCTTGACTACAGGGTCGAGCATAACTACAAATACAAACAAGAAATCAGATGAGTTTCTTCAAATGTTACCTCTAAATCCCTCATTATCTCAAAGAGCATCAAGCCATTTTCACAAGTCAATATCACGTTACAGACTGACCTGTTGTCATTGCCCAGGCCAGGAGGGCCAGTGTAGTCCTTGAGGGGCAGCAGGGGAAGATGCATGTACTTCTTCCGCGACTCCATGATCTGACACACCACAGTCTTCTCCGTGGCCGACAGTCTCATGAGGGGCGCGGGGTGCTTGTGTCTGAACCAGTGGCGGAAGGAGGCGGGGGAGGAGGCAGCCAGCACAGTGCTCAGACCCCACTTGGAGAACTTCGAGAAGCCCATCTGGCTGAAGAGGGACATGGGGAACTGGCCTGTGGCGCGGAGAAGGCGGGAGAGACCCCGCTGCAGAGTGGAGGGGTCTCCGTTCAGGGGTTTGCTGCAGCAGCGCGAGAAGGTCTGGGCTAGGGGCCCCAGCTGCAGGGGGGACGGAAGCAAGACTGAGCTGCCCAGAATCACCAGTGGCTGCCAGTGGTGCTGCGACATCTCCTCCTGCAGCTCCGGGAGAGTCATGGCTAGAGCGCCACCAGTGCTGCTGATGCCTTTTAGCGGCCGCTTCTTACAGGAGAGCCGGTCCTTATCCCAGTGGTGCTTGAGCTTGAAGTTGAAGAAGTGCGGGAGGTTCCCCCGTCTGCTTTGACCACCATCCGGGGGTGAGGGGAGCTCCGGGGAGGGGCTGGCGGCTATGAGGTGGTTGGCTGTGTCCGACAGCTGGAGCAGGAGGGACTGGCCCTCGTGGTGGGTGGATCGAACACCAACGATGAGAGATTTAGAAGAGCCATTTCGGGGAGAGGAAAACTTGGAGGCCAGGGAGGTGTCCAGAGAGGGGCTGGTAGGGTGGAAGGGCAGGCGGGATCGGTCTGAGACTTGTTTGCCCTTCTGAGGGTCCACGTAGCCAGACATGGGTGGAGAGGGCAGAGGGCACCGGGAATACGGTGCAAAGACTGAACCTGATGGTGATGATACTCTGTCTGGAGATTTAAACTGGGCATGGCACAATGGAGAGTGTTGCTGATTAGGAGGTAAGGTTAATCTCAGAGTCTGATTTTCTTGTCCGGCATACGACACCCTTATACTCTCCACAAACCTCTCGTGTTGTTGACTCTGCTGCCTCTCCTCGGCTGTCTCCCTGCCCACACCAACTTGCAGTTGGTCCTGTATTTGGGCGGAGAAGCTACCCTTGATGGACATGGCGGCAGTGGAGTCAAACTTACCAACCGAGTGTGCCTTCGCTTCCCTCTTGTTCCGCCTCTTCCTCTCATGCTTCCGGTCTTTCTCTGCTTCTTTTGAGGACTGAGTGTAGGCCATGTGGTCAGTGCGAGGTGGGCTGGTGATCCTTAGCTGGAAATCAGTTGGAGCAGGAGCTATTATGCCCGTTTGCTCAGACCTAGATGACCCTACGACTTTAACAGAATGTGGCAACAGAGAGCAAGCTCCTATAGGGCTCAAATGGACCATCTCAGAAAATGCAGCCATAGTCCTACCCTTACCTGGAATTGGACACGTTGGGACCTCAGTGCTTTTGGACTGGCCTTGGGATTGAGTGAGGACGTGTATATGAGGAGAGCGTGGATGTGTCTCCATGGAGCTGGCTGGCGAGAAGGGGCAGGACGCCCCAGATTGTGACTTCCGAGAAGTGGATGGAAGGGGCACTTCCTGGCTGTCACTAGACTCTGTATCCACCAGGGCAGAATTGACCAACAAGGTGGCAGCGTCCTGCCCCTTCTCGCCAGCCAGCTCCATGTCCAGATCCTCAAAGTCCGACACAGGGGAGTAGTTTCCCTGTATGCACCCCTCTGTGACCGCCTCTTTTCCGACAGAGGATACAGAGTGTCCTGACTCTGTCCTTTCCATTTCCCCACCTAATCCCTCTTTGTGGTCACCGCGCCGGGACGGACTGTGGCTAGGTGAAAATGTTGTCGCCATCCTCCATTGACATCCAGTGAGGCTAACCTTGTCTGTTCCAGAGCAGCCCATATTGCATGAAGGGTTTGGAGCGTGTGGTAACAGCTTGGTGAAGTCCAACTTTTCTTCTTTCAGCACTCTTGGTTCCTTTCCTGGATCAACACAAGAAACCAAAACATTACTCACCAACAAAATGATCTTCAATCAAGTACTTAAACACTGCAGCCTCTAGTACACAGACAACAACCTTTCACAACCTCTCAGTGTGACTTAACGAACGATCGATATGATCCACACTCATCTTAAAAACATTCAATTTTTCTGCTTTTAAAAATTACTTAATAAAATGTAACATGTTTTAGTGTGGTGCCTTCTAATATTTAGTGCGTCAGCCTCAACTCACCCAGACCATGGAGAGGTGACAAGTCCTGTTTGGTGGTGGCAGTCATCCCTCTTGCCAGCTGGCCCACCTGGGTGTTGAGCAGGACCAGGCTGTTGCCGTGTGTGGTTCCCTGCTCACAGAGCTCCTCCATCCTCCTCTCCACCACCTGTAGCCGCTGGCACAGGGAGCCCAGGGTACCCGTCAACAGCCACTTCATCTCTGCCTGGTGGCGTGCCAGACAGCACTCCAGGGTGCCCAGCTGCTCGCTTGTGGGGCCGGCCGGGGGAGCAGGGCCAGGGGGGCAGGCTTGAGGCGGAGGCGAGGCCCCGGCTGGGCCTCTGGAGGTAGAATCTGTGTACACAACACACAGTCAAAGATAGGGGAGAGGCTGCGTGGGGACTGGGGAGGTAGGCTGTTTGGTTTGGGTAGCTGAAGGATTAGGTCGCACTGTTTGAGATTTCGCATGGTGGCTAAAGACAAAATGTGAACTGCATCTCTAAAACGTTGGCAGTATTCAAATGAAATTGTTAGATTCACTGGTTCGCCTCCATGACTCATCTGATGTCTGTACTATTTAGTGTCATCACTGCTGTTTCTCTGCAACAGACTGATATCAACAATGGTACATTACCTAGTTGTTTTGGATGAACCCAGACATTGCCTTTGTTGCCAGGTCTTTGAATGCCTTGGATCTGAAAATGACAACACACAAGTTTACACAAGACACAGACATGGGACACACATGCAGAAACATAAGCATACACTAAGAACAAGACACACATTCCACACCTGGTCTGACACTTGTCTCTCTGTTCTTCTGAAGTCGGCAGCGCCAGCAGTCCCACAGACATGACCTCTCAGACTGGCGACTGAGCCCAAAGCGCTCTGCCTGTGCTCCACCAGGATCTGTTGCTCTCTCCCATCAGAGTACCTCCCAAGATTACCATCTATAGCTTTGCTCTCTGCTGGTCTGAGAGACATGGTCATTGTCACCAGAGGTCCTCCACCCGCCGCAGCAGTTTTCTGGACCTTGCTAGTCTCTCTACACCCTGTGGCCAGTTGTTCATGGTACAGCTGGGAGAGAGGGGGGCATGGACCCACCAGACCCACCGACATGGTGCTGGGTATCTGCTGACTACCTTTTGGATCAGCCGGAACAGATGACATCACATGGGCTGAGGGACCAGTACAGGGAGCAGAGAGGACAAGAGTGGTACCTGGGTCAGATTCCAATCAGACAATTGTATGGCCAATACAGCATGGTTGATTAACCAAGATATGCCCAGTGATTGAATCTAAGACATTATGATAGCTGGATAGTCAACTTCATGTAATCCCAAAAGCCATAAATCTACATTGTAAAATGTCTAAAATAAAGATCAGATTTAAATCTTATTCTTGCAGACAATCTAGTGGCCAATAGCAAATAATTTATGTGTTATTGCCCAAAGCATTGTGATTAATTCTGTTTATCTAGCCATCATTACCTTACATTACATTTACATTTTAGTCATTTAGCAGACGCTCTTATCCAGAGCGACTTACAGTTATTGAGTGCATACATGTTTTTTAGTTTGTTTCGGGTTTTTTTTTTTTTTTTTCATACTGGCCCCCCGTGGGAAACGAACCCACATCCCTGCCGGCCAAACCCTCCCCTACCTTGGACGACGCTGGACGAATTGTGCGCCGCCCATGGGTCTCCCGGTCGTGGCCGGCTGCGACAGATCCTGGACACGAACCAGGATCTCTAGTGGCACAGCTAGCACTGCCTTAGACCACTGCGCTACCCCACACATAATCCTTGATTGCTGCAACAAGTAAACTGACTCGCTGCACGCACATACTATCGTTTGTGGTTTGACAGATTGGTGTCTGTTTTGGTCATGCATAGCCCTATGAAGCTCGCCGTCACGTATACACTTATAGCAGTAAGTTAGGGCTGTCCCCGAATCTTGGTCGACCGAGAGTCGTCTATTTTACATGTGTTTTTCCATATATAGACACACCCTGTTTTAATAAAGTCAACTATACAGTGCATTCGGAAAGTTTTCAGACCCCTTGACTTTTTCCAAATGTTGTTAATTGACAGCCTTATTCTAAAATTGATTAAATTGTCCCCCCCCCCATCAATCTACACACAATACCCCAAAATGACAAAGCGAACACCGGTTATTTTTTTGTGTGCAAATTTATTAAAAATAAAAAAACAGAAATACCTTATTTACATAAGTATTCAGACCCTTTGCTATGAGACTTGAAATTAAGCTCAGGTGCATCCTGTTTCCATTGATCATCCTTGAGATTTTTCTACAACTTGATTGGAGTCCACCTGTGGTAAATGGACATGATTTGGAAAGGCACACACCAGTCTATATAAGGTCCCACAGTTGACAGTGCATGTCAGAGCAAAAACCAAGCCATGAGGTCGAAGGAATTGTCCGTAGAGCTCAGAGACAGGATTGTGTCGACGCACAGATCTGGGGAAGGGTACCAAAAACATGAATGTTCCCAAGAACACAGTGGCCTCCATCATTCTTAAATGGAAGAAGTTTGGAACCACCAAGACTCTTCCTAGAGCTATCGGGGGAGAAGGGCCTTGGTCAGGGAGGTGACCAAGAACCCGATGATCACTCTGACAGAGCTCTAGAGTTCCTCTGTGGAGATGGGAGAACCTTCCAGAAGGACAACCATCTCTGCAGCAC
Source organism: Coregonus lavaretus (assembly GCF_964263955.1). Taxonomy (NCBI): domain Eukaryota; kingdom Metazoa; phylum Chordata; class Actinopteri; order Salmoniformes; family Salmonidae; genus Coregonus; species Coregonus lavaretus. Next base: position 15,272,655 of record NC_140011.1, read on the forward strand.
TCCACCAACCAAGCATGGTGGTGGCTGGGAGACTAGTCAGGATCGAGGGAAAGATGAACGGAGCAAAGTACAGAGAGATCCTTGATGAAAACCTGCTCCAGAGCACTCAGGACCACAGACTGGGGTGAAGGTTCACCTTTCAACAGGACAACGATCCTAAGCACACAGCCAAGACAACGCAGGAGTGGCTTCGGGACAAGTCTCTGAATGTCCTTGAGTGGCCCAGCCAGCCCAGGCTTGAACATCTCTGGAGAGACCTGAAAATAGCTGTGCAGCGACGCTCCCCATCCAACCTGACAGAGCTTGAGAGGATCTGCAAAGAATGGGAGAAACTCCCCAAATACAGGTGTGCCAAGCTTGTAGCGCCATACCCAAGAAGACTCGAGGCTGTAATCGCTGCCAAAGGTGCTTCAACAAAGTACTGAGTAAAGAAAGTACTGAGTAAAGGGTCTGAATACTTATGTAAATGTTATTTCAGTTTTGTTTTCTAATATATATATTTGCAAAAATTTATAAAAAACAGTTTTTGCTTTGTCATTATAGGGTAGTGTGTGTAGATCGATGAGGGAGGAAAAAAACTATTTAACACATTTTAGAATAAGGCAGTAACGTAACAACATTTGGAAAATGTCTAGTGGTCTGAATACTTTCCGAAGGCACTGTACTCGCATCTACACGCTCTCCTCCTCTCACCTTTTCCCTTCGCTTGTGGACTTCAGCGCACAACACAACAGCTGTCTGTGACCAGGCGAAAAAAAAATCCAATACAAACCTTCATACTATAACCGCTGCTAGGGCTGACCCCATTTAGTCGACTGGTCGATTGTTTGGTCGATAGGCTGTTTGTCGACCGAGATGTCTTTAGTCGAGCAGTAGCAAAAAAAAATAACAATTCATGGTGTACAAGACACCGGTCTGATTTGCGCCTGTCTGAGTGGACTAATCCATTGTGGAGGCCGTGATGATGGCACAGTCCATCACACTAAGACTGGGATCCCCAACTGCCAGCCTGAGGGCCTAATATGGCACGAGGGTGGTTTTATTTGGCCCCCCAAGATTTTTATTTAAGAAATCTTTTCAAGTATTCCTACACATAAGAGAAAAACGTGATCGTATACAAATGTAAGCAAGGTTTTAAATGATTATGGTTTAGTCAAATATTATATATGTTTGGGATTCTTGCGGTCAATTTGCCATCTACAAATTATTTGTAATTATGTTCCACCCACCCGACCACCCGCTTAAGAAAAAAATTACAACTACCCGCGGCTGAATGTAGTTGATGATCCCTGCTCTAAGACGTGTGCTACTGAAATTGTATATGGTACTATTACGTAAGAACAACGGTGCAACACCAATACAAATATTATTTTATAACAAATGCGCTTTCTCCCGCGTTGGATAGCGGTCGCTGGCTGCGTTTCTGAAACATCAGTGCGCTTTGAATTGCCGTTTTTTCCTAGACCCTGTTGCTATTAGCATAATAGCAAAGTTAAGTAGCATATTGGTGTTGAGAACAATGCAGCGGAGGCAGCAGCGGAGTGAGGAGACGAGAAAACAACCCTTGCCTTAATTGTCTAAGTGAGGACGAAAACAACTTAATTAGGTCTATAATCTATAGCCTAACTGTTAAAATGTGCCTGTCTTTATAAATCATCCATATACTGTATATCTACAGAAATAACACAGATCCTGCATCTGTTGCCTGTTTGAGTGTTTGTTTAATAATCTACTGATTCCGTGAGCACCAAGCCTCATGCAACCACATCAGATAAACTATTTCAAATTCGACTGTTTTTAATCTTTGCTATGCTGTAATAAAGGCTTTACAGCTTTTTCTCTGTTGTTAGAACAGCCTCTCTGGTATTATTTATAATGTATTTAGTGTTGTTTACACTGTCCCAAATTGTCCGAAAAATAATAGGTGAACCTTCGCCCTAGTCTGAGGTCCTGAGCGCTCTGAAGCCTGTTTTCATCAAGGATCTCTCTGTACTTCGCACCGTTCATCTGTCCCTCGATCCTGACTAGTCTCCCAGTTTCTGCAGCTGAAAAACATCCCCGCAGCATGATGCTGCCACCACCATTCTTCACCGTAGGGATGGTGCCAGGTTTCCTCCAGACGTGATGCTTGGCATTCAGGCCAAATAGTTCAATCTTGGTTTCAGCAGACCAGAGAATCTTGTTTCTCATGGTCAAAGTCCTTTAGGTTCCTTTTGGCAAACTCCGAGCAGGCTGTCATGTGCCTTTTACTGAGGAGTGGCTTCTGTCTGGCCACTCTACCATAAAGGCCTGGAGTGCTGCAGAGATGGTTGTCCTTCTGGAAGGTTCTCGCATTTCCACAGAGTAACTCTGGAGCTCGGTCACCTCCCTGACCAAGGCCTTTCTCCCCTGATTGCTCAGTTTGGCTGGGCGGCCAGCTCTAGGAAGAGTCTTGGTGGTTCCAAACTTCTTCCATTTAAGAATGATGGAGGCCACTGTGTTCTTGGGGACATCAATGCTGCAGACATTTTTTTGGTACACTTCCCCAGATCTGTGCCTCGACCCAATCCAGTCTCGAAGCTCTACGGACAATTCCTTCAACCTCATGGCTTGGTTTTTGCTCTGACATGCACTGTCAACTGTGGGACCTTATATAAACAGGTGTGTGCCTTTCCAAATCATGTCTAATCAATTGAATTTACCCCAGGTGGATTCCAATCAAGTTGTAGAAAGATCTCAAGGATGATCAATGGAAACAGGATGCACCTGGGCTCTATTTCAAGTCTCATAGCAAAGGGTCTGAATACTTATGTAAATAAGGTATCTGTTTTTATTTACATTTACATTTTAGTCATTTAGCAGACGCTCTTATCCAGAGCGACTTACAGGAGCAATTAGGGTTAAGTGCCTTGCTCAAGGGCACATCGACAGATTTTTTCACCTAGTCGGCTCGGGGATTAGAACCAGCGACCTTTCGGTTACTGGCACAACGCTCTTAATCACTAAGCTACCTGCCGCCGCTAATACATTTGCAAAAAAATCTAAAAACCTGTTTTCACATTGTCATTATGGGGTATTTTGTATAGGCTGTAACGTAACAAAATTTGGAAAAAGTGAAGGGGTCTGAATACTTTCCAAATGCACTGTATATTTCAATAGTTATATAGGCTACTGTATGAATCAATCATTCATTCGTTCATGTCATCACACTGCATACGAGTAATTCATGATTTGAAATGCAATCAAGCATTTTAGTTTTAAAATAAAGTGACCCTTGATTAATTTGCATAAACAAATAAACCCGTTCCATTTCGGAAATTGCATTCACGAATGAATGAGACTGTTTTTAGTCTTTGCTGTAATAAAGGCTTTACAATTTTTTTTTACAGACTCTCTGGTACGCTTATTTTACATGTGTTTTTCCATATATAGACACACCCTGTTTTAATAAAGTCAACTATACAGTGCATTCGGAAAGTTTTCAGACCCCTTGACTTTTTCCAAATGTTGTTAATTGACAGCCTTATTCTAAAATTGATTAAATTGTCCCCCCCCCCATCAATCTACACACAATACCCCAAAATGACAAAGCGAACACCGGTTATTTTTTTGTGTGCAAATTTATTAAAAATAAAAAAACAGAAATACCTTATTTACATAAGTATTCAGACCCTTTGCTATGAGACTTGAAATTAAGCTCAGGTGCATCCTGTTTCCATTGATCATCCTTGAGATTTTTCTACAACTTGATTGGAGTCCACCTGTGGTAAATGGACATGATTTGGAAAGGCACACACCAGTCTATATAAGGTCCCACAGTTGACAGTGCATGTCAGAGCAAAAACCAAGCCATGAGGTCGAAGGAATTGTCCGTAGAGCTCAGAGACAGGATTGTGTCGACGCACAGATCTGGGGAAGGGTACCAAAAACATGAATGTTCCCAAGAACACAGTGGCCTCCATCATTCTTAAATGGAAGAAGTTTGGAACCACCAAGACTCTTCCTAGAGCTATCGGGGGAGAAGGGCCTTGGTCAGGGAGGTGACCAAGAACCCGATGATCACTCTGACAGAGCTCTAGAGTTCCTCTGTGGAGATGGGAGAACCTTCCAGAAGGACAACCATCTCTGCAGCACTCCACCAACCAAGCATGGTGGTGGCTGGGAGACTAGTCAGGATCGAGGGAAAGATGAACGGAGCAAAGTACAGAGAGATCCTTGATGAAAACCTGCTCCAGAGCACTCAGGACCACAGACTGGGGTGAAGGTTCACCTTTCAACAGGACAACGATCCTAAGCACACAGCCAAGACAACGCAGGAGTGGCTTCGGGACAAGTCTCTGAATGTCCTTGAGTGGCCCAGCCAGCCCAGGCTTGAACATCTCTGGAGAGACCTGAAAATAGCTGTGCAGCGACGCTCCCCATCCAACCTGACAGAGCTTGAGAGGATCTGCAAAGAATGGGAGAAACTCCCCAAATACAGGTGTGCCAAGCTTGTAGCGCCATACCCAAGAAGACTCGAGGCTGTAATCGCTGCCAAAGGTGCTTCAACAAAGTACTGAGTAAAGAAAGTACTGAGTAAAGGGTCTGAATACTTATGTAAATGTTATTTCAGTTTTGTTTTCTAATATATATATTTGCAAAAATTTATAAAAAACAGTTTTTGCTTTGTCATTATAGGGTAGTGTGTGTAGATCGATGAGGGAGGAAAAAAACTATTTAACACATTTTAGAATAAGGCAGTAACGTAACAACATTTGGAAAATGTCTAGTGGTCTGAATACTTTCCGAAGGCACTGTACTCGCATCTACACGCTCTCCTCCTCTCACCTTTTCCCTTCGCTTGTGGACTTCAGCGCACAACACAACAGCTGTCTGTGACCAGGCGAAAAAAAAATCCAATACAAACCTTCATACTATAACCGCTGCTAGGGCTGACCCCATTTAGTCGACTGGTCGATTGTTTGGTCGATAGGCTGTTTGTCGACCGAGATGTCTTTAGTCGAGCAGTAGCAAAAAAAAATAACAATTCATGGTGTACAAGACACCGGTCTGATTTGCGCCTGTCTGAGTGGACTAATCCATTGTGGAGGCCGTGATGATGGCACAGTCCATCACACTAAGACTGGGATCCCCAACTGCCAGCCTGAGGGCCTAATATGGCACGAGGGTGGTTTTATTTGGCCCCCCAAGATTTTTATTTAAGAAATCTTTTCAAGTATTCCTACACATAAGAGAAAAACGTGATCGTATACAAATGTAAGCAAGGTTTTAAATGATTATGGTTTAGTCAAATATTATATATGTTTGGGATTCTTGCGGTCAATTTGCCATCTACAAATTATTTGTAATTATGTTCCACCCACCCGACCACCCGCTTAAGAAAAAAATTACAACTACCCGCGGCTGAATGTAGTTGATGATCCCTGCTCTAAGACGTGTGCTACTGAAATTGTATATGGTACTATTACGTAAGAACAACGGTGCAACACCAATACAAATATTATTTTATAACAAATGCGCTTTCTCCCGCGTTGGATAGCGGTCGCTGGCTGCGTTTCTGAAACATCAGTGCGCTTTGAATTGCCGTTTTTTCCTAGACCCTGTTGCTATTAGCATAATAGCAAAGTTAAGTAGCATATTGGTGTTGAGAACAATGCAGCGGAGGCAGCAGCGGAGTGAGGAGACGAGAAAACAACCCTTGCCTTAATTGTCTAAGTGAGGACGAAAACAACTTAATTAGGTCTATAATCTATAGCCTAACTGTTAAAATGTGCCTGTCTTTATAAATCATCCATATACTGTATATCTACAGAAATAACACAGATCCTGCATCTGTTGCCTGTTTGAGTGTTTGTTTAATAATCTACTGATTCCGTGAGCACCAAGCCTCATGCAACCACATCAGATAAACTATTTCAAATTCGACTGTTTTTAATCTTTGCTATGCTGTAATAAAGGCTTTACAGCTTTTTCTCTGTTGTTAGAACAGCCTCTCTGGTATTATTTATAATGTATTTAGTGTTGTTTACACTGTCCCAAATTGTCCGAAAAATAATAGGTGAACCTTCGCCCTAGTCTGAGGTCCTGAGCGCTCTGAAGCCTGTTTTCATCAAGGATCTCTCTGTACTTCGCACCGTTCATCTGTCCCTCGATCCTGACTAGTCTCCCAGTTTCTGCAGCTGAAAAACATCCCCGCAGCATGATGCTGCCACCACCATTCTTCACCGTAGGGATGGTGCCAGGTTTCCTCCAGACGTGATGCTTGGCATTCAGGCCAAATAGTTCAATCTTGGTTTCAGCAGACCAGAGAATCTTGTTTCTCATGGTCAAAGTCCTTTAGGTTCCTTTTGGCAAACTCCGAGCAGGCTGTCATGTGCCTTTTACTGAGGAGTGGCTTCTGTCTGGCCACTCTACCATAAAGGCCTGGAGTGCTGCAGAGATGGTTGTCCTTCTGGAAGGTTCTCGCATTTCCACAGAGTAACTCTGGAGCTCGGTCACCTCCCTGACCAAGGCCTTTCTCCCCTGATTGCTCAGTTTGGCTGGGCGGCCAGCTCTAGGAAGAGTCTTGGTGGTTCCAAACTTCTTCCATTTAAGAATGATGGAGGCCACTGTGTTCTTGGGGACATCAATGCTGCAGACATTTTTTTGGTACACTTCCCCAGATCTGTGCCTCGACCCAATCCAGTCTCGAAGCTCTACGGACAATTCCTTCAACCTCATGGCTTGGTTTTTGCTCTGACATGCACTGTCAACTGTGGGACCTTATATAAACAGGTGTGTGCCTTTCCAAATCATGTCTAATCAATTGAATTTACCCCAGGTGGATTCCAATCAAGTTGTAGAAAGATCTCAAGGATGATCAATGGAAACAGGATGCACCTGGGCTCTATTTCAAGTCTCATAGCAAAGGGTCTGAATACTTATGTAAATAAGGTATCTGTTTTTATTTACATTTACATTTTAGTCATTTAGCAGACGCTCTTATCCAGAGCGACTTACAGGAGCAATTAGGGTTAAGTGCCTTGCTCAAGGGCACATCGACAGATTTTTTCACCTAGTCGGCTCGGGGATTAGAACCAGCGACCTTTCGGTTACTGGCACAACGCTCTTAATCACTAAGCTACCTGCCGCCGCTAATACATTTGCAAAAAAATCTAAAAACCTGTTTTCACATTGTCATTATGGGGTATTTTGTATAGGCTGTAACGTAACAAAATTTGGAAAAAGTGAAGGGGTCTGAATACTTTCCAAATGCACTGTATATTTCAATAGTTATATAGGCTACTGTATGAATCAATCATTCATTCGTTCATGTCATCACACTGCATATGAGTAATTCATGATTTGAAATGCAATCAAGCATTTTAGTTTTAAAATAAAGTGACCCTTGATTAATTTGCATAAACAAATAAACCCGTTCCATTTCGGAAATTGCATTCACGAATGAATGAGACTGTTTTTAGTCTTTGCTGTAATAAAGGCTTTACAATTTTTTTTTACAGACTCTCTGGTACGCTTATTTATTTAGTGTTGTTTACATTGTTCCAAAATGGTCCGAAAAATGATATTGTAATCTAACAGCACCTATTCGGCAAACATAATATGCACGCAGCGCTTGCTCCTTACCTTATTTTTCTTGATCTCCAGTATTTTTCACAACTAGTAAATGTATTCCACACATCTGACTTCCCGTTTACCTCCTGAGCAACCAGTTTTGAGTTTATTTGTCACGTCCTCTGCATCCATTTTGCTGTAAATGTGTAATGGTGTTCAGAGATTGTTTTAACCAATTTATTGATGTGATTATGATAGGCTAGGCCCTATTGGTCACGTGCATGCAATGCATACATATCACGTAAAAGAGAGAAAGGGTTGAGGGAATAGGGAATGTTTTTCCTAAACCAATGAGGGATTTCGGTATCAGAACTTTTCAGTCAGAAAATACTGTAATTATGTTGCAGCTTCAGCAACATGGACAGCGTGATAAACACTGTTGATGTTCTGTGGTGGTCGCTGCAGCAGGGAGAAGAGAGCAACAACGGTTGCTAGTCACAGTCACTCGCTGTCCTTTTTTCCCCCCCTCTAGTCATTTGTGTGTCTTGATTATTTAATCAAACAGTTTGCTTAAAGCATCAGACAAGCTCAGTGCATACAGTTGATTTGATTAAAACACATAGGATGTGTCTATATCTGTCGACCAAGATTTTCTTTAGTCGGGGACAGCCCTAACAGCTACACACAACCTACATCGTTGTCACCATATTAGCTAACGTCATAGTCAACATAGCTACTAGAACTAATGCGTTAATAAACCCAACCCGCTGCAATCAGAGTACAACGTACAGCAAGCAGTTTAGCAGTTACACCAGTGGTCCCCGGTGCCAATAAATGAATAAAACCGAAAGCTTCTCTCGCATTGGAAGAGTTCCAGTGTTGGATAGCCTTAGCCAGCTATCTAACATAAATAGCATTCCTCTCTGTTTGAGCCAGGTGTTTGAGTAGGCTAAATTAGCTAGCTGCATCAGTTGGCTAAGTAAGTGATAAGAAATACAATGAAATATAGCCCTCTCTCGCTCTGCTGCTTCTCCTTAATTTTTTAATTAATTAAATTTGTCAAAACGGTTTCCACATTTTTTGCACTGCAGTGGTAGCTAGCTGTAGCTTATGCTTTCAGTACTAGATTAATTATCTGATCCTTTGATTAGGTGGACAACATGTCAGTTCATGCTGCAAGAGCTCTGATAGGTTGGAGGACGTCCTCTGGAAGTCTTTATAATTAGTGTAAGTCTATGGAAGGGGGTGAGAATAATGAGCCTCCTAGGTTTTGTATTGAAGTCAATGTTCCCAAAGGAGGACGGACAATAGCTGTCCTTCGGCTACACCATTGTGCTACCCCAGAGTGCTGTTGAGGCTACTGTAGACCTTCATTGCAAAACAGTGTGTTTTAATCAGTTATTTGGTGAAGTGAATATATTTAGTATAGTTTTATCTAAAATTGTTCACTTTAATGTTTCACTTTTTATTTTTATGAAATTCACTGAGTAGGATGGTCCTTCTTAGGGTTGGGCAGTATCCAGATTTTCATAGTCATACCGTCCTTCTCTCAACCTGGGATTTAAGGTATTACTGGCTTATGTACACAAGCGCCAAAAAACGCTAATAAATCATTACCAGAATGCTAACAAAATTAGCACAAGTAATAGCTAATTTCCATGGAGGCTGCTAACTAAATATGCTAACGAGCGCAAACGAAAATAAACTAATTGCAAAGACAGGCAATCCAGCTCATAAAGTTATACAGTGGGTAGAACAAGTATTTCATACACTGCCGATTTTGCAGGTTTTCCTACTTACAAAGCATGTAGAGGTCTGTCGTTTTTATCATAGGTACACTTCAACTGTGCGAGACGGAATCTAAAACAAAAATCCAGAAAATCACATTGTATGATTTTTAAGTAATTAATTTGCATTTTATTGCATGACATAAGTATTTGATCACCTACCAACCAGTAAGAATTCCGGCTCTCACAGACCTGTTAGTTTTTCTTTAAGAAGCCCTCCTGTTCTCCACTCATTACCTGTATTAACTGCACCTGTTTGAACTCGTTACCTGTATAAAAGACACCTGTCCACACACTCAATCAAACAGACTCCAACCTCTCCACAATGGCCAAGACCAGAGAGCTGTGTAAGGACATCAGGGATAACATTGTAGACCTGCACAAGGCTGGGATGGGCTACAGCCAATAGGCAAGCAGCTTGGTGAGAAGGCAACAACTGTTGGCGCAATTATTAGAAAATGGAAGAAGTTCAAGATGACGGTCAATCACCCTCGGTCTGGGGCTCCATGCAAGATCTCACCTCGTGGGGCATCAATGATCATGAGGAAGGTGAGGGATCAGCCCAGAACTACACGGCAGGACCTGGTCAATGACCTGAAGAGAGCTGGGACCACAGTCTCAAAGAAAACCATTAGTAACACACTACGCCGTCATGGATTAAAATCCTGCAGCGCATGTCCAGGCCCGTCTGAAGTTTGCCAATGACCATCTGGATGATCCAGAGGAGGAATGGGAGAAGGTCATGTGGTCTGATGAGACAAAAATAGAGCTTTTTGGTCTAAACTCCACTCGCCGTGTTTGGAGGAAGAAGAAGGATGAGTACAACCCCAAGAACACCATCCCAACCGTGAAGCATGGAGGTGGAAACATCATTCTTTGGGGATGCTTTTCTGCAAAGGGGACAGGACGACTGCACCGTATTGAGGGGAGGATGGATGGGGCCATGTATCGCGAGATCTTGGCCAACAACCTCCTTCCCTCAGTAAGAGCATTGAAGATGGGTCGTGGCTGGTTCTTCCAGCATGACAACGACCCGAAACACACAGCCAGGGCAACTAAGGAGTGGCTCCGTAAGAAGCATCTCAAGGTCCTGGAGTGGCCTAGCCAGTCTCCAGACCTGAACCCAATAGAAAATCTTTGGAGGGAGCTGAAAGTCCGTATTGCTCAGCGACAGCCCTGAAACCTGAAGGATCTGGAGAAGGTCTGTATGGAGGAGTGGGCCAAAATCCCTGCTGCAGTGTGTGCAAACCTGGTCAAGACCTACAGGAAACGTATGATCTCTGTAATTGCAAACAAAGGTTTCTGTACCAAATATTAAGTTCTGCTTTTCTGATGTATCAAATACTTATGTCATGCCATAAAATGCAAATTAATTAATTAAAAATCATACAATGTGATTTTCTGGATTTCTGTTTTAGATTCAGTCTCTCACAGTTGAAGTGTACCTATGATAAAAATTACAGACCTCTACATGCTTTGTAAGTAGGAAAACCTCTCAAAATCGGCAGTGTATCAAATACTTGTTCTCCCCACTGTATAGGTAGGAGCTACCGAATGTCGTTTTTAGTGAGTTTGGACATTTACAAGTGAATGTGAACGAGAGACATTGGGCAAATAAGCAAAGTTTTGACAAGCAGACCCTAGCATGCTGTTTCTGTGTGGAGTCTGGAGTTGCTAGGGCAACGGGCCTGCCTGCTGGAAGAGGGGGGAGAGCAGGTGGGCTGAGAACTGAGAGGAGGAGATAACAAATATCTTGCTGCGTTTTGTGAACGCAGATCTAAAATGCTTCTTATTGTAATTTCTGCTGTGCATCAGACTAATTTTGTGCTTCAGTTGCACTTCTGCACTCGGGTGAGAATTCACTAATCAGCACACAGCGCTCCGACTGTTGTGTAGTTTATCTATTTTTCTCCGGTACAATGCAAGATTAACTTTAAGCAAAACATTAGAAAATGTACCTGGCTACATTCTTTCTATGACAGGCCTAAACATTATAAATAGGATGGCCATGCATATTTTTTGAAAAAATACCTTGCTTTTTCATTGTAAGCTAGCTACATTTTCAGATATTACACGTTTCTAATTTTGACAGAAAGCGGTTTCATTTCAAGTCAAAGTGTCCTGTTAGCTAGCTAGCTAATGCTAGCTGGCTGTCTTGCTAGCTAACGTTACATGTATGATCTTATTATTCGTATCTCAGCACCATTTGCTTGCTAACATTGAACCTGGTTGGTTAGCTACCTGCAGATTCATGCAGGGTAGTAAAGTCATGAGTTGGGATTATGGTTCATTGTTCAGCTAGCTAGGCTTCTAAACAGCTTCTACCCCGAAGCCATAAGACTCCTGAACATTTGCATTGCCCCCCCCCCCCCCCCTTTTATTTCTTTCATCACATTCCCAGTGGGTTAGAAGTTTACATACACTCAATTAGTATTTGGTAACATTGCCTTTCAATTGTTTAACTTGGGTCAAACGCGTCGGGTAGCCTTCCACAAGCTTCCCACAATAAATTGGGTGAATTTTGGCCCATTCCTCCTGACAGAGCTGGTGTAACTGAGTCAGGTTTGTAGGCCTCCTTGCTCGCACACGCTTTTTCAGTTCTGCCCACACATTTTCTATAGGATTGAGGTCAGGGCTTTGTGATGGCCACTCCAATACCTTGACTTTGTTGTCCTTAAGCCATTTTGCCACAACTTTGGAAGTATGCTTGGGGTCATTGACCATTTGGAAGACCCTTTTGCGACCAAGCTTACCAAGTATATTGTACCAGACATTTCAAACATTTCCAGTGAATGAGAAAACAGTCATGGTATTTCATTTAAGAGAATGAACAAGATTTAACAAGGCAATCTTGGGGCTAATTTGTATGGGCAACAATGGCAGATTGAGGGACTTTTACATCCATACCAGTGTTGCCAACTCCTCAGTAAGGAAAGTAGCTATTAGCTGTCCTAAAAGTCGTAAATGGCGTCATCACCTAATTTGCATAATTGGCCATGTGCATGTAATTGTGATGGACGCTGTAGCAGAGAGGAATAATGTTGTGGGAGAGACAAAAAGTGAGTAAAAAACACCCTTCATCCCGCCCTGAATGTAAACCAGGGCGGGATCAGCCAGCGGCGGCTTTCCGCATGTGCGATTCATTTGCAGTCTGGACGCGGAGAGGTGAACATCTCCTACTCTGACTGCAGCTGGGAGGGACTGCTGCGCGAGGACTGTGAGTGCTTTGGGACGGGGTGGGGCCTACGGCGATGGGGGGTGGGGCCCACGGCGACAGGGGTGGGGCCCACGGCAGCACCCAACCCCGTGGCAGCACCCGCTGCTCGTTGAGAAGAGTAAGAACGATAGGTGCTTTCACGTCAGTCTCCAAAAGTCTCCAATAACACCAGAAAAAGTCGCTAGATTTGTCGCTAGTTGCTTTTTTTTTTTAAGTGTGTCGCAAGAGGGGTCTGAAAACTCGATAAATATGGCGACAAAGTCGCTAAATTGGCAACACTGATCCGTACCCCAGTACAACCCACGTGACCGCAGTGAATGCCACTCCGTGAGGGGCTATGCTTGCATCGCCCAACGGTCCCCCCGCCCACTTTGCTATTTGAAAAATATATATATATATTAGCAAAAATGTGGATAACCACACTAGCATTGCCCTCATGTGGGTTCTAACAAGTTACCAAGCACACTAGGTAGTGCTAGGTATCAACAGCCAATCCAGTAGGGCCTGGAAGCTATAGTGAGCTTTGATTGGTCAATAGCGCTGCAATGTCATGGAGTATTTGCATAAAGTTTAGCTTTACCCAACTTTGGTCCCACCCATTGAGAATGATAGAGAAAGCATCCCTATATAGTTCCCAGTATGCCATGGGGCAGCGCACAATTGGCCCAGCGTCGTCCAGGGTAGGGGAGGGAATGGCCAGCAGGGATGTAGCTCAGTTGGTAGAGCATGGTGTTTGCAATGCCAGGGTTGTGGGTTCGTTTCCCACGGGGGGGCCAGTATTAAAATGTATGCACTCACTAACTGTAAGTCGCTCTGGATAAGAGCATCTGCTAAAAGACTAAAATGTAAATGTAAATCTGTGAGCGCACGGGCAGCGCCATTGAGGCAATCTCAATTTTTAAGTAGTCAATTATCTTTGCGATTGGCTGATCCCTCCTGATGACCCGGTTGCACATGACTCCAACAGGGTCATCAGGAGGGATCAGCCCATAAAGTTTAAAGTCCTACCCAGTTGACAACATTAAAATGGTGGAAGTCCTCAATGGTGCTGCCCATGCTAAAACGGCCTTTTGGCCACACTGTTCATGTCCCCCCCCCCCCCCCCCCCCCCCCCCCACCCCACCCCACCCCACCCCATCGTGTTCAGGGAAGAGGTACCGATAGACCCGGTTTATTAATACATTTATGAATGAATAAAGGTGTCTATATTTGGGCTACAAACATAATAGTCTATTGAAAAGACCCAATTGTGGAAACACTGAATACACTCACTCACTGGATTGCGAATGCACTCTACAATAGCACGACAGCCTACACTTTGTATATTATTGCTACAAATTAACTGAACCAACATCTGGGTTTACAGGAGACGTTGAATATGGCGATTCTCCTTTAAGCCCAGAAAGCAGCCATTCAACTTGCCATTCACCAGCTTTTCAAATTAAATAATGTCACATTAGGTCCGGTACTTACCAAAGAATGGAGTTGCTCTGAGCAACTATCGTTATTACTGCCGCCACGGCCAGTATGTACTTCTAAAAAAGGTGTAAATAAAAAAAGTTACATGCAACCGAAAAAAGGAGAATCGCCATATTCAATGTCTCCTATAAATCCAGATTCTGGTTCACAATGCGATCAAAACGATATCGAATGGCACGTGTTACACGCCTCGCGCTGTGTTGACGCATTTTAGCCGGTAGGTTTAGAAAATTGTGATAATACCCTACCTCGGCCGGAGCTCTGCGCCGACTGTGAATATTTGGCTTTACCAAGCGTGCCCTATAAATTCCTAGATAAGTCCAGTTTGCTGTTCCGTCCCGTAATGATTTCAGTAGTTCGCTAACCGCTGCGCATCCGGTGGAAAGCGGCTCTTCATGTACAGGAGAAAGGCAGGTTATTACATTTCAGAACCGAACCCCTTATAAGCCAGTTCAATAGGTCTTTTTAATATATCTAGATAACCTTATACCGGTATTTGGCAAAGTTTGTTGGCAAGAAATACAGATCTGTTTACGAACAAATATCTAAATTATTCTCAGATCAGGGCCAAACAATTGACTTCCTTACGAACGACTCAGCCATTGGTGGAGACCAACGGGCTCGAGCACTCTTCTCCTCCTACTGGTGCATCGATGAGAAATTGCATTATGGGTTACCAAGATATGAACGTAAATATACAGTAGGCCTAGGCAGTTTGCCTATATAATGTAGACCTGTGGTCACTGACCTTTTCTGAGCCGTGAGTCAAAATGCAGACCAAGATCTTACGCTCAGATTTAAAATGTCTTAAAAAGCGTAAGCCTATGCAACCATAACCTATTAAAAACAGTTCTGTAGCAACGAGGTTTGTTCAGTAGGCTATAGGCTCAATACATTATCACTGTATATTGGCTATTATTGAATTGCCCTGCCAATGTTATTCTTCTCAGACCATTATTAAATTATATTTCAAAACGTGAGGTATATGATCACACTGATAATATATAATTTGTTGTATTATTTCTGAGGCATAAATTGAAATAATTTGCCTTTTTATTTTACTGAACTGATGGTGCCTGCATCTGATGGTCAATCTCTCTTTCTCCCTCTGCTGACTGACCAAAAAGGGGACACCATCTTCCAGCTGATGGCGCAAATTGAGTCGCACTTCATTATCTGACTCGTACACCAATTCATATTGATACTCGTATGACCAGAGAAGGTGAAATACTCCTCGTTATTAGAAAAACACAAGCATCTCACAACAACGCAAGTCTATCTAAACACTTTGTAGCGCGAGTGGATAGGGAGAGGGGGTTTTATGGCTATAGAGTTGACTATCAACTTCACTGTGGGCTCGAGCAGACACAATGATCCGAGCTATCTGATTGGCCAGTGGTAGGCCTATAGGCGCTCTTGATTTGCTCTCCGGTCAGGCAGAGTTTGTACCTTCAGACACATGAGATAGCTAAAAATGGGAACACTTCCAATAGCGTAAGTATTAAGGCTGTCGCATGCTTCCCAGTCGAAACAGTTAACGCACATATTGTGCCGGAATTGTGTGACGTTTTTGTTTGTTTTGGTGTTCGGCAGGTGTTTTTGGGGCTGTTCTCGCACACAACATATTGGGCTCGTCCCTTTGCCAATGCGTTGCTGACACCTGCCAGATCTTACAATGCCTGGATAGGTATTTTATGTATCAGCTAACCACATTATGTTATAGAAATCTGTCAGTGGAGGAAGATGATGTGGCACGTAACCATTAGTTGATGCATGAGCAGTGGGAATGCAACTTTTTTCTTGATTGTCTATTATATTTGCAAGATAGTCAAGTGACAGCTCTAACAATGGAAACGCATGTCCTCAAAGATGGAATGCAGGTGGAGGAGGCAAGATCAGGTGGGACCATTTTAGCCAATGAGAGGGCAGATATGCATGTGAACAACAGGTCATAGAGATACAAAGAGGAGTCCTCTATCTATCTCTGCCATAATAGCATCTGTTAGCCTTATAGGGTGGCAGTTAGCCTTGTGGTTAGATCTTTGGGCCAATAACCAACAGGTTGCTAGTTTGAATTCCCGAGCAGACTAGGTGAAAAATCTGTCGAACTGCCCTTGAGCAAGGCTCTTAAACCTAATTGCACCAGGGTCGCCGTCAATAATGGCTGATCCCTGGCCGTGACCACACTCTCTGAGGATGTCTCAGGAGGAGAGGGATATGCAAAAACCACATTTCCATTTTCACAACACACTTGTACGTGTGAAACAGGACAAAATAAGCACCCCCTATTTGTGACAGCATGGGCAGCGCCATTTAGGCTATCTCCATTTTAAAGTAGTACATTTTCTTCTTCATTGGCTGATTGCTCCCAACTCATAGGAATCCCCACCCAGTTGACTACTTTAAAATGGCGGAAGCCCTCAATGGCAGTGTCCATGCCTAAACAAGTTATATCCATGATGAGTCCTCAATCTCTCTATGACAACAGGCACAACTCAATATAAAGTTGCCGAAATGCCACGTGCGTCCACTTATATCAGTGCATTCGTAACAACCTAACCATTGCGAAACTTCTATTCTATTAGAATAAAACAAGCCTCAAGTCGAAGTTCGGTAGCCAAAGGCCGCATTTGAGCGGATCTCTTTTGTCAAGTCGTTGACCGTCGTTGGTCACCGCCTTTCAAAGTGGGTTGCATTCTGGGGCAAAGAATTGTCAGACTTGCGCTTACATGTCGACTACATTAACTGTACAAAAATCGACGGCAAGGTTTTGCAGTTGCTCTTAACCAACTTCATCCTGCAGCCATCACCTGCATTGTGGGAGGCTCAACTGTCAACCAAAGACATGACTGAAAAAGGAACTAATTTGCTGTGATTCATGTGTACAGTAAATACTGTATATACAAATAAATGTGATATGAGGCTCTCACTAATTGATTGTATAATGTACACATATGATTTCAGTTTGAGTGTGTGATATGGGTTTGGATTCACTTTATTAGGATCCCCATTAGCCGACACCAAGTCTTATTGGGGTCCGACACATAACGAAAAAGACAGACAAAAAAGGAATACAAGTTACATACATTTAAAAACATTAACATGTAGTGTGTGTGTGTGTGTGTGTGCGCGCATCTATCAGTTACACATACAGTGCATTCGGAAAGTATTCAGACCCCTTTACTTTTTCCACATTTTGTTAAAATTGATTAAATTGTTTTTTTCCCTCATCAATCTACACACACACAATACCCCATAATGACAAAGCAAAAACAGGTTTTTAGAAATGTTTGCAAATTTATTAAAAATAAAAAACAGAAATATCACATTTATATAAGTATTCAGACCCTTCACTCAGTACTTTGTTGAAGCACCTTTGGCAGCGATTACAGCTTCGAGTCTTCTTGGGTATGACACTACAAGCTTGGCACACCTGTATTTGGGGAGTTTCTCCCATTCTTCTCTGCAGATCCTCTCAAGCTCTGTCAGGATGAATGGGGAGCGTCGCTGCACAGCTATTTTCAGGTCTCTCCAGAGATGTTCGATTGGGTTCAAGTCTGGGCTCTGGCTGGGCCACTCAAGGACATTCAGAGACTTGTCCCAAAGCCACCCCTGCGTTGTCTTGGTTGTGTGCTTAGGATCATTGTCCTGTTGGAAGGTGAACCTTCACCCCCAGTCTGAGGTCCTGGGCACTCTGGATCTCAATACTTTGCTCCGTTCATCTTTCCCTCGATCCTGACTAGTCTCCCAGTCCCTGCTGCTAAAAAACATCCCCACAGCATGAAACTGCCACCACCATGCTTCACCGTAGGGATGGTGCCAGGTGTCCTCCAGCTGTGACGCTTGGCATTCAGGCCAAAGATAATTTTGTTTCTCATGGTCTGAGAGTGCTTTAGGTGCCTTTTGGCAAACTCCAAGCGGGCTGTCATGTGCCTTTTACTGAGGAGTGGCTTCCGTCTTGCCACTCTACCATAAAGGCCTGATTGGTGGAGTGCTGCAGAGACGGTTGTCCTTCTGGAAGGTTCTCCCTTCTCCACAGAGGAACTCTGGAGCTCTGTCAGAGTGACCATCGGGTTCTTGGTCACCTCCCTGACCAAGGCCCTTGTCCCCCGATTGCTCAGTTTGGCCGGGCGGCCAGCTTTAGGAAGAGTCTTGGTGGTTCCAAACTTCTTCCATTTAAGAATGGCCACTGTGTTCTTGGGGACCTTCAATGCTGCAGAATTTTTTTGGTACCCTTCCCGAGATCTCTGCCTCGACATAATCCTGTCTCAGAGCTCTACAGACAATTACTTTTACCTCATGGCTTGGTTTTTGCTCTGACATGCACTGTCAACTGTGGGACCTTATATAGACAGTAAATTACATTTACTTTTGATACTTAAGTATATTTAAAACCAAATACTTTTACTCAAGTAGTATTTTACTGGGTGACTTTCACTTTTAGTTGAGTTATTTTCTATTAAAGTAATCTTTACTTTTACTCAAGTATGACAATTGGATACTTATTCTACCACTGGCTGTAACATAACAAAATGTGGAAAAAGGGAAGGGGTCTGAATACTTTTCGAATGTACTATACATACACACAAGTAGATCACATGGGGGAGAGGCGTTGTGCCGTGAGGTGTTGTTTTATTTGTATTTTGAAACCAGGTTGGCTGTTCACTTGCGCTATATAAGATGGAAGGGCGTTCCATGCACTATGGCTCTGTGTAATACTGTACATTTCCTTGAATTTGTTCTGGACCTGGGGACTGTGAAAAGACCCCTGGTGGCATGTCTGGTGGGTTAAGTATTTTTCAGTGCTGTGTGTATGTTGACTAAGCAAACAATTAGGAATTACCAACACATTGTGTTACACCTTGATCTGTTTCACCTGTCTTTGTGCTTGTTTCCACCCCCCTCCAGGTGTCGCTCATCTTCCCCATTATCCCCAGTGCATTTATACCTGTGTTCTCTGTTTGTCTGTTGCCAGTTCGTCTTGTCTTGTCAGGTCTTACCAGCGTGCTTTCTTGTTTTCCTGTTTTTCAAGTGTTTATTTCCTAGTTTTCCTGGTTCTGACCATTCTGCCTGCCCTGACCCCGAGCCTGCCTGCCGTCCTGTACCTGCCTGACTCTGACCTGATTACGAACCTCTGCCTGTCCTCGACCTGCCCTTTGCCTGCCCCGTGTTCTAATACATTATTATTGAGAACTGTACTATCCGCCTCCTGTGTCTGCATCTGGGTCATATCCTGAGTCGTGATAGTACTAACTGGCCATGACTGACCCAGCAGACTCAGACCAGCTCCATAATGCTGTCTCCCAGCAAGGAGCCACCATTGGAAGACACAAGGAGTTACTGCAATGCCTTATGGAGGGACTCAATACCCTGGCAGAACGCCATGACCAGGCGTTCGATACATTGCTGGAGCAATTCCGCTGATTCCCTACTAGGCAGCGGGATACACCAGTGATCCCCCAGACTCTGAGCAACCCCGCCTCCAGCGGCGTTTCTTCCCAGCCTACCTCAGTGTCCTGAGAACCCTGCTTACCTCCTCCGGAGCGCTATGCTGGAGATTCTGGAACCTGCCGGGCCATTCTCTCCCAGTGCTCCCTCGTCTTCGAGCTGCAGCCTTCTTCTTTCCCCTCGGACCGCTCGAAGATAGCGTACCTCATAACGCTGATGTCCGGGAGGGAACTCGCCTGGGCTACGGTGGTGTGGGAGCAACAGTCCTCAGCCTGGAGGAGTTCGTGGCGGAAGTACGGAAGGTGTTCGATTCGCCGTTGTCCGGGAGAGAGGCTGCTCGTAAGCTGCTCCAGCTACGTCAAGACTCCCGTAGTGTGGCAGACTACGAGGTGGATTTTCGCACGTTGGCGGCTGAGAGTGCTTGGAACCTGGAAGCATTGTTTGACATGTTCCTTCACAGATTATCGGAGGTAATCAAAGCTCGCAGCCCGGGAGCTGCCCATGGACCTCGACTCCCTCAAAGCCTTGACCATCCGGATCGATGGGCGGCTACGAGAACATAAGAGGGAGAGGGAATCCGTGCCCTGTCGCCCTTGCTCGTTCTCGATTCCCACCTCGCCTCGAGGAATCCCGGAAACCCCTGAAGTCTACATGTTCAAGTGAACCCGATGTCACCCGAGTTCTCTCTGGAATCACTGAGGGCTGCTGACTCGCCTCCTTCGGAGCCCATGCAACTGGGCAGGGCTAGATTGTCTCCTGCTGAGCGCTTACGCAGACTTAACACCCAGAGCTGTCTATATTGTGGAGCTACGGGACATTTCTTAGCTACCTGCCCATTAAAAACCCAGGCTCATCAAGTAGGTACGAGTATGCTGGTGAGCCGTACAGGGAGTTTTCCACCTTCCGTTGCTCGTACCCCTCTCCTTGCTACCCTGTTGTGGGGTGACCGGTCCAAATCTCTCCGGGTGCTCATTGACACTGGGGCCGACGAGAGCTTTATGGACGCTACCCTGGTGTCGGAGCTAGGTATCGCCACAAGACCCCTCTCCATTCCCAAGGACCTCAGAGCATTGGATGGGCGCTCTATTGGCAAAGTCACCCACACTACGTTTCCCATTGACCTGAGAGTGTCGGGCAATCACAGTGAGAGTATGCAGTTCCTGCCCATTGAACCCCCTCATGTACTCGTGGTTTTGGGGTTCTCCTGGCTCCAGAGCCATAATCCTCTAATCGACTGGGTTACTGATTTTATCCTGTTTGGAGCCCGTTTTGCCATGCACATTGCTTGAAGTTGGTGCTGCCTGCCCCGGGACGTCTTCCTGCGGGCTTGGGAAAAGCCCCGGACCTCTCCGCCGTTCCCGCGGAATACCAGGACCTCCGGGAGGTTTTCAGCAAGGCCTGTGCCACCTCGCTTCCTCCGCATCAGCCTTATTACTGTACCATTGACCTTCTCCCGGGCACTACACCTCCTCGGGGGCGACTTTATTCCCTGTCGGGCGACTGTTGGAACATGACCTGTACGTCAAGGCGGAGAAATGTCTGTTCTTTCAAAAGTCCGTCTCCTTCCTAGGGCACCACCTGTCCGCGTCAGGGGTGGAGATGGAGATTGACCACATTTCGGCCTTGCGTAATTGGCCGACTCCAACCACGGTTAAGGAGGTGCAGCGATTCTTAGGGTTTGCCAACTACTACCGGAGGTTTATCCGGGGCTTTGGTCAGGTAGCGGCTCCCATTACCTCCTTGCTGAAGGGGGGACCGGTGCGACTGCAGTGGTCAGCTGAGGCGGACAGGGCTTTTGGTCAGCTGAAGGACCGGTTTACCTCGGCTCCAGTGCTGGCTCATCCGGATCCCTCCTTGGCATTCACAGTGGAGGTGGACGCGTCCGAGGCTGGGATAGGAGCTGTACTGTCTCAGCGCTCGGGTACGCCATCAAAACTCCGCTCCTGTGCTTTCTTTTCGAAGAAGCTCAGCCCGGCAGAGCGCAACTATGATGTGGGGGACCGGGAGCTGTTAGCTGTGGTTAAGGCTCTGAAAGCGTGGAGGCATTGGCTTGAGGGGGCTAAACACCCTTCCTCATTTTGACTGACCACCACAGTCTGGAGTACATCCAGGCGGCGAGGAGACTGAACCCTCGCCAGGCAAGGTGGGCCATGTTTTTCACCCGTTTTGTGTTCACCCTTTCTTACAGACAAATCTATAACCGTATGTCATGCTCTATAAAGGGTTCATAAATATGGCATAACTGTGTGACATAACCACCAATGTAAAATGTGACATTACCCACTATGTTAAATACAGTATGACATAAACCTGTGCTTTATAAAGGGTGGCATAAGCACCTCTTAATAAAGGCTTTATAAATCATGTTAAATTGAGGCTTCACAAAGCATTTATAACCTTGTATTGCATCTTGGTAGAGCATTGCAATGCCAGGAGAGTGGGTTCGATTCCCGGGACCACCTATACGCAAAAATGTATGCACACATGACTGTAAGTTGCTTTGCATAGAAGCGTCTGCTAAATTGTACATATTATATTACTCTAAAACATTTCTAGGATGGCCCAACCTCTTTCCATCTTGGGTGCATAGCCAATATTGGACTTGACCTCAACTTTCCCCAAAATGCTGTGCTGCAGGATGACACTCTAAATTTCAGTCATGCACAGCAAAAAACGTTGGTAGGACCTTTACAAATATTTTTCAATGTTTTGCCTAATTAAGTTGTTTTCCCAAATCCCTCTTTTTGATTTTCCAGATGTTGGAATCACAACATTAAAGACGATGATTTATCACAGAATTTCAACAAATTGTGCCAAACACAATACAACTTAAGAATTGAGGAAAGCATTTTGTTGACAGCATGGTGGTTTACACTATGTCTACTGTGTGGAATGATGGCTTTACTTGGCTCATCGACTCCTTGTGGTGGGCCAAGCGCCTGCAGGCTGACTTCGATTGTCAGTTGAACAGTATTTCCTCCGACACATTGGTGCAGCTGGCTTCCGGGTTAAGCGGGTGGGTGTTAAGAAGCGTGGTTTGGCGGGTCATGTTTCGGAGGACGCATGACTCGACCTTCGCCTCTCCCAAGCCCGTTGGGGAGTTGCAGCGATGAGACAAGATTGCAATTGGATATCACGAAATTGGGGAGAAAAAGGGGGTAAAAAACAACAACAAAAAAACAGTTATTTTGGTAAGATGAATAGTACACACAAAATGTCCTGAACAGCTATGATAACACACCATTAGATTATTCAATGTATCGTAAGGCCTTACGGCTATAACACACAAAATGACAATGTTTCATAAGGCCTGTAACGGTTGTCAAAAAAGGCAACACAGCATCCCCATACTGGGCACTCTACATGCAATTCGAAATCGTGAACTCGTGAGAAAAAAACGTATGGGTAGATGGGTAACAACAAATCAGATATTGAATATCTCTTTAACCATGGTCAAGTTAATAATTATGCTGTGGAATATGTATTAAACCACCCAGACAGTCATCCTTCTGAACTGAGCTGCAGGACAGGAATGAAATTGCTCAGGAATGTTACCATGAAGCCATTGGTGATTTTAAAACAGCTACAGAGTTCAATGGCTGTGATAGGAGAAAACTGAGGATGGATCAACAACATTGTAGTAACTCTACAATAATGAGCTAAATGACAGAGTGAAAATAATACAAATATTCAGAATAAAAATATTGTAAAACAAGCATCTTGTATGCAACAAGGCACTAAAGTAATACTGCAAAAGAAATACAGCAAAGGAATACACTTTTTGGCCTAAATGCTAAGCCTTATGTTTGGGGCAAATACAATACAACACTGAGTAACTGCCTCCTTATTTTCAAGCATGGTGGGGGCTGCATCATGGTATGGGTATGCTTGACATCGGGAAATAATGGGGAGTTTTTCAGGATAAAAAGAAACGGGATGGAGCTAAGCACAAAGTCCTGGAGGAAAACCTACTTCATTCTGCTTTACACCAGAGACTGGAAGAGGAATTCACCTTTCAGCAGAACAGTAACCTACAACACAAGGCCACATCTACACTGGAGTTGCTTACCAAGAAGACAGAGAATTATCCTGAGTGGCCAAGTTACAGTTTTGACTTATATCTTCTATCAAATTTATGGCAAGACTTAAACTGCTGTCTAGCCATGACCCTCAACATATTGACAGAGCTTGAAGAATTTTGAAAAGAATAATGGGAAATCATTGCACAATCCAGGTGTGCAAAGCTCTTATAGACTTACCCAAGAACACTCACAGCTGTAACCGATGCCAAAGGTGTTCCTAAGGTGTATTGAGTCAGGGAGCTGAATACTTATGCAACAACTATATTTTAGTTATTACATTTTTTATAAATAAATACAAAACATTCAAATTTTTCTACCACTTTGACAGAGTATTTTGTGTAGATTGTTGACAAAAAATGACATTTAAATCTATTTTAATCCGACTTTGTAACACAATAAAATGTGAAGAAATCCAAGAGGTCTGAATACTTTTGCAAGGCACTGTAGGTCAGCAACATTTAACATTAGCCATACTCCTACTGTAACATTAACTCCGACACCGGCTCTCCACTGGCCGCCTAAAGCAGTACTCACACTGGCTAACCCAGAAGTAGTAGTATCGACCATGTACATATAATAACTCAAACGCTGAAGCTAAGAGAAAAAAACTATGAAAAAAACACAGTACTATGAGCAAAGACACTGCTTTCATGCTCACCACGACCAAGGAAAGGCAGTCTCTTTGGACCACATCAACATTGGCTTTAATTAGCGTCTCTTTGGTCCTCTGACTTGAGCTCAACGAAGGTAAACAAAACTGGGTCCTTCCTTGTTCCTTCAGCGCTGTGGAACGATGACGTCAGGGCTGCGCTACAGCTAGGATATAAACACAAGAAACTATGATGAGCGTTT
The DNA here is from genome assembly GCF_964263955.1 of Coregonus lavaretus. Taxonomy (NCBI): domain Eukaryota; kingdom Metazoa; phylum Chordata; class Actinopteri; order Salmoniformes; family Salmonidae; genus Coregonus; species Coregonus lavaretus. The sequence goes on from NC_140011.1 coordinate 15,297,053, forward strand.
TAGCTAACAACAATTAGCGGCACATTATCACCGAATTGAGAGACATGGAAGCGACCATCCCTTTTTATGGAGATAGCGAGCGATGGTCTCTTTTTCTCCAGTGTCTCTGAGTCTGGAGGTCTGGGAAGTCCAGGTGGTCTGGAAGATCTAGTAGTCCAGCCATCAGCGTCGGCTCCAGCGGGTCTAGCCACCCAGCTCATGGCAGAAGCTCAGTGGGGCTAGGAGGGGAACAACGGGAGCAGAGGGACTCGGAATCAACCATTCCTTTTAAAAACGGTGAAGAGCGTGGAACTCCTCTGGGTCCGATGACGTCCTGGTTAGCCCCGGTGAGGTCTGCATGGTACCCCGACAAGATCAGTCTTCTACCTCGGTCGCAGAACCCCGTAAGAGTGAATTTGGATGCTTTTTATGCCAGCCATAGTCCAACCTCCGCCACCGGCGGGAACCACAGCAGCCTTGTCAGCTGGCTGCCTTGTCCATGGAGGCGGATAGGCGGGTGTGGCTCCTAATTGCCTGGGGAAGAAGCACAACAAAAACACCGCTACCCATGCTTAGGGCTGAGGTGGTCACGAAATTTCATCAGCCGGTGATTGTCAAGCAAATAACTGTCGGTCTCACGGTAATTGACCTTTAATTAACATAAACACATTCAGCATCTCCTGGCTTCCACACATAGCCTACAAGCCAATTTAAAAAGTCTAATAAATCCATGTAATATAGCCTACACCTTCACAATAAATCCATTATTTATTTTAGACAGGTCTAAAGAAACATGATATGAAGAAAATGTAATCTATTTCAGAAGAAAATAATAGCATACTCTTGAGCTGTACTTATGTTAGGTCCTGATGAGTCTATGCCAAATGGCTGTGGGCTACAATAGTTCACTTAGCAGACAAGATTTGCTTATAATTCTGTGGCATTATTTTATATTATGAAGAATACAATTGAACAAAGCTGAATAAAATATAAATATTTTCTCCAAACGATTTGAGGGAGTGCGCACATGCGGCTATTCTGTGTTGAGCGGTTAACAAATAAATAGGTACTCCTATATGCTTAATTTAGAGTTGTTCATGTAACTTTAGTTGTTCTACAAACGTTGGGCTATATGTTTTGATTTTTAATACATTGTAAGGCTGCATGATGACACTCTGATGATGATTTGAAAAAAGTCGCTTTAAAGGCATGAGCTCTGCTTTGTTTTTTGGCAGGCTGTACACACTCCAATAGTCTCTCATTCACAATTTGACAAGCACTTGATAATGCTTTGAATTTCAAGGCGGCATCCCCTTTGTGGCCGTAATGCACCCTAAAAACATCCATGCCTTTTGCAGCCCGGAGTGCTGCGTTGTGCCCTTCTCCATGAGTGTGATGCACAATCCGAAGTGTCTCTCACTCACACAGCTCTCCGTCATGTGATCGGGTCTTCTCACAGGCTACAAGTGAAGACAGACACATCGGGGACGCAACTGCGCGCTTCCTTATCCAATTCCGAGGCACATATGGAAGATATTGGAAGAACTGTCCACATTTACTTTTCATCAGCCAACCAGATGAGGTAGGCATAACGAACAGCAAAAGCACTAGCCTATGTCAATCTACTATCCCCCATACTACAAAAATCTACCTATTCTATTCTGTGCGAGAAATAAATATTCCAAACATAGTCTGGGACAGTTGTGGGATGCGATAGATCCCAAATTAATACAACCACTAGCATCCCCAAAAATGTTTTATGCAATGTGGCTACCGCAACAGATCAGAACATTTAGCTTAAAATGTTCATAAACTATTAGGCTATTTCTTCACATTATAAGCGCAGCAATGCGCACATGGTAGTAGGCTATAAGCGCAAATGTTCCATTAGAGGAAAACACCATTTTCCAAATTGACCGCAAATGAAATTATGCATATAATGCTTTTATTATAAAGGTACATTTTATGGTGAAAATGATCTTACCCAAACTTGAAACTCACTCGCTGCTTATATATGCCAGTTAAGCTCTACACCCCTTGTAAAGCAAATTAATTAGCTTAATTTTAAATAGTTATTTAGCCACTGTAGTTGTGATACAAACCTTATTAAAACATATAGGCCTATGGGCTAGGCTACATGAGGTGTGCGACTATGATTCGAACAAGTCGCAAAAAAAAGGCATTGTTTCTTATGTTGGGCTAATATTGTCACCCATCAGACTCTTCTTGATTTAATCTTGTCTTTACATATACTAAATAATATATGTGACATTTGTTTTGATTTAGAATGGACCATTATCATGCACCTGTATCTTAGAGACCACGAGGTGTGGTGAAGGCCGTCTTCTCTTGGTCTCTCGGATCCACCCCGACCTGCCAATACCCACTGGCCAAGTCCAGCGTCGAGTACCACAGGGATTCTTTCAGGCCGGTCAAGGACCTCTATCCTGGGGAAGGCAACCTTGTGAGTCAAAGCATTATTTTTGCGATAGTCTACCCAAAATCACCAAGATCCTTCTTTTTTTCTTACCAGGACTAATGGGGCTGCCCAAGGGCTGGCGCTTTCCTTCACCATCTCACTGTCCAGCATACCTTGGAGTAGGGTACGGAGCTCCGCGTAGAGGCTGGAAGGAATGGGTCTGTACTGTTCTCATACCGTGGGGAGGCATCGCCAGTGGGGATCTGGTGCAACACTGCGCTGGTGCAGCTGAAGTCTATGTCATGGGCTGCGAAGACGGAGGTCCATTCTTGGAGTAGAGATGTCAGCTGCCCTTGTTCCCCAGGTGACAGCCCTTCTCCCTGAAGAGACAGTGCTGGGTGTTCACCAGCGGGGCTCGCACTGACTGGCCGGACATCCACCTCCTCCACAGAGGGCTCTAGGTTCTTCAGGACCAACTCTGTGTGTCTCTGTATGTCCTAAGGGTCCAACTAAAACACAGGCCAGAGGACGCCTTTGTGTTAGTTCAATAGGGTATGGGTTAGGGTTACATACTCTCTCGGGGTACTCTACCTCCCTGTATCTGGTTTAAGGTCTTGGCCACCAGCCACTCATTGTCTGCATCCTCAATACTTTCCACTAGGACAAAGCAGTCTGGGGTACCAGCCCCCTGTCCACAGGAGAATCTCGGTCTCCTGGGGGATCCAAACTAGAGCCTGCTTCTGGAGTGTGATGACCCTTCTGAGCTTGATGGGGGCCTTTGCTATGCCCACTCTCTGGCAGACCACGAATGCCTTCTCCCAGGCTGCACCAGCCGTCGATGGAAAGGTTGACTTGAAGGCCGCCACCCCTGGATGACCATTCTGGAAGAGACTTTCCCAACAATCGGTAATCACGCTAATTCCAAGTATTGCATAGCTAGAATTCATACAATCGTCCTTCACAACCACTACACCCTTTTCTGTTACCTTCACTCCTCCAATCTTGAAATCCATGATGGTATAGCCAACATAAGGAATGTGTAGTCCCTTGGCGGCCTTCAGCATCAGCCAGGTAATGTCATCAGCTGCTTGGATTCGTCTCCCTGAAATGTTTCTGGAATAAAGAATAGCTGAACAAGGTGACTTGGGAACTGGTATCTATTATACACGGAATCTTCTTCACAGAGAATGGCCTGTTTTACCGCAGTCTCTGTATACAGGTTGGCCTTGGGGGTCCCATTCGAAAGCCTGTGCTCCGTGGGGCATGCTGGTGGCTGGCCTCCAAGAACTGGGCTGAAGCGGTGCTTCCCTTGGCTGGGGCAGGCTGGGTGCTGGCTTCCAGGACCTGGGGTTTGGAGGTGGTTCCTGTATCAGTTGGGGCTGTGGGGTAGGTGGCTGGGGGTTTGCGAGTGAGACGGTTGATAGTTGTCCTCGGATTTCGTCCACTAGTGACTTCCCTAGTGCTGACATCTGGTCTTTTAATGCTTGTTTGAGTTCTACACGCAGGGACTCGTACAGCTGGTACCAATCCTGTGTGGGTGGGGCCGTTGTGGGGGCTGGCCTAGGAGCTGGTGTTGAGGCTGGTGGCTGTGAAGGGGTGGCGGTGTAGGCATGGCAACAACACAATCACGCATGAAACATTCTGAGTATGCGGAAATAGTACACTGCTTTAAAAAATAAAGGGAACACTTAAACACATCCTAGATCTGAATGAATGAAATAATCTTATTAAATACTTTTTTCTTTACATAGTTGAATGTGCTGACAACAAAATCACAAGAATTATCAATGGAAATCAAATTTATCAACCCATGGAGGTCTGGATTTGGAGTCACCCTCAAAATTAAAGTGGAAAACCACACTACAGGCTGATCCAACTTTGATGTAATGTCCTTAAAACAAGTCAAAATGAGGCTTAGTAGTGTGTGTGGCCTCCATGTGCCTGTATGACCTCCCTACAACGCCTGGGCATGCTCCTGATGAGGTGGCGGATGGTCTCCTGAGGGATCTCCTCCCAGACCTGGACTAAAGCATCCGCCAACTCCTGGACAGTCTGTGGTGCAACGTGGCGTTGGTGGATGGAGCGAAACATGATGTCCCAGATGTGCTCAATTGGATTCAGGTCTGGGGAACGGGCGGGCCAGTCCATAGCATCAATGCCTTCCTCTTGCAGGAACTGCTGACACACTCCAGCCACATGAGGTCTAGCATTGTCTTGCATTAGGAGGAACCCAGGTCCAACCGCACCAGCATATGGTCTCACAAGGGGTCTGAGGATCTCATCTCGGTACCTAATGGCAGTCAGGCTACCTCTGGCGAGCACATGGAGGGCTGTGCGGCCCCCCAAAGAAATGCCACCCCACACCATGACTGACCCACCGCCAAACCGTTCATGCTGGAGGATGTTGCAGGCAGCAGAACGTTCTCCACGGCGTCTCCACGGCGTCTCCAGACTCTGTCACGTCTGTCACATGTGCTCAGTGTGAACCTGCTTTCATCTGTGAAGAGCACAGGGCGCCAGTGGCGAAATTGCCAATCTTGGTGTTCTCTGGCAAATGCCAAACGTCCTGCACGGTGTTGGGCTGTAAGCACAACCCCCACCTGTGGATGTCGGGCCCTCATACCACCCTCATGGAGTCTGTTTCTGACCGTTTGAGCAGACACATGCACATTTGTGGCCTGCTGGAGGTCATTTTGCAGGGCTCTGGCAGTGCTCCTCCTGCTCCTCCTTGCACAAAGGCGGAGGTAGCGGTCCTGCTGCTGGGTTGTTGCCCTCCTACGGCCTCCTCCACGTCTCCTGATGTACTGGCCTGTCTCCTGGTAGCGCCTCCATGCTCTGGACACTACGCTGACAGACACAGCAAACCTTCTTGCCACAGCTCGCATTGATGTGCCATCCTGGATGAGCTGCACTACCTGAGCCACTTGTGTGGGTTGTAGACTCCGTCTCATGCTACCACTAGAGTGAAAGCACCGCCAGCATTCAAAAGTGACCAAATCAGCCAGGAAGCATAGGAACTGAGAAGTGGTCTGTGGTCACCACCTGCAGAACCACTTCTTTATTGGGGGTGTCTTGCTAATTGCCTATAATTTCCACCTGTTGTCTATTCCATTTGCACAACAGCATGTGAAATGTATTGTCAATCAGTGTTGCTTCCTAAGTGGACAGTTTGATTTCACAGAAGTGTGATTGAGCAGTGGGTATGTTTAATAGTATTTAACATTTTGAAAATCAAGTATGGTTTAAATACCAGGATGTTATACTAATTTTGGCTCTTCATCTAGTAGATTTCGATGCACACTTTTCCACAATGCATTGGAAGAGGTGGACTGCGAGTCTTCAAGTAGCCAACAACAAAACTACGCTACTTAATTGGGAAGATGCCCAAAGCTTCTGCGGTGGTGTTCAAATGTAGGCTAAGTAGTTTTTGTTCTCCTTAAAATGATCACAAGTATTGCATTGTATGCTACATCTTTGAAAACTGAAGTATTTTTTTATTTTATTTTTACCCAGTGGATTTTTGTTTTCTCACTGAAAAGTGTTTCTTGTTCTCTTGGCCTTCGTCAGAGCTTTTAAACTAAACAGTCTTTTGATTTCTGAATGTGTCGGCACCGGGGACTGGGGATGTTGCTGTGTTATTGATGTCATGTTGAGCAGGCCTTTTATTTTAGTTTTGTAGGCTAGGCTACCTATTTAATTATTTAATTTATGGATCAAGCCTTAGCAGTCATTCTGATCTTGTTCCCAATGATTAGTGCTTTAGTTTATTATGTTGCTGTCCAGCGGTTCTGAATTTGCAATGCACCCGTCTGTCCACGTTTTTCTGTACAATAGCATTTTGATTTGAACATTTGAAAAAAGTTTGTGTGTACTAGGCTATTTGATTTACACACTATTTGATTTAATTGATATATGTTACAGCACTTTGGCTATACGCATGTCAAAAATGTTATAAATATATTTGCATTTTAATGAGGGAAATAAGTATTTGACCCCCTCTCAATCAGAAAGATTTCTGTCTCCCAGGTGTCTTTTATACAGGTAACGAGCTGAGATTAGGAGCACACTCTTAAAGGGAGTGCTCCTAATCTCAGTTTGTTACCTGTATAAAAGACACCTGTCCACAGAAGCAATCAATCAATCAGATTCCAAACTCTCCACCATGGCCAAGACCAAAGAGCTCTCCAAGGATGTCAGGGACAAGATTGTAGACCTACACAAGGCTGGAATGGGCTACAAGACCATCGCCAAGCAGCTTGGTGAGAAGGTGACAACAGTTGGTGCGATTATTCGCAAATGGAAGAAAGACAAAATAACTGTCAATCTCCCTCGGCCTGGGGCTCCATGCAAGATCTCACCTCGTGGAGTTGCAATGATCATGACAACGGTAAGGAATCAGCCCAGAACTACACGGGAGGATATTGTCAATGATCAAGGCAGCTGGGACCATAGTCACCAAGAAAACAATTGGTAACACACTACGCCGTGAAGGACTGAAATCCTGCAGCGCCCACAAGGTCCCCCTGCTCAAGAAAGCACATATACAGGCCCTTCTGAAGTTTGCCAATGAACATCTGAATGATTCAGAGGAGAACTGGGTGAAAGCGTTGTGGACAGATGAGACCAAAATTGAGCTCTTTGGCATCAACTTAACTCGCCGTGTTTAGAGGAGGAGGAATGCTGCCTATGACCCCAAGAACACCATCCCCACTGTCAAACATGGAGGCATTGAAAATGGGTCGTGGATGGGTATTCCAGCATGACAATGACCCAAAACACACGGCCAAGGCAACAAAGGAGTGGCTCAAGAAGAAGCACATTAAGGTCCTGGAGTGGCCTAGCCAGTCTCCAGACCTTAATCCCATAGATAATCTGTGGAGGGAGCTGAAGGTTCGAGTTGCCAAACGTCAGCCTCAAAACCTTAATGACTTGGAGAAGATCTGCAAAGAGGAGTGGGACAAAATCCCTCCTGAGATGTGTGCAAACCTGATGGCCAACTACAAGAAACGTCTGACCTCTGATTGCCAACAAGGGTTTTGCCACCAAGTACTAAGTCATGTTTTGCAGAGGGGTCAAATACTTATTTCCCTCATTAAAATGCAAACCAATTTATAACATTTTTGACATGCGTTTTTCTGGATTTTTTTGTTGTTATTCTGTCTCTCACTGTTCAAATAAACCTACCATTAAAATTATAGACTGATCATTTCTTTGTCAGTGGGCAAACGTACAAAATCAGCAGGGGATCAAATACTTTTTTCCCTCACTGTATGTATGTATGTATGTATGTATGTATGTATGTATGTATGTATGTATGTGTGTGTATATATATATATATATATATACACAGTTGAAGTCGGAAGTTTACATACACTTAGGTTGGAGTCATTAAAACTCATTTTTCAACCACTCCACACATTTCTTGTTAACAAACTATAGTTTTAGCAAGTCTGTTAGGACATCTACTCTGTGCATGACACAAGTAATTTTTCCAACAATTGTTTACATACAGATTTTTTCACTTATAATTCACTGTATCACAATTCCAGTGGGTCAGAAGTTTACATACACTAAGTTGACTGTGCCTTTAAACAGCTTGGAAAATTCCAGAACATGATGTCATGGCTTTAGAAGCTTCTGATAGGCTAATTGACATAATTTGAGTCAATTGGAGGTGTGCCTGTGGATGTATTTCAAGGCCTACCTTCAAACTCAGTGCCTCTTTGCTTGACATCATGGGAAAATCAAAAGAAATCAGCCAAGACCTCAGAAAAAAAATGGTAGACCTCCACAAGTCTGGTTCATCGAAATGCCTGAAGGTACCACGTTCATCTGTACAAACAATAGTACACAAGTATAAACACCATTGGACCACGCAGCCATCATACCGCTCAGGAAGGAGACGCGTTCTGTCTACTAGAGATGAACGTACTTTGGTGCGAAAAGTGCAAATCAAGATATATTTCACAGTGTAAATTCATTGGTTAGGCCTATAGGCTATTCACAGCGGTATTATTACTAATAATTCCTCTTTAGCTCTTGGAGTCCCAGGAAAAGCTAGACTAGGCATACAATTACTTGTTGTACACTTATTTCAAGCCTTTTATTTACTACTACAGCCTGCTCTTGCTTGCTGAATGTAAAATACAGAAACCAAAAAAACTGGGGCGTATTCATTGCGCCGATTCTGTTGCAAAACCTTTCTTAAATGGAAGCAAACAGAATGAAACTGGAGGGGACCTACCTGAATTTGTCCAGTAGAAACTCTTGTGTTGCTCTGTTTGCTCCGTTTGGGTTATAAACTGTAAACGGTTTTCGGTAATAAATACGTTCCTGGCTGGGAATTTGAAAGGACAGAGAGAAAGCATGCGATGGTGTGATCAAAATACACCATACGAGTAGCCTGCTAATGTACCTTTCTGGTTCTTGTAAACTGTCGAGAATAGACCCATAACTGATCCAAATGGTTGCATAATCAGGCCTAGGCTGTATGGTACTCCCTGTATATAGCTCCATTCTAGTGTATTGTATTTTATTCCTCGTCTTACTATTTTATTAATGGGACTTGCGAAGCAAATGTTTAAGCTAGAAATGTCATTCAAACTTGAAAACGTGCAGATGGGTCAGGAATAGTGTGCTTGTATACAACTTTTTGATATCTTTTATACTTTTGAAGTTATTCATTTATTTGTCGTTTTTGTCCTCCATCCACTTACATGGGATTTCCTCAACATTCTAAAATCTCCCTATTGTGACATTATCACTTCCAACATTCCATTCACTGTAAATGCAACAATACAACTTTTGACACAAATCGGCTACTTTGTCCACTTTGTTAACAACTTAGACAAAAAGTTAGAGCATATGAAATCTTCCTCTACTTCTCTGCTTTTCAAATCTGGCAACGGAACCAAAATATATTATACGGTTCTAACAATACAGCTGTTTTAGTAACTGCATTAACAAATTGTTTCCAAACTTTTTGGAAACAACTTCTGTTTTAACCACTCCTCCAACAAGTCAGACAGAAATGAAATCTTTGTTTACTTCTCTGCTTTTCAAATCTGAAAGAATATTAGGAAAAGCTTTTACAAATCAATAGATACTCGGAATACATATCCCAAAGGAAATAAATGATCTCACTTCAATACATTTTTATAGAAAGTTAGCAAAAATAGATAAGATCTTGCTACCATGGAAAGGTAAATACCTGTCAATAATCTCCCAAATATCACTATTTCTAAAACAAGCCATAGAAAGTTGGTTGCAATTTCAATTTAATCCTCCAGAAACGACAGAACAAATAATGCAACAAATATTGTGGTTAAACTCAAATATACTAATTGACAAAAATAAAAAAAATAAAAAAGTATAATCTTCGTAAATGATATCATCGGTAGGACTGGTGGAGTTATGTCGCACATGCAGCTAACAAAAACATATGGAAATGTCTGCTCTACCCAAAATTACAACCAAATAATTGCAGCCTTACTGCAAAAATGGAAGAGGAAAGTGGAAGAGGGAGAAAGTAAGGAACTTGTCTGTCGGCCTTGCATAAAAGAACATAATTGGTTAAGGAAAACTGTGAGAAATAAAAAATGTATATCAGTTTCATTTAAGGACCAAAGGATTGACAGCCGTCCCATATAGATTGCAAAATAGTTGGGAAGAGATTTTTGACGTACCGATCCCATGGCATAGTGTTTATGAACTGATACGCAAAACGACACCGGATTCAAAACGTAGAATCTTTCAATTTAAATTATTATATAAAATTCTTGCTACCAATAGAATGTTATTTATATGGGGGATACAATCTTCCCAGCTCTGCAGATTTTGCTGCGAAGAGACAGAATCATTAGATCATTTGTTTTGGTACTGTCCATTTTTAGCTTGTTTTTGGACACAGGTCCAGGAATGGCTAAAGGATTGCAATATTTACCTGGAGCTAACCTTGCAGATAACATTACTGGGTGATCTGAAAAGTCATAGTCAATCGATCATTAACATAATAATACTTTTAGCAAAAATGTTTATTTTCAATTTACAACCTGTAGAAACAATGAGAATAGAAAGGTTCAGAACTTTTGTAAGACATCACAGTACAGTTGAAATATAAATGGCAAATAGAAATCCTATATGGATGGTGTTAAGAGATAGATGGGAGGTGTTGAATGGAATTGAAGGATGGGACTAATAACAACTAACAACAAATAATAACAAGATAACTAATAATGTAAGCATACTGTGTCCATAATAAGTATATAGGTTGTAGGTTGGGAGCTTTTGTGAAAGAGCACAGTTAGAAAGATATGGCATATAGAAGCAAATCGGATGGACATCATGAAAATGATCGGAGAGGTTGAGAGTAGAAGAAGTTCAGGAGAAAAAACAAACAAAATATAATTATTGTAAAAGTGACTGTGTCCATAAAATGTAGATAGTAAGTATAAGCTGGAAGTAGAGGCCTAAGCATTGTTGTTCACTAGTTTACTCCAAGTAGGGAAAGGGTGGCGGGGTTGGAAAGTAATAAAGGGGAATATACTGTATATATATTTTTAAAGGATATGTATGTATGTATGTATGTATGTATGTATATAAACAAACAAACATGGGGGATTGGAAGTGATGCAGACAATTACATTGATGGAAATAACAATCTATCTGTAATATTAAGCTGATCTACCCCCCCCCTGTCACAAGCTGGGCTTGAACTCAGGTCTCAGATGTGGAGAGTTGGGTGTTCTACCCCTAAGCCACAGAGGAGGTATAGTAGGACCCAAACGAAACACTCAAGGCAATACTCCAGGCAAAGTAGATTTAATATAAAAAAAAAGGTATTTCTTAGCACTTCAAAAATAATCCAACAAAAGTTCTTCTCAGAAAGAGGTATACTAACAGAGGTACAGTAAACAAAACAGGAGGACAAAACAAAATAACTCCACGAGGGGAGAAAAACAAAATAAAGATAACTTAGAAAAGCTTACTCGGAAAGACTCTGTGGGACACAGCAGGAGACACATAGCCAGGACTCAAAGACCAAGTGAGGAACAAGGGGAAAAAACACAGCTAAAATACTCTAGGGGAAACAAGGCACAGGTGACCTGGATAAAGCTAATAAGGACACACGAGGAAGAACTAAGGCAGAGGGGAACACCGATGACCTCTAGAGGCCCGGAGACAAACAGGAGGCAGGAAGCTGACAGGACCCCCTCCTCTAGGAACGACTCCTGACGTTCCTTCCAGAACACCCTGGCCTCAGGGTGCGAAACTCTCGGATCAAACCTGGGTCCAGGATGTCCTTGGCTGGAACCCAGGAGCGCTCCTCTGGCCCGTAGCCCTCCCAGTCCACCAGATACTGCAGAGAGTTCTGGACCCTCCGGGAGTCCAGTATCCGGCGCACTGTGTAGGCTGGCTGGCCGTCAATGATCCTGGGAGGTGGCGGGGGTCTGCGTGGGGGGGCAAAGGGAGAAGACAAGACAGGTTTTAGTAGTGAAACATGGAAAGTGGGGTTAATTCTAAGGGAGCGAGGGAGAACCAAACGATAAGAAACAGGGTTAACTTTCCTTGCTATGCGGAAAGGGCCGATGTATTTCTGGGAAAGCTTCTTGGATTCGACCCGGAGGGGCAGGTTCTTGGTGGCCAACCAAACTCTCTGACCAGCTCGGAAACTAGGGGCCGTCCGGCGGCGGCGATTAGCCTGACTTTGGTATCTCTGGGAGGTCCGAAGGAGGGTACGCCTGGCCTTCTTCCAGGTCCGCCTACAGCGTTGGACAAAGCGCTGGGCCGAGGGAACACCAACTTGCGCCTCTTCCTCTGGAAATAATGGAGGGGTGTATCCGAACTGGCATTCGAAGGGGGACAATCCGGTGGCTGAGGACTGGAGGGTGTTGTGGGCATATTCCGCCCAAATGATATAGGTGGCCCAAGACGTGGGATTACTGGCCGCCATACACCGCAGGGTGGTCTCCAGATCCTGATTAATCCGTTCCGTTTGGCCATTAGACTCTGGATGGAACCCAGACGATAGGCTGGCTGTGGCCCCAATAAGCCTGCAGAAGGCCCCCCAAAACCGGGACGAGAATTGGGGACCTCGGTCGGAGACAACGTCCAGGGGAATTCCAAATATCCGGAAGACATGGTTCATGAGGAGCTCAGCAGTCTCCTTGGCCGAGGGCAGCTTGGGCAGGGGAATAAACCGGGCAGCCTTAGAGAACCGGTCTACAACCACTAGGACGACTGTGTTGCCCTGGGATGGAGGAAGTCCCGTAACAAAGTCCAGAGAAAGGTGTGACCATGGCCTGCGAGGAACAGGTAAGGGATGGAGCAGTCCCTGGGGTCGCTGACGTGTCGACTTTCCCTGGTTGCACACAGGGCAGGCCTCAACATAGACCTGCACGTCCTTCTTGATGGACGGCCACCAAAACCGCCGCTGGAGGAATTCCAGTGTGCGAGCCCTACCCGGATGGCATGTCAAGGGCGACTCATGACCCCACTGCAAGACGCGGGCCCGAACAGAGAGAGGAACGTACAGGCGTCCGGCAGGACCACCGCCTGGATCGGGCTCATGGACAAGGGCCTCTCGTACCCCTCTTTCTAGTTCCCACTGAAGAGGTGCGACGATCCTAGACCTCGGAATAATCGATGCCAAGGGCTTCTCTTGTATCTCGGGAGAATAGGCTCGAGACAGGGCATCCGGCTTGACGTTCTTGGTGCCAGGTCTGTAAGACAGGAGAAACTGGAATCGATTAAAGAAAAGGGACCATCGTGCTTGCCGAGGGTTCATCCGCTTTGCCTGTTGGAGATACTCCAGGTTCTTGTGGTCTGTGAGAACCTGGAAAGGATGCTGAGCCCCCTCAAGCCAATGGCGCCACTCTTCCAAGGCCAGTTTTACCGCAAGCAACTCTCGATCCCCCACGTGGTAGTTGCGCTCGGCCTCAGACAGGCGGCGAGACATGAAGGCACAAGGGTGTAATCTCCCATCCTCACCCCTCTGTGACAGGACGGCTCCCACTCCCACCTCTGAGGCGTCCACCTCCACCACGAAAGGTCTTTCTGGGTCAGGGATCACCAGAATCGGAGCAGAAGTGAAGCGGCGCTTGAGATCCTCGAAGGCCCCTGCTGCTTCCGGACCCCAGTGAATCTTGGTCCCTCCTCCCTTGGTAAGCGTCGTCAAGGGGGCTACCACAGAGCTGAAATTCTTAATGAACTTCCGATAGAAGTTAGAAAAGCCAATGAACCGTTGAACCTCCTTGACCGTGGCAGGTGTGGGCCAGCTGTGGACCGCTTTGACCTTCTTGGGATCCATCTCTAGGTGGCCGGGAGTGACAATAAACCCGAGAAACTGGGTCTGGGAAACATGAAATTCACACTTCTCAGGTTTAACGTAGAGGTGATTGTCAAGGAGCCTCTGGAGAACCCTGCTAACATGCCCCTCATGCTCCTTCAGTGACCTCGAGAAGATGAGGATATCGTCCAGGTACACGAAGACGAACAGATTAAGCATATCCCGGAGAACATCATTAATCAGGGCTTGGAATACTGCGGGGGCATTGGTGAGCCCGAACGGCATCACCCGATATTCATAGTGCCCCGTGGGCGTGTTGAATGCCGTCTTCCATTCGTCACCTGGCCGGATCCGCACGAGATGGTAAGCATTGCGGAGATCCAGTTTAGTAAAAATGGAAGCCCCTTGAAGCAGCTCAAAAGCAGTGGCCATGAGAGGAAGGGGGTATCGATTCCGAACCGTGATCTTGTTGAGTCCCCGGTAATCAATACAAGGCCTAAGACCCCCGTCTTTCTTTTCAACAAAAAAGAAACCCGCCCCAGCCGGGGAAGTAGAGGCACAGATGAGGCCGGCTGCCAAGGACTCCTTAATGTAGGTGTCCATAGCTGAGTGCTCGAGGGAGGATAAGGAAAAGATCCGACCTCTAGGAGGGCAGCAACCAGGGAGTAGATCAATGGCACAGTCATACGTGCGGTGAGGCGGTAAGGAAGTAGCCCGGGACTTGCTGAACACTGCCTTGAACCGATGGTAAACACTGGGGACTCGGGAGACGTCAACAGACTCTTGAAACTGGGTACTAGGGGCTGAGGGACTCTGAAGCATGCAGGTGAGTTGGCAAGTGGGACCCCAGCTTAGAATGGTGCCAGTAGGCCAGTCGATCTGGGGATTATGTCTGCATAGCCAAGGGTGACCCAGGATAATAGGATACTCGGGGGAGTCAATGAGATAGAAGGTCTCCTCCTGCTGGTGTTGAAAGATGGTAAGTCGCAGGGACTGAGTCGCCTCTGTAACCTTTCCTGGTTCCAGAGGTCTGCCATCTAAGGCTGTAACTGCCTGGGGTTGAGGAAGTAGTTGGGTAGGGATCTTAAGTTCCTTAGCCAAGGTTAAATCCAGGAAATCACCTGCGGCACCGGAATCGATCATAGCCTGGACCCGATGCTGGTGGCCCTTCCAGGACAGAGTGGCTGGAATAGCTAAGACAGAGTTAGTAGGAGGAGCTCTAATTTTCCCCATCACAGCCCTCCTGTAGCTAGGCGGGGACAGGCGTTTCCCGAAAGCTCGGGGCAAGTGGAGCGGAAGTGGCCGACAACCCCGCAGTAGAGGCACCGACGCTCCCTCATGCGACGTTCCCTTTCGTTGGGAGAAAGCCTGGAACGGCCTAACTGCATGTTCTCCGGGGAATCCTGGAGCAGTTCAGGAGCCGGGGAAGCTCTGAATGACGGAGCCCAAACAGGAGAAACAGAGCTGCTCAGAGGAACTTGGGACTGAGACACCTGGCGGCGAGCCGTTCTCCGCTCTCTTAGACGATTGTCCAGGCGGATGGCCACGGCTATGAGGGACTCGAGATCCCCAGCTGGTTCTCGGGTAGCTAACTCATCCTGAAGGGGCTCAGATAACCCTCCCTGAAAACAGACCCTCAGCGCTTCATCATTCCATCCGCTCCTTGCTGCTATGGTCCGGAATTCAATGGCAAAATCTGCCGTGCTTTGGGGACCCTGACGGAGAGACAGTAGGCGCTTGGAAGCTTCCCGCCCACTGACAGGATGATCGAACACCCGCTTGAACTCTTCTACAAATGCAGTGTAGGAGTCACAACAGGCCTCCTGGGACTGCCACACCGCAGAGGCCCAGGAGAGCGCCTTGTCTGAAAGAAGGGTAATGATGTAGGCAATCTTGGAACGGTCTGTGGGAAAACTTGAGGGTTGGAGCTCGAAGGTGAGGGAGCATTGGGTGAGGAAACCCTGGCAAGAGCTTGGATCCCCAGAAAAGGGCTTGGGAGGTGGTAGTCGGGGCTCCGCCAATGGAGAAGGCCTGTCGTCACTGGGGGGTGACCTGGAGTAAGGGGAAGGACCAGGGAGGCGTTCAAAGAGCTGGCGGAGGGAACTCATCATCTCGGCCAGGAGTTGAGAGTGACTAGCCATCAGCTCCTCCTGTCGGCTGAGAACGGCTTCATGGCGCTGGAAAGATGCCTCATGTCGAGCGATCACCGCCAACAGGTCCTTGGAACTGAGTGTTTCTGAGTCCATGATGGACTTGGTCTTTCTGTCACAAGCTGGGCTTGAACTCAGGTCTCAGATGTGGAGAGTTGGGTGTTCTACCCCTAAGCCACAGAGGAGGTATAGTAGGACCCAAACGAAACACTCAAGGCAATACTCCAGGCAAAGTAGATTTAATATAAAAAAAAGGTATTTCTTAGCACTTCAAAAATAATCCAACAAAAGTTCTTCTCAGAAAGAGGTATACTAACAGAGGTACAGTAAACAAAACAGGAGGACAAAACAAAATAACTCCACGAGGGGAGAAAAACAAAATAAAGATAACTTAGAAAAGCTTACTCGGAAAGACTCTGTGGGACACAGCAGGAGACACATAGCCAGGACTCAAAGACCAAGTGAGGAACAAGGGGAAAAAACACAGCTAAAATACTCTAGGGGAAACAAGGCACAGGTGACCTGGATAAAGCTAATAAGGACACACGAGGAAGAACTAAGGCAGAGGGGAACACAGATGACCTCTAGAGGCCCGGAGACAAACAGGAGGCAGGAAGCTGACACCCCCACTCCAAAAAAAGAAGAAAAAAAAGAAAATCAATAGATAGAGCTGTTTAAGTAACCCATCAACTGCTCTCTTTATAAATGGAGTAAGTCATGTCAGAAGCTAGCACATTATTTTTTTACCAACAAAAGCTGCAAATTCTAATAAATCTACATCACATTTTAAAGTTCATTTTTTTCCTTGCTTTGTCTAACAACCAGTGCTTTTTTTGAGCCGGCACCTCTTCGTTTTGGACTGTTTTGTTCCGGAACCTATTTGACCGGATCCGATACCTCTGGTGGCATGAAAAATAATTTTCACTTTTTGCAATGTAAAACTTTTAATGAAAGCGATCAAAGTTCATTTGAGTTGCTTCTTCGTTAATTCTCCTGCCCCCACAAAAAAACAATGTGAAAAGTAGATTTTTAGCCTCTGCCTAGTATTCTAAGAGCTGATTCGGATTGGGCTGGCCCAGGTTTATGGTTTGCACAACATTGTAACCTATGTTTGAGACCGTGGCTGTGTGAGAAGTGCACCAGTATATCTCACATAACTAGAATGAGATTCACTTTCTATGATCTCTCTCCCTCTCTTCTCTGATAAACATGAGCCCGCAACTCTCATCTGTCCAGCGTTGCACTTCATCATTTATTTCCTTAAAGAATCTTGCGAAAGTTTCTGAAGGAACTGCAGCACCCCTGATAAATTGAAATACATTTGCCAAAGTTATAGAATTACTGCTGTCTGTTCAGAAATAAAGGAAATCATTCCGAATAGCCTACTATATCATGAGAAGGCCTATAATTTACCACAGAGCATCAATAGCTTATTTGTGGATTGTAGCCCAATAACAAGAAATAGCCTACAGTCGGGAAAGCGCTATAAATCTGTCAGTGAAAAAACAGCATGCAGACAAAACAGGCCTTTCGCAATATTTAAAATACAAATCAAGGGAAAACACAGGTTGGAAAGCAAATGGCTCCTGCTGAAAAGAGAAGACTATGCTGTACACTACCAAGCGGGGTGGGCGGGAGACCTTTCAGCAGCAGGCGCATGGGCTAGGGTGCTGAACAGGGCGGGACTAGAGCTGAACTTTATTCAAATCCTCTGCGATATCGCTACACGAGTGACCAATCGAAGCTCACCATAGCTTCCAAACCCCTACTGGATTGGCTGAAAATGGCTGTTGATACGTAGCACTACCTAGCTTGCTCGATTTTTTTAGCACCCATATGAGGGCGAGGCTAGCGTGGGTAGACCAGTGCCGCTTGTATAGTGTAAACGCTCTGTGAATCATCTTTATGTTTGATGTAAACAACCATCTTATTTGTTGGCATAATTATAAAAGCATTTTTAGGCTACCTTATTGAGGTCCTTCCATTTCATAAATTGGCCCCTGGGTCTCTGCAATAGTAAATCATTTGAACACACAAATAGAAAACGATCATGTGAAAACTGTATATCATACTGTAGGTTGCATGGAAAAAGTCATTATTCATGAATAAACCTTACCATTCAGACTATAAAGTGTAGGTTATATGCAATAGCATTTGAATATAATATAACAAATAATAATATAATAGCTTTATAATAGATTAGAATAACTGTACAATAGAAAATAATAGAGTAGATTCACTTTATTTTTGGGAAACGGCTTTTCCCAGAGATTCTGTCAAGCTGCAAGAGAACATTACCTATGCAAGGTCAACCAGGGAGGAATGTTGCCCTCCTCTTCCTTTAGTGACAAGGCAGGCTAAATAAAGGATGTTGTCAAAATAATGTGCAGAGCAGTTCACCATCATGAACGAGGCGTGGTGAGTAGGCGTCCGCATGCTTTCCAACCGAAACAGTTTGTGCATACAGTGCCTTCGGAAAGTATTCAGACCCCTTGACCTTTTTCACATTTTGTTACATTACAGCCTTATTCTAAAATTGATTAAATAAAACAATTCCTCAGCAATCTTTACACAATACCCTATAATAAAGCGAAAACAGGTTTAGATTGTTTTGCTAATTAAAAAATGAATAGTAATAATTCCTTATTTACGTAAGTATTCAGACCCTTTGCTATGACACTTGAAATTGAGCTCAGTTACATCCTGTTTCCATTGATCATCCTTGAGATGTTTCTACAACTTGATTGGAGTCCACATGTGGTAAATCCAATTGATTGGACATGATTCGGAAAGGCACACACCTGTCTATATAAGGTCCCACAGTTGACAATGCATGTCAGAGCCAAAACCAAGCCATGAGGTCGAAGGAATTGTCCATAGAGCTCCGAGACAGGATTGTCTCTGGGAAAGGGTACCAAAACCTTTCTGCAGCATTGAAGGTCACCAAGAACACAGTGGCCTCCATCATTCTTAAATGGAAGAAGTTTGGAACCACCAAGACTCTTCCTAGAGCTGGCCGCCCGGCCAAACTGAGCAATCGGGGGAGAAGGGCCTTGGTCAGTGAGGTGACCAAGAACCCGATGGTCACTCTGACAGAGCTCCAGAGTTCCTCTGTGGAGATTGGAGAACCTTCCAGAAGGAAAACCATCTCTGCAGCACTCCACCAATCAGGCCTTTATGGTAGAGTGGCCAAAGGGAAGCCACTCCTCAGTAAAAACCACATGACAGCCCGCTTGGAGTTTGCCAAAAGGCACCTAAAGACTCTCAGACCATGAGAAATAAGATTCTCTGGTCTGATGAAACCAAGATTGAACTCTTTGGCCTGAATGCCAAGTGTCACGTCTGGAGGAAACCTGGCACCATCCCTACGGTGAAGCATAGTGGTGGCAGCATCATGCTGTGGGGATGTTTTTCAGCGGCAGGGACTAGGAGACTAGTCAGGATCGAGGCAAAGAGTACAGAGAGATCCTTGATGAAACCTGCTCCAGAGCGCTCAGGACCTCAGACTGGGGTGAAGGTTCACCTTCTAACAGGACAACGACCCTAAGCCCATAGCCAAGACAACGCAGGAGGTGCTTCGGCACAATGCAGGAGTGGCTTTGAATGTCCTTGAGTGGCCCAGCCAGAGCTCAGAAGCTGCCAAGGGTGCTTCAACAAAGTACTGAGTAAAGGGTCTGAATACTTAAAAATATACTGTAATATTTCCGTTTTTTATTTGTAATAAATTAGCACAATTTTTAAAAAAAACTGTTTTTGCTTTGTCATTATGGGTCATTGTGTGTAGATTGATGAGAAACAAAAAACAATTTAATCAATGTTAGAATAAGGCTGTAACGTAACAAAATGTGGAAAAAGTGAAGGGGTCTGAATACTTTCCGAAGGCACTGTATATTATGACATTTATTGAGTTAGATTAATTCTGACTACGGAGTCTCAAGAGGGACCAACAATACTACTGCCACTTTTTTCAAGTTTTTCAAGCGAAGGTCTTTTAAAGGGAGTATGCGAGGCATAAACGTTCAATTCGTCTAGCCTAGTTCTGCTAGGAGCAAACCGAACCTAGTATGCAGACGCCTACAACACAACCAAATATCAACATTTGAAGGAGATGTATCTTCTGCTTGGATAGTTCCATCTGTGCCACTGACTTACTCTGCCATTAATTCCAGTTTGTCTACAAATGTATAATTGATATGTTGGATTCACGTCTCCATCTCAACCAAAAATCGAAGTAAAAGAATAGGACTAAATCAAACTTTAAATGCACTTTCAATAAAGTTCAATTTTATTCCTATTCTTAACTTAGATTTTTGGTTAAGATTGAGACGTGAGTCCAACATATAAATTATTAATTTGTAGACCAATAAAACCAGTGGCACAGATGGAACTATCCAAGCAGAAGATAAATATCCTTCAAATGTTGATATTTGGTTGCGTTGACAACCAAACACGATTCAATATCACTAAATACAATATCATTACATTTGAAATCAACCAAAGCTTGAAACCCTAGGGCTATTGGATTGTCTATTTTCAGTAGAATTCTGGGTTGAATTGAAACAATAGCGGTTGATGACTTTGCAAATGCTATATAGGCCTAAATAGCATCATTGATAATATACAGTACAAGTGATAAAGTATGGTCATATTTAATTTGTTCTGTTAAACATACCTTTTCGAATGACTTCAATAGCAACAGTGAATCTGTTTAGTTTAGTGGAGGTCTCTCAACAATTATTATCATCACGAAAGTGACAAATATCATAGCTAAGCAGTGGCACTAGCATTCTCCAGTAGGAGGTGCTGTACAACCTATTGTTTTTATTTTGGATAGTGGATATAATGTTGAAGATCTGACGTTGTTTTAAAAGGTACAAATGTACCATATTGTATACAAGGTTTGTCTGTTGAAATTTGGTTACCATGATGACATTATCCTGTGGTTGAAGTTTCACCCTCAAAACAACCGTTTTTAAAATCCAATGCATTTTCCAAGTAGATTCCACGTCACAATACGTTGACAAATTATGTTGAAACAAGCTTGTGTCCAGTGGGTTGATGTTTGACATTGTTTTGAATAGGGTCAAATGGGAAGCTTGCAAGACCCCAGTGCTTTGACAGCCAGACTCCAGAAAACCCTAATCTCATAACACAGTCTGGATGAGGATGAGTAGAGGGCAGTCAAGAAATCGATGGGTGATAGTATTTTCACAATCTATTTATCACCTCATATTGGCTCAAAGTTAATTGATTGGAAAAGTTTGCAGTTAAAAGGAAGACAAACTATGAAAGGGATGTATACCACACAACATGTCTTAAACCACTTTTACTTTAATTTCCTCCTTAGCTTTTACTGTGTTTGCAAAACTGCACCTGCACCAGAATGTTTCTTCTGCTTCTATGGGTTTTCCACTATCTTGAGGTGTCTTATTGCAGACAGACGTCATGGTATGGAGAAAGTCATCTGAGGAGTTTCATGGCTATCTGTAAGTATGAGCCATCTTTCAGTAATGAGCCTTTACATTGGCATAAAAACACATTATGCCTATATTCTGTGTTTTAGCCATACCCTATTATTGATGAAAAAGAAAAAGCAAGGTTCATTGCCTGATATGATTTGTGATGGTTTTATATTGCAGGCACAAAGCCCAAGGTATGGTTGACGACAACCCCAACAGAATAGTGGATTACATACGCCCTTGGCCTTATCAATTAGACTGGGATAGTTTGATGACCTCAATGGACATAATAGAAACCCTTGATCAGGTAAACACAACTGCATTTGGTTCCTCATTGATAACTTGATCAAATGGCAAAAGTAGACTTCTCTCATAATGATAAATGTGGACTTCACTGTACGCGTTTTTGTTTGTTTAAGAACCCATTTTACCACACTAAAGTGGACCTGCTGCTCTACAATATTATTATATTCCATCTGTTTTATTAGGTTTTATGAGAGGGCTTTGTTGGCATGTTATCCAATGGGAATCAATGGCTTAGTTGATCTCTCTCTGTCTGCAGGGCTGTTGTGTGATGAAGTACATGACTGCTGGTCAGCTGTAGAACATCATCGCTCCCAGAGTTAATTGATTTATCCTACACTACATACTACCAGGATGGCATCTTGTCCTGTCGTGAGTAGCAATATGCAGTGATGGAACCGCAAGGGAAGGTAGCATAATGATTACAAACATGGGTGTCATGCAACCCCAAAATCTGAGGGGGCACAAAGTACTTGAGGGTGGCTGGGGGATGGGCAAGGCCCCTGTCTGGAAATTGGAGAATTTAGCAACAGCTTTTTCCTGCAATCTAGAGCCATAATCTATGTCAAAAATATGTTTATTTTTCTGCATATCTAAGCTTAACTCTTGAGCTGTCTGTATCCTCCTGACCAGTAGTTATTTTTTTAAAGATACTAAATATACTTCTCTGCATCTCTGCTAAAATCTGGGTAAAAGATTGAAAGGACTGTGAGTCTTACTCAGTTCATTTAGGGCGTTTGCACATATGAAATGCGATACCCTGGTTCAGTTTCCTGGAGAGTTCTACAGAATACGTTTTGCTTTCACAAGACCTGAAAATAACAGTTTCAGGGAACGATTTAGTAAGACACACATTCTACATGACGTTAGCGAGCTAGCTTGTTTACAATGGGCAAAAAAATGTCCACACAACTCGAGCTGCCGTGTCACAATACCTGCTACTCTGGTCCTGGATCTTTTTTACATTTAGCAGACGCTCTTATCCAGATCGACATCTTTGACCCGCTACTCAAACAAGTCCAGGATTCCTTTCAGCTAGGGCTCATTTGCATGATTTATATTGCATATCAGGGTACCGAACACTCCAGGATCCGGATCATAAGGGGATATGTGAAAGCGCCCTTAGTAATTGCTTGCTTTTCTAAAGTCTACCTACCTTGCCAGCAGGCAAGCCAGCTAAGATAGTTAGACAAGCTAGCTACTCTAACTTTATTGATAGCATAAAATGGCTTCTTGGTAGCTAGTTATGAGGTTGGGAACCTATCTGGGCTAGCTAAAACCAACTTCATAACATTGCTAGGTGGCTAGTTGTATTACTTTATCTATCTATCTATACATAAGTAATACACTATATATACAAAAGTATGTGGACACCCCTTAAAAATTAGTGGATTTGGCTATTTCAGCCACACCCGTTGCTGACAGGTGTACAAAATCGAGCACACAGCCATGCAATCTCCATAGACAAACATTGGCAGTAGAACGGCCTTACTGAAGAGCTCAGTGACTTTCAACGTGGAACTGGCAAGTCAGTTAGTCAAATTTCTGCCCTTCTAGAGCTGCCCCGGTCAACTGTTATTGTGAATTGGAAACGTCTTGGAGCAATAACGGCTCAGCCGTGACATGGTGGGCCACACAAGCTCATAGAACGGGACCGCAGAGTGCTGAATGGCGCCGGAGAAGATGGCTGCCATTTTACAGCCCTCTAACCAATTGTACTATTATGTGTGTTTTTCCGCGTTATTTGTAATTTATTCTGTACATAATGTTTCTGCCATCGTCTCTTATAACCAAAAAGAGCTTCTCGATATCAGGACAGCGATTACTCATCTCATATTGGACAAAGATTTTTTCTTCAACAAGTCGGACGCGAAGGATATCCTACAGACACCCGACAAGGCCCAAATCCCCGTCATTCGCATGAGAAAGAGACAGATATCGTGGACGTAGGTTGTGGTGACTTGTAAGGATCCGACGGCGAGCGAGTAAACTGCCTCTTCCATCAATCCTATTACCCAATGTTCAATCATTTGAGAATAAATTAGATGACCTAAGATTACGGTTATCCTACCAACCGGACATTAAAAACTCTAATATCTTATGTTTCACCGAGTCGTGGCTGAACGACGACATGGACAACATACAGCTAGCGGGCTATACGCTACATCGGCAGGATAGAACGGCTGACTCCGGTAAGACAGGGGGTGGCGGTCTGTGTATATTTGTAAACAACAGCTGGTGCACAAAATCAAATACTAAGAAAGTCTCAAGGTTTTGCTCGCCTGAGGTAGAGTATCTTATGATAAGCTGTAGACCACACAATTTACCAAGAGAGTTTTCATCTATATTTTTCATAGCTGTCTATTTACCACCACAAACCAATGCTGGTATTAAGATTGCACTGAATGAGCTGTATAAGGCCATAAGTGAACAGGAAAACGCTCATCCAGAGGCAGCGCTCCTAGTGGCCATGGACTTTAATGCAGGGAAACTTAAATCCATTTTACCTAATTTCTACCAGCATGTTAAATGTGCAACCAGAGGAAAAAAAAACTCTAGACCACCTTTACTCCACACACAGAGACGCATACAAAGCTCTCCCTCGCCCTCCATTTGGCAAATCTGACCATAACTCTATCCTCCTGATTCCTGCTTATAAGCAAAAACTAAAGCAGGAAGCACCAGTGACTCGGCTAAAAAAAAAAGTGGTCAGATGACGCAGATGCTAAGCTACAGGACTGTTTTGTATTGTATGGGAGACCTTTAAATGTGCCTTTAGAGGCCATGCAATTCAGTACTCATCTCGAAAACAAAAGCAATTTAGGTCAAAAGAGTTTATACTAACAAAGGAAATAGAAAGTCTAACAGAACAGATAGATGGCAATAAAAACTGTAACATAGAGGCTCAGAATAAATTAGAGGAAAAACAAAAAGAAATGGAGAAACTTATTCAAGAAAGATCAAGTGTAATATATTATAAAAATAAAGCGAACTGGATGGAATATGGGGAAAAATGCACAACATTATTTTTTAATCTTCAACATAGGAATGCTACCAAAAAGAATTTAATGAAATTGGTTACAATTGACGGAGTCACCCATGATTCACCAAATGATATTTTGAAGGAGGAAACCAGGTACTTTAAGCATATGTTTTATTTTCAGTCGCCTCCATCTCCTCTAACTGAAGCTAATTGTAGAGATTTTTTTTCTATTGATAATGTAAAATTAACAGCCATACAGAAAGAATCATGTGAAGGTGAAATTACAGAGGAGGAACTTCTGAATGCAATTAAAGACTCTAAGTCTGGGAGAACTCCAGGGTTGGATGGCATACCAGTCGAGGTATACCAAACCTTTTTTGATATACTAAGAGGACCGTTATTAGCATGTTTTAATCACTCCTATGTAAATGGTAGATTATCTGACACTCAAGAAGAAGGTCTGATCTCATTATTACTGAAACAGGATACAAGTGGAAAATATAAAGATCCAGTCCATTAAAAAAATTGGAGGCCCCTTACACTTCAGTGTTGTGATGCAAAGATTCTAGCAAAATGTATAGCGCATAGAATTAAAAAGGTATTGTCGGATATTATTCATTCTAATCAGACAGGTTTTTTACATGGAAGATACATTGGAGATAATATAAGGCAAGTATTGGAAACCATAGAACACTATGGAAAATATGGGAAACCAGGCCTGCTATTCATAGCAGACTTCGAAAAGGCATTTGATAAAGTACGACTGGGGTTTATATATAAATGCCTGGAGCATTTCAATTTTGGAGAATCTCTTATAAAATGGGTCAAAATCATATAGTATAGTAACCCTAGGTGTAAAATAGTCAATAATGGCTACTTCTCAGAAAGTTTTAAACTGTCAAGAGGCGTGAAACAAGGTTGTCCACTATCGGCATATCTATTTAATGTGGCCATCGAGATTTTAGCTATTAAAATCAGATCCAATAATAATATCAGAGGATTAGAAATCCAGGGCTTAAAAACAAAGCTAAGGAAAACTGTGATAAAAAAAAAATATATCAGTTTCATTTAAGGACCAAAGGATTGACAGCCGTCCCATATAGATTGCAAAATAGTTGGGAAGACGTATAATTTTTGACGTACCGATCCCATGGCATAGTGTTTATGAACTGACACACAAAACGACACCGGATTAAAAAATTTGAATCTTTCAATTTAAATTATTATATAACATTCTTGCTACCAATTTATATGGGGGATACAATCTTCCCAGCTCTGCAGATTTTGCTGTGATGAGACAGAATCATTAGATCATTTGTTTTGGTTCTGTCCATTTGTAGCTTGTTTTTGGACACAGGTCCATGAATGGCTAAAGGATTGCAATATTTACTTGGAGCTAACCTTGCAGATAGCATTATTTGGGTGATCTGAAAAGTCATAGTCAATCGATCAATAATATAATAATAATACTTTTAGCAAAAATGTTTATTTTTAATTCACAATCTGTAGAAGCAATGAGAATAGAAAGGTTCAGAACTTTTGTAAAACATCACAGTACAGTTGAAATATATATGGCAAATAGAAATCCTATATGGATGGTGTTAAGAGATAGATGGGAGGTGTTGAATGGAGTTGAAGGATGGGACTAATAACAAATAACAACAAATATTAACAAGATAACTAATAATGTAAGCATACTGTGTCCATAATAGTATATAGGTTGTATGTTGGGACCTTTTGGGAAAGAGCACAGTTGAAAAGATATGGCATATAGAAGCAAACCGGATGGACATCATGAAAATGATCGGAGAGGTTGATAGTAAAAGTTCAGGAGCAAAAACAAATAAAATAGAATTGTTGTAAAATTGACTGTGTCCATAAAATGTAGATAGTAAGTATAAGCTGGAAGTAGAGGCCTAAGCATTGTTGTTCACTAATTTACCCCAAGTAGGGAAAGGATGGCGGGGTTGAAAAGTAATAAAGGGGAGTATATATATATAAAAAACATGGGGGATTGGAAGTGATGCAGACAATTACATTGATGGAAGTTACAATCTGCAATATTAAGCTGATCTACCCCCCCCAAAAAATACAAAAAATAAAGCTACAGGACTGTTTTGCTATCACAGACTGGAACATGTTCCGGGATTCTTCAGATAGCATTGAGGAGGACACCACATCAGTCACTGGCTTCATCAATAAGTGCATCGATGATGTCGTCTCCACAGTGACTGTACGTACATACCCCAACCAGAAGCCATGGATTACAGGCAACATCCGCACTGAGCTAAAGGGTAGAGCTGCCGCTTTCAAGGAGTGGGACTCTAACCCGGACGCTTATAAGAAATCCCGCTATGCCCTCCGACGAACCATCAAACAGGCAAAGAGTCAATACAGGACTGAGATTGAATCGTACTACACCGGCTCTGATGCTCGTCGGATGTGGCAGGGCTTGAAAACTATTACAGACTACAAAGGGAAGCACAGCTGCGAGCTGCCCAGTGACACAAGACTTCCAGACGATCTAAACCACTTCTATGCTCGCGTCGAGGCAAGCAACACTGAAGCATGCATGAGAGCACCAGCTGTTCCGGATGACTATGTGATCACGCTCTCCGTAGCCAATGTGAGTAAGACTTTTAAGCATTCACAAGGTTGAGGGCCAGACGGATTACCAGGACGTGTACTCCAAGCATGTGCTGACCAACTGGCAAGTGTCTTCACTGACATTTTCAACATGTCCCTGACTGAGTCTGTAATACCAACATGTTTCAAGCAGACCACCATAGTCCCTGTGCCCAAGGACACTAAGATAACCTGCCTAAATGACTACCGACCCGTAGCACTGACGTCTGTAGCCATGAAGTGCTTTGAAAGGCTGGTCATGGCTCACATCAACACCATTATCCCAGAAACCCTAGACCCACTCCAATTTGCATACCGCCCCAACAGATCCACAGATGATGCAATCTCTATTGCACTCCACACTGCCCTTTCCCAACTGGACAAGAGGAACACCTACGTGAGAATGCTATTTATTGACTACAGCTCAGCATTCAACACCATAGTGCCCTCAAAGCTCATTACTAAGCTAAGGATCCTGGGACTAAACACCTCCCTCTGCAACTGGATCCTGGACTTCCTGACAGGCCGCCCCCAAGTGGTAAGGGTAGGTAACAACACATCTGCCACACTGATCCTCAACACGAGGGCCCCTCAGGGGTGCGTGCTCAGTCCCCTCCTGTACTCCCTGTTCACCCATGACTGCATGGCCAGGCACGACTCCAACACCATCATTAAGTTTGCAGACGACACAACAGTGGTAGGCCTGATCACCAACAACGATGAGACAGCCTATAGGGAGGAGGTCAAAGACCTGGCCATGTGGTGCCAGGAAAACAACCTCTCCCTCAACATGACCAAGAGAAAGGAGATGATTGTGGACTACAGGAAAAAAAGAAGAGGACTGAGCACGCCCACATTCTCATCGACGGGGCTGTAGTGGAACAGGTTGAGAGCTTCAAGTTCCTTGGTATCCACATCACCGACAAACTATCATGGTCCAAACACACCAAGAATGTTGTGAAAAGGGCACGACAACGCCTTTTCCCCATCAGGAGACTGAAAAGATTTGGCATGGGTCCCCAGATCCTCAAAAAGTTCTACAGCTACACCATTGAGAGCATCCTGACCGGTTGCATCACCGCCTGGTATGGCAACTGCTCGGCATCCGACCGTAAGGCGCTACAGAGGGTAGTGCGTACGGCCCAGTACATCACTGGGGCCAAGCTTCCTGCCATCCAGGAACTATATACTAGGTGTTGTCAGAAGAAGGCCCCAATAATTGTCAAAGACTCCTGTCACCCAAGTCATAGACTGTTCTCTCTGCTACCGCACGGCAAGCGGTACCGGAGAGCCAAATCTAAGTCCAAAAGGCTCCTTAACAGCTTCTAACCCCAAGCCATAAGATTGCTGAACAATTAATGAAATGGCCACCCGGACTATTTACATTGACTCCCGCCCCCCCCCCCCCTTTGTTTTTACACTGGTGCGATTATTCGCAAATGGAAGAAACACAATAACTGTCAATCTCCCTCGGCCTGGGGCTCCATGCAAGATCTCACCTCGTGGAGTTGCAATGATCATGAGAACGGTGAGGAATCAGCCCAGAACTACACGGGAGGATCTTGTCAATGATCTCAAGGCAGCTGGGACCATAGTCACCAAGAAAACAATTGGTAACACACCACACCGTGAAGGACTGAAATCCTGCAGCGCCCGCAAGGTCCCCCTGCTCAAGAAAGCACATATACAGGCCCGTCTGAAGTTTGCCAATGAACATCTGAATGATTCAGAGGAGAACTGGGTGAAAGTGTGGTCAGATGAGCCCAAAATCGAGCTCTTTGGCATCAACTCAACGTGTTTGGAGGAGGAGGAATGCTGCCTATGACCCCAAAAACACCATCCCCACCGTCAAACATGGAGGTGGAAACATTATGCTTTGGGGGTGTTTTTCTGCTAAGGGGACAGGACAACTTCACCGCATCAAAGGGAAGATGGACGGGGCCATGTACCTTCCCTCAGCCAGGGCATTGAAAATGGGTCGTGGATGGGTATTCCAGCATGACAATGACCCAAAACACACGGCCAAGGCAACAAAGGAGTGGCTCAAGAAGGAGCACATTAAGGTCCTGGAGTGGCCTAGCCAGTCTCCAGACCTTAATCCCATAGATAATCTGTGGAGGGAGCTGAAGGTTCGAGTTGCCAAACGTCAGGCTCGAAACCTTAATGACTTGGAGAAGATCTGCAAAGAGGAGTGGAACAAAATCCCTCCTGAGATGTGTGCAAACCTGGTGGCCAACTACAAGAAACGTCTGACCTCTGTGAT
Source organism: Coregonus lavaretus (assembly GCF_964263955.1). NCBI lineage: Eukaryota > Metazoa > Chordata > Actinopteri > Salmoniformes > Salmonidae > Coregonus > Coregonus lavaretus. The sequence continues at coordinate 15,326,521 of NC_140011.1, forward strand.
TGTCAACAAGGGTTTTGCCACCAAGTACTAAGTCATGTTTTGCAGAGGGGTCAAATACTTATTTCCCTCATTAAAATGCAAATCAATTTATAACATTTTTGACATGCGTTTTTCTGGATTTTTTTGTTGTTATTCTGTCTCTCACTGTTCAAATAAACCTACCATTAAAATTATAGACTGATCATGTCTTTGTCAGTGGGCAAACGTACAAAATCAGCAGGGGATCAAATACTTTTTTCCCCTCACTGTATTGGGAGCATATTTTACATATCAGCTAACCACATAAGTCAAAGGTCACGTTCCCCTGCTCAGACGTGTGTTTACACTAGGAAGCGACATTGCACGGTGAAACATCGGATGCCATTCACTTTCAATGGAAGGAAAGAGAGAAGTTGAGTGGGCAAGGGGACCGTTGAATGATGTGAGCATGGGCGAGGGAGCTGAACAGTTGGGGAAAGCTGAACTTTATTCAAATCCTCTGCGATATCGTGACGTGAGTGACCAATCGGAGCTCACCATAGCTTCCAACCCCTACTGGATTGTCTGACAATGGCTGTTGATACGTAGCACTACCTAGCTTGCTTGGTAGCTTTTTTTAGCACCCATATGAGGGCGAGGCTAGTGTGACTAGGCAAGTGCCACTTGTAGTGTAAACGCTCTGTGAATCTCCTTTCTGTGTGATGTATACAACCGTCTTATTTGTTGGCATAATTCTCATTGAATTATAACATTATTTTTAGGCTACCTTATTGAGGTCCTTCCATTTCATAAATTGGCCCCTGGGTCTTTGATTACTGCAACAGTGAGTCAAAGTTTATTGGTCGTGTACACAGTTTAGCAGATGTTGTAGCGGATGGAGCAAAATGCTTGTTTTACTAGCTCCTAACAATGCAGTAAAATGTCAAACAAGTACACAAATAATAAAACAATTTAAAAATGTAAACATCCAAATAGAAAACAAATTTTGATCAATAAACCTTGCCATTCAAACTATAAAGTGTAGGCTATATGCGATAGCATTTCACTATAATATAATTGAATAACCTTATAATAGATTAGAATAGAATAACGGTACAATACAAAATAATAGAACAGATTAACTTCATTTTCCCCAGAGATTCTTTCAAACTGCAATAGAGCACCACCTATGAAAGGTCAACCAGGGAGGAATATTGCCCTCCTCTTCCTCTAGGCAGGCTACATATAAAGGATGTTGTCAAAATAATGTGCAGAACAGTTCACTATCACGAACGAGGTGGAGTGAGTAAGTCACGAATGCTTACATGATCCCTCCTGACTAGAATGCAATTTCTACTGGACTTTGCACTGACCTAAAAGAGGTTCTTCATTCTCGGGATAACAATAAAATCGTGCAGAAACATGGTAAGCTATTAATCCAACATTAATCAAAAAAATGAAAAGTTACATTGTTTTATGTGTCATTCCAACTTATTATCATTTTGAGTTTATCTTCAGATGCATGGGCTACTTACACTTTATTTGCCTTTGTTGACAGAATAATGTTCTATTAAATAAATGTGGAGGATGCATAGAGCCTAGTCTATATTTTGTGATAATATAGTTCTACACCATTTACAAGCGCTAAAATGTGTTTTAGGCTAAATTATATTTTGTTTGAGCATTCACCCTGGGGGTGCATCTCAATAGTCTAAAGTAGGTTCCTCTCCTCACCCCTGTCCCTTCGCTTGTAGCCTAGTGATTTCAAAGAACTCGACGGACAGGTAAGATGAAATTCCACATGCTATCTCTGGCTTTATCCTACATTTTAGTTTTCAGACATTGCGCAGATTATGGGGAGGAGACGGAGAGAGGAAGCCACTTTAGTTTATTGACACACACCCCAGCATATATCCTTGCCTACCTGGAGGTCGTTGATGACACATTACCACACCTGCAGGATAAAAATGTAATCATAAGATTTACTTACTGTTAATTAAACACAGACAACATATTGACGATAATATTAATTTGAGTTTTCAAAGCGAACACAGTGCAATCAAATGTGGAATTGATATGACAAATACATAGATACAATTTATTTGAAAGGGGATATTTTTTATCCTAATATTTTGTTAAATAAAAACATAAATAAATACCACCCCATGCATTATTTTACTGTAGCAAAATACATTCATAAAAAAATGACAGCTGACAGACAAACACACACACACACACTTTCACACTCATATGCTAATACTACTCTGTTCTTTATTTCTACCTATCCTGACGCCTAGCTACTTTACCCTGCATTTATCTACATATCTACCTCAAATCATTTGTACCCCTGCACATTGATCTGGTACTGGTACATAGCTTCATTCTTGTGCATTTTATTTCTTGTGTTACTGTTTTTGTTATATATATATTTTTAACTGCATCATTGGGAAGGGCTCGTAAACAAGCATTTCACGGTAAAGTCTATACCTGTTGTATTCGGCGCATGTGATAAATACAAATTTGATTTGCTTGGTTCACAGTTCTTCCTTTTTTAGAGTGCAATATTCCAACCTTGACCTCTGTAATCTTTTTTGTCAGAAACAAAAAAAGTAGGGTGAAGTTGCCCTTATAGATGCTGATCTGGGGTTAGTTTTTTGCATTTCACTCACTAATGGTAAAGGTTAGGATTGAGGGAGGGGAAGCTGATCCTAGATCTTTACCTATGAGAAACTTCACCCAGGAGCAAAACTCACATTCTACCACTTCTTCTGTCTGACAAAGGTTCTCTTAAAATCACAAGGCACGTTTAAACTATGTTAGAAATTCTATTCCAAGTGGTTACAGGTTGAGTGAGATGTTCAACATTTCTGAGGATGATATCAATGTCTTGATTCAATTATGAGATCGTCCTGAAAAGGGGCGACAGCTACAAGCAGGAGGCATCATTATGTTTACAACATGTTGTGGTGGTGCGGTAAATGCACTATCCGGTTCATATGTTTTTTAACCCAGTTCATATCAGTTTTCAACACAAAATACACAGGATTGTTATGATGTTGAAAACATCGCAAGCTCTTGTTTCATACAGTTCTGTTAAATCGCAGTGTTTTAAATATCATAACAATCCTGTGTATTTTGTGTTAAACTCATATGAACTTTGTTGAAAAACATTAACTGGATACTGCATGTATCGCGCCACAAAAGTGTTTTATAAATAATGTTGTATTTATTTCATGCTCCATCTCTCTCAGCCTGAGAAAAACAGTCAGCTGCACCAGGTTCAGGAGGAGGCAGAGGAGGTGAAGGTCATCATGATGGAGAACATGGAGAAGACTGAGGAACGCAAGGAGAAAGTGCAGGACCTTGACGAAAGGGCTGGGGAACTGAAGTTGAAGGTGAGACTGGGACTGCTATTTTGTTTATATATATATATATATATATATATATATATATATATATATATATATATATATATATATATACAGTTGAAGTCGGAAGTTTACATACACTTAGGCTGGAGTCATTCAAACTCGTTTTTCAACCACTCCACAAATGTCTTGATAACAAACTATAGTTTTGGCAAGTTGGTTAGGACATCTACTTTGTGCATGACACAAGTAATTTTTCCAACAATTGTTTACATACAGATTATTTCACATATAGTTCACTGTATCACAATTCCAGTGGTTCAGAAGTTTACATATACTAAGTTGACTGTGCCTTTAAACAGCTTGGAAAATTCCAGAAAATGATGTCATGGCTTTAGAAGCTTCTGATAGGCTAATTGACATCATTTGAGTCAATTGGAGGTGTACCTGTGGATGTATTTCAAGGCCTACCTTCAAACTCAGTGCCTCTTTGCTTGACATGAAAAGAAATCAGCCAAGATCTCAGATTTTTTTTTTTAGACCTCCACAAGTCTGGTTCATCCTTGGGAGTAATTTCCAAATGCCTGAAGGTACCACGTTCATCTGTACAAACAATAGTACACAAGTATAAACACCATGGGACCACCCAGCCATCATACCGCTCAGGTAGGAGACGCGTTCTGTCTCCTAGAGATCAACGTACTTTGGTGTGAAAAGTGCAAATCAATACCAGAACAACAGCAAAGGACCTTGTGAAGATGCTGGAGGAAACGGGTACAAAAGTATCTATATCCACAGTAAAACGAGTCCTATATCGACATAACCTGAAAGGCCACTCAGCAAGGAAGAAGCCACTGCTCCAAAACCGCCATAAAAAAAGCCAGACTACGGTTTGCAACTGCACATGGGGACAAAGATTGTACTTTTTGGAGAAATGTCCTCTGGTCTGATGAAACAAAAATAGAACTGTTTGGCCATAATGACCATCGTTATGTTTGGAGGAAAAAGGGGGTTTCTTGCAAGCCGAAGAGCATCATCCCAACCGTGAAGCACGGGGGTGGCAGCATCCTGCTGTTGGGGTGCTTTGCTGCAGGAGGGACTGGTGCACTTCACAAAATAGATGGCATCATGAGGAAGGAAAATGATGTGGATATATTGAAGCAACATCTCAAGACATCAGTCAGGAAGTTAAAGCTTGGTCGCAAATGGGTCTTCCAAATGGACAATGATCCCAAGCATACTTCCAAAGTTGTGGCAAAATGGCTTAAGAACAACAAAGTCAAGGTATTGGAGTGGCCATCACAAAGCCCTGACCTCAATCCTATAGAAAATGTGTGGGCAGAACTGAAAAAGCGTGTGCGAGCAAGGAGGCCTACAAACCTGACTCAGTTACACCAGCTCTGTCAGGAGGAAAGATCCAAAATTCACCCAACTTAATGTGGGAAGCTTGTGGAAGGCTACCCGAAATGTTTGACCCAAGTTAAACAATTTAAAGGCAATGCTACCAAATACTAATTGAGTGTATGTAAACTTCTGACCCACTGGGAATGTGATGAAAGAAATAAAAGCTGAAATAAATCATTCTCTCTACTATTATTCTGACATTTCACATTCTTAAAATAAAGTGGTGATCCTAACTGATCTAAAACAGGGAATTTTTACTAGGATTAAATGTCAGGAATTGTGAAAAACTGAGTTTAAATGTATTTGGCTAAGGTGTATGTTAACTTCCGACTTCAACTGTACACTTCCAATTCAGATAAAACATTTTTTACAGTGAACATCACTTTTTCACATAAAAGCTGTTCAGACCTCACTCTGGCCAAGCCTGCCACTGACCTGAGGTCCTTTTTGATGTTCAAGATACAGTGGTGTTATTACATTGTCATAATGGTATATTTTAACTTTGGGATGTGGTTGGTTTGTTTGTTTGTTTAGAGCAAGTCCTTCCACAAGACCTCAGTGAAGGCGCAGAAGCAGATGAAATGTGACAACGTCAAGGCTAACTGGAAGCTCATTGCTGTTGTTGCAGCCATGGCCCTGATTATCATTATTGTTGCCCTCATTATGTTGGTCGACAAAGAATCGAGCCCTGAAATCACACATGAAAGTGGCATTACCCCAATACACGAAAAAGGCATTACACCAACAACCATTGAGCCTGGGATGTAGGCTAGCCTAGGACCAACATGGCTGAAGAGGAAACAAATAGTTGATGATTTACTTGTCCTCATACACCCATAGGAGACTCCTACTTATGCATTAGGGAAGAGATAATGTATTAGGTGCAACACTCAAAGAATCCCATTATTCCGAATTTTTTTGGGATTAACAATTACCTGTAAACTATCTGATAATATTGAAATCAGAAATGGTAAGACATTAGGGGTGATGAAATGGATTGGATCTATTTCCTTTAAACAATTTATAATGTATTACTGTACATCTTGGGATACATAATTAATGTTAACCTGAATAACCTCACATCTTCAATGAGACAATTCATTTACCAAACAGTTATGTCCAGACATAAATGTGTTTGAAGATATTGGCTATTATTTTTACTGGAGGTACACACCTACCATTTACTCTCTGTCATTCTTGAAGATTCCTTGTAGGCTAGTTGATAGATGTCACATGTTGACAAAACAAGGCATTGCATTGACAAGATCAGGCTTATAACTGTGCCAAAAGAATCGGCATCTTTTAACATGCAACACAATTCTCATAAAAGAGACTAAAGTCCCTCATATAATGCTAAACAATTGTTACATTTGATTTATAGTCACATTAGATAGACAACAGCAGTAATAGTTATTTGCTGTAAATTATGGTGCTGTCACTTCTCTTGATTGCAAAATAACTGACGTTTGCAGCGTAAAGACTATATGAGATTATATTGTGTACAATGACACCAGCTCGACCCTTTTATGTAACTTTTAAACAGTCAGCAGGAATTCCCCAATAGACAGCTGTGTCTTGTTCATTGAACAGATTAATGGAGTCTAATAAAATATTTATTGATATCATCTTGCATTTTATCCAGTAAATTAAAGCTCATAGAAAATGTACTTGAAGCCTGATTGCTCATGATTTCAATATGATTTTGGCTGGCAATTACCAATGTTTTGTTTTTCTTTGAGTGATTTGAATTTAGATCAACCTTGCTGGATTCCAAATGGGAAAATGTTCTCCTTTCCGTCAACACAACTCTGCCAGAGATGGTTTAAACTGTTTGAATCCCTTTCCATCTATCCAATCATTTGAAAAAGTCATCCAGGAGAAAAGTAATAATAGGGAAGGTAGGTATCAGGTTTTTTAAATGGAATTCAGGCTGTTGCACTGGGCACATCGGTGAAGGGCTTTGTGCTTGATCCAAAAACCTGGATCTCCAGGACCGGCAGGACGGATGTCAAAAGACTGAACTCAATACAAACCGGTGTTTCCGCCTGTGCCGCTTACACATTGGCTTGCAAAACGAGCGCACCCATTCATTCAGGCTCCTATACAACTCTCCACCATAGCCCACTCGTTGGTCCAATATACCATAAAGCATCTGACCAATAGGACCACGAAACATACCAAACACGGGAAACGACTAGACTTCTGATTGGGTGATAGAGGAGCTCTCACTTGAGGAACTGAATTATTGCGCATCGTTTACAGATGCGTCCACTGTAAAGACATGAAAACTGAACTAGGATACTATCAGAGATTCTAAACCCAAGGCGCAACATTGCGAGACTTCCAGGAACACTTACAAAACAGACCATGCAGGCCAGGTCGGGGTTTGGGGTTTGAGATGTCAATGAGAGAAGTGAAAATGATTATTTAGTTGTTCATTTTATCGAAATCTAAAGGCACAACCTAGATTCGAACCAATGTCTTAAATAGTTGAACATGTTATTACTCCAACTTTGAAAAAAAACAGTTGGTCGCTGGGCGAGAACTAAGACCATGAAAAAACGGCTAGCTGGAGCTCGTCTGTGCGGTTGGCTGGATATGCCGTCACCGCTATATACTTCATGCTGATTGGTTTTGGTTCTGCCCACTATAGTGCTGTCCAGTCAGAACATGATGTTGAGGCCCATACTGAACACAGGCACACAGCTAATTCCATTATAGTTCTTTATATTGTTGTGTGGTTCTAAAAAGGAAGGAACAATACAATCATTTGGATCCACAAATAAGAGACTAACAAATAAATACACATACAATACAATAAGCCAAGGTGCAAACTGTGGCATGATATAAACATGAATGACTGCAAAGGTATAGCAACATACATCATTAGGAATCTATAGCCAGAGAGAGAGAAGAAGAAGGCCTAAGGCAATGGAGCTTTATGGCTCTCTTTATTTGTATTTGTATTTATTATGGATCCCAATTAGCTCTACTCTTCCTGGGGTCCAGCAAAATTAAGGCAGTTATACAATTTTAAAAACATTACAATAAATTCACAACAGATTTTACAACACATTAAGTGTGTGCCCTCAGGCCCCTACTCTACCACCACATATCTACAACACAAAATCCATGTGTACGTGTGTGTATAGTGCATACGTTATCGTGTGTTTGTATGCATGTGTCTGTGCCTATGTTTGTGTTGCTTCACAGTCCCCGCTGTTCCATAAGGTGTATTTGTATATGTTTTTTTAAATCAAATGTGACTGCTTGCATGAGTTACTTGATGTGGAATAGAGTTCCATGTAGTCATTGCTCTATGTAGTACTGTGCGCCTCCCATAGTCTGTTCTGGACTCGGGGACTGTGAAGAGACCTCTGGTGGCATGTCTTGTGGGGTATGCATGGGTGTCTGAGCTGTGTGCCATTAATTCAAACAGACATCTTGGTGCATTCAACATGTCAATACCTCTCACAAATACAAGTAGTGATGAAGTCAATCTCTCCTCCACTTTGAGCAAGGAGAGATTGACATGTATAGTATTAATGTTAGCTCTCTGTGTACATCTAAGGGCCAGCCATGCTGCCCTGTTCCGAGCCAATTGCAATTTTCCTAAGTCCCTCTTTGTGGCACCTGACCACACAACTGAACAGTAGTCCAGGTACGACAAAACTAGGGCCTGTAGGACTTGCCTTTTTGACAGTGCTGTTAAGAAGGTAGAGCAGCGCTTTATTATGGAGAGACTTCTCCCCATCTTAGCTAATGTTGTATCAATATGTTTTGACCATGACAGTTTACAATCCAGGGTTACTCCAAGCAGTTTAGTCTCCTCAACTTGCTCAATTTCTCCATTATTCATTACAATATTTAGTTTAGGTTTAGGGTTTAGTGAGTGATTTGTCCCAAATACAAATTTTTGTTTTTGAAATATTTAGGACTAACTTATTCCTTGCCACCCATTCTGAAACGAACTGCAGCTCTTTGTTAAGTGTTGCAGTCATTTCAGTCGCTGCAGTAGCTGACGTGTATAGTGTTGAGTCATCCACATACATAGACACACTGGCTTTATTCATAGGATTATGTTGGATAGGTTTCCATTAAAGAACACCCTCTGTGTTCTGTTAGACAGGTAACTCTTTATCCACAATACAGCAGGGGGTGTAAAGCCATAACACATACGTTTTTCCAGCAGCAGACTATGATCAATAATGTCAAAAGCCGCACTGAAGTCTAACAAAACAGCCCCCACAATATTTTAATGATCAATTTCTCTCAGCCAATCATCAGTCATTTGTGTAAGTGCTGTGCTTGTTGAATGTCCTTCGCTATAAGCGTGCTGTTGTCAATTTGTTTACTGTAAAATAGCATTGTATCTGGTCAAACAATTTTTTCCAAAAGTTTACTAAGGGTTGGTAACAGGCTGATAGGTTGGCTATTTGAGCCAGTAAAGGGGGCTTTACTATTCTTAGGTAGGGGAATTACTTTTGCTTCCTTTCAGGCCTGAGGGCACACACTTTCTAGTAGGCTTAAATTGAAGATGTGGCAATATCGTCCGCTATTATCCTCAGTCATTTTCCATCCAAGTTGTCAGTGTCACGGATTCAGCCGAGGCTGCTCCTCCTCCCTGCTCGGGCAGGCTTCGGCGTTCGTCGTCCCCGGAGTACTAGCTGCCACCGATCTATGTCTCGGTGTTTGACTTGTTGTGTCTGATTGTGTACACCTGTTCCCCATTATGTTGTATTGTATTCCCTATTTAACCCTCTGTCGTGCATTGTGTGTTGTGTGTTATTGTTTGTGTCATTCGACAGTGTACAGGTCGTTCGTTTTCTCCGTTGTTTTGGAGACTGTGTATTTTACACAGACCAACAAATATTCTTTACATCAACAACATAGGAATCACTACAAAACGTATTGTATACACTATATTAGGCCCAGCCTTTGGAACTTTGGTTTTCCTAGATATGGCTACTATATTGTGATCACTACATCCGATGGATTTGGATACTGCTTTCAAGCAGATTTCTACAGCATTAGTAAAGATGTGATCAATACATGTTGATGATTTAATTCCTGTGCTGTTTGTAACTACCCTGGTAGGTTGACTGATAACCTGAACCAGGTTACAGGCACTAGTTACAGTTTGAAGCTTTCTCTTGAGTGGGCAGTCTGATGAAAGCCAGTCAATATTTAAATCACCCAGAAAATATACCTCTGTTGATATCACATTCATTATCAAGCATTTCACACGTTATTCAGATACTAACTGTTAGCACTTGGTGGTCTATAGCAGCTTCCCACCAGAATGGGCTTTAGGTGAGGCAGATGAACCTGTAGCCATATTACTTCAACAGTATTTAACATGAGATCCTCTCTAAGCTTTACAGGAATGTGGTTCTGAATATAAACGGCCACACCTCCACCTTTGGCATTTCTGTCTTTTCTGTAGATCTTATAACCATGTATTGCTACCACTGTATCATCAAAGGTATTATCTAAGTGAGTTTCAGAGATTGTCAGAATATGAATGTCATCTGTTAGTAGCAGATTATTGATTTCATGAACCTTGTTTCTTAGGCTACATATGTTAAAGTGGTCTATTTTTAGCACTTTTCTGGGATGCTTGATTGTTTTTATTGCTTTACTGGGAAGCTTAGCAGAGGTAGACATGCTCAGGTTATTTATGTTAGTGCAGGATGAGCTGCAAACAGTGGGCTTCCTGCTAGGGCACACCGCCTCAGTGCTAACAGTATAACTCTGGTTCATAGCCACATGATTACTGCATACAATAGCTGTAGGGTCAGCAGAGACATTCAGGGCAGGAAGAGGGACATAAATTAGGTTACTTACTTTGTGTCTTCCAGCGCCCCTGGGATAATGTACATTTGCTGAAGCATTATGACAACTCAGCGACACAATGGTAGGGATTAAATGAGCTGGGCTTGGGTCATTGATAAGTAATTGTCTCAATGCAGCCTTATAATGCTGTGAAAGGATCCAGGAATCCAAATGATTTGGGTGGATCACATCCTCCTTATAATATGAGCTTTGTTTCCAGAAGGTATCAAAATTGTCAATACATGTTACACCCACAGAGCTGCAATAGTCTCGTAGCCAGTTATGGAGGGCTAAAACTCTGCTGAACCGTTCAATGCCACGGATTAGGGAGGGCAGAGGGCCAGATATTATGGGGCGTTTGTTGGTGTCAAGCAGTGACACAATCAGTTCTTTAAAATCCATCTTCAGCTGTTCTAAGCTGCCCTTCATAATGTCATTGAATCCCACATGAACTATGATAGACTCAATTTGCTGATGCTGGTTTAAAATGTTTGGGAGCAGCTTATTGATGTCCTGTACGAGCAGTAGGATAGTGTACGCCCGCTGCTCCCGGCGATAGGTCCAGCCCTCCCACAGTAGGCAGTGCCCCGTCAGATCCAGAGAGAGGGAAAGGAGTCGAACTCGACAACGAAGCCGCTGACTGTATGGCCTGACTGAGCTTTTATCTGAAGGCTACTGTGCACAGAAAGGACTAAAACTCCTAGAATCTGTATAATGGCATCAGCTACTACAACAGTAACATTTGGAGCTATACATATTGAGCTATAAACATATTGCAGCGGTAACATGCATATAATATAAACATTGCTAATACACATACTGAGTAGGCATGCACAGGACATACAAACAAACAGAGCTTGCATGTAGCTAAGAACTAGCAAACAACACTGCAAACTTCGTACTTATAAAGTTATATTACATTGTAAAGTAAAACAACACTCACTTAGATTACTCACTTGTCAATGGACGCACAACACTTCAGTTAGGAAACAGCATGTCAAAAGTCTGTCCACAACACTTGCTTCTTCTCAAGGGTGATTGACAGGGCTGCAGGCCAATCAGGTTGAAAGGGCTGGCCTTTTTTACAGCCGCCCCTGGATTTCTGGTGGAAATCCACACATATTAAAAGGCCTCAGTGGGGGGCTTAGTCCTGAAAGGGCCTAGTCCTATCTGGGAGGACAGGCAGGGCAGAGGGACAGAGCAGTGAAGGAACCAGACCAGAACGGGTCCAGTCGTAGTGTGAATCTGGCCAAACTAAAGGGCAGCTGATTACTACTTTCACTTTAGAGCAGAGTTTCCCATGGGTGCATGTTTCTGTTTTTGCCCTAGCAGCTGATACAAATAACCAACTCATCATCAAGCTTTGATTTTTGAATAAGCTGTGTAATGCTAGGACAAAACACTAAATGTGCACCCAGGGGTGGGTGGGGGGGTCCAGTCCGAGTTTGGGAAACCCTGCTTTTAGAGGACCATGGGGGCCAGGGACAGTCCTGGCCGCCCCATGGATCGCCATGACTCAGCTGGTTCAGGGCAGCTGTGGTCCATCCTTGGACACAGAGTATTCTGCCGAAGGCTGGCCATGGCTGGAGGAGGTGGCTCGCCTATTGCGGCGGAGGAATGTGGCACACCAGCCACAACTGTCGTTAGCAGCTCGCTGAGCTGCTGCTGGGGTTTGTGACTCTCTCACCACTGCCGACGATGATGGCTCCCATGGTGGAGCAGGTGGGGACCCCTGGGCAAGGCCCATCAGGGATCCGGAGGCAGGGGCCGGATTGGCCCCAGAAACGAGGTCAGGTGGTTTCCCAGGTGTGAGGGCCGGAGGGTCTTCCAGTGCAGGAGGAGGCACTCCCCCAGAACTGGAAACAGCAGGCCCCCCCGAGTCAGGTAACGGTGGATCCCCCAGGTCAGGGGGCTGATTGCCTAGCAGGGCTGGAAACTCAGAGCCTGACAGGGCAGGGGACATACAACCTAAAACTATGACTGAAGACTGCAAGCAAGATATGGCGGGAGGCTGCGAACCTAGCTGAGCAGGGCTGTGAACTGGCTAGGGGCAGGGACTGCAAACCTAGAGGAGCAGATAACTAAGAGCCTAGCAGGAACGGGAGATCCAGGGCCTAGAACTAGGGCAGGACGTTTGGCATGTAGCACTGAGTAGCTAGGGGCTGTGGACCAACTGAGGGCAGAGGCTGCAGACCTAGTGGGAGCAGTGGACTGAGTGCCGACTAGAGTTGGATACAGCTAAATTTGACCGGTAGAAGGCTGAGAGCCTAGTGCTGATAACTGAGGGCCTGACAGGGAAAATGACTCTGGACCTGACAGGGAAACTGACTCTGGACATGACAGGGAACCTGACTCTGGACATGACAGGGAACCTGACTCTGGACATGACAGGGAACCTGACTCTGGACATGACAGGGAACCTGACTCTGGACATGACAGGGAACCTGACTCTGGACATGACAGGGAACCTGACTCTGGACATGACAGGGAAACTGACTCTGGACATGACAGAGAAACTGACTCTGGACATGACAGGCTGACACTGGACCTGACAGGGAGGACAACTCTGAACCTGGCAGGGAAACTGACTGAGAGATAGGAGAGCGGTAGCACTCTGGGCCTACTAGAGGAACTGGTAACTCTGAGCCTAGCCATGCAGGAGCCTGATGACCCCTCTAGATGACGGACTGAGGGCAGATTAGTGCTGTAGACAGCAGATCTAGTACAGCTGTAGACTGAGGACCTAGTGCTAGGGACTGACGGCAGCAGAGGGTAAAGGATTGATAACTAGCACAGGTAAATTGGGGCCTAGTAAGCAGGAGGCTGAAAGACTGGTGGGCTAGGCAACTGCATGCTGACTATGTCTGGAGACAGCGAGCCTTGTGCAGCATACTCTGGGCCTCATAGGGCAGGAGGCCCTAAACCTGGCGGGCTAGGCAACTGCCTACCAACTAAGGCAGAGGGCTGCGATCTGAGCAGGGCAGGAGACTGCAGACCTGCAAACAGGGTAGCTAACTTAAGGCCTAATAGGGCAGGAGTCCCTAAACCTGGCGGGCTAGGTAACTGCCTACCAACTAAGGCAGTGGGCTGCGATCTGAGCAGGGCATTAGACTGTAGACTTGCAAACGGGGCAGCTAACGTAGGGCCTAGCATGGCAGTGGGCTCCAAGCCTGGCGGGATAGGGAGCTGCATACCCGATAAGCCAGGGCCGTGATCTGAGTAGGACAGAAGTCTGCAGACCAGCCGGCGAAGCAAATGTGGGGGGGGGACCAGGAAGGCAGGAAACTCTAGACCTACCTTAGGGGCAGGACACACTGGACCTATTTGAGGGGCAGGAAACTCTGACCCTACCGTGGTGGCAGGGAACTGGACATCTAGGTCAGGGGAGACATCAGGGGTGACTTCTGGTGGGTCACCCACTGTGATGTATGGCAGGTCCTGTGAGGCAAGGTCTGGAAGGTCTGGAGGTAGCAGAATCCTCGGGGCTGGAACTAGCACGGTGCTGGCAGGTGGGGCTGAAGAGGCCCCAACGTCCTGGCTGCACTTGATATTTACAGTAGCTGCAGGCTGTGGCTCCATCCTAGGAGCAGGTGAGGAATCCACCGTTGGCCTGGGTTCCAGACCAGTAGCGGGAGAGGCAGGTGGAGACTTCGTAGTTGAAGGTTCCAGAGCAGCAGACAGTCGAACCTCAGGCATCGACTAGCAGGGGATACCCAATGGGAAGAGAGGACGAGCCTCATGGCAGCGGCTGGCTGTGGCTCAACGATTGGAGCGGGAGGCTCCTTAACTATGGCTAGTCGAGGCTCTGGCTGAGGGGGGTGCAGACCGCGGACTACCCAGCCCACAGCAGAATATCTTATATTCTGAGAACATGGCAACCATGTTCTGTGTATGTTTGGTGTGACATTGATGGAATATTATCCTAACCCTCAGAAAACTGGATACATATATGTATGGTCTTGCAAGGTCCCATGAAACACGTCTATAACATGAATATCTTATATTCTGAGAACATGGCAATCATGTTCTTTGTACAGTATGTTTGGTGAGACCTTAATTGAAATGTATTCTAACCATCAGAAAACTGGACACATGAATGTTCTTGCAATGTTCAATGAAACGTGTCAAGAACATTAACATTGTATATTCTGAGAACATGGTAACCACGTTCTGGGTAAGTTCTGTTTGACATTAAGGGGATGTTCTCCTACATCTAATGCAAAAACATGCTAAATAGGTTCTTAGGAGGTTTTTGCCAACATACAGAGAATGTTCCCATGACTAACGGAAAACTGGACACATAAACATCATGGGAACATTACAGATAACATTACAAAAACGTTCTCGCTCCCTAGAACTGTGAACTGGATAAAACAATGAAAGGCATGTATACCACACACCTCTTCAACCACTTTCATTTCCTCCCAAGCTCATTTTGTGTGTGTGCAAAACTGCACTTGCACCAGAATGTTTCTTCTACTTCTATAGGTTTTGATATAAAATCACAAATACCATGCCTTTAATCTGTGTTTTAACCATATTGTAGTGGTCACATTCCCTACTATTGATTAAAAAAAAGAAAAAGAAAGGTTTACTGTATGATCTGATGCGTAATGGTTTTATCTTGCAGTTATAAAGCCCAGGGTATGGTTGACGATTACCCAAATAGAAAAGTGGATTCCTTACGCACTGGGATAGTTTGATGACAGCAATGGACATAATAGAAACCCTCGATCAGATAAACCCATCCCTTAAGTCCTCATTGATAACTTGATCAAATGGCAAAAGTAGCTTACTTCTCTCATAATGATAAATGTGGACTTCACTGCACACAGATTTATGTTTGCTTAATTCTCCTTTCATCACACTTAAGTAGACCCACTGGTCTAAAATATTACTCCATTGGTCAGAATAATTATATTCCATCTGTCTTATTAGGTTATATAAGAGGGCTTTGTTGGCATGTTATCTAATGGAATGAATGGCTAAGGAGATCTCTCTCTGTCTGCAGGGCTGTTGTGTGTTGAGGCACACAACTGCAGGCCAGCTGTGGAACATCATCGCTCCCAGAGAGTTAATTGATTTCTCCTACACCACAGACTTACCGGGATGGTGTATTGTCCTGTGGTGAGTAGCAACATGCAATGAAGTAACCATAAGGGAAGGCAGCATAATAAATACAAAGATGCTTCCTTACGTTGTTGTTCTTTTCCTTAGATTTTCACCTGTGTGTAAGTCTGGTGTCCACTGCTTTCTTCTAACTACAATATTATTATCTAACTAAAATAATCCCAAACAGGCTCCCAGGTTACAGGTTTAAAGACTAGGATCCAGGACATGTTTTCTATGTAATACTAGCTCTGTGTAGGTGTTCGTGTTTGCCTTTCGGTCCGATGTCCGATGATCATGGTTAACCGAAACGTTGACATTTTTCTAACCTTTAGGAACTACTATTTTTTACATGGAAAGAGTATATTTTCACAAGCCTTATAGGTTCATATGCAGGGTCAACATATTTTAGGGAGAACCGGACCAGAATGTTGTCTGACCACAGATTTATTCTGTCTCCACCAGATATCAGTGTGGACCATGAGAAGGAGCACCAGAGTTATGTCCGAGGCTTCAACCTCCCGTGTGGCTGGTTCTGAGTGCCCACACCAGACAGCACCACCACCTCAGCCCAGAGCCTCCTGACGGGGTACACCCAGACAGACCTCCGTGGGATGATCCCCAGTCTGCTGTGAACATGGCAATGGCCGGCACCCTCATCAACTTCTACACTGACCTGCGCAACGCTCTGAAGAAGGCCTAACCAGTACTAACCCGATTGCAAGATTGGGTTATGCTTTAGCCAACTATCGTATTTGTTGTTATACTGAATTTATGTGATGCCAAGGAAAGTCAGAGGGGTTGGCTAAAGCACATACAAATCTGGCGATTAGGTTAAACCAGTTGTCACGCGACGTGTATGCGGTCAGCGAAGTCAAACGCAGGACACAGAGCGGCTGGCAACGTACTTTACTGAACACAGTAAAATCAACGTTCAAAACAACAAACCTCCAAACAGGGAGGAAAACACAAAGACCCGTACATACAAAGCAACTGCCGGAATGACAACGAACAATCACACACAAAATAACCAATGAGAGACAGGGGGTAATATAGGGAATACAATCCAACATAATGGGAAACAGGTGTAAACAATAAAGACCAAACAAGACAAACACCGAAACATCGATCGGCAGCAGCTAGTACTCCGGGGACGACGAACGCCGAAGCCTGCCCGAGCAAGGAGGAGGAGCAGCCTCGGCTAAATCCGTGACAGTACCCCCCCCTTGACGCGCGGCTCCAGCCGTGCGCCGACCCCGGCCTCGGGGACGGCCAGGAGGACGCGGAGCAGGGCGAGTCGGATGACTCCGGTGGAAATCCCTCAACAGGGAGTGATCTAGGATGTCCCTCCTAGGTACCCAGCACCGTTCCTCCGGACCGTACCCCTCCCACTCCACGAGATACTGCAGACCCCCCATCCGACGCCTCGAATCCACGATGGAACGGACTGAGTACGCCGGAGCCCCCTCGATGTCTAGTGGGGGCGGAGGAGCCTCTCATATCTTATTCTCCTGGAGTGGACCAGCTACCACCGGCCTGAGGAGAGACACATGGAACGAGGGGTTAATGCGGTAATTAATGGGCAGTTGTAACCTATAACATACCTCGTTCAATCTCCTCAGGACTTTAAATGGCCCCACAAACCGCCGACCCAGCTTCCGGCAGGGCAGGCGAAGGGACAGGTTTCGGGTCGAGAGCCAGACCCGATCTCCCGGTGCATAAACCGGAGCCTCACTGCGGTGGCGATCGGCGCTCGCCTTTTGCCGTCTGATAGCCCGCTGCAGATGGACATGCGCAGCGTTCCATGTTTCCTCCGAGCGCCGAAACCACTCATCCACCGCAGGGGCTTCGATCTGGCTCTGATGCCAGGGTGCCAGGACCGGCTGATAACCCAGCACACACTGTAAAGGCGTAAGATTAGTGGAGGAGTGGTGGAGTGAGTTTTGGGCTATCTCTGCCCAGGGGATATACCCCGACCACTCCTCTTGCCGGTCCTGGCAATAGGACCTCAGAAACCTACCCACATCCTGGTTTACTCTCTCCACCTGCCCATTACTCTCAGGGTGAAAACCAGACGTAAGGCTAATCGAGACCCCCAGATGTTCCATAAACGCCCTCCAGACTCTAGAGGTGAACTGGGGACCCCGATCAGACACTATATCCTCAGGCACCCCGTAGTGCCGGAAGACGTGAGTAAACAGGGCGTCGGACGTTTGTAGGGCTGTAGGAAGACCTGGCATAGGAATGAGACGGCAGGCCTTAGAAAACCGATCCACAACGACCAAGATCGTGGTATTCCCCTGGGAGAGGAAGGTCCGTGACAAAATCCACCGATAGGTGAGACCACGGCCGTTGTGGAACGGGTAGGGGTTGTAACCTCCCTCTGGGCAGGTGTCTAGGCGCCTTACACTGGGCGCACACCGAGCAGGAAGAAACGTAAACCCTCACGTCCCTAGGTGGGCCACCAGTACTTCCCACTAAGGCAGTGCACTGTCCGACCAATACCAGGATGACGTGTGAGCCCAATATATCAGTCGATCACGGACCTCGAGCGGCACGTACTTCCGTCCCTCTGGACACTTTGGGGGAGTAGGGTCGGCACGTAACGCCCGCTCGATGTCCGCATCGACCTCCCACACCACCGGTGCCACCAGACAAGACTCCGGAAGTATGGGAGTGGGCTCAATGGACCTCTCCTCTGTGTCATATCGTCGGGACAGGGCGTCTGCCTAACGTTCTGTGACCCTGGTCTATAAGTGAGCTTAAATACAAATCGGGTAAGAAACATGGCCCACCTAGCCTGACGAGGGTTCAGTCTCCTCGCTGCCCGGATGTACTCCAGGTTACGATGGTCAGTCAGAATGAGAAAAGGGTGTTTAGCCCCCTCAAGCCAATGCCTCCACACCTTCAGGGCTTGAACCACCGCTAGCAGCTCCCTGTCCCCCACGTCATAATTGCGTTCAGCCGGACTGAGCTTCTTAGAATAGAAAGCACAGGGCCGGAGTTTTGGAGGCGTGCCCGAGCGCTGAGACAGTATAGCACCGATCCCCACCTCGTACGCATCCACCTCAACTTGGAACGCCAAAGAGGGATCCGGATGTGCCAGCACCGGAGCCAAGATGAACAGGTCCTTCAGATGTCTAAACGCCCTGTCCGCCTCAGCCGACCACTGCAAATGCACCGGGCCCCCCTTTATCAGGGAGGTGATGGGAGCTGCTACCTGTCCAAAGCCCCGGATAAACCTCCGGTAGTAATTGGTAAAACCCAAAAACCGCTGCACCTCCTTCACCGTGGTGGGAGTCTGCCAATTACGCACGGCTGAAACGCGGTCAATCTCCATCTCCACCCCTGACGCGGACAACCGATGTCCCAGGAAGGAGATGGACTCCAGGAAGAACAGACATTTCTCAGCCTTCACATACAGGTCATGCTCCAACAGTCTACCAAGCACCCGACGCACCAGGGACACATGCTCGGCTCGTGTAGCGGAGTATATTAGAATGTCATCAATATACACCACTACACCCTGTCCATGCAAATCCCGGAAAATCTCGTCCACAAACGATTGGAAGACTGAAGGAGCATTCGTTAAACCGTATGGCATGACGAGGTACTCATAGTGACCCGAGGTGGTACTGAATGCTGTCTTCCACTCATCTCCCTCCCTGATGCGCACCAGGTTGTACGCGCTCCTGAGATCCAATTTTGTGAAGAATCGCGCCCCGTGTAATGACTCCGTCATACTAGCAATCAGAGGGAGAGGATAGCTGTATTTGATTGTAATCTGATTGAGACCACGGTAATCAATACACGGGCATAAACCCCCATCCTTCTTCTTCACAAAAAAGAAACACGAGGACGCAGGGTAAGTGGACGATCGTATGTATCCCTGTCTCAGAGATTCGGTGACGTATGTCTCCATAGCTGCCGTCTCCTCCTGAGACAGAGGATACACATGACTACGAGGAAGCGCAGCGCCTACCTGGAGGTCTATCGCACAATCCCCTGTCGATGAGGTGGTAATTGAGTCACCTTCTTTTTACAGAAGGCGAGTGCCAAATCGGCATACTCAGGAGGAATGTGCATGGTGGGAATTTGGTTCGGACTTTCCACCGTCGTTGCCCCTACGGAAACACCTACACACCGCCCGACACACTGATCAGACCATCCCTTGAGAGCCCTCTGTTGCCATGAAATGTTGGGGTCATGAGATGTTAACCAGGGAAGCCCCAACACCACGGGAAACGCAGGAGAGTCAATCAAATACAACCGTATAATCTCCTCATGGCCCTCCTGCATCTTCATCTTAAGTGGCGCTGTGACCTCCCTAATCAATCCTGACCCCAAAGGGCGGCTATCTAGGGCATGGATGGGGAAGGGCACATCAACTGGTACAATAGGAATCCCTAACTTATACGTGAACCGGCGATCGATAAAATTCCCAGCTGCGCCTGAATCTACTAGCGCCTTATGCTGGGAGTGAGGAGAAACCTCGGGAAACACAACTTTAATACACATATGTACAACAGAGAGCTCTGGGTGAGTTGGGTGCTTACTCACCTGGAATGACTCATCAGTGCGCTGCCTACTGCCTCGATTCCTAGGAGACCCTCCCCAGCACCGACCCGCAGTGTGTCCTCTGCGGCCACAGTTGGTGCAGGGGATGGCCTCTCTCCTGGTCTCTCTCCTAGTCTCCCTAGCACCAGCATCCCCGAGCTCCATAGGGCTCGGCTCGGAAGTGCTGGGGGATGGAATGGACGGCCCCGACTCCGGACGTCCGCGGGTAGCCAACAGGGTATTTAGGCAAATCGACATGTCCACCAGCTGATCGAAGCTTAGGTTGGTGTCCCTGCAGGCCAACTCCCGACGCACGTCCTCCCTCAGGCTGCACCTGTAGTGGTCGATGAGGGCCCTCTCATTCCATCCCGCATTGGCAGCCAGAGTCCGGAAGTCCAGTGCGAACTCCTGCGCGCTCCTCTTCCCCTGTCTGAGGTGGAACAGACGCTCACCTGAAGCGGCGGATGAACTACGCATAGTTGACTGTAGCGGCGTCTATTCCCCCCCACTCGCCGTTGGCCCACTCCAGCGCCTTGCCGGACAGACAGGAGATGAGGGCGGACACGCTCTCGTATCCTGAGGGCACCGGGTGGATGGTTGCCAGGTAAAGTTCCACT
The DNA here is from genome assembly GCF_964263955.1 of Coregonus lavaretus. NCBI lineage: Eukaryota > Metazoa > Chordata > Actinopteri > Salmoniformes > Salmonidae > Coregonus > Coregonus lavaretus. The sequence goes on from NC_140011.1 coordinate 15,347,369, forward strand.
TGGAGCAGGAAACCCTGACACCCGGCCGCGGTGCCATCATAAGCCCTCGGGAGCGAGAGCCGACTCCCACTGGACCCCGGAGGTGAAGCGATGGGTATAGCTGATAGTGGTGGTATCGTCGGAGGAGGTGTGGGCAAACCTCCTCTTTCCCATCGCTCCAAGGTGTTCATCACCCCTTCCATGGCGGTGCCGAGAGCCTGGATAATGGCCGCTTGTTGTGTTACGCGCTCCTCCATTGATCCAGCTGGCACCGCCGCTCCTGCTGACTCCATGTCTAGGTGTGTGATTCTGTCACGCGACGTGTATGCGGTCAGCGAAGTCAAGCGCAGGACACAGAGCGGCTGGCAACATACTTTACTGAACACAGTAAAATCAACGTTCAAAACAACAAACCTCCAAACAGGGAGGAAAACACAAAGACCCGTACATACAAAGCAACTGCCGGAATGACAACGAACAATCACACACAAAATAACCAATGAGAGACCAATCGGCAGCAGCTAGTACTCCGGGGACGACGAACGCCGAAGCCTGCCCGAGCAAGGAGGAGGAGCAGCCTCGGCTGAATCCGTGACACCAGTACAATCTAACAGCACTCCTTTTCAATATACTAATCGATTGATTATTTAGTCTAGACTCCACCCCTTCAGGGGGAATCCATTTAGATTTCCTAAAGCAGCTCCAATGCAATCCCACTCAGGATAGGTTCCAGTTGAAGTTGAAACAGGGTAGGAGTTAATGGACATGTGGTATGAAAAATGTATGCACTCTGGATAAGAGCGTCTGCTAAAATGACTAAAAAAATATATTTTCTTGTCTGCTGCTCACTGAACTTTGGAGTTAAGTTATTCTTTAATAATGACACATCTAACAAATTCAAATGTTGGAGGTAGATAGATAATTTTACACAATACGAATAAACAAACAAATGAAAGGTAGTCAGCCAAATGCAATCAGTTTAATGTTACTTTTACTGTAGTTAGCAGTTACATGTAAAACATTTGGCGGTTAGTGACGTTTAAGATGAGGGAGGACTATTATTTTTTGAATGAGCATGGCCTTATTTCTATTACAGCATATTGGATGACTGTCATTCATATTCCATTCACCCAGCTCAATGTAACATCGATCGGTTTAGGCTACTACATGATACTCAAATTTTCCCTATACCCATCATGAGGTTGTAGCTTAACTTAAAGTTTACAACGTAGGTGCACAGGTTGAGAGAAGAATTATAGTAATCTAGGTCACAGAGAGTGACAAATTCAATACCACCTTGCACACTCTTGCATGCATCTACAGTTGAAGTCGGAAGTTTACATACACCTTAGCCAAATACATTTAAACTCAGTTTTTCACAATTCCTGACATTTAATCCTAGTAAAAATTCCCTGTCTTAGGTCAGTTAGGATCACCACTTTATTTTAAGAATGTGAAATGTCAGAATAATAGTAGAGAGAATGATTTCTTTCAGCTTTTATATCTTTCATCACATTCCCAGTGGGTCAGAAGTTTACATATACTCAATTAGTATTTGGTAGCATTGCCTTTAAATTGTTTAACTTGGGTCAAACATTTTGGGTAGCCTTCCACAATCTTCTCACAATAAGTTGGGTAAATGTTGGCCCATTCCTCCTGACAGAGCTGGTGTAACTGAGTCAGGTTTGTAGTCCTCCTTGCTCGCACATGCTTTTTCAGTTCTGCCCCCAACATTTCTATAGGATTGAGGTCAGGGCTTTGTGATGGCCACTCCAATACCTTGACTTTGTTGTCCTTAAGCCATTTTGCCACAACTTTGGAAGTATGCTTGGGGTCATTGTCCATTTGGAAGACCCATTTGCGACCAAGCTTTAACTTCCTGACTGATGTCTTGAGATGTTGCTTTAATATATCCACATAATTTTCCTTCCTCATGATGCCATCTATTTTGTGAAGTGCACCAGTCCCTCCAGCAGCAAAGCACCCCCACAGCATGATGCTGCCACTCCCATGCCTCACGGTTGGGATGGTGTTCCTTGGCTTGCAAGCCCCCCAATTTTCCTCCAAACATAACGATGGTCATTATGGCCAAACAGTTCTATTTTTGTTTCATCAGACCAGAGGACATTTCTCCAAAAAGTACGATCTTTGTCCACATGTGCAGTTGCAAACCGTAGTCTGGCTTTTTTATGGCGGTTTTGAAGCAGTGGCTTCTTCCTTGCTGAGCGGCCTTTCAGGTTATGTCGATATTGTCACGCACGTTGACTGATGACTCGTGGAACCAAGGCGCAGCGTGATAAGCGTACATCTTTATTGATACACAACACACGAACAAAACAACAAAACGAAACGATACGTGAAGTCCTGAGGTTACACACACCAAACCTTTACGGATCAAGATCCCACCAACTAACTGGTGCCAACAGGCTGCCTAAGTATGGCCCCCAATCAGAGACAACGAGCTACAGCTGCCTCTGATTGGGAACCACCCTGGCCAACATAGATCTAAACGATCTAGAACAAAAAACATAGAAAACTAAACATAGAAAAATCCACACCCTGGCGCAATATTTAAGAGTCCCCAGAGCCAGGGCGTGACAGTACCCCCCCCCCCCCCCAAAGGCGCGGACTGCGACCGCGCCACACAAATACAAGAGGGTAGGGGCCGGGTGGGCATTCCGCCTCGGAGGCGGATCCGGCTCCGGGCGTGACCACCACCTTTTCTCCACCTCCCCGTTGCGCCCCTGGTCTGGTCCCGCTGACTGGAGCTGGACCCGACGACGGTGGACCAAACCTTACCGGCTCCTCCGGACTGGAGCCGCTGGCCGGAGCTGGACTGGACACAGGTGGAGCGGATTGCTCTGGCTCCGGAGTGGATCCGCTGACTGGAGTTGGACCGGACCCTGGTGGAATGGATTGCTCTGACTCCGGAGTGGAGCAGCTGACCAGGCCTGGGCCGTGCCGGACTGGACACATGCACCACTGGCTTGGCGCGGGGAGCAGGAACGGGCCGGACCGGGCTGACGACGCGCACCACTGGCTTGGTGCGGGGAGCAGGAACAGGCCGGACCGGGCTGGCGACGCGCACCACTGGCTTGGTGCGGGGAGCAGGAACAGGCCGGGCTGGACTGGGAACACACACCACTGGCTTGGTGCGGGGAGCAGGAACAGGCCGGGCTGGACTGGGAACACGCACCACTGGCTTGGTGCAGGGAGAAGGAACAGGCCGGGCTGGACTGGGAACACGCACCACTGGCTTGGTGCGGGGAGAAGGAACAGGCCGGGCTGGACTGGGAACACGCACCACTGGCTTGGTGCGGGGAGCCGGAACGGGCCGGCCCGGACTGTGGAGGCGGACTGGAGGTCTGGAGCGGAGAGTTGACACAACCCTTCCTGGCTGAATGCCTATTTCCACACAATATGTGTGAGGCATCAGCACAGGACGTACAGGGCTGTGCACTCGTACTGGCGCTACAGCACGTGGCACTGGCGCAGGATATACGGGACCGAGGAGGCGTACTGGAGGCCACGAGCGTTGAGCCGGCACACCCCGTCCTGGCTGCATGCCCATCTTAGCACGACACGTGCGTGGTGCTAGCACCGGACGTACAGGACTGTGCCGGAACACTCGCGGCACAGTACGTGGCTCCGCATAACACGGAGCCTGCCCAGTCTCACGCTTCCTAGCCTGAGTACGGGGAGTTGGCTCTGCTCTAACTCTAGGCTCCGCCAACCACCCTTTTAGCCCCCCCAAAAAAAATTATTGGGGCTGTCTATCGGGCTTCCTCCTCGGCCGGTTCCCTCTGCGTTGCCGCTGCTCCTCTCTGTAGCGCGCCTCCACATTCTCCTCCCAAGGACGGTGATCCATTCCGGCCTGAATCTCTTCCCAAGTCCAGGATCCCTTCCCGTCCAGGATCTCCTCCCAAGTCCAGGCTGTCTGTTCCTGGACACGCTGCTTGGTCCTCTTTAGGTGGGATCTTCTGTCATGAACGTTGACTGATGACTCGTGGAACCAAGGCGCAGCGTGATAAGCGTACATCTTTATTGATACACAACACACGAACAAAACAACAAAACGAAACGATACGTGAAGTCCTGAGGTTACACACACCAAACCTTTACGGATCAAGATCCCACCAACTAACTGGTGCCAACAGGCTGCCTAAGTATGGTCCCCAATCAGAGACAACGAGCTACAGCTGCCTCTGATTGGGAACCACCCTGGCCAACATAGATCTAAACGATCTAGAACAAAAAACATAGAAAACTAAACATAGAAAAATCCACACCCTGGCTCAACATTTAAGAGTCCCCAGAGCCAGGGCGTGACAGATATAGGACTCGTTTTGCTGTGGCTATAGATACTTTTGTACCTGTTTCCTCCGGCATCTTCACAAGGTCCTTTGCTGTTGTTCTGGGATTGATTTGCACCAAAGTACGTTGATCTCTAGGAGACAGAACACCTCTACTTCCTGAGTGGTATGACGGCTGCGTGGTCCCATGGTGTTTATACTTGCGTACTATTGTTTGTACAGATGAACGTGGAACCATCAGGCGTTTGGAAATTGCTCCCAAGGATGAACCAGACTTGTAAAGGTCTACCATTTTTTTCTGAGGTCTTGGCTGATTTATTTTGATTTTCCCATGATGTCAAGCAAAGAGGCACTGAGTTTGAAGGTAGGCCTTGAAATACATCCACAGGTACACCTCCAATTGACTCATATGATGTCAATTAGCCAATCAGAAGCTTCTAAAGCCATGACAACATTTTCTGGAATTTTCCAAGCTGTTTAAAGGCACAGTCAACTTAGTGTATGTAAACTTCTGACCCACTGGAATTGTGATACAGTGAATTATAAGTTAAATAATTTGTCTGTAAACAATTGTTGGAAGAATTACTTGTGTCATGCACAAAGTAGATGTCCTAACCGACTTGCCAAAACTATAGTTTGTAACAAGAAATTTGTGGAGTGGTTGAAAAACGAGTTTTGATGACTCCAACCTAAGTGTATGTAAACATCCGACTTCAACTGTAGCTGATCTAGGGTGTAATCATTAAACAAGAGTTTCTATTGGACAAATTCAGGTATGTTTATCCCTGTTTCATTCCGTTTGCTTCCGTTTAAGAAAAGTTTTTCAACAGAATTGGCAGAATGAATATAACCTGATCACACGCAAACACAGTTCACTTTCATAACAGCAACATACAAACAGCATTATCATTTTTGCTCGCTGTATAATTCCTTCTCGCATCTACATGCTCTCCTCCTCTCACGTTTTCGCTTCGCTTGTGGACTTCAGTGCACAACACAATAGCTGTCTGTGACCAGGTGAAAAAACCTTTCCAAGCCAAACTTTCATATCATAACTGCTACACACAGCCTACATCGTTGTCACCATATTAGGTAACGTCATAGTCAACATAGCTACTAGAACTAACACATTAGTAAACCCGCTACAATCATGCAGTACAGTGTAAAGTCAGCAAGCAGTTTAGCAGTTACACTGACGGGCCCCGGTGGCAATAAATTAATACAACTAAAAGCTTACCCTGACTTGGAAGAGTTCCAGCATTGGATAGCCATAGCCAGCTAACATAGCATCCCTCTCTGTTTGAGCCGGGTGTTTGAGTAGGCTAAACTAGCTTGCTGCATTCGCTAGCTAAGTGATCGTGGATGACATGAAAAGGAAGGCCGTAAACATGCCCTGATTCACATCAACAGGGCTGTAGTGGAGCGGGTCGAGAGCTTCAAGTTGCTCGGTGTCCACATCACCAACAAACTATCATGGTCCAAACACACCAAGACAGTCGTAAAGAGGGCACGACAATGCCTATTCCCCCTCGGGATACTGAAAAGATTTGGCATAGGCCCCCAGATCCTCAAAAAGTTATACAGCTACACCATCGAGAGCATCCTGATTGGTTGCATCCCCGCCTGGTATGGCAACTGCTTGGCATTCGACCGTAAGGCGCTACAGAGGGTAGTGAATACTGCCCAGTATATCACTGGGGCCAAGCTTCCTGCCATCCAGGACCTCTATACTAAGCAATGTCAGAAAAGGCCCAAACAATTGTCAAAGACTCCAGGCACCCAAGTCATAGTCTGTTCTCTGCCCACTGCACAGCAAGTGGTACTGGAGTGCCAAGTCTAGGTCCAAAAGGATCCTTAACAGCTTCTACCTCCAAGCCCTAAGACTGCTGAACAATTAATCAAATGGCTACCCAGACTATTTGCGTTGACCCTGCCCCCCCTTTTTTTATACTGCTGCTACTCGCTGTTTATTATCTATGCATAGTCACTTTACCCCTACCTACATGTACAAATTACCTCAATTACCTCGACTAACCTGTACCCCAGCACATTGACTCGGTGCCGGTACCCCCTGTATATAGGCTCCCTATTGCTATTTTTATTGTGTGACAATTTTTTTACTTTAGTTTATTTAGTAAATATTTACTTAACTCTTATTTTCTTAAAACTGCATTGTTGGTTAAGGGCTTGTAAGTACGCATTTCACAGTAAGGTAAGGTCAATCTGTTGTATTCGGCGTGACAAATACAATTTGATTTGATTTGAAGGGCTACAGTAGCCTCAACAGGACTCTGTAGGGTAGCACCATGGTGTAGGCGGAGGACAGCTAGCTTCCGTCCTCCTCTGGGTACATTGACTTCAATACAAAACCTAGGATGGTCATGTTTCTCACCCCCTTCCATAGACTTACACAGTAATTATGAAAACTTCTGTAGGACATCCTCCAACCTATCAGAGCTCTTGCAGCATGAACTGACATGTTGTCCACCCAATCAAAGGATCAGATAATTAATCTAGTACTGAAAGCATAAGCTACAGCTAGCTAGCACTGCAGTGCATAAAATGTGGCGAGTAGTTGACTCAAAGAGACAGAAAGACAATAGTTCAACAGTTTTGAACAAATGTATTTCTTTAAAAATGAAGGAGAAGCAAGATAGAGAGAGCTTGCTATATTTCGTTTTTTTTTTTTTTAAATGTGTCTTGCTCATGTTGAGGGAGAGGTTGATGTCCTGGCACCACACTGCCAGGTCTCTGACTTCCTCCCTATAGGCTGTCTCATCATTGTCGGTGATCAGGCCTACCACCGCTGTGTCGTCAGCAAACTTAATGATGGTGTTGGAGTCATGCTTGAACACGCAGTCGTGGGTGAACAGGGAGTACAGGAGGGGACTAAGCACACACCTCTAAGGGGCCCCTGTGTTGAGGATCAGCGTGGCAGATGCGTTGTTGCCTACCCTTACCACCTGGGGGCGGCTCGTCAGGAAGTCCAGGATCCAGTTGCAGAGGGAGATGTTTAGTCCTTAGCTTAGTGATGAGCTTTGTGGTCACTATGGTGTTGAACGCTGAGCTGTAGTCATAGAACAGCATTCTCACATAGGTGTACCTATTGTCCAGGTGAGAAAGGGCAGTGTGGAGTGCAATTGAGATTGCGTCATCTGTGGATCTGTTGGGGCTACTCCCATTAACAAGACTCAATAGAATAGTGACATGGTAAGTATTTGAAATGTTCTCACTATTTAGAATGTGTCATGCGTCAGTTTTTATTTTAGAATATTTATAATATACAGTGCATTCGGAAAGTATTCAGACCCCCTGACTTTTTCCACATTTTGTTACGTTACAGCCTTATTCTAAAATGGATTAAATTGTTTCCCCCCCCCCCCCTCATCAATCTACACACAATACCCCATAATGACAAAGTAAAAACAGGTTTTTAGACATTTTTGCAAATGTAGTGCTGCAGAGATGGTTGTCCTTCTGGAAGGTTCTCCCATCTCCACAAAGTAACTCTGGAGCTCTGTCAGAGTGACCATCAGGTTCTTGGTCACCTCCCTGACCAAGGCCCTTCTCCCCCCAATTGCTCAGTTTGGCTAGGCGGCCAGCTCTAGGAACAGTCTTGGTGGTTCCAAACCTCTTCCATTTAAGAATGATGGAGGCCACTGTGTTCTTGGGGACCTTCAATGCTGCAGAAATTTTTTGGTACCCTTCCCCAGATCTGTGCCTCGACACAATCCTGTCTCGGAGCTCTACAGGCAATTCCTTTGACCTCAAGGCTTGGTTTTTGCTCTGACATGCACTGTCAACTGTGGGACCTTATATAGACAGGTATGTGCCTTTCCAACTCATGTCCAATCAATTGAATTTACCACAGGTGGACTCCAATCAAGTTGTAGAAACATCTGAGCTCAATTTTGAGTCTCATAGCAAAGGGTCTGAATACTTATATAAATAAGGTATTTCTGTTTTTTATTTTTAATAAAATGTGTAAATATTTATAAAAACCTGTTTTCATTTTGTCATTATGGGGTATTGTGTGTAGATTGATAAGAAAAACATGAATTGAATCCATTTTAGAATAAGGCTGTAACGTAACAAAATGTGGAAAAAGTGAAGGGTTCTGAATACTTTCCGAATGCACTGTAGGTGTTTCTCAATGTCTTTAAGTTAGCAGATATAGGCTCCACTGTGCTATGTGTCCCCAGGATCAATATCGAGAAACTGGTTTATCAGATACTGCTGCCTCTCAGTGGCCAAACATCCCATCAAAGTCTCTCAGCTACTCGATCTGCTCTGTCTGCATGGAGTGTCTCCTCAGCAGCATCCTTGTGGTCCTCAGGTCTCTGGGGATGCCGGAGGGAGCAGAGGGGAGGAGGGGCCTCAGGCCTGCTACTGCCCCGCAGATGGCCCTACTGCCTGGGCTGCTGCCCAGGACACAGGAGCTGGGGCAGGGGTTGGCCCCTCCAATGATGTGAGGGATGGGGGTGTGGTGGTGGGAGTTCAGGGGCGGCAGGCACCCTGGGCGGGTCTGGGAGATGTGGCCCTGGAGGAGGGCCCCTGAGCCCCGACGCTCCAGCCCAGAGAGGGCTCTATTGGTCAGGCTTGGGGCCACCAGTGATTCTCTGGAGCTCAGCAGGGTGGAGGAGCGGGAAGTGGCCTGTCTCCTGCTCTCCAGCGGGGTTCGGCCCTCCTCGGGGAAGCCCCCGGTAGGCACAGCCAGCTGGGGGTCAGAGTTGTAGTGGTCGGCACCCAGGTGGCGTCTGTGGATGATGCTGCGCAGGCTGGACACAGGAAGGGGGAGGGGGCAGCCAGGGACTCTGGTACCAGTGGAGAAAGATGGGAAAGGGGAACCCTGGCCTGTGCCGATGCTGTATGATTGGAGGTTTGGGTTGGAGGCAGAGTGGGGCGAAGAGAGGCCGGCAAAGGACAATTTACGCACCAACAGCCCCTTTTCCTCCTCTCTCTGACCCCTTTCTCCTAACTCTTCCTCATTCAACCTCCCCTCAGACTTGCTAAAGCTAATAACATTAGCAGTGTTGTTATCCAGGTCAGTACTGCAATTGTACCAGATGGGGGCGCTGTTGTCGTAGTTGTTCCAGCCCAACCTGCTGGTCATGAGGGAGAGTTCTTCCTCTGGGTTGATATCTGTGAGGTCATCTGAGGACGAGGGAGCAGCGTCAGGATGCAGTGCCAGTAGAGAGGCAGGAATCCTCAGCCAGGGCTCTGAGTTCAGCCTCTGGAGGGGCTGCAGCAGCCTTTCCACTCTGCTTTGCTCCAGAACGGGAGCATGTGACTGGGTATCAGGCTGGGAGCTCACGGTCTGACACCCAGAACACTGGTCCTCCTTAAAGTTAAAGACTTGCTGAGGAGGACGAGAGGAGGAGGAGGTGCAGTGAGGGGAGGTGAGTAGCTGGATCTCAGAGGGTGAGGCGCAGGGAGGAGCCACCGTCGAGTGCAGCCCACCCGCCTGGTCGAGGGGGGTGAGAGGGGGCACGTTGAGGTACTGTTTGGTCCTGGACGTCCCACAAGGGAGTGTGTTGGTGGTAATGATTATCACCTCCTTCCCTCGGGCCTTGCAGGTGTCCAGCAGCACCTTCAGAGCCTCCTTGTCGCCGGCCGTGACCGCGTGGACCAGCGCTGAGCTCCCAGAATGGTCCTCCAGGCCCGGGTCCGCTCCACTGGCCAGGAGCAGGGACACCACCCCGGCCCCAGCCCTCTCCAGGCAGGCATGCATCAGGGCTGAGTGGCCCGCCTTGTCCTGGATGTTGGGGTCGGCTCCGCTCTCCAGCAGGTACTGGACCATGCGGGTGCGGCTGGCGCTCTGCCGGTCGGCGTACCGCGTCTTACAGGCCACCATCAGGGCTGTCTGGCCACGCCTGTCGCTCTCGTTAATGTAGGCCCCGCCCTCCAAGAGGAGACGTGTGAGGCGCAGGCGGCGGAGGAACACGGCCTGGAGGAGGGGGTTCCCGGGCTCGGGAGGGTCCCCTGTCACACCCTCGTCCCCCTCCATGATCTCAGGCACTCAGACAGGCAGGGGTCTGTGGAGATGAGAGAGAAGGAATGGTCGGTTTGGTTTCATTAGAGTTTACATCACCAACCCTTGGTTTTTTCATTTTAGTCATTTAGCAGACGCTCTTATCCAGAGCGACTTATAGTTAGTGAGTGCATACATTTTTCATACTGGCCCCCCGTGGGAATCGAACCCACAACCCTGGCGTTGCAGGCGCCATGCTCTACCAACTGAGCTACAGGAGGGCCAGTTTTGGGTGCAACAGCCATGATTCAACTGATTTAGGTATTTTGGTTGATTGGTCATTAAGTGAGGTGGGAGAAAAGGGCAGATAATGTCATTACATGAAGGCAGCAGATCCAGTCAGCATTAACTGCAATGGAAAACATACCAAACAATAAGTAGACAGGGTTATGAGTGCAACATGTAATCAGTGGTCTCTCACTGGGCAGAAACTGGCTGAATCAACGTTGTTTCCACGTCATTTCAACAAAATAATTAAATGTGATGACGTTGAATCAACGTTGAAAACTGATTGGATTTGTGAAAAGTCTTTTAAACTTTTAACTTAAATACAATTACATTTTTTGTTGATTTCACATTAAATTCACATTAGTTGACCACTCAACAATTTGGGCTCCTGAGTGGCGCAGTGGTCTAAGGCACTGCATCGCAGTGCTAACTGTGCCACTAGAGATCCTGGTTCGAATCCAGGATCTGTCGCAGCCGGCCGCGACCGGGAGACTCATGGGCGGCGCACAATTGGCCCAGCGTTGTCCAGGGTAGTGGAGGGAATGGCCGGCAGGGATGTAGCTCAGTTGATAGAGCATGGCGTTTGCAACGCCAGGGTTGTGGGTTCAATTCCCACGGGGGGCCAGTATAAAAAATATGTATTCACTAACTGTAAGTCGCTCTGGATAAGAGCGTCTGCTAAATGACTAAAATGTAAAATGTAAATGTAACAAAAACTAATCAAAACTAGACGTTGAAATTACATCTGTGCCCATTGGGCTGTTTATATGGTTATGTATCCAAATCATTTAAGTCTTTAACTACAATCCAAAACCTCCTAATGTATTAGCTGCTCATGTCAGAACAGTTAAAAACCCCAGATGGATAAGATGCAGAGGCCTTGGGCTAATTGTCTGCCAACCTGGGCAGATAGAATCCTTTGAAGCGACAGCTCCTTTTCATGGAGAGCCTATTCAGCTCTGCGCCTGTCCTCTCCAGCCTCAGCCAGACGCAGCTGGTTTCTATAGGCCATTGTGCTACTCATCCTTGCCTTTTCTGAGGGTCTGAGGGATGGCAGACATGTTTCTAGAGGGAGGAAACATGGTGCATTGTGGGATAACCTTCATTGGAACTGAAAATAAATAAGTACATTATTCCGTGTTTTTATAAAAAATACAATTTAAGTTTGGCTAGAATGAGAGGATGATGAGGGGATGGCTAATTTAAATTATTTTTTTATGATATTGACATTAAAAAATATGTGTGTGTCTCTTGTCATTTCTTCTCTCTCTCTCTGGCCATGAGTCTGTGCAGGCCATAGAGAAGTGGTAATCACTATTTCCAGTGCAGAATGGATGACAAACATTATGAAGGAGACTCAGGCACACAGGAGAGGAGAGGAGGGGAAGGCACCTTTGTCTCATTTCTGGGCACACAGAGATGTGATTCACTCACATCTCTCTGTCCTTGTATATACACTGAGGGTACAAAACATTAGGAACACCTGCTCTTTCCGTTTCAGTGTAGATTAAGGGGAGGAGACAGGTTAAAGAAGGATTTTTAAGCCTTGAGACAATTGAGACATGGATTGTTTATGTGTGCCATTCAGAGGGTCAAAGACAAAATATTTAAGTGCCTTTGAACGGGGTATGGTAGCAGGTGCCAGGCACACCAGTTTGAGTGTGTCAAGAACTGCAATGCTGCTGGGTTTTTTCACGCTCAACAGTTTCCTGTGTGTATCAAGAATCGACCACCACCAAAAGGACATCCAGCCAACTTGACAACCGTGGGAAGCATTGGATTCAAAATGTGCCAGCATGCCTGTGGAAAGCTTTCGACACCCTGTAGTCCACGAACCAATGAATTGAGGCTGTTCTGAGGGCAAAAAATGTTGCAACTCAATATTAAGAAGGTGTTTCTAATGTTTTCTACAGTCAGTGTATGTAACGCTATCCAGCAGAATTGATGTCTCAGGGCCTAAAGCAACATTCAACCAAAACAAACATGTCTAACTTCCCCTGTTTTGTTATGTAATGCTTCCTCCTGAAAAAAGGGAATCCATTTATTTTATTTATTCTAATAAAACATTTAACAAGCAAACCACAAAAAAGTCACACAGCCTTTACATCTTTGTAAAATGATCATTGTCACAGCTTTCCAAGAGCAAGTTGAAATCGTCGCAGAAATATATGCAGTTAAGTATTGACATAATTATGTTATATTTCTCCACTGAGAAGGGTGATGGCTGCTGATGACTTTCATCTGTTCTTCTTAATATTAGCAAATAGTGTTTGTGGGTGTTCAAATCAGACAACGTTGTTTTACCGCATTGTTCTGTGCACTATGTATTTTTATTTATTTTTTATTTTTAGGGGGTAGATCAGCTTTAATATTGCAGATAGATTGTAACTTCCATCAATGTAATTGTCTGCATCACTTCCAATCCCCCATGTTTTTCTCTCTCGCATATATATATATATATATATATATATATATATATATATATATATATATATATATATATATATACACACACACATATTTACATACATACATACATATAAATACATATACATACATATCCATTAAAAAAAAATATTTCCCTTTATTACTTTCCAACCCCACCACCCCTTCCCTAATTGGAGTAAACTAGTGAACAACAATGCTTAGGCCTCTACTTCCAGTTTATACATACTATATACATTTTATGGACACAGTCAATTTTACAATAATTCTATTTTGTTTGTTTTTACTCATGAACTTCCTCTACCCTCAACCTCTCTGTACTGTGATGTTTTACAAAAGTTCTGAACCCTTCTATTGTCATTGTTTCTACAGATTGTAAATTGAAAATAATCTTTTTTTTTTTTTTTTTTTTTTTTTTTTTTTTGAGAACTCTGTTTATTAAGTTTTACACACACACAGACAAGACAAAGCAATATAAATAATATACTCAACTAGACAAAAATACAAATAATACATATATAAAAAAAATAAAAATAAAAAAAAATAAATAAATAAATAACTTTAAAGATACCATACTTTAGACAAGTTAAACACACCAGGCAGAAGGCTACAAAAGGTTAAAGGGCAATCTATAGTATAGGGACAGAGCAAACACCTCACCATTGTTCCTGTAAACAGTTAAGGGATGGGGTGGAGAAATGCAACCACTCACAGACAGTCAAGGCCACAGACCAATCATCCACTGGACCAAAAATAAAAAGTTACAATGCTTTAAAATAAAAAATGAATATTGATAATTTTATGTAGGCGTGAACAGAATTAAAAAATAAAAATAACTGGGAAAAACAAGCTCACACCTTAGTCTCTGCCCGGGCGAGATGAACAAGGCATCCGCAGGTCACAATCAATAAGCACATCAACCTTAATGCCCCCCACCCCCACCCCAGAAAAAAAACACAGAGAAATGCTCATCCAACCCCTAAGTCACAGGGGGGTCAAATACAGACTTATTTTGGTTTTAATAGGAATGCTATCAGAGGATGGACTGTTTAAAGTAAGACCGGAATGGAGCCCAAGCCTCATTAAACAGTTTGGGGTTCCCACGTGAATTGAATTTAATTTTTTCTAGTTTCAGAGAGCACAACACGTCTCTCACCCAATATTTATAAGATGGGGGAGCTGCCATCTTCCAGTTCTGTAGTATTAGCCGTCTAGCTAAAAGAGTTGTATAAGCAACAGTGTCCGACTGGATTCTTGACAGGGAGGTGCTTATGGGCAGTACTCCAAAAAGGGCTGTAAGGGGAGAGGGATCTATAACAGTGTTATATATATCAGAGAAACATTTAAATATTAATTCCCAGAAACCTGACAGTTTATGACAGCCCCAGAACATATGCAACAGTGTGGCCGGTTCAATTTTACATCTGACACAGGTAGGATCAAAATCAGAGAATATTCTTCCAAGTCTGGCCCCAGACCAGTGGATACGGTGAACCACCTTGAATTGAATGAGGCTGTGTCTAGTGCTAAAAGAGGACGAATGCACCCTGCGCAGCACAGATTCCCAGGTGTCTTCCCCAAGTTCCTCCCCCAAATCCTTTTCCCATCGAGTCTTTAAAGGCACCAAAGAAGGGTTCTGTAAGTCATGAATGATTGTATATACATCTGAAATTGCGCCCCTAGGAAGCTTGTTCAGCTCCAGGATGCTCTCTATAGCTGTATTCACAGGCCTATGGGGAAATTCAGGTGTGTTAGCTCTGACAAAGTTCCTAGTCTGGAGATAGCGGAAAAAGTGGGATTGGGGGAGGTTGAACCTTTCCTGTAGCTGAGCAAAAGAGGCAAATGTATCATCAAAGAATAATTGGGCTAGTGAGGAGAGGCCTAGTGAGTGCCAGATGTCAAAAGCCCCATCATTCAAAGATGGAGGAAATAAAATGTTCTGATTGATTGGGCCTGATAGAGAAAAGCCTCGGAGGCCAAAGGCTAAGCGGAACTGATTCCAAATTTTAAGAGACTGCTTTACAATTGGGTTGACACACCTTTTGCCTAGGGACACTGGGAGAGACGAGCACAACACAGAAGAAAGTGCAGCAGGTTTACACGATTCAGACTCCATCTGGACCCAGATTGGTCTAGGGCCAGTAGGATCAGTCTGCAGCCAGTACAGAAGGGCTCTGAAATTTGCAGCCCAATAGTATGTCTGAAAATTTGGTAGAGCTAAACCCCCCAATGACTTAGGCTTCTGTAAATGTTTTCTACCAATCCGTGGTACCTTGCCATCCCAAATAAAATGCATGAATGTTTGATCCAGTGAAATAAAAAAAGATTTTGGAATAAAAATGGGTAGACATTGAAATAAATATAGAAATTTGGGCAACACACTCATTTTAATGACATTAATCCTTCCGATAAGAGAAAGAGGTAGCGCATTCCAAAAAGCAAAAGATTGTTTCAAACTGTCTGCTAGAGCAACCAAGTTTTCCTGAAACAGATTTGAATATTTCCTTGTCACTTTAACTCCCAAGTAGGTGAATTGATCCTGGACAATCCTAAACTGAGAGCTTGTAAAAGAGCACTTTAAAGCAGCCTTGTTTACAGGAAAAAGCTCACTCTTGCCTAGATTCAGCTTGTACCCTGAGATTGATCCAAACCTTTTAAGAACAGATAAGGCGCGTGGCAATGAGGTATCAGGGTTAGAGATAAACAAAAGGAGGTCATCCGCATATATCGAGACTTTCTGCTCTGAGCCCGTCCGGATTATTCCTTGAATGGCATCATTAGAGCGTAATGCAATGGCGAGAGGTTCGATTGCCAAAGCAAACAACAAGGGGGAGAGTGGACAGCCCTGTCTGGATCCGCGGTGCAAGGGAAAATAGTCAGAGGACAAGTTGTTAGTCCGTACCGAAGCCATGGGGGAAAAATAAAGAATCTTTATCCACGCAATGAATTTGGGGCCAAAGCCAAATCTATAAAGGGTGGCTGTTAGGTAATCCCACTCAACGCGGTCAAACGCTTTTTCTGCATCAAGTGAGACCACCACCTCTGGGTCCTCCGACGCAGGGGAGTACAGTATATTCATAAGGCGCCTAATATTGAAAAACAAATGCCTATTTCTCACAAAGCCAGTCTGGTCAGAGTGTATTACTTGATGCAGCGAGCCTTCCATACGGATGGCTAAAAGCTTGGCTAGGATTTTGTAAACACAGTTTAAAAGCGAGATTGGGCGAAAGGATCCACATTCCAGAGGGTCTTTGTTTTTCTTTAATAGTAATGAAATTGAAGCTTGATAAAGACTAGGCGGTAGCTTTGAGGTATTAAGGCACTCTGCAAATAGTCGAGACAAGAATGGGCAAAGCAGACCAGAAAACGTCCTGTAAAATTCGGTTGGAAAACCATCCGGACCCGGTGATTTACCTCTTTTCATTGCGGACACTGCTGTTGCAATCTCCTCAGGTGTAAATTCTTCTTCTAGATAGTCATGGGTGTCTGTATCAATTGAAGGCATATTCAGGCCATTAAAGAAGGAATCAATCAGCAAAGGGTCTTGAGGGGATTCAGAGGTGTATAGCGCAGAATAAAATTGTTTGAATTGATCATTGATCTCTTTATGTATAACTGTGGTGGCACCAGACGGGGTCCTTATTTGTGGGATTAAACGTGAGGCCTCAGATTTACGGATCTGATGTGCAAGGAGTTTACTGGCCTTGTCGCCTTGTTCATACACTCTGTATCGAGCTCGCAAGAGTAGCTGTTCAGCTTGCCTGGTAGAAAGCTCATCAAATTCAGATTGGAGTAGTTGGCGCTCTTTATGCAGATCAGAGGAAGGAACCGTGGCATACTTCTCATCCAATGTGGCTATGGATTCGCTCAGGTCCCGAAGTCGCTGAGAGCGAACTCTGTTTTGGTTGGCTGTATAAGAAATAATTTGGCCACGTAGGTATGCTTTGAGAGACTCCCATATGGTAGAGCAGGACATACCTGGTGTTGAATTAGTTTCTAGGAATAAGGTGATTTCAGAAGAAATGAAATTGACAAACTCCTTATCTGAGAGTAAAATGGGGTTAAGACGCCATTGATAACACATAGGAGGTCGCTGGGGAAACTCTAGTTCAAGCACTAATGGTGAATGGTCCGAAATAACAATACTCTTGTAAGTACACTGCCGAAGGTTAGGCAAAAGTTTTTTGTCCAAAAAGAAGTAATCAATCCGGGAGTATGTTTGATGAACATGAGAATAAAAGGAATACTGTCTATCTGTAGGATGTAGGAAACGCCAGGCCTCAAACATGGCATATTTCTGAAGAAAGGCTTGAATAAGTAGGGCACATTTGGATGGGCCTGTAGTTGTTCGTGAGGACTTGTCAAGAACTGGGGACATTTTGCAGTTGAAATCCCCCCCTAAAATCAATAAATGAGAATCTAAATTGGGTATAGCAGACAAAAAGGAAGAAATGAAACTTGTGTCATCCCAATTGGGAGCATAAACACTAGCCAAAACAAGAGGGGTAGAAAACAGTTTACCGGTTACTATGACGTATCGTCCCTTAGGATCAGCGATAACCTCAGAAGCTACAAAGGGAGTGACTTTATCAACCAAAATGGCAGCCCCTCTTGATTTACTATGAAAGTTAGAGTGGAACACTTGACCAACCCAGTCCCTACGCATCCTAAAGTGCTCACCAGTCCTCAAGTGAGTCTCTTGTAGAAATGCAACATTTGCATTCAAACCCTTTAAGTGTGTCAACACCCTCTTACGTTTCACTGGGTTATTAACCCCTTTGGTGTTCCACGAAATGTATTTGATCGCATTGTTTCGGCCCCTCTGGGCATTCCCGTTATACAACCCCGTCATTAGAGCATAGAATGGAAAAGCAATGAGCGCCCAGAAACCCCAGAATAACTTGTCTCAGAGTAATAATGTACGGTGGTAGATGTTGAGAAAAAGTACCGAAAAAAAAACAAAAAAGACAGAATGACAACATTAGAACTGAACAATTCAACCCCTCCCCCCACCCCCTCCCCCCATCCCAGACAGTACCTCCCCAAACGAGGTACAAGCCTAAATAGAGCATGTTCTCTTCGCACAGTATGTCTGTGAGAGTGCGGTCTTAAACCTAAACCCACAGTCCCGCTCTTTAAAGTCGTGTTTTGTTAGTGGATCAAACAGCAAAAAGAGATAATCATTTTTTAAATAAAAGAAATTAAGGTGAATCCCTTGTGCAGACGAAATTACAAAAGCACCACTTGTAGATGTATATAATTATAATTATATTCCCAGTCTTATAACAGGCATTTGAGAGAGAAAATAAAGAAAATAAATAGAATGTGTAACGGCTCTCAGCCGAAAACCTAATTTGAAGTAAGGAAATCGTAGTAAGACAATCAAAAATGATAATAATTATTATTATTATAATAGTTGTCTAGTTGAATGCTGAGACAACTTACAACCAAGACCAAAAAACTACGTGTGCGCAACGTTTAACGCTTGCTGGGCATAAATGACGCTCTGAGCCTTAAAATTTAAGTGAAGACCCCAAAAAAACGTGTCGCCTCGGGAAGCATTTACTGTTTACTGGGTCAATGCAAACGGATGCAGTAAGCAAATAACCAAGAATATTTTGAGTCACTGAGACACTATGTAAACAAACTGAATAGGTGAGCAAGACAGCCTAGAAAACACAGGAGTATAGTAAAACCGCAATACAATGAGATTAAAATGACTGAATGCTTGTAAGGCAAGCACACTAGATGATCAAAACATTAGATCACATCAAATAAGCCTGAATGGGTACGCCAACCCCCCAACTATACAAAATTAGCATGTTGTAGCTAAACATAGTTGTACCACAGGTGGGTTACTTACTATCCACAGTTCGCTAGCAATGCTGAACTATGAGCAAGTTCAAGACTTCTTGATGTGACGTTGAATGTGAGAGAGAGCCTCATCCGGAGATTCAAATGTGTAGTCTTTACCATCATGAGATAGCCATAAACGGGCCGGGAATCGCAGTCCATACTTCACACCTGGATGGTCCCGAAGTAGTCGTTTGGCCTGTCCGAAAGCTGCGCGCTGCCTGGAAACAGTGGGGGAGTAGTCCTGGTAGATGGAGAAGCTCTGTCCTTGAAAGCTCAGAGTGGTATTGCGGGCTCGTCGGAGAATCTCCATCTTCTCATGGAAAAAGTGCACTCGAAGAATTATGTCACGGGGCCTCTCCCCATCCCGGGGCTTTGGGCGCAGCGACCGGTGGGCACGATCAATCAGGGGCTTTTCATCCAAGGCTAGAACATCCTTCAGCAGCCCAGAAACGAAATCCGTGGCGCGAGGCATTTCCGCTGACTCTGGGACTGATACAAGTCTCAGGTTATTGCGGCGAGAGAATCCCTCCAAACTTACACAGCTCTCCTTCACCTTTTTCAAGTCCGCAGCTAGGCGTTTCACGTCAGCCTCCAGGGATGTAGTTAAGTCGGAGACATTTGTAGCGAAGGTCTCCAGTGCTGCAATCGTTGTAGTGTGCGACTCCATTGTTGTTTTGAGTGATGCGATTGCCGGCACCGTCTCGTTCCGCAGGATGGTTAGATCTGCTTTTAAAGTATCAGAAACCTCCTTTATTCGGGCCTCAATCGTAGCAACCACCTCCGTTTTCATTTCAACTATCTCAGAGCGTAGTAGTTTGATGGCCTCGAGAATGTTCACTTCAGCGCCGCCAGGCCAAGCTGCCCCCCCGGGTAGAGTATCAGTCCCCGGGTCGTCAGGCTCAGGGGAGGGCGGTGATGAGAGTGTGTCTTGTAGGCCGGGTTTTCTCAAAGTCATGTTTTTGGCCTTATGTTTCGTCGACATGCTGATATTTGGAAGTAAAGTAGTCTTGGTTTTTACGGGAAGGGATCACCAAAATAATATATGAAAATAAATACGGTTTTGCTGCAAAATTCACATAAACGTTAAAAATACCACGGGAGCAAACGGAAAACACGTCAGTCGCACATGGCGTCCCTCCAATTCCCGAAAATAATCATTTTTGCTAAAAGTATTATTATATTATTGATCGATTGACTATGACTTTTCAGATCACCCAGTAGTGCTATCTGCAGTGTTAGCTCCAGGTAAATATTGCAATCCTTTAGCCATTCCTGGACCTGTGTCCAAAAACCAAAAACCAAAACAAATGGAATCGGTACGTCAAATATCTCTTCCCAACTATTTTGCAATCTATATGGGACGGCTGTCAATCATTTGGTCCTTAAATGAAACTGGTATACTTTTTTATTCATCACAATTTTCTTTAACCAGTTATGTTCTTTAATGCAGGGCCAACAGACAAGTTCCTCACTTTCTCCCCCCTCCACTTTCCTCTTCCATTTTTGCGGTAATGCTGCAATTATTTGGTTGTAATTTTGGGTAGAGCAGACATTTCCATATGTTTTTGTTAGCTGCATGTGCGACATAACTCCACCAGTCCTACCTATGATATAATTTACGAAGATTATACCATTTTCTTATCAATTAGTATATTTGAGTTCAACCACAATATTTGTTGCATTATTTGTTCTGTCGTTTCTGGAGGATTAAATTGAAATTGCAACCAAATTTCTATGGCTTGTTTTAGAAATAGTGATATTTGGGAGATTATTTCCTTTTCAAATAACTGAAAGTGAGAGGTTGTAATCTGAATAAAGGGAAAAAGGCCATTCTTGAACATTGGGTGAGACAATCTTACTAATTTGCTAGAGAACCAGTTCGGATTTAAGTATAACTTTTGTATGACTGAAGCTTTTAGTGATAGGTCTAATGCTTTAATATTTAATAATTTCTGTCCTCCGAATTCATATTTAGTATATAAATAGGCCCGTTTAATTTTGTCTGGCTAGCCGTTCCAAATAAAATGGAATATTTTTTTCTCATATATTTAAAAAAACTGTTCGCTAGGCGTAGGCAAGACCATAAGCAAATAGGTAAACTGGGATAATACTAAAGAGTTAATCAGGGTGATCTTTCCACAAATTGACATGTATTTACCTTTCCATGGTAGCAAGATCTATTTTTGCTAACTTTCTATAAAAATGTATTGGAGTGCACTATGTTCTTACTAGAGTTGAACAGCAATATGTTTCAATAGAACATGCTGTTCAGTACACTGTATGTATTTCTATAACACATGCTGCAATTAGCAGTGCTCCAGTTTCCATGGAGGAGTTAAGCAGCTACGTGAGTGTTCCAGTGACTCCTTGGCCTGCAGGGCTGGGGTCAATTCCAATTGAAGGCAGTCAATTCAGGAAGTGATTTTAATTTAGAATTCTAAAATGTATAAACTTTTGAAATAAATAGCTTCTACTCCTCAGTTTATTGAGAAGTCATTGAAAATAGATGCTGTTTTTTCAAATTTTGAATGGTTATTTAAGTTTACTTCCGAAATTGACTGCCTTCAATTCAAATTGACCCCAGCCCTGTTGGCCTGTGTGTGTGTGTGCTTGCAAGCCTGTGAGTGTCTACCGCCCATCCATGTGTATGTGTGTGTGTGTGTGTGTGACTACCTGCCCTGTCAGCAGGATAATGTCATGCTCCACCCCTCCGTAGGGGATTCAGTGGGAAGATCCACTCCAGAGTGAAGAGGCCATCTCTAATGTTAGAAGAGCGCACCAAACAGTTTGTGTGTATATGTGCGTGTGTGTGCATCTGTATATGTGAGGAGCCAGCCAGTGTGTGTTGTATGTACGTATGTATGCAAATGTGTGTGTGTGTGTGTGTGTGTGTAGTAAAGAGGGCCCTAGAGCCCACTCATGCTGCTCTCCCTAACCAAACTCAAAAGGCATAGCATTCAGAGCCACAGAGAGAATCCCTCACTAGCCTGGATGCCAGTATTTTCTGCTATAGCCTACTGCTTTGTAGTTGCCATGATTGGCGCAACACAACAATAAATTGGCAACAACATGCAGATCACCACCCAGGCTAGGGATTCACTACATTCTCCACCAGGTGAATTTAGGCTGATGTGTCACTACCATACAGCAGTAATTGTTTTACACTGTATGCAGTTACCGTTTACAGCTGTAAATATATAAACGTAATTGTACTGTGGTTATCCAAGGACAAAACTAGATTTACATCACAAGGGCAACTCAATGGGAAGCTTTGCTGGATTCTTTCATCTCAAGTCATCATCGAGATTGTAATTAATGTGTGTGACTCAAAAACAATTGCCTGAATCATTCGGAACAGGAAATGCAACCACTAACAGTGTGCTCATGACATGTTATTGTTACTTACCAATCTATCGCCAGCAGCAATCTGCTCCTTGACACTTCATGCACACTGTAGAAATCTTGCAAGAAATATCCCGTTTTTGAGAGGATGACAGTGCTGTGTGTATGACTGTGTACCTGGGAAAGCAAGAGAAGATAGTTAAGGAGGATGTGTGTGCCTCTTTCTTTCTCTGTCTCTCTCTGTGCGAGTGTGTGTAAGTGGTTGAGTGAGTGTGTGTGCGTGTGTGTGAGAGAGAGTAACACAGCTGTGACGTTAGTCAGGTCTGGGAAGCAATCAATCGCTTGTCTGCGAGCAGCTCAGGAGGGAGAAAGTGAGAGGGGGAGAGAGAGGGTGAAAGAGAGAGAAATTGATGTGATGAGGAAAGGGAGGAGATGAGAAATAGAGGGAGAAAGAAAAAAAGAGGGAATAATTGTGGCATCTACCAGCTGTAGATATAAACAATGATAAATCCAGACTCAAATAAAATGCATTCTGTCCATGTTCTATTGCACTACCACCATTACAGTGTTATCCTGGCTGGTCTGCATTAAACAGCTGCACTCATCAGGAGAGAGACCTTCAGAGGGGCACTTCACTTCTGTCCTGTAAGTCCATCTCATTAAACATGTCTGTTATGGATTGATATCAGTGGAGGCTGCTGAGGGGAGGACGGCTCATAATAATGGACAGAAAGGCGCAAATGGAATGGCATCAAACACATGGAAACCATGTGTTTGATGTACTGTATTTGATACCATTTCACCAATTCCGCTCCAGCCATTACCACGAGCCCGTCCTCCCCAATTAAGGTGCCACCAACCTCCTGTGATTGATATGCTGTCACCTGAGAGAGCTTCATCATGTTTTTTGTTTGAAAGCAGAACGGCCAAACTACTCTTTCTATTTACAGCCCTAGAATTAAGCAGGGCCAGTGGAGAGGTGAAATGACTGTAGAGGGGTGAAGTATACAGGCTAAAAGAGATGTGTTTGTGCATTTCATCAATGATGTTTCCATGACAACAGTCTGCGAGGAGATTGAGTTCTACCGGACACACTCAAGCCCGTAATGTGTGTGTGTGCTCATGCATGTGTAGGCTACCTTTGGTAATAGAGCCTCAATGTTTCCTGGACACATGTGGGTATGGTCAGTCATCGTGAAGAATTAGGGGTTTTCAAGGACATCTCATGACAATAACAAGCAAGGCTTCACTGGTATAGTGCTATATGGATGGATGGATGGATGGACAGACAGACAGACAGACAGGCAGGCAGGCAGGCAGTGTTCTGTGCTTTTTTTTGTGTCATCTCATCTACAGCTTCTTGTGCATGACTAAATCAGTCCTTTGTTGGCTCCATGGCTATGATGCAGAGGAAACTGTTCCGCCACCGCTGAAAGACCCTGACAGACACGTCACCTTCCATTCACTAACTCTGAAAAGACAGCCAACCACATAAAGCCACATGTAAATGACAAATGAATGAATAATCTGTATTATTAACAGTAGCGAGTCTGAGTGAAAATCACCCACCTGGCTGACTCAGCGGATAAAGTGGAATTAGCATATTTTGGGGCTTTGGTATTAGAAAAATTATAAAACCACACAAATTCTGCCAAATTTAATTAGAGGAAAAATATATGCTACACTAATAAATAAATAAAATGGGGTTGGGGTAGATGTCATGACATACACACACACACTGGAGTTTGAGGTAGATGAGGGGAGGACGGCTCATAATAATGGCTGAAATGAAGTGAATGGAATGGTATCAACCACATGGAAACCATGTGTTTGGTGAGTTCGATGACCATACCATGTATTCCATTCCAGCCATTACTATGAGCCTGTCCTCCCCAATTAAGATGCCACCAACTTCCTGTGGTGTATATATAAATCATTGACACACACACACACACACTCACCTCTTCACTGGGCTCTGTAGGAGATGCATGAATAGGACTCGTCATCGGAGGACTCGTCATCGGAGGACTGGTTATAGTACCCTCCGGTAAGTAAGAAGCCTCACACTTCTTCTGGACATGACTGAGAGAGAAAGAGAAAGATAAATTGATTTGAATAACCTAAACCGACCTTAGCTCAGCGTTGTCAGGGGAATCTTCATCTTCCTTAGAGCACAAAACTGGACAATAGTGTCACCCTGAGGCAATATTGGGTCCTACAGCTAATTTTGCCCAATTTATATTCTGATTCATTGATTGATTATTCATTGTGGAAACTTTTCTTGCATCTTGTGAGTTTAAATAAGCATATAATTACAAGATGATGCGTTGAAAAATAAACAAATACTGATTAAAACTGGGCATTTTGGATCACAGTCTTTGATGTTATGGGGCTATTTTACTTCTACTGGTCCTGGGGCCCTTGTTAAGGTCAACAGCATTTTATAAACTGGGTGGTTCGAGCCCTGAATGCTGATTGGCTGACAGCCGTGGTATATCAGACCGTATACCACAGGTATGACAAAACATTTATTTGTACTGCTCTAATTACATTGGTAACCAGTTTATAATAGCAATAAGGCACCTCTGGGGTTTGTGGTACATGGCCAATATACCACGGCTAAAGGCTGTATCCAGGCACTCCGCGTTGCGTCGTGCGTAAGAACAGCCCTTAGCCATGGTAAATTGGCCATATACCACACCCCTCGGGCCCTATTGCTTAAATAAACTTTACCCAGTACCAGGATATTTTAGCCAAAAACCTGGTTGCCTCTGCCAGGAGGCTGAAACTTAGCCGCAAGTGGATCATCCAGCAAGACAATAACCCCAAGCACACATTAAATACACAAAGAAAGGGCTAATTGGCCACAAAATCTAATTTTGCAATGCCCATCTCAGTCTCCTGACTTGAAACCCATTGAAATTATGTGGTTTGAATTGAATAGGGCAGTCCATAAGCGCGGACGAAGAATTTCAAGGATCTGGAAGGATTCTGTATGGAGGAATGGTCTAAGATCCCTCCCAATGCATTCTCCAACACATAAAACATTTTAGAAAAAGGCTCAGTGCCATTAACCTCGCAAGGTGAGGTATTGAAAGGTATTGAAAACAGGAGTGTCAATACATTTTGACAATACTGTTTTGAGAAAAAAAAAGTATTACTTGTTAGAAAAAAATTAAACATCTTCCCACGGCTACAGTTGAAGTCGGACGTTTACATACACTTAGGTTGGCCATTAAAACTAGTTTTTCAACCACTCCACAGTGGTTGAAAAGTCGGGTAGGACATCTACTTTGTGCATGACAAGTAATTTTTCCAACAATTGTTTACTGACAGATTATTTCACTTATAATTCACTGTATCACAATTCCAGTGGGTCAGAAGTTTACATACACTAAGTTGACTGTGCCTTTAAACAGTTTGGAAAATTCCAGAAAATGATGTCATGGCTCTAGAAGCTTCTGATAGGCTAATTGACGTCATTTGAGTCAATTGGAGGTGTACCTGTGGATGTATTTCAAGGCCTACCTTCAAACTCAGTGCCTATTTGCTTGACATCATGGGAAAATCAAAAGAAAGCAGCCAAGACCTCAGAAACAAAATTGTAGACCTCCATCAGTTTGGTTCATCCTTAGGAGCAATTTCCAAGGTACCACATTAATCTGTACAAACAATAGTGCGCAAGTATAAACACCATGGGACCACGCAGCCATCATACCGCTCAGGAAGGAGGCGTGTTTTGTCTCCTAGAGATGAACGTACTTTGGTGCGAAAAGTGCAAATCAATCCCAGAACAACAGCAAAGGACCTTGTGAAGATGCTGGAGGAAACAGGTACAAAATTATCTATATCCACAGCAAAACGAGTCCTATATTGACATAACCTAAAAGGCCGCTCAACAAGGAAGAAGTCACTGCTCCAAAACCGCCATAAGAAAGCCAGACCACGGTTTGCAACTGCACAAGGGGACAAAGATCTTACTTTTTGGAGAAATGTCCTCTGGTCTGATGAAACAAAAATAGAACTGTTTGGCCATAATGACCATCGTTATGTTTGGAGGAAAAGGGGGAAGGCTTGCAAGCCAAAGAACACCATCCCAACCGTGAAGCACGGGGGTGGAAGCATCATGCTGTGGGGGTGCTTTACTACAGGAGGGACTGGTGCACTTCACAAAATAGATGGAATCATGAGGAAGGAAAATGATGTGGATATATTGAAGCAACATCTCAAGACATCAGTCAGGAAGTTAAAGCTTGGTCGCAAATGGGTCTTCCAAATGGACAATGACCCCAAGCATACTTCCAAAGTTGTGGCAAAATGGCTTAAGGACAACAAAGTCAAGGTATTGGAGTGGCCATCACAAAGCCCTGACATCATCCTATAGAAATGTTGTGGGCAGAACTGAAAAAGCATGTGCGAGCAAGGAGGCCTACAAACCTGACTCAGTTACACCAGCTCTGTCAGGAGGAATGGGCCAAAATCCACCCAACGTATTGTGGGAAGCTTGTGGAAGGCTACCCGAAACGTTTGACCCAAGTTAAACAATTGAAAGGCAATGCTACCAAATACTAATTGAGTGTATGTAAACTTCTGACCCACTAGGAATGTGATCAAAGAAATAAAAGCTGAAATAAATAATTCTCTCTACTATTATTCTGACATTTCACATTCTTAAAATAAAGTGGTGATCCTAAATGACCTAAGACAGGGAAATTTTTACTAGGATTAAATGTCAGGAATTGTGAAACACTGAGTTTAAATGTATTTGGCTAAGGTGTATGTAAACTTCCAACTGTATGTATTTTGGACGAACGTGTGCAGGTAGCCTACAGGAGACTTTTGAAGTAGTCTAATCTGATTAAAAGACTGTGACCGGTTGTGACTGTCATATATAAAAGCTAATACTTTTAAAAAGTTAACTGAAAAATATTTAGGCTATATTGAAACATTAGTTTCTAGGTGCGCAAGAAATAGCCGCTCATTTTGGAGAGGAGGCAGAGCATGTGTTAAGCTTTCCTGAATAAGTGGGCCTGCTGGGAGCATACAGTGGGGAGAACAAGTATTTGATACACTGCCGATTTTGCAGGTTTTCCTACTTACAAAGCATGTAGAGGTCTGTAATTTTTTATCATAGGTACACTTCAACTGTGAGAGACGGAATCTAAAACAAAAATCCAGAAAATCACATTGTATGAATTTTAAGTAATTAATTTGCATTTTATTGCATGATATAAGTATTTGATCACCTACCAACCAGTAAGAATTCCGGCTCTCACAGACCTGTTAGTTTTTCTTTAAGAAGCCCTCCTGTTCTCCACTCATTACCTGTATTAACTGCACCTGTTTGAACTCGTTACCTGTATAAAAGACACCTGTCTACACACTCAATCAAACAGACTCCAACCTCTCCATAATGGCCAAGACCAGAGAGCTGTGTAAGGACATCAGGGATAAAATTGTAGACCTGCACAAGGCTGGGATGGGCTACAGGACAATAGGCAAACAGCTTGGTGAGAAGGCAACAACTGTTGGCGCAATTATTAGAAAATGGAAGAAGTTCAAGATGACGGTCAATCACCCTCGGTCTGGGGCTCCATGCAAGATCTCACCTCGTGGGGCATCAATGATCATGAGGAAGGTGAGGGATCAGCCCAGAACTACACGGCAGGACCTGGTCAATGACCTGAAGAGAGCTGGGACCACAGTCTCAAAGGAAACCATTAGTAACACACTACGCCGTCATGGATTAAAATCCTGCAGCGCACGCAAGGTCCCCCTGCTCAAGCCAGCGCATGTCCAGGCCCGTCTGAAGTTTGCCATTTACCATCTGGATGATCCAGAGGAGGAATGGGAGAAGGTCATGTGGTCTGATGAGACAAAAATATAGCTTTTTGGTCTAAACTCCACTCGCCGTGTTTGGAGGAAGAAGAAGGATGAGTACAACCCCAAGAACACCATCCCAACCGTGAAGCATGGAGGTGGAAACATCATTATTTGGGGATGCTTTTCTGCAAAGGGGACAGGACGACTGCACCGTATTGAGGGGAGGATGGACGGGGCCATGTATCGCGAGATCTTGGCCAACAACCTCCTTCCCTCAGTAAGAGCATTGAAGATGGGTCGTGGCTGGGTCTTCCAGCATGACAACGACCCGAAACACACAGCCAGGGCAACTAAGGAGTGGCTCCGTAAGAAGCATCTCAAGGTCCTGGAGTGGCCTAGCCAGTCTCCAGACCTGAACCCAATAGAAAATCTTTGGAGGGAGCTGAAAGTCCGTATTGCCCAGCGACAGCCCCGAAACCTGAAGGATCTGGAGAAGGTCTGTATGGAGGAGTGGGCCAAAATCCCTGCTGCAGTGTGTGCAAACCTGGTCAAGACCTACAGGAAACGTATGATCTCTGTAATTGCAAACAAAGGTTTCTGTACCAAATATTAAGTTCTGCTTTTCTGATGTATCAAATACTTATGTCATGCAATAAAATGCAAATTAATTACTTAAAAATCATACAATGTGATTTTCTGGATTTTTGTTTTAGATTCCGTCTCTCACAGTTGAAGTGTACCTATGATATGTTCTCTGATTACAGACCTCTACATTTACATTTACATTTGACATGATTTGTAAGTAGGAAAACCTGCAAAATCGGCAGTGTATCAAATACTTGTTCTCCCCACTGTATGTGGCCACATTATTATAGAATGACTCGGAAGAATGATGATCCACAACAGACAGCGCATCTCAGTATCAGAAGTGAAAATACAGCCAGATTTGCCTGCTACTGTGCCTTTCTCTGTTTATTATCTATGCATAGTCACTTTAACTCTACCCACGTACATATTACCTCAATTACCTCGACTAACCGGTGCACCCGCACATTGACTCTGTACCGGTACCCTCTGTATATAGCCTCCCTACTGTTATTTTATTTTACTGCTGCTTTAATTATTTTCTATTTTAAAAAATTTACTTAACACTTTTGTTGTTGTTGTTAAACTGCATTGTTGGTTAAGGGCTTGTAAGTAAGCATTTCACTGTAAGGTCTACACCTGTTGTATTCGGCGCATGTGGCAAATACGATTTGATTTGATTTGATTTACACCGTATAAACTGTCGAGAGTAGGCCTAGACCCACAACTGAAATGGAATGAAACACTCAAATTGTAGTCCCTAAACAAGATCAATAGGGGAGCTTTTTGAGATGCGTGTCTAATGTCTTCACTGTTCGTTCATGCGCAATGACGCACAGGACTCTCCACTGCCTATCTTTTCCTATTTGTTCTTGTGGATTCATATTGATGCAGCTTTTAATGATTTTGTGTGGTATGATTGCTAGTTAGCCTATTGCAGATCTGGACAAATGATCCAGCACCACTATTGTCACTATGAATGGTGGATAGAGGGAAGGATAGACAGACTGGTAGACAACATTGACCTGTGGCATAGTTAGGCAAGAAGGCCCGAGGGGTTGTGGTATATGACCAACATACCACGGCTAAGGGCTGTTCTTATGTAGGACGCAATACAATATACCCAGCCCTTAGCCTGGGTATATTGGCCATATACCACAAACTCCTGAAGTGCATTTTGCTATTATAAACTGGTTTCCAACGTCATTAGAACAGTAAAAAGTAATGTTTTGTCATACCCTTGGTATATGGTCTGATATACCACGGCTTTCAGCCAATCATCATTCATGGCTCAAACCACCCAGTTTATAATAATAATTAGCGCGTGGAAAAGCATAGTGCATCAGGGAAGTACCAAAACACCTTGGTATAGGGGAAGAGCATGCAAGCAGATGAGGAAATTTGGCTAGAATGGAAGAAATGATACAGTAGCCAAGTCAAGTTTTTGTCCTGAAATTAAGTTATTGATATGTTCCCGTCAATGCAGTGCCATGTTTGGTTGCCCCCACTTGGTCCACCAAATCAACCACCTCCTCCTCTTTCCTGCACCTCCAGAGTTTCCTGAGTATCGAACGATCTTCCCAATTATAATCTGGGTGGTTTGAGCCCTGAATACTGATTGGATGACAACCGTGGTATGACAAAACATTTATTTTTACTGCTCTAATTACGTTGGTAAACAGTTTATAATAGCAATAAGGCACCTCAGGGGTTTGTGGTATATGGCCAATATACCACGGCTAAGGGCTGTATCCAGACAAGTTGTAAAGTCTGTCAAACTGGTCAGAAAACATTAGAGGGGGATCCAATCAATGCAAGTTTGGATGTTCTCAGTCCAGCGCAGCACAAAGCCGAGGGCCTAGCTAGCTAGCTTGCAAGTTAGCCAACTTTGCTAGCTAGCTATCGCACCACTTTTGTTGTTGATGCATTGCTAGCCAACATTAGCTAGCGAGCTAACTAGTCATTATATTTTCCCGACCTCTGTTGATAAACTTAGCGTTTAATTTTGATGCAACCTCACACGCAGTTTTGATTTTGTTTCATGCAGCTAGCTATTTCTATAACGCTAGCTAGTAAAGACATGACATTTCGAAAAACTAAAGTTGACGTCGTTTTCCCAATGAATTTTCCTCCTTTGTCACTTCTTTGTCTAGCTACCTAACTAGAGAACATTTAGCAAATGCAAAATAAAGGTTGTCATCATTCGGATGCCAGGGATAAACAATTTAATGCATAGCACTGTTTGGTATTTTGCTTGTATAAAACTGCCAGCTCAGTAATGTTCAATCTAGCGCTCGTTCACCCCATAGAGATAGTTAGAGGAAGCAACATTGTATCTATCCCATTATGGCGTCTGTGAGCATGGGCAGCGCCATTGAGGCCATCTCCATTTTGAAGTAGTCCATTATTTTCTTAGTTTCTGAGTTGGTAAACAAACTGAAAGGGTGCATACTGCCACCTATAGTGTGTTGTTTGAGCAGGTATGAAGGCAATGTTGCTGATTAACTGCCACCTTGCAGTTATGGAATGTTAGCTCACAAGTATAATTCATGGCTGATCCCTCCTGATGACTTGGTGGAATTATGTGATCCTTCCTTAAACCACCCAGTTGACTACTTCAATTTGGTGAAAGTCCTAAATGGCGCTGCCATGCTAAAACAGGCTTTTGGGCACTAGCCTGGTGCTGGAGTGACACCATCAATTGTGTAGGCAACGCTACACACATTTACAAAAACCTAAATGTCCCTTGTCTGTCAAGAATGTTGAATACAATTATTTTTGAACTTTTTGTTGGTCCTTCAGCTGGTCTAAATTTGAGACAATATCCACAAGAAAGTATTATTGAACAGACTTCAAAATGTGGGTCTGTGTGTGGCAATCAAGGTGTTTGCTCACCGAATGCACGTGCACAAGACGGAAGTACATAGTATGCGCTCGATGCATGCATACTAACAGCTGTTTACATGGTTTTGCGCATATACCAGGTGATAGAAATGCCCAATTCGGTACCGGCGCGCTAAAAAGTTGGGTAAACAATAATTTCCTGTGGATATTTTTCTCAAATTTCGAGCAGCTGGAGGACCAACTGCAGAGACAACCGGTAGAGTAAGTTCAAATGTAATTTTATTCAACATTCTGGCTTGTAAGGAACATTTCCACGATTTTGCAGTGCTTCGTTTAAATATATACCAAGAATTACCAAGAGTTGGTGCAAATAGTCCGGGTAGCCATGATTAGCTGTTCAGGATTCTTATGGCTTGGGGGTAGAAGCTGTTGAGAAGTTTTTTGGACCTAGACTTGGCACTCCGGTACCGCTTGCCATGCGATGATGCAACCAGTCAGGATGCTCTCGATGGTGCAGCTGTATAATTTTTGGAGGATCTGAGGACCCATGCTAAATCTTTTCAGTCTCCTGAGGGGGAATAGGCTTTGTCGTGCCCTCTTCACGACTGTCTTGGTGTGTTTGGACCATGATAGTTCGTTGGTGATGTGGACACCAAGGAACTTGAAGCTCTCAACCTGTTCCACTACAGCCCCGTCGATGAGAATGGGGGCGTGCTCAGTCCTCTTTTTTTCCTGTAGTCCACAATCATCTCCTTTGTCTTGGTCACGTTGAGGGAGAGGTTGTTATCCTGGAACCACACGGCCAGGTCTCTGACCTCCTCCCTATAGGCTGTCTCATCGTTGTCGTTGATCAGGCCAACCACTGTTGTGTCGTCTGCAAACTTAATGATGGTGTTGGAGTCGTGCCTGGCCATGCAGTCATGGGTGAACAGGGAGTACAGGAGGGGACTGAGCACGCACCGTCAGGAAGTCCAGGATCCAGTTGCAGAGGGAGGTGTTTAGTCCCAGGATCCTTAGCTTAGTGAGCTTTGAGGGCACTATGGTGTTGAATGCTGAGCTGTAGTCAATGAATAGCATTCTCACGTAGGTGTTCCTCTTGTCCAGGTGGGAAAAGGCAGTGTGGAGTGCAATAGAGATTGCATCATCTGTGGATCTGTTGGGGCGGTATGCAAATTGATGTGGGTCTAGGGTTTCTAGGATAATGGTGTTGATGTGAGCCATGACCAGCCTTTCAAAGCACTTCATGGCTACAGACGTCAGTGCTACGGGTCGGTAGTCATTTAGGCAGGTTATCTTAGTGTCCTTGGGCACAGGGACTATGGTGGTCTGCTTGAAACATCTTGGTATTACAGACTCAGTCAGGGACATGTTGAAAATGTCAGTGAAGACACTTGCCAGTTGGTCACGTCCTGGTAATCCGTCTGGCCCTGTGGCCTTGTGAATGTTGACCTGCTTAAAAGTCTTACTCACATCGGCTACGGAGTGCGTGATCACATAGTCATCCGGAACAGCTGGTGCTCTCATGCATGCTTCAGTGTTGCTTGCCTCGAAGCGAGCATAGAAGTGGTTTAGCTTGTCTGGAAGTCTTGTGTCACTGGGCAGCTCGCGGCTGTGCTTCCCTTTGTAGTCTGTAATAGTTTTCATGGCCCTGCCACATCCGACGAGCGTCAGAGCCGGTGTAGTACGATTCAATCTTAGTCCTGTATTGACTCTTTGCCTGTTTTGTCACGTTCGTCGATAGATGAAGCGGACCAAGGCGCAGCGTGATAGGCGTACATACTTTATTTCGTACACAACACGAACCAAAACAATAAACAAACGATTCGTGAAGTCCTAGGTTAATAACACAAACCTTAACGGAACAAGATCCCACAATAAACATGTGCCAACAGGCTGCCTAAGTATGGTCCCCAATCAGAGACAACAAGCTACAGCTGTCTCTGATTGGGAACCACCCTGGCCAACATAGAAACTAAACGATCTAGAACACAACATAAAAAACTATAACATAGAAAAATCCACACCCTGGCTCAACATATAAGAGTCCCCAGAGCCAGGACGTGACATGTTTGATGGTTCGTCGGAGGGCATAGCGGGATTTCTTATAAGCGTCCGGGTTAGAGTCCCGCTCCTTGAAAGCGGCAGCTCTACCCTTTAGCTCAGTGCGGATGTTTCCTGTAATCGATGGCTTCTGGTTGGGGTATGTACGTACGGTCACTGTGGGGACGACATCATCGATGCACTTATTGATGAAGCCAGTGACTGATGTGGTGTACTGCTCAATGCTATCTGAAGAATCTCGGAACATATTCCAGTCTGTGCTAGAAAAACAGTCCTGTAGCTTAGCATCTGCGTCATCTGACTACTTTTTTATTAACCGAGTCACTGGTGCTTCCTGCTTTAGTTTTTGCTTATAAGCACGAATCAGGAGGATAGAGTTATGGTCAGATTTGCCAAATGGAGGGCGAGGGAGAGCTTTGTATGCGTCTCTTTGTGTGGAGTAAAGGTGGTCTAGAGTTTTCTTTCCTCTGGTTGCACATTTAACATGCTGGTAGAAGTTAGGTGGAACGGATTTAAGTTTCCCTGCATTAAAGTCCCCAGCCACTAGGAGCGCTGCCTCTGGATGAACGTTTTCCTGTTGACTTATGGCCTTATACAGCTCATTCAGTGCAATCTTAATGCCAGCATTGGTTTGTGGTGGTAAATAGACAACTATGAAAAATATAGATGACAACTCTCTTGGTAAATAGTGTGGTCTACAGCTTATCATAAGATACTCTACCTCAAGCGAGCAAAACCTTGAGACTTCCTTAGTATTTGATTTTGTGCACCAGCTGATGTTTACAAATATACACAGACCGCCACCCCTTGTATTACCGGAGTCAGCCGTTCTATCCTGCCGATGTAGCGTATAGCCCGCTAGCTGTATGTTGTCCATGTCGTCAATCAGCCACGACTCGGTGAAACATAAGATATTACAGTTTTTAATGTCCCGTTGGTAGGATAACCGTAATCTTAGGTCATCCAATTTATTCTCAAATGATTGAAGATTGGCTAATAGGATTGATGGGAGAGGCAGTTTACTCGCTCGCCGTCGGATCCTTACAAGGCACCCCGACCTACGTCCACGATATCTCCGTCTCTTCCTCATGCGAATGACAGGGATTTGGGCCTTGTCGGGTGTCTGTAGGATATCCTTCGCGGCTGCCTCGTTGAAGAAAAAATCTTTGTCCAATACGAGGTGAGTAATCGCTGTCCTGATATCCAGAAGCTCTTTTTGGTTATAAGAGACGATGGCAGAAACATTATGTACAAAATAAATTACAAATAACGCGGAAAAACACACATAATAGTACAATTGGTTAGAGGGCTGTAAAACGGCAGTCATCTTCTCCGGCGACATTCTATTATTATCTCTCTTTGCATTCACTCCCATATTTCCATGTTACAACGCTGGTTTACTGAAGACTGGTGCGACCAGCTGTTCTAATTAGCTATCTCGTCTTCGAACACCTGTGTGTAACCGAAAAAGGACGCCCCCATCCACATCTACGAGGCCGCAGTGGAGAGGGTCAAAAGCTTCAAGTTCCTCGGTGTGCACATCACTGAGGACCTTAAATGGCCCCTTCACACCGACAGTGTGGTGAAGAAGGCGCAACAGCGCCTCTTCAACATCAGGAGGCTGAAGAAATGTGGCTTGGCCCCTAAGACCCTCAAAAACTTCTACAAATGCACCATTGAGAGCATACTGTCGGGCTGTATCACCACCTGGTACCACAACTGCACCGCCCGCAGAGATCTCCAGAGAGTGGTGCGGTCAGCCCAACGCAGCATCGGGGGCACACTGCCTGCCCTCCAGGACATCTACAGCATCCAGTGCCACAGGAAGGCCAAGGAGATCATCAAGGACCTCAGCCAACCGAGCCACGGCCTGTTCACCCCACTACCATCTAGAAAGCGGAGACAGTACAGGTGCATCAAAGCTGGGACCGAGATACTGATAAAAAGCTTCTATCTCCAGGCCATCAGACTGTTAAAATAGTCATCACAAGCCGGCCTCCATCCAGTACCCTGCCCTGAACCTTAGAAACTGTCACTAGCCCAGTAGCGGTGCGTGGGTAAAATCATTGGGGAAGCCAAGCCCAAAAAAATAAAAAGCCATATTACAACCTGTGTGTTGTGATAATTGCTTTGTTTGCTCTATAACCTGTTAGTTCATATGACTTGCGACCGTGATATATCGGCCTAAGGCCGAGACAGTAAGAAGACAGAATAAATTAAACCGGAGAGCAACCTCTGTCCGATGAAGTCCACAAAGCATATTGCATATAACAAACGGTTACATGACCTACAGCATGGTCAAGCAAGTTAATGTTTCCGACATTTTCGGACTGCTAAACAACTATTGATTTAGAACCAGAGTTACCGCAAGTCGCAAAGAAAACAACAGGAGCTGCCTCCACTATTCCAGCAACATTTCAACATCATCAAATCAGCCATGCTTAGTCTAATACAGTGACAACTAAAATAATACCAAAAACAATTTAGCCCAATCAACGTAAGCTAAATATGATGTGGCTGTCCATGGTTCTGATTTTGTGTGCATGCGTAGAAAAAACATGTGAACTCACCTACTTGTAGAGAAACGCCAATGCCATCCTCCTCTCTTTCATGTTGATAAAGCGGTCTATGACTGTCATACAGTACACGCTTTCCTTTGTTGTTGTCCTAGGCTACCTGGCTAAAATGCTTGCTCGCTAGCCTAACTTTCTTTCATGAGCAACGTTAGCTAGTTAATATTAGCCTTCTACATCTAGCTACCATCCTCTCAGCCTTCTACATGAACTTCCCTCCTCTCAGTCCAGGGGCACAATGTATGAATTTATGGTTGGATCAGAATCACCATTATAATCATTGGCCAGTACAGAGAATTAAGTAATTAATTAATTAAGTCCAAATCCCTATCTATCCATGGCTAATTTAGGAAAGGGTCAATTTTAGCTAGCTAGCCACTAGAGGACAACACAACGAGATGCAACAATTCAAGTTGTTTCTGTCAATGACGTATTTCTCTTGATGCGATGTGATAGGAGTGAAGTCAATCCAAACTGGCTTCCATTGACACTTTTATTTGGTGCGCCAAGACCATTCACAGTTGAGCTGACTCAGTTTAGCTCACTGCTGATTGGCTATTATTTTATATATAAAATAAAAAAAAGGTATCATTATTTTACAGGCGGCAACAATGTCATACTCTTTATGACCAGACAGCATCAGATAGATGGCCTACACATACAGAGACGGAGGTGCGCTGTTTCGTTAGCCAGCCCGGATGCTTTCTCCGGTGAGATACATTCAGCCTCTTGCGAATTGAAGGAAATGTATTAAATCACAGATACAAAATAAATGATTTGATATGTTCTTTTTCTTGGTCAATTTTTTGGGGAAGCTTCCCTTGGCATCCATGAATACACGCCACTGCACTAGCCGGCTACCACCTGGTCCTCTACTTTACCAAATAACACTAGGCCTAAGCAGAGTAGGCATAGCCTATAGGCCTAATGTTATTATTTAGTATACAAAATAAATGTTCATTCATTCATTCGGTTTCACTGTGCGGACCGAACCAAGGTCCCCATACTGAACGGTTCGGTATGAATATGTGTACCTTTACACCCCTGAATAGAAAAGGTGTGTACAGCAGTAGTTATATGTGTCATTCTATACAAATTGTGGCTTTTTGACTAGCCAAGTAAAAAAAAATAGAATTCAGATATACAGTACCAGTCAAAAGTTTGGACACACCTACTCATTCCAGGGTTTCTTTATTTTTACTATTTTCTACATTGTAGAATCAAATCAAAATATATTTTATATTTGAGATTCTTCAAATAGCCACCCTTTGCCTTGATGACAGCTGTGCACACTCTTGGCATTCTCTCAACCAGCTTCATGAGGTAGTCACCTGGAATGCATTTCAATTAACAGGTGTGCCGTGGAATTGAATGTGTTCTTTATCCAATCAGTTGTGTTGTGACAAGGTAGGGGTGGTATACAGAAGATAGCCCTATTTGGTAAAAGACCAAGTCCATATTATGGCAAGAACAGCTCCAATAATAAGAAGAGACTTACTTGGGCCAAGAAACACGAGCAATGGACATTAGACATGTGGAAATCTGTCCTTTCGTCTGGAGTCCAAATTTGAGATTTTAGGTTCCAACCGCTGTGTCTTTGTGAGACGCAGTGTAGGGGAACGGATGATCTCCGCATGTGTAGTTCCCACCATGAAGCATGGAGGAGGACATGGTGTGGTGGTGCTTTGCTGATGACACTGTCTGTGATTTATTTAGAATTCAAGGCACACTTAACCAGCATGGCTACCACAGCATTCTGCAGCGATACGCCATCCCATCTGGTTTGGACTTAGTAGGACTATCATGTTTTTCAACAGGACAATGACCCAACTTGGTCAGATAATACTCCTTAACAATGTTAATCAACATAAATTACATCATAATGTATTTTTAATACATTAAATAAATAAATGCTTCTTGCCTGTTTGTCACTGGTGTTACCTATTTTAATGATTATTAAGGCTTTTCAAAATATCAGTTGACTATTTACTTTGCATACAGTGGGGAGAACAAGTATTTGATACACTGTCGATTTTGCAGGTTTTCCTACTTACAAAGCATGTAGAGGTCTGTAATTTTTATCATAGGTACACTTCAACTGTGAGAGACGGAATCTAAAACAAAAATCCAGAAAATCACATTGTATGATTTTTAAGTAATTAATTTGCATTTTATTGCATGACATAAGTATTTGATCACCTACCAACCAGTAAGAATTCCGGCTCTCACAGACCTGTTAGTTTTTCTTTAAGAAGCGCCCTCCTGTTCTCCACTCATTACCTGTATTAACTGCACCTGTTTGAACTCGTTACCTGTATAAAAGACACCTGTCCACACACTCAATCAAACAGACTCCAACCTCTCCACAATGGCCAAGACCAGAGAGCTGTGTAAGGCCATCAGGGATAAATTGTAGACCTGCACAAGGCTGGGATGGGCTACAGGACAATAGGCAAGCAGCTTGGTGAGAAGGCAACAACTGTTGGTGCAATTATTAGAAAATGGAAGAAGTTCAAGATGACGGTCAATCACCCTCGGTCTGGGGCTCCATGCAAGAATTCACCTCGTGGGGCATCAATGATCATGAGGAAGGTGAGGGATCAGCCCAGAACTACACGGCAGGACCTGGTCAATGACCTGAAGAGAGCTGGGACCACAGTCTCAAAGAAAACCATTAGTAACACACTATGCCATCATGGATTAAAATCCTGCAGCGCACGCAAGGTCCCCCTGCTCAAGCCAGCGCATGTCCAGGCCCGTCTGAAGTTTGCCATTTACCATCTGGATGACCCAGAGGAGGAATGGGAGAAGGTCATGTGGTCTGATGAGACAAAAATAGAGCTTTTTGGTCTAAACTCCACTCGCCATGTTTGGAGGAAGAAGAAGGATGAGTACAACCCCAAGAAAACCATCCCAACCGTGAAGCATGGAGGTGGAAACATCATTCTTTGGGGATGCTTTTCTGCAAAGGGGACAGGACGACTGCACCGTATTGAGGGGAGGATGGATGGGGCCATGTATCGCGAGATCTTGGCCAACAACCTACTTCCCTCAGTAAGAGCATTGAAGATGGGTCGTGGCTGGGTCTTCCAGCATGACAACGACCCGAAACACACAGCCAGGGCAACTAAGGAGTGGCTCCGTAAGAAGCATCTCAAGGTCCTGGAGTGGCCTAGCCAGTCTCCAGACCTGAACCCAATAGAAAATCTTTGGAGGGAGCTGAAAGTCTGTATTGCCCAGCGACAGCCCCGAAACCTGAAGGATCTGGAGAAGGTCTGTATGGAGGAGTGGGCCAAAATCCCTGCTGCGCTGGTCAAGACCTACAGGAAACATATGATCTCTGTAATTGCAAACAAAGGTTTCTGTACCAAATATTAAGTTCTGCTTTTCTGATGTATCAAATACTTATGTCATGCAATAAAATGCAAATTATTACTTAAAAATCATACAATGTGATTTTCTGGATTTTGGTTTTAGATTCCGTCTCTCACAGTTGAAGTGTACCTATGATAAAAATGTCAGACCTCTACATGGTTTGTAAGTAGGAAAACCTGCTAAATCGGCAGTGTATCAAACACTTGTTCTCCCCACTGTAACAGGACCCATCCACAAAATATTCCTCGATGTACTCTTCCCCCACATTAAGCAACGGGGTTGACTCTAGGTCTGCTACACAATCATGTGCCTGTCCCTCAAATTCCAAAGGAATTTACTGTACTGCATCGTTTAATGGAAACATCTGGATAGGTCAGTAGAGTCATGTATTCTAAAGTTCTGGCATTGGTAAGAACAAAATGTCCTTTCTCTATCAGTTCCACTATTTTATGGTGTGTGTGTATTGTTACTGGATATCCCATGGTGATGGTGGATGCCTTGTCATATGCATATTGTAACGCAGCTAAGCCTTAATAGCAGGGTGGGTATCCCTGTGCTACAGAGTCCAATTTAGTACTTTAATACGCAATGGGCTGTTTTCGTCTTCCACTGCATGTTTCTTGCATAAGTACCGCCGTTGCATACCTATCACATCTGTTTGCCACATACAACAAGAATGGTTTTGTATAATCTGGGGCTGCTAGAGCCGGAGCGGATTGCATCTCTTTTTTCATTGTTTCAAATGCAATTAGGGCATCACTGTTCCATTCAAAACTTGCTCTAAGGTCTAGCTGTCCTGCTTATTTCATGATTTCTCGCAGAGAAGCTGTTTTAACCGCATACTCCTCTATCCAGTCTGAGCTGAATCCAGTCATCCCTAAGAACGTCATCATCTGAGCAACTGTTTGAGGAAGCGGCGCTTTGCTAATTCCTTCTAGTTGTCCTGGCGCTATTGCCTTTGTTCCATGCGCAATTGTTCGTCCTAGGTATTCAACTTGGGATTGGCAGTACTGAAGTTTTGTTTTTGACACCTTGTGTCCTCCTTCTGCCAATCGCTTTAAAACCTTCATAGAATCAGCATGGCATTGTTCCAAGGAGGGGGCACAGATCAACAGATCATCCACATACTGAATCAATGTTCCTTCAAGAATCAGATCTTC
The DNA here is from genome assembly GCF_964263955.1 of Coregonus lavaretus. Lineage (NCBI taxonomy): Eukaryota > Metazoa > Chordata > Actinopteri > Salmoniformes > Salmonidae > Coregonus > Coregonus lavaretus. The sequence continues at coordinate 15,387,984 of NC_140011.1, forward strand.
TAGGTCTGCTCTTAGCACCTGATTGAACACGAGGAGAGTGCTTAAATCCCTGTGGAGTGCGGGTATATGTGTACTGTTTACCTTTGTACGTAAATGCAAACAAATGTCTGCATTCTTCCACCAGGGGCACACTAAAAAATGCTCCACATTGATCAATTACTGTAAAATACTTGGCTTCTGGGGGAACGTTGGTCAGTAGCATATGAGGGTTTGGAACTTCAGCAGGCCAGTCTTGTACTATGTCATTTATGGCCCTTAAATCATGGACTAGCCTCCACTTCTTCCCATCTGCTTTAAGAACCGGCAACAAAGGTGTGTTACAACAACTTTGTGTTTCTATCAGCACTCCTGCTTTTATCAGTCCCTGGATTGTCATGCTGATACCCTCCTCTGCTTCAGGTTTCATATGGTATTGAGCCTTCCAAGGGGGCTTGGCATCTGGTTTTGTCTTGACGCATACAGGACTTGCTGATTTTACCAATCCAACATCCGTATCATGTTGTGACCATACCTCATGTGGTATGTTTCTCTCCATTTCCTGTTTTTGCTGGTTCTCTGGTTCTGTTGCTTCCTCTAGCTGTATTAGCTGTTGGGCTGTAACTTCCACCTCCTTTCGGTCTCCAGTCATTACTGTGGTAGTTAATATCTTAATGAGAGCTTTATCTTTTGAGTGATAAATCAGCTGGTTTTCTGTTTTGTTCCATTGACTTGTTTTTGCTCGCTTCATCATGGGGCCCAAATCCTTGGCCTCCATTCCCTTGTTTACTAGTAAAGTAATGTATGGGGCAGCACCATAAACATTATACCATTTTGCCACAAAGTCTGAGCCGTCCCTGTCTGTTACCTCAATTGCTGCTCCCTGTTTTCCTATGACTATGTACTGAGACATAATTGGTACTGATTTCCCATTTGTGTTTAACAAACATAGCTGTTCTAAAAATTCATCACGATAGGGGTCGTATTGCATTGTGCAATGATATTCTGATTTTCCCCTATCTGCTTCTGGTATCTGAGCCTGAATAAACCTACCCCACTTCATAACTGTCTTATCTACTTCTGTCTCAATGCCCCCTAACCAATATACATTTGCTGTATCCTGTGTCATTACCATTTGTAAGTTTAACCCTGCTTTATCTATAATTACCCCTTCAGAGGAACACCTAATTTGTATACCCATTTTGCATAGGGCATCTCATCCTAATAAGTTGACAGGGGTGTGTTCTGATACGAGTATAGGGAGGGTTGCAGATTTGTCATCCGCCATCAGGCGAACTGGAGCTGTCATTGGAATTAACTGCGTTTGTCCCGAGAATCCTACAGTTTTGGCGTATTTGCCAGACATGGGGAGGTGAGAGGCATAATTTGGACTTACACAAGTGTAAGTGGCTCCAGTATCTATCATCATGGGTGTGCCTCTGTTTTCTATTTGAACCTGCAGCATAGGTTCTTGATCAGCTCGCGTAGTTAACACTGCAAACTGACCCTCCCCTGTAGGATTCTCTGGGCATCCCTAGTACCCCTGATTAGGCCCCGCCCATGGGTTCACAGGACCTTGGAATTGTTTCTGAATTTGTTGCCAGCCGCCAGTTTGTTTCCAATTACTTTGGTTTCTGTTCCCCTGTTGTTGCCAGGGGTTTGTGGGGCAGTTTCATCTGGTATGCCTGGGGCGGCAGGTAGCTTAGTGGGTAAGAGCGTTGTGCCAGTAACCGAAAGGTCGCTGGTTCTAATCCCCGAGCCGACTAGGTGAAAAATCTGTCGATGTGCCCTTGAGCAAGGCACTTAACCCTAATTGCTCCTGTAAGTCGCTCTGGATAAGAGCGTCTGCTAAATGACAAAAAAAAAAAAAAGTATGCCCTGGCTGTTGGCATCCCCAGCAGATTCCAGGTGGCCCTTGTGGGCCCCGATTTCCTCCTTTTTGATTGTTTTGCAGAGGTTTTTGTTGTCTATTGTTCCATTGCTGGGGTTGTTGTGCATACACATTCACTACTGGTGGTGTGGGTTGCACTTGAGCCTGTGGCACGGGAAGCAGATGTGGCCCTCCGGAGGAGACTGCAGCCACCATTCCTGTCTCAGTCATAGGTGCTGTTACTGGGGAATGGATTTTCTTCTTCCCTCTGTTTGTCAGTTCTTCCAGTTGGAGTTGAGTCAGCTTTCTCTGAATGTCTCTCCCCTGTTCTGTGTGTCTCTGTTCATCCTTTCTGTGTTTTTCTACTGCATGTATCACATGGTCACAGAATTCTTTGTGTGACTTTGAGGTTAGTCCTACCACATCCTCCAGCCTGCTTTTCACTGGCTGGGGCATGGCCTCTATCACTGAGTTTCGGAACAGAGTTGTCATTAGTGGGTCCCCTTCTGGGTCTCGTTCTGTTTCCAGTCTCCATCGTTTCATCTGTTCGCGTAGATAGGCAGCTGGATTCTCCGTTTCCCTTTTAGTGATTTGGGGTCAATTCTCGCCGGATATTCCAGTCTCAGTGCTCACCAGACTTCAGGGCGGTGTAAGTCCATCCCGTCTCCTTGCGGGTCTGTCACTTCTCTCCTCAGGTCACTGTTCCCCAGTATATCCTCAATTTTTGCCTTTCCTACAACCCTTGCCAACAGTGCCTTTAGATCCCCCACAGCCAGCAGTTTCCCCATGGTTTGTTCCTCAAAGGTCCTTATCCATTTTCCTGCCCCATCATGTAAAACAGGCAGACGGGCAAACAATCCTTCCAGGTCCTGCGATCCCCATGGAACATAATGTGCCTAGGTACCTTTTATTAAAATTGGATATTGCCCCTCATATTTTTCAGGTTTTTTCAGTGTTCTCCTAGTCCGCACTCTTTCCTCCCTTACTTCTTGGTCACAGGCTCCCTCCCATATTTAAGCCGCTGCTCCTTCTTCCTCCTCCTCTAGTTCCCTGTCAGTCTGTTGTCTAACCCAGCTCTGTTCTCTCTTCATTTATTCCCTTTTCCTCAATTTTCTGGTCCTTTTCTCTCCTTCGGGAAGATGTAAAAGGAGTCATTTATTCTTCCATTTCTATTTCTCCTTTTATTGATACTACTCCTGACACCTGTGGATATTGTCCACTGGTGTATGGCAGAGGTCCCATGGACCAGTCCACTTTCTTTCTGTTTGTTTTCTCATCATCCTTTCTCAACATGTTTCTGGTTTCTTGTATGTTCTTTAGCAGTCCTTCTCCCTCTATTTTAAACATGTTGAGTACTTATTTTTCTCTTTCTCTTTTGGCCATCCTCTTCTTTCTTGTGTCTTTTGTTTTATAGTTTTTTATTAGTGTTTCCATTTCCTCACACACTGTGACGTCAAACGTTCCTCCTTCTGGCCATTTGGTACCCATCTTCCTGGTGCGTTGTTCCCATTTTTTTAGATGTTTCTATTATTTCTCCCATGTGTAGGTGATACCTGGCACTCAGGATTTCTACCGGCGTTTTATTCATGTTTATGGTCTGTATTTTTGAACTCCCTAATGCCAGTCCCATGTTCAACCCCCTTTTTTATTTGTATTATAATTTTAAATATTATATTTATTTATTTTTGATCTTTTCGTCCTATTTTTTTTCCCTAAATCCATTTTATATTGGTACTTGCTTTTCTCTTATTATTTATCTGTTCGTGCCTTTGATTATTTTAACCAGAACTTATTTATCATAAATGTGTGTTTGGTTATTTCTTATATCTCCTGATGTCCACTTTTCTCTCGTGTGGAACACCTCATGAATCTGCCCCTTACGTATTTCTCCTATTTCCCAACCAATGAATATCTAGTTATCATAAATATATGTTCGGTTTTTCTCTCATCTTTCCTGATGTCCACTTTTCTTTTGTGTTGAACACCTCATGAATCTTTCCTTTGCTAGTGTTTTTCTTAACTTCAAACCACTTAACTGTATGTGTGTTTCGACCCCTAGTACTTTAATGGGCTTTCACACACCGTTCACTCTTCCTCTCATAGTGTGAGACCGGGTGTGTCCTCTCTACCATGGTTACACTTAAGCAACGGCCCAGAAGAGGTGCGCCAACCTTTCCCCACCAGAGCAGAATTCTTTTCACACTCACTTGCACTCTCACTCCTCCATACACTTGCCTAAGCTACCTGCAAATTCAACCCCCTTCCTGATTCACATCCTCGACACAAGAAAAACAGTTTTATACAGGATCTTTGCCCACCTATGCAGCCCTCTAAGCGATTCACTTCCTTGACATGCCTTCGCAGGACTTCTACCTAACCTACGCTTTCCTAAGTGACCTGTAAATTCAGCCCTTTTCCTGATTCACTTCCTCGACAGAGGAAAAGCGGTATTATACAGGGTTTTTGCCCACCTATGCAGCCCTCTAAGCAATTCACTTCCTCGACACGCCCAGAGCGGTATTCGCAGGACTTATTATTTATTTTCTGATCGGCCAAACCGATGGACAGCCACTCGTGCTGAAGCGACCCAGACAGAATGATCAGCAGGAAGAATTAAATGAATCGATCGAATTTGAACAAATGCAACCCGAACGAGACAGATAAAACACCCAACCCGACCACAACTGAATGAACCAAAACAACCCAAGCAAACCACCCACCTGCCCGGACCGAGCAGATCTACTTAAACTATTTTATATGTATTGCAACCCTCGAGGCTTTTTATCCCTTTGTCATTTAGCATGCATTTCAAATTCAAAAGCTCCCAGTTTCTGGTTTTCTTGTTCTTAAATTTGGAGAGACCTACTTGTGTCATAAATGCTGTAGGTGGGTGTAGTGGTGGAATCAAGCGCAGGACACCGAAGTATCTAAGACTTTAGTGGAATATCCAACAAGGAAAACAGAACAAACTTGCCCGAAGGCGAAACTACGCATGTAGGCGACAAACAAAAGGCGCACTACACAGGTGCGTAAAACGCTCCAACACAGTGGAGTAAAGCTCAACCGAGCGAAATAAGGAAATCGACAAGCAAACATACGACAGGAACAATCACACACAAACACAGACACACCCAACGAGACTTAAATAGAACACTAATGAGGACTAACTAGACACAGGTGTACAACATCAAGACCAAACCAAACGAACATGAAACGTAGATCGGTGGCAGCTAGTACTCCGGGGACGACGACCGCCGATGCCTGCCCGAACCAGGAGGAGGAGCAGCCTCGGCCGAAACCGTGACAGTACCCCCCCCCTTGACGCGCGGCTCCGGCGCGCGGGATGGTCCCGGTGGAACTCCGACAGGAGAGATGGGTCTAGGATGTCCCTCCGCGGCACCCAGCACCGCTCCTCCGGGCCGTACCCCTCCCACTCCACGAGATACTGGAGACCCCCCATCCGGCGTCTGGAGTCCAAGATGGACCGAACGGTGTACGCCGGAGCCCCCTCGATGTCAAATGGGGGCGGAGGAGTCTCTCCTATCTCATTGTCCTGGAGTGGACCAGCTACCACCGGCCTGAGAAGAGACACATGGAACGAGGGGTTAATATTCTTATATTCAACGGGTAGATGTAACCTATAACACACCTCGTTCAATCTTCTCAGGACTTTAAAGGGCCCCACAAACCGCTGACCCAGCTTCCGGCAGGGCAGGCGGAGGGGCAGGTTTCTGGTAGAGAGCCAGACTCGATCTCCGGGTGCGTACACCGGCCCCTCACTGCGGTGGAGATCGGCGCTCGCCTTGTGACGAAGGACGGCCCGCTGCAGGTGGACGTGGGCAGCGTTCCACGTCTCTTCCGAGCGCCTCATCCAATCATCCACCGCAGGGGCCTCGATCTGGCTCTGCTGCCATGGTGCCAGAACCGGCTGGTAACCCAATACACATTGGAAAGGGGTTAGGTTAGTAGAGGAGTGGCGGAGAGAGTTCTGGGCCATCTCGGCCCAGGGAATGTAACGCGCCCACTCCTCAGGCCGGTCCTGGCAATACGACCTCAGAAACCTACCCACATCCTGGTTAACACGTTCTACCTGCCCGTTACTCTCCGGGTGGTACCCCGAGGTAAGGCTAACCGAGACCCCCAAACGCTCCATAAACGCTCTCCACTGAGGGCCTCGATCAGACACTATATCCTCGGGGACCCCGTAATGCCGGAAGACGTGGGTAAATAGGGCCTCAGCGGTCTGTAGGGCAGTAGGAAGACCCGACATAGGGAGAAGACGACAGGCCTTAGAGAACCGGTCCACAACGACCAGGATGGTGGTATTCCCCTGAGAGAGGGGAAGGTCTGTTACAAAATCCACCGAGAGGTGGGACCATGGTCGTTGTGGAACGGGTAGGGGCTGTAACTTACCCCTGGGCAGATGTCGGGGCGCCTTACACTGGGCGCACACCGAGCAGGAGGAGACGTAAACCCTCACATCCCTAGCCAAAGTAGGCCACCAGTATTTAGTGCTAAGGCAATGCACTGTCCGGCCAATACCCGGATGTCCAGAGGAGGGTGACGTGTGAGCCCAGTAGATGAGTCGATCCCGAATCTCGAGCGGAACGTACCTCCGACCCTCAGGACATTGTGGAGGGCTGGGGTCGGTACGCAACGCTCGCTCGATCTCGGCATCGACCTCCCACACCACCGGTGCCACAAGGCAAGACTCCGGTAGTATGGGAGTAGGCTCAACGGACCTCTCCTCCGTGTCATACCGCCGGGACAGTGCATCTGCCTTACCATTCTGGGACCCAGGGATGTACGTGATTTTAAATATGAACCTGGTGAGAAACATACTCCATCGAGCCTGGCGAGGGTTCAGTCTCCTCGCTGCCCGGATGTACTCCAGGTTCCGATGGTCAGTCAAAATGAGGAAAGGGTGTTGAGCCCCCTCAAGCCAATGCCTCCACACCTTAAGGGCTTGAACTACAGCTAACAGCTCCCTGTCCCCAACGTCATAGTTACGCTCCGCCGGGCTGAGCTTTTTGGAGTAAAAAGCACAGGGGCGGAGTTTAGGTGGCGAGCCGGACCGTTGAGAGAGAACGGCCCCTATACCAGCCTCAGACGCGTCCACCTCAACCTGAAATGGAATTGTGGGATCCGGATGCGCCAGCACCGGAGCCGACGTAAACAGGTCCTTCAGTCTCCCAAAGGCCCCGTCCGCATCAGCTGACCACTGCAGGCTCACCGGACCCCCTTCAGAAGGGACGTGATGGGAGCTGCCACCTGTCCAAAACCCCGGATAAACCTCCGGTAGTAATTCGCAAAGCCCAAGAACTGCTGCACCTCTTTTACAGTGGTTGGTGTTTGCCAATTATGCACAGCGGACACACGATCCACCTCCATTCTCACCCCTGACGCGGACAACTGATAACCCAAAAAGGAGACCGACTCCTGGAAAAACAGACATTTCTCTGCCTTGACATATAGGTCGTGCTCCAACAGCCTCCTCAATACACGTCGCACCAGGGTTATATGCTCGGCTCGGGTAGACGAGTACACCAGAATATCATCAATGTACACGACCACCCCTTGTCCCTGCATATCCCGGAAAATGTCATCTACGAAGGATTGGAAGACTGATGGAGCATTCATCAACCCATATGGCATGACAAGATACTCGAAATGACCTGACGTGGTACTAAACGCCGTTTTCCATTCATCGCCCTCCCTAATGCGCACCAAGTTATACGCGCTCCTGAGATCCAATTTTGTGAAAAACCGCGCCCCATGCAATGACTCCGTCATGGTCGCAATCAGAGGGAGTGGATAACTGTATTTCACAGTAATCTGATTGAGACCACGGTAATCAATGCACGGGCGCAACCCTCCATCTTTCTTTTTCACTAAAAAGAAACTCGAAGAGGCGGGGGAAATGGAAGGCCGAATGTATCCCTGTCTCAAAGATTCGGCTATGTAAGTCTCCATAGCTTTCCTTTCCTCTTGAGACAAAGGATACACATGGCTCCGTGGGAGCGCTGTTCCTGCCTGGAGATCAATCGCACAATCCCCCTGTCTATGGGGAGGCAACTGCGTCGCCCTAGTTTTGCTAAACACAAGAGCTAAATCCCCATATTCAGGCGGAATGTGCAGTGCGGGCACTTGGTTTGGACTTTCCACCGAAGTCGCCCCCACGGAAACACCCAGACATCGCCCCTCACACTGAGCAGACCACCCATCTGGAGCCCTCTGTTGCCACGAAATAGCAGGGTTATGGGTGCTTAACCAGGGAATCCCCAGCACCACTGGGTACGCAGGAGAGTCGATCAGATACAGCTGTATAGTCTCTTCATGACCCCCCTGTGCACACATCCTAAGTGGCGCTGTGACCTCCCCGATCAACCCCGACCCCAACGGGCGGCTATCTAAGGCATGTACGGGAAAAGGTTTGTCAACAGGTAGGAGAGGGATCCCTAACTCTAAACAAAACTTTCGATCAACAAAATTCCCAGCTGCGCCTGAATCTACTAGCGCCTTATGCTGGGAATGAGGTGCAACCTCTGGAAAACCAACAGGTATACAAAAGTGCGCAACAGAAAGCTCTGGGTAAGCGGGGCGTCTACTCACCTGGGAGGCCCCCCCAGTGCGTGGCCTGTTGTCCTCTCCCTCGGAGAACCCTCCCCAGCACCTGGCCGCAGTGTGCCCTCCACGACCGCACTTGGTGCAGGAGACAGGCCCCCTCGGGCTCTTCCTCCTCCGCTCTCTAGCGACAGCGCCCCCGAGCTCCATGGGGCACGGCTCGGAGGCGCCGGAGGGTGAAATGGACGGACCCCCCTCGGAACGTCCGCGGGTAGCTAGCAGGTTATCCAGCCTGATGGACATGTCGACCAACTGGTCGAACGAGAGGCTGGTGTCCCTACAGGCCAGCTCCCTACGGACGTCCTCGCGTAGACTACATCTGTAGTGATCGATGAGAGCCCGCTCATTCCACCCTGCATCCGCCGCTAGAGTACGGAATTCTAAGGCGAACTCCTGGGCACTCCTCCTCCCCTGCCGGAGGAAGACCAGACGCTCCCCCGCCGCTTTCCCCTCCGGGGGATGGTCAAACACCGCCCTGAAGCGGCGGGAGAACTCGTCGTAGGTGATGGTGTTCGCGTCGATCCTCCTCCACTCTGCGTTGGCCCATTCCAACGCCTTCCCGGAAAGGCAGGAGATCAGGGCGGACACGCTCTCATGTCCCGAGGGCGCCGGGTGCACGGTGGCCAGGTAAAGCTCCACCTGGAGAAGGAATCCCTGACACCCGGCCGCGGTCCCATCGTAGGCCCTCGGGAGCGAGAGTCGAACTCCTCTGGGTTCCGGAGCAGGAATGGGCTGACTTCCCGATGGGGCTGGCAGAGAGGATGGCGGTGTAGGAGTCCCCCAGCCTCGGATGGTGGTGATCACCTCCTGCAGTGCGGACCCCATCTGCAGGATCTGGTCACTCTGTTCACGGACCCTGTCCTCCAGCGTCGCCTGGGCTGCTGCGGCTCCTGCTGATTCCATTCTTATGGTGTGTGATTCTGTCATAAATGCTGTAGGTGGGTGTAGTGGTGGAATCAAGCGCAGGACACCGAAGTATAGTCCAAAAGACTTTAGTGGAATATCCAACAAGGAAAACAGAACAAACTTGCCCGAAGGCGAAACTACGCACGTAGGCGACAAACAAAAGGCGCACTACACAGGTGCGTAAAACGCTCCAACACAGTGGAGTAAAGCTCAACCGAGCGAAATAAGGAAATCGACAAGCAAACATACGACAGGAACAATCACACACAAACACAGACACACCCAACGAGACTTAAATAGAACACTAATGAGGACTAACTAGACACAGGTGTACATCATCAAGACCAAACCAAACGAACATGAAACATAGATCGGTGGCAGCTAGTACTCCGGGGACGACGACCGCCGATGCCTGCCCGAACCAGGAGGAGGAGCAGCCTCGGCCGAAACCGTGACAACTTGGTGTACTGCAACTGAGGCCGGGCCCCGGAGCGAACTACACAAACGTTATACTATTAAGTAAGAACTTTAGCTTACCTTTATTTAGTGGCCACTTTATTTGTGTAGCTTGTCCAAACCATTCACAGCTGCAGGTGTTCACCGTCTCTGGTCCCTGTTTTTCACTCCTGGGCTAGCTTGCCATTTATGTGGAATAAATATTTAACTCAAACGTATCTCTAAAAAACTGGAGCTTGTGAATTCAGAATATACTTTATTTAAAGCGAAACAAAGCCAAGCTGGTCCATGGAGCAACTGCTTGCCCTGACCCAGAGCTCTCCTTTTATACAGACATAAATGTATAGTCATGCTTATACAACCTACACAGTTACTCCATTATATGTACATGATTAACATCCTTCGGTGTCACATGTTTGTTTACTCACGAAGGCTACGTGCATTTCTTTAAATGGGGCCTCTGTCTCTTATCTCATTAAATTGGTGGCATGACACGGACTCAAAAAAGAATATACATACCTACGTTAAAGGACAATCACACTCTGTATTGATTATATTCACTATCCAGGCATGCATCTGGAGTACAAAGTATCAATCATGTTCATTCTGTTTTACCCTTATCATTTCATAACACATTATAAAACATATCTATTAATACTTAAACATGGTTTACACATGTCATGTATGAAAAGGTGGGTGGACGGACAACAACCCACAAATTCTGACAAACTCCAAGCATTGATTATGCAAGAATGGGCTGCCATCAGTCAGGATGTGGCCCAGAAGTTAATTGACAGCATGCCAGGGCGGATTGCAGAGGTCTTGAAAAAGAAGGGTCAACACTGCAAATATTGACTCTTTGCTTAAACTTAATGTAATTGTCAATAAAAGCCTTTGACACTTATGGAATGCTTGTAATTATACTTCAGTATACCATAGTAACATCTGACAAAAATATCTCATAACTGTCAAGGTTGAGTGTAGATGTGGTGTGGAATCAAGCGCAGGACACACAGAGGCTTCGTACTAACGTCTTTAGTGAAGACAAAAAGAACAAGCCAAACACGGCTAAATACAACCTGGCAGGCAAGCGAACTTTACGCACACCGGTATTAGTACAAACAAAAGGCACACACTGTGCGGAACTCTCTTCAAAAACAATGCAGAGAGATAAACGAACTAGCATCCCAAAATGACAACGAACAATTACACACAACACATGACAAAACCCAAGAGAACTTATAGGACGCATAATTAACACTAACAAGGAACAGGTGTAACAAAACAGACAAAACCAAACAAACATCAAAACATAGAACGGTGGCAGCTAGTACTCCGGAGACGACGACCGCCGAAGCCTGCCCGAACAAGGAGAAGGAGCAGCCTCGGCCGAAACCGTGACAGTACGCCGACCCCGGCCTCGAGGACGACCAGGAAGACGCGGAGCAGGGCGCGTGGGATGACCACGATGGAACTCGGTCAGAAGAGACTGGTCTAGGATGTCCCTCCTCGGCACCCAGCACCGCTCCTCCGGGCCGTACCCCTCCCACTCCACGAGATATTGGAGACCCCCCATCCGGCGTCTCGAATCCAGGATGGACAGAACAGTGTACGCCGGAGCCCCCTCGATGTCCAGCGGGGGCGGAGGAGTCTCTTCTATCTCATAGTCCTGGAGTGGACCAGCTACCACCGGCCTGAGGAGAGACACATGGAACGAGGGGTTAATATTCTTGTAATCAATTGGCAGTTGTAACCTGTAACACACCTCGTTCAATCTCCTCAGGACTTTAAAAGGCCCCACAAACCGCCGACCCAGCTTCCGGCAGGGCAGGCGGAGGGGCAGGTTTCTGGTCGAGAGCCAGACTCGATCTCCCGGTGTGTACACCGGCCCCTCACTGCGATCGGCGCTCGTCTTATGTCGACGGATGGCCCGCTGCAGATGGACGTGTGCAGCGTTCCACGTCTCCTCCGAGCGCCGCACCCAATCATCCACCGCAGGGGCCTCGATCTGGCTCTGATGCCAAGGTGCCAGAGCCGGCTGGTACCCTAACACACACTGGAAAGGAGTTAGTTTAGTGGAGGAGTGGCGGAGAGAGTTCTGTGCCATCTCGGCCCAGGGAACATACCTCGCCCACTCCTCCGGCCGGCCCTGGCAATACGACCTCAGAAACCTACCCACATCCTGGTTCACACGTTCGACCTGCCCATTGCTCTCCGGGTGGTAACCCGAGGTAAGGCTCACCGAAACCCCCAAACGCTCCATGAACGCTCTCCAGACTCTGGAGGTAAACTGGGAGCCTCGATCAGACACTATGTCCTCGGGTACCCCGTAATGCCGGAAGACGTGGGTGAATAGTGCCTCAGCGGTCTGTAGGGCAGTAGGAAGACCCGGCATGGGAAGGAGACGACAGGCCTTCGAGAACCGATCCACAACGACCAGGATGGTGGTATTCCCCTGTGAGGGGGGAAGGTCTGTAACAAAATCCACCGAGAGGTGAGACCAGGGTCGTTGTGGAACGGGCAGGGGTTGTAACTTACCCCTGGGCAAGTGTCTGGGCGCCTTACACTGGGCACACACCGAGCAGGAGGAGACATAAACCCTCACATCCCTGGCTCACGTTGGCCACCAGTACTTTGTGCTAAGGCAGTGCACTGTCCGGCCAATACCTGGATGCCCAGAGGAGGGTGACGTGTGAGCCCAATAAAAGAGTCGATCCCGAACCTCGAGCGGAACGTACGTCCGACTCACCGGACACTGTGGAGGTCTAGGGTCGGTGCGTAACGCCCGCTCGATCTCCGTATCGACCTCCCACACCACCGGTGCCACCAGACAAGACTTCGGTAGTATGGGAGTGGGCTCAACGGACCTCTCCTCTGTGTCATACCGCCGAGACAGGGCGTCTGCCTTTCCGTTCTGGGACCCAGGGATGTAAGTGATCTTAAACACGAACCGGGCTAGAAACATAGTCCACCGAGCCTGGCGAGGATTTAGTCTCCTAGCTGCCCGAATGTATTCCAGGTTACGGTGGTCAGTCAAAATGAGAAAAGGGTGTTGAGCCCCCTCAAGCCAATGCCTCCACACCTTTAGGGCCTGTACCACGGCTAACAGCTCCCTGTCCCCTACGTCATAATTTCGCTCCGCCGGACTGAGCTTTTTCGAGTAAAAAGCACAGGGGCGGAGTTTAGGTGGTGTGCCGGACCGTTGCGAGAGAACGGCCCCGATACCGGCTTCTGACGCGTCCACCTCCACTTGGAATGGTAAAGCGGGATCCGGATGCACCAGCACCGGAGCCGAAGTAAACAGGTCCTTCAGTCTCCCAAAAGCCCTGTTCGCCTCAGCTGACCACCGAAAGCGCACCGGACCCCCCTTCAGAAGGTACGTTATGGGAGCTGCCACCTGTCCAAAACCCCGGATAAACCTCCGGTAGTAATTCGCAAAGCCCAAGAACTGCTGCACCTCTTTAACCGTGGTTGGGGTTTGCCAATTACGCACGGCTGACACACGGTCAACCTCCATCTTCACCCCTGACGCGGACAACTGAAACCCCAAAAAGGAGACCGACTCCTGGAAGAACAGACATTTCTCTGCCTTGACATACAGGTCATGCTCCAACAGCCTCCTCAACACTCGGCGCACCAGGGCTACATGCTCGGCTCGGGTAGAACTGTACACCAGAATATCGTCTATGTACACGAGCACTCCCTGCCCCTGCATGTCCCGGAAAATCTTATCCACAAAGGATTGGAAGACTGATGGAGCATTCATTAACCCGTATGGCATGACGAGATACTCGTAATGACCCGAGGTAGTACTAAATGCTGTCTTCCATTCATCGCCCTCTCTAATGCGCACCAAGTTGTATGCGCTCCTGAGGTCCAATTTTGTGAAGAACCGTGCCCCATGTAATGACTCCGTCATAGTCGCAATCAGAGGGAGTGGATAACTATATTTCACAGTAATCTGATTGAGACCGCGGTAATCAATACACGGGCGCAAACCTCCATCTTTTTTCTTAACAAAAAAGAAGCTTGAGGACGCAGGGGAAGTGGAGGGCCGTATGTATCCCTGTCTCAGAGACTCGGCAATGTATGTCTCCATCGCCCTCTTCTCCTCTTGTGACAAAGGATACACATGGCTCCGCGGGAGCGCAGCTCCTGCCTGGAGGTCTATCGCACAATCCCCCTGTCTATGAGGTGGCAATCGCGCCGCCCTCGCCTTGCTAAACACGAGTGCTAAATCCTCATACTCGGGGGGAACGTGCATTGCGGGCATTTGGTTTGGACTCTCCACCGAGGTCGCCCCTACGGAAACACCCAGACATAGCCCCTCACACTGGGCAGACCACCCCTTAAGAGCCCTCTCTCGCCACGAAATGGTAGGATCATGAGTAATCAACCAGGGAAGCCCCAGCACCACCGGATACGCAGGAGAGTCGATCAGATAGAGCTGAATCGTCTCCTCATGACCCCCCTGCGTCTCCATCCTAAGTGGCACTGTGACCTCCCTAATCAACCCGGATCCTAACGGACGGCTATGTAGGGCATGTACAGGGAAGGGATTATTAACCGGAAGGAGAGGGATCCCTAACTCTATACAAAATTTACGATCTACAAAATTCCCAGCTGCGCCTGAATCTACTAGCGCCTTATGCTGGGAACGAGGTGCAACCTGTGAAAAACAAACAGGTATGGTTATTTGCCCGACAGAAAGCTCTGGGTAAGTGGGGCGCCTACTCACCTGGGAGGACTCCCCAATGTGTGGCCTGCCGTCTCGTCCTCCAGGAGACCCTCCCCAGCACCTAGCCGCGGTGTGCCCTCCACGGCCACAGTTGGTGCAGGGGACGGCCTCCCTCGGGCTCCTTCTCCTCCGTTCTCTAGCGCCAGCACCCCTGAGCTCCATGGGACTCGGCTCGGAGGTGCTGGAGGGTGGAATGGGCGACCCCCACCCAGGACGTCCGCGGGTGGCGAGCAGGGTGTCTAGCCGAATGGCCATGTCAACCAATTGGTCAAACGTAAGAGTGGTGTCCCTGCACGCCAACTCTCTACGGACGTCCTCCCGGAGGCTGCAGCGGAAGTGATCTATGAGGGCCCGCTCATTCCACCCTGCATCTGCCGCTAGAGTCCGGAACTCCAGTGCAAACTCTTGAGCGCTCCTCATCCCCTGCTGGAGGTAGAATAGACGCTCCCCCGCCGCCTTCCCCTCAGGTGGATGGTCGAACACTGCCCGGAAGCGGCGGGAGAACTCTGCATAGGTGATCGTTGCGGCGTCTATCCTCCTCCATTTGGCGTTGGCCCACTCCAACGCCTTGCCGGTGAGAAAGGAGATGAGGGCGGAAACGCTCTCGTGTCCCGAGGGCGCCGGGTGTACGGTGGCGAGGTAGAGTTCGGGGTTCCGGAAGTTGGACAGGTGGACTGACCGATGGTGATGGTGCGGTAGGTGGGGGCGTGGGTACCCCGCTGGTCTCCCATCGATGGAGGGTGTTCATCACTCTATCCAGAGCGTGCCCGATCTGGTTGATCCTGTCCTCCTGTCCACGAAGGCGCTCCTCAATAACCTCGGTAGGTGCGGCTGCTCCTGCTGATTCCATGGTGAATGGTGTGTAATTCTGTCAAGGTTGAGTGTAGATGTGGTGTGAAATCAAGCGCAGGACACACAGAGGCTTCGTACTAACGTCTTTAGTGAAGACAAAAAGAACAAGCCAAACACGGCTAAATACAACCTGGCAGGCAAGCGAACTTTACGCACACCGGTATTAGTACAAACAAAAGGCACACACTGTGCGGAACTTTCTTCAAAAACAATCCAGAGAGATAAACGAACTAGCATCCCAAAATGACAACGAACAATTACACACAACACATGACAAAACCCAAGAGAACTTATAGGACGCATAATTAACACTAACAAGGAACAGGTGTAACAAAACAGACAAAACCAAACAAACATCGAAACATAGAACGGTGGCAGCTAGTACTCCGGAGACGACGACCGCCGAAGCCTGCCCGAACAAGGAGAAGGAGCAGCCTCGGCCGAAACCGTGACAATAACACTGAAGCAGCGAACTTTGTGAAGACCAATACTCGCTCTTTTGTTTGGGTTACATCCCTTTGTTATGTACACTGCTCAAAAAAAATTAAGGGAACACTTGAACAACACAATGTAACTCCAAGTCAATCACACTTCTGTGAAATAAAACTGTCCACTTAGGAAGCAACACTGATTGACAATAAATTTCACATGCTGTTGTGCAAATGGAATAGACAACAGGTGGAAATTATAGGCAATTAGCAAGACACCCCCAATAAAGGACTGTTTTTGCAGGAAGTGACCACAGACCACTTCTCAGTTCCTATGCTTCCTGACTGATGTTTTGGTCACTTTTGAATGCTGGCGGCGCTTTCACTCTAGTGGTAGCATGAGGCGGAGTCTACAACCCACACAAGTGGCTCAGGTAGTGCAGCTCATCCAGGATGGCACATCAATGCGAGCTGTGGCAAGAAGGTTTGCTGTGTCTGTCAGCATAGTGTCCAGAGCATGGAGGCGCTATCAGGAGACAGGCCAGTTCATCAGGAGACATGGAGGAGGCCGTAGGAGGGCAACAACCCAGCAGCAGGACTGCTACCTCCGCCTTTGTGCAAGGAGGAGCAGGAGAAGCACTGCCAGAGCCCTGCAAAATGACCTCCATCAGGCCACAAATGTGCATGTGTCTGCTCAAACGGTCAGAAACAGACTCCATGAGGGTGGTATGGGGGCCCGACGTCCACAGGTGGGGGTTGTGCTTACAGCCCAACACTGTGCAGGACATTTGGCATTTGCCAGAGAACACCAAGATTGGCAAATTCGGCACTGGCGCCCTGTGCTCTTCACAGATGAAAGCAGGTTCACACTGAGCACATGTGACAGACCTGACAGAGTCTGGAGACGCCGTGGAGAACGTTCTGCTGCCTGCAACATCCTCCAGCATGACCGGTTTGGCGGTGGGTCAGTCATGGTGTGGGGTGGCATTTCTTTGGGGGGCCGCACAGCCCTCCATGTGCTCGCCAGAGGTAGCCTGACTGCCATTAGGTACCGAGATGAGATCCTCAGACCCCTTGTGAGACCATATGCTGGTGCGGTTGGACCTGGGTTCCTCCTAATGCAAGACAATGCTAGACCTCATGTGGCTGGAGTGTGTCAGCAGTTCCTGCAAGAGGAAGGCATTGATGCTATAGACTGGCCCGCCCGTTCCTCAGACCTGAATCCAATTGAGCACATCTGGGACATCATGTCTCGCTCCATCCACCAATGTCACGTTGCACCACAGACTGTCCAGGAGTTGGCGGATGCTTTAGTCCAGTTCTGGGAGGAGATCCCTCAGGAGACCATCCGCCACCTCATCAGGAGCATGCCCAGGCGTTGTAGGGAGGTCATACAGGCACGTGGAGGCCACACACACTACTGAGCCTCATTTTGACTTGTTTTAAGGACATTACATCAAAGTTGGATCAGCCTGTAGTGTGGTTTTCCACTTTAATTTTGAGGGTAACTCCAAATCCAGACCTCCATGGGTTGATACATTTGATTTCCATTGATAATTTTTATGTGATTTTGTTGTCAGCACATTCAACTATGTCAAGAAAAAAGTATTTAATAAGATTATTTCATTCATTCAGATCTAGGATGTATTATTTTAGTGTTCCCTTTATTTTTTTGAGCAGTGTATATACAGTGAGGGAAAAAAGTATTTGATCCCCTGCTGATTTTGTACGTTTGCCCACTGACAAAGAAACGATCAGTCTATAATTTTAATGGTAGGTTTATTTGAACAGTAAGAGACAGAATAACAACAAAAATATCCAGAAAAATGCATGTCAAAAATTTTATAAATTGATTTGCATTTTAATGAGGGAAATAAGTATTTGAGCCCCTCTCAATCAGAAAGATTTCTGGCTCCCAGGTGTCTTTTATACAGGTAACGAGCTGAGATTAGGAGCACACTCTTAAAGGGAGTGCTCCTAATCTCAGCTTGTTACCACAGAAGCAATCAATCAATCAGATTCCAAACTCTCCACCATGGCCAAGACCAACGAGCTCTCCAAGGATGTCAGGGACAAAATTGTAGACCTACACAAGGCTGGAATGGGCTACAAGACCATCGCCAAGTAGCTTGGTGAGAAGGTGACAACAGTTGGTGCGATTATTCGCAAATGGAAAAAACACAAAAGACCTGTCAATTTCCCTCGGCCTGGGGCTCCATGCAAGATCTCACCTCGTGGAGTTGCAATGATCATGAGAACGGTGAGGAATCAGCCCAGAACTACACGGGAGGATCTTGTCAATGATCTCAAGGCAGCTGGGACCATAGTCACCAAGAAAACAATTGGTAACACACTACGCCGTGAAGGACTGAAATCCTGCAGCGCCCGCAAGGTCCCCCTGCTCAAGAAAGCACATATACAGGGCCGTCTGAAGTTTGCCAAAGAACATCTGAATGATTTAGAGGAGAACTGGGTGAAAGTGTTGTGGTCAGATGAGACCAAAATGGAGCTCTTTGGCATCAACTCAACTCGCCGTGTTTGGAGGAGGAGGAATGCTGCCTATGACCCCAAGAACACCATCCCCACCGTCAAACATGGAGGTGGCAACATTATGCTTTGGGGGTGTTTTTCTGCTAAGGGGACAGAACAACTTCACCGCATCAAAGGGACGATGGACGGGGCCATGTACCGTCAAATCTTGGGTGAGAACCTCCTTCCCTCAGCCAGGGCATTGAAAATGGGTCGTGGATGGGTATTCCAGCATGACAATGACCCAAAACACACGGCCAAGGCAACAAAGGAGTGGCTCAAGAAGAAGCACATTAAGGTACTGGAGTGGCCTAGCCAGTCTCCAGACCTTAATCCCATAGAAAATCTGTGGAGGGAGCTGAAGGTTCGAGTTGCCAAACGTCAGCCTCGAAACCTTAATGACTTAGAGAAGATCTGCAAAGAGGAGTGGGACAAAATCCCTCCTGAGATGTGTGCAAACCTGGTGGCCAACTACAAGAAACGTCTGACCTCTGTGATTGCCAACAAGGGTTTTGCCACCAAGTACTAAGTCATGTTTTGCAGAGGGGCCAAATACTTATTTCCCTCATTAAAATGCAAATCAATTTATAACATTTTTGACATGCGTTTTTCTGGATTTTTTTGTTGTTATTCTGTCTCTCACTGTTCAAATAAACCTACCATTAAAATTATAGACTGATCATTTCTTTATCAGTGGGCAAACGTACAAAATCAGCAGGGGATCAAATACTTTTTTCCCTCACTGTATACACATGTTTGTTTTGGGCTTCGTCCCCGTTGTTTTTCATGACGTACCTTGTGTTGGGTGGAGTAAATAAACCCCTAATATATATTCCTGCGCCTGTCTTCTAATCATTATACAACGTGACAATCAGAATGAGTTTTTCTCCACAAAAGGGCTTTATTACAGACAGAAATACTCCTCAGTTTCATCAGCTGTCCGGGTGGATGGTCTCAGACGATCCTGCAGGTGAAGAAGCCGGATGTGGAAGACCTGGGCTGGTGTGGTTATACGTGGTCTGCGGTTGTGAGGCCGGTTGGACGTACTGCCAAATTCTCTAAAACGACGTTGGAGGTGGCTTATGGTAGAATAATGAACATTAAATTCTCTGGCAACAGCTCTGGTGGATATTCCTGCAGTCAGCATGCCAATTGCATGCTCCCTCAACATGAGACATCTGTGGCATTGTGTTGTGACAAAACTGCACATTTGAGTGGCCTTTTATTGTCCCCAGCACAAGGTGCACCTGTGTTATGATCAGTCTGTATAATCAGCTTCTTGATATGCCACAAATGTCAGGTGGATAATTATCTTGGCAAAGGAGAAATCCTCACTAATAGGGATGTAAATATATTTGTGCACAACATTTGAGAGAAATACATTTTTTTGTGCTTATGGAACATTTCTGTGATCTTTTATTTCAGCTCATGAAACATGGGACCAACACTTTACATGTTGCGATTATTTTTGTTCAGAATATAATCAAAGACCAAAAAGGTTAATGATTTTTTAAAATTCTTAATAATTCACCTTAAACAAAACATTTAAAAAAAATTATAACACCAGTGACGATAACACCAGTGACATCTTCAGACTATTCTATTAAAACCAGCAGGAATAGTAACACCAGTGGCAGTAACACCATTGACAAATCTGAAGAAAATATAGAATATCCCAAACCACTCTTCTTAAATTGTAAATAAATGACTTCATCATTTGATCAATTTGTGTAATCTAATTTCCTTTTCCCCTTACTATAAACTGTGTAACACCATTGACACATTTTCAAGCTTCATATGAAATTACCAAATTGCTAACATATGAAGAGTGCAGACTCACCATGTGCTTTTCAAAATAGTCCCACCTCCAATGAACCTTTGATCCAGGACAAAGTTGGCAAGGATGTTGCATTTTTTAAAATTGTGGTTTTTATAATGGGGTAACACTAGTGGCATGAAATTGAGGGACAGCTGTTCACTGTAAATTATTTATAATATTTAGTTGATCTTTTAGTTTAATTAATCCACGAAATAACTATAATGCTTTCCTTTGCACTATAACATTTTTAAAGTGGAGGGAGATATATAATTTCACAAAGAAAAGTGTTCTATGATAATTTAAAAAAATACATAGTTTGCAATATAACTGTCTTGCATTCAATTAAAACAAAAAATATATTTTGTCTCATCTGACATTAAGTGTTATTTCCTGGTGGTTAAGGCACCATTTTCATGAAGGACCCATATAGTTAAATCTGATTGGGAAGAAAAACATTTCAGGCTATTCCGTTAAAACAGCCAGAGCCTATGCGCACATTAATCAAAATTCTAATCTTAATTTAAGATTTGCACAATCGTTGTTGGGGGGGTCTTAATACGAAGGCTCACTCGGATGGTTTATGGAGACAGCTCAGGAGAGAGAGCGAAGCGGGCGACACAGAGCGTAACGAGGGATGGTGGATGGTGGTTGGAAGAGCGTGCTTATTTCAAATGGGAAAGCGTCGCGGTAGCAATTGAAAAAGAGGAACATCATGACGCGCTCTGTGGGATGCACTGTTGAGCGCTATCCGGAGGGGTTCGTGCTGATTGTACGGAGATTGTGACAGTCGGTTAAATGGCGTCCATTGAGGAGGCAAGAACAAGATGTATGTCAGGAGAAGTGCAGTATTATCATAAGGAGACGTATACTTGGAATACGGAGGAGGAATGGAGGGAAAAAGAGAGGCAGAGGAGGTCTAAGAGAGAGAGGGAGGAAGAGGGTGAGATTGAGTCGGTAAAAAATGGCGGGAAAAGGGAGATGGTTTGTTATAGAAGAATGGTAGAAAGTATAAGCAGAGTGAGCTGAAGACAGGAGGAGAAATGGAAGTGAGTGAGGGCGAAGTATCGGAGGTGGTAGGTGTGGTAACGTTCTTACATTTACATTACATTTACGTCATTTAGCAGACGCTCTTATCCAGAGGGACTTACAAATAGGTGCATTCACCTTATAGCCAGTGGGATAACCACTTGACAATCTTTTTTTTTTTTTTTTTTTTTTTTTTTTTTTTGGGGGGGGGGGGGGGGGTTGGGGTAAGGGGGGGGTAGAAGGATTACTTTATCCTATCCCAGGTATTCCTTAAAGAGGTGGGGTTTCAAATGTCTCCGGAAGGTGGTGAGTGACTCCGCTGTCCTGGCGTCGTGAGGGAGCTTGTTCCACCATTGGGGTGCCAGAGCAGCGAACAGTTTTGACTGGGCTGAGCGGGAACTATGCTTCTGCAGAGGTAGGGGAGCCAGCAGGCCAGAGGTGGATGAACGCAATGCCCTCGTTTGGGTGTAGGGACTGATCAGAGCCTGAAGGTATGGAGGTGCCGTTCCCCTCACAGCTCCGTAGGCAAGCACCATGGTCTTGTAGCAGATGCAAGCTTCAACTGGAAGCCAGTGGAGTGTGGGGAGGAGCGGGGTGACGTGAGAGAACTTGGGAAGGTTGAACACCAGACGGGCTGCGGCATTCTGGATGAGTTGTAGGGGTTTAATGGCACAGGCAGGGAGCCCAGCCAACAGCGAGTTGCAGTAATCCAGACGGGAGATGACAAGTGCCTGGATTAGGACCTGTGCCGCTTCCTGTGTAAGGCAGGGTCGTACTCTCCGAATGTTGTAGAGCATGAACCTACAGGATCGGGTCACCGCCTTGATGTTAGCGGAGAACGACAGGGTGTTGTCCAGGGTCACGCCAAGGCTCTTCGCACTCTGTGAGGAGGACACAACGGAGTTGTCAACCGTGATGGCGAGATCATGGAACAGGCAGTCCTTCCCCGGGAGGAAGAGCAGCTCCGTCTTGCCAAGGTTCAGCTTGAGGTGGTGATCCGTCATCCATACTGATATGTCTGCCAGATATGCAGAGATGCGATTCGCCACCTGGTTATCAGAAGGGGGAAAGGAGAAGATTAGTTGTTGTTAGGCCTACTGCTGCTAGGTAGCTCTCTCTCTGCTCTCCCCCTCCCCTCTGTCTGTCCTTGATTGCAGGAGTGAAGTCTGGTGTGCGGGAGTCAGGGTTCCAGCTGCAGCTCATTCACCATAATCACCTCAGCCTTTAAGACCCGGTCAAACCTGCCACTCATCGTCAGATCATAGTCAAGACGACCATGTTAGTCTCGCTGCCGACTCAACCTGCTTGTTTTCGCTCTTTGTGTTTTTGGCCTGTTCTATTTACTTTTCTCCTGTGCCACAGATTATTGGAACCTGACTCCTGCCTCCGCTTCACTCCTGCCACCACCATCCTGCTTTCCACTACCGGACCTCCCTTTTGGACTCACCACGGACACTAGGACATTACGGTACCACACCTGCTCTGAACCTGGATCTGTTACCCTCCCTGTAACCTGGACTTGCTCTTCCCCTATTATTGGAAACCTGGACAAATTGAACATTGTAAATAAACCTGTTAAACCTTCTCTGGCTCGGTGTAGTTGTCTGCATTTGGGTTCAAATCCAGTTTAATCATGACAGTTGTGTGTCGTCAGCGTAGCAATGTTAGGAGAGGCCATGTGAGGATATGACAGAGCCAAGTGACTTGGTGTATAGCGAGAATAGGAGAGGGCCTAGAACTGAGCCCTGGGGGACACCAGTGGTGAGAGCACATGGTGCGGAGACAGCTTCTCGCCACGCCACTTGGTAGGAGCGACCGGTCAGGTAGGACGCAATCCAAGAGTGAGCCGCGCCGGAGATGCCCAGCTCGGAGAGGGTGGAGAGGAGGATCTGATGGTTCACAGTATCAAAGGCAGCAGACAGGTCTAGAAGGACAAGAGCAGAGGAGAGAGAGTTAGCTTTAGCAGTGCGGAGAGCCTCCTTCTTGGAGGCCGAGGATTGCACCGAGGGTCAGGATGATAAAGATGGTCTAAGGCACTGCATCTCAGTGCTTGAGGCGTCACTACAGACCCCCTGGTTCGATTCCAGGCTGTATCACAACCGGCCGTGATTGGGAGTCCCATAGGGCGGCGCACAATTGGCCCTGTGTCGTCCGGGATTGGCCGTTGTAGGCCGTCATTGTAAATAAGAATTTGTTCTTAACTGACTTGCCTAGTTAAATAAAGGTTAAAAAATGTTTTACAAAAAATGAGTCTGTGACAGTAGGAGTGAAGTTTTTGGAAAAAGTGGAACCTGTCTTTTGGCTGATCCATTTGTGGTTTCATGGTGGGTGAAAACAGAGTTGGGTGCTGTGGAATCGGTGAGGGCAACCAGAAGTGGTCTTGTGATAATTGTTTGTGAGAGATGTGAATTGTTTCACGCTCTAGAAAAGGGCGCCATTGAAAGGAGTGATTACTGGGGTAGCAGTAAATATAAAAGTTGACCAACTGAAGGGGAAGATTCCCGGTGTTTGTGATGCTCGTTGTTTTGTGCGACACATACAGGGTGGCATGAGTGGTGAAACAGAAGAGTCATTGTCTTTTCTTTTGAGTTTTGATGTTGAGTCTTCGCCCGACAAAGTGATGTTAGGATATATAAGTTATATATTAGAGTTACAGGGTGTTAAGTGGTGGTTTCCTATCCTTTCAGGTAGTTTGCCTGAGGTAGGACTAAATATATTTAAATAGTGGAGTAGGGTGGTGTTATTTTTTATTATTATTATTTTAAAATATTTTTTGTGAGTGTAGTGTTAGATGGTACGGTATTTTGTTTATTTTGTTTATTTTTTCAAGCAAAGTATAAGGTAGTTGTACTCCAGTCTAGTTGGTGGCGGTAATGCAACATTTATTGGATGCCAACCGCCGTTAAACCTCATCAAAGAAGAAGGTTGTTGGGGCAGGAGTTTAACAATCAGAGCTTAGCAACCGTAACCAACCGCTCAGACCTCGGAGACTTTTCACAAAACATCATGATGGCGTATATGGGCTACAGGAAGAGATGCTTTTCCTTTCTCTGTTACAAGTGAACCGAAAATGTTAAATCGGTGTGCCTGGGGCACATGTAATACTGACAGTCGATACCTGGAGAGGTTAGAGGGTGGTGTGTCTTTTTTTATATATACCCTTTCCAAAACCAAAATCTGACGGAGAGAGGAGTGTAGTTTGTGGATAAAGCTTTGTGGACGACTTCATTCATAGTTGAACACATGCAAGATAATGAAGGACACATGTTTGCTCCAAGGTAAGTAACTATGAAGGACACATGTTTGCTCCAAGGTAAGTAACTATGAAGGACACATGTTTGCTCCAAGGTAAGTAACTATGAAGGACACATGTTTGCTCCAAGGTAAGTAACTATGAAGGACACATGTTTGCTCCAAGGTAAGTAACTATGAAGGACACATGTTTGCTCCAAGGTAAGTAACTATGAAGGACACATGTTTGCTCCAAGGTAAGTAACTATGAAGGACACATGTTTGCTCCAAGGTAAGTAACTATGAAGGACACATGTTTGCTCCAAGGTAAGTAACTATGAAGGACACATGTTTGCTCCAAGGTAAGTAACTATGAAGGACACATGTTTGCTCCAAGGTAAGTAACTCAGTTAAGTTCACCTTTTGCATAATGTGTGATATCGCAATACATTACTAAGAGAAGAAAGAAACTGGCTAGATAAAAGTTATTATTTATACAACGAAGCTAAACTTTGTTAGCTAGCTACCTGATTATCAACGTTAGCTAGCTACTGTAGCATTGTTAGGCTATATATATATATATCACAAATCTTTAGCTGACTATTTGCTAAAAGACGTAATTCTTTCAGTACTTCGTTGATGGGAAGCCAAGTCTTCAGTACCCAAATCAAGCTGCTGCTAGTACTGCTGGATGAGATGCAGTCATAGGATGCAGGCCACCTCCAAAAAAAAGGTACTGTAATATGTTTAACTAAACCTAGCCTACATTACCAAATGTTGACAGACACTCAGGGGGCACATTTCATACGTTTATCCTTTATATGGAAGTTTATCCTTTATGGAAACAAATTATACACAATTTACATAACTCATACATAACCACACAACTAGGTGCAATCACAAGTACAACGTAGGCAACAGATGTCTGATTTACATATCATTTGATTCAGGAGACCTCTGAAATAATATAACCTTAGCACTGACTGAATACACGAATGAATAACACACTACATCATCACATGCATCTACAGATTAAGATCTGATGTGTAAAATGCGGCTTCCACGAACACCACAGGAGAGACGGCAACCAAATCACCAGAGGATATCGGAGATGATACCTCAACAAAGGAGGCCACCGGGGTCATTGAAATAGGTACTATTTTAATTATATGCACAGGGTTGGCAGGAAATGCACAAAAAATAAGCAGTCCAGCTGGCTTTTCATGCTCTCCCACTTTTCTGCATTAAAGTGGACGCGCTCTATGTGATTCATTTTACACACAACAAGTAAATCACACCACGGCAACCCCATGATTCCCATTTGTCCCATAATTTGGTAGTGGTACTCATGATTAGGTTTGAGAGCGTAGGTACCATCAGGTCTTTGATGGAGGTATTTATATCCCGTAAAGCTGTCTTGGTCTGGGCACTTTAATTCCATGAGCTTGGGTTCTCCTTGCTCTGTCAGAAGATTTGCCTAAATAAGGGGCGTGGGTGTTGACAACAAAGCCACATGAGAACACTTTGTGCCCAGTGACTTCGGTGTCAGTAGTTTCTGCTTGTCCAAAATAGACCTGAAAGATCTGGCTTTCAGATTTCATATGGACTTACAAAGTGTTAGCACTTTATTCAGTTCCTACGTGGACTTTATGTATGACAGGCTAGGTCATCACAGAAAACATGTTAGATAACAGGAGAGATTTTCCAACGACCTTTGCAAAACTAGATTGCACAGAGTTAAATATGGAGAAACCAAGCTCACTGCTACTTCAAAGCCTAACTTATTTCAACTACAAGTCTACCAACACACTGAAATCTGATCATATGTGATCCACGTGGCTCAGTTATTTGCATCCACCCTCTACACAGGATCCATTTTTGACAGAGAAATATTTAAACAGTTTAACATCAGACTTCCTGCAATGTCTGCTTCAATGTGGCTACCTTAAAAGAGGTGATGGGCTCATGGCAGATGAGGTATTTCTCATTGAGAAAGATGTGGAAGAAATTGGCCTTAGATTGAACATTCCTCCCTTTGCAAAGTCCAACCTACAAATGCCAGAACCAGATGTCAAGATGACAAAGAAAATGGCGAAGGATAGGGTGCACGTGGAAAGGGCAATAGCCAAAATTAAGACGTTTTAAAATAGTATCTGGAAGGCTGTAGTGATGCATGAATACACACACACATTCCTTTTATTACTAACTGGCATTTGTAATCCTGCTGTAAATGTACTGTAACATCCTGCTGTTACTCATTTGTAATCTTATGCATTAGTATTGTTATCGGTGAGTATGCTTCTTTTCTATAAATTGTATTAATTAATAAACAATATAGTGATAGTGATGATTAAAAAAATAATAATCCTGAATTGTTTTACCTGGTAGCTCAAGCCACTGGCTATTGGGTCCTCACCTACTGCTACAGTACTTCTAATGGGGGCCAGTTAACAATGTACGTAGCTCATAGGTGTGCCTGACATTTCTTTCATTCTTCTGTTACTTCTGACACTGTCCTGAGAACATAAATATACAAACATGGAGGTGAAAAACAATTGATGACTCTGTTTATGCATACCCTACTGTTTCTGCTGCTAACCATAGATGTGTGCCTATACAGTAAGTACCTGCCAGCGTCTAAAACATGTTTCTTTGATATGTAACAGTGAAAGATATAATGGACCTGCCTCTGTTATACTACCCTCTTGTGGTTGGATTGGTTATTACATGCATTAGATGTAACATGGCATTCACATGTAGTTTACCTGTCAAAGTTGTAACTGCAGAAGACTGGCAATCTTTTCCGACTCACTTTTGCCACCATAACAGCTGTAATAGGCTTGGCATTAATGTTCTTGCCTATTTGCTTATGCCACTGTTGTGGCAAGCTTGTATTGGACATTTCATCTTGGGCTCTCCAGAGGTCCAGGGTGTGGATCATCCTGACAACATGCGAGCAGTAACATGTGGAGCTAGCATACAATGGTATTTTTGTTAGGGCGAGGGCACTGGGTGCGCAATATCAAGTGTGCCTATAGGCTATTTAGTTAGTTGTCAATAAAATGATCCACGAAGTGCATGCTCAGAGAAGCACAGAGCAAAGTTATATTTCTAAGAGAGAGGCTGGGATGGTGTAAATAAAACTAGGCTGCATTACACACGGCAATGGATATTCTAACCCTGAGTGCTGGATATTCTAACCCTGAGAGCTCTGCTCTTGCTGATCAAATACTTTTTTGTGTGCTGCCTAACCAATAGCTGTGCTGTGTAGGCCTACGGTGGCAGTTCAGGAGGAGAGTCAAAGGGTTCTTCCGAATTGTTTTATTTATTAGGCCTAGTCCAAAAAAACTTGCGCGCGGACTAGCCTATGTTCTGTTCAGTTTGAGAAGGAGAGAGCGCTAAAATGAGGATGACCGGAGGCTAATGTTGATAGCTTGCTATTACTATAATGTATTTTATTAAAAACTTGCCCATGATGTATTTATCAGAGTTATTGACATCACAATAAACCAGATTTGAGTAACTTACATTGTGGTGCTGAAACTTGAAGCAGCAGCCGTGGCACAATCAATCGGAAATGGACAGTCTTCATTTTAATTAGACTTTACTAACAACTAGAACAAGACATTATGCCGTGGGCAACTTTCTTTCATTGTCCAGATGCCAAAGACACAATCCTAGTCACATTAGCAACCCATCCAATTGTTGCATCTTAGATTCCTACTCTACGTTTCTAACAGAGATTTTCATCGCTGTCAAATATGGAACCGCTCACATCAGGTGCGCTATTTAGAACAGTGTTTTCCCTCAAATTGCATTTAGGCAAATGTTTGAAGTGATGTTTTACATTGGGTGCTTCATTACAGTAGTTGTATGTTCAATAATATAGCCTTAGCCGTCTGGCTTGCTGCTACTGTTGTATGTTTCAATTAAGCTCTTAATAAAAAATGTCCGTTCCTTGTATGCACGTATAGTATTTTGTGTTGGTCACATCATTAAACTATTTGGAACAAATTGAACCATTTGTTAACTGGTTAATGAGGGTTGTTTAGTCTCTTGGTTGGCATCAAAATTGACTGAAATGTGCATCCCTACAGTCAGTCAATACTCCTTCAGATAAGTGCAATACAGCTTTCCAGTCTCAATTGAATTGCACTATTGCTCCTGATAACTTCAAGCCCTTGTTTAGTGCACACACTATCATTACTATCCTGAGCCATTGCATTTATCAAGAGTTGTTCCTCGGACTCAGATTTGTCAATGTCAACAGATTTGCTAGAAGATGTTTTTAATACAAAAAATTTATTGACTTTTTCTCCTTGCTAGTGTTTGGCCTGGTCTCTCTAGGAAAATAGGTTCAAACAAGACACTCCCTGAAATGTAGTTGAAGTGAAATAATGTTAACTTTCACTTTCCAGATTGCTATTCCCGTACTCTCTGTTACTCTTATCAAAAAGACAAAAACTGCAATTTTGGTGCCAAATGCACTCGTTATCACAACCACAAACGAGCGGTTAAGACCAGTTTTATTTGTAGATATTCAATCGTCAAGTTTGTTGTTAATTAGTAACACTTATTATTCTTTCATTGTAATTTGTCATGTGAAATCTGTTTTTTTACAGCACGTATTTGCATCATTCCTATCCGAGATACAACATATAAACTCCTGAAATCCATATGTGTTCATCTGGATGTAAGTTCTTCCTCCTTGTCTTCAATTATTTCACAATCTTTTTGTCAATTTATGTTTTTTTGTTTTATACTACAACTACCTGCAGACAACAGCATTGTGAGGCTTAACATATTGTTAAACTATAGCATTAGCATTGTGCAGTAAGAGTTCAACTGTATTTAAACAGACACTATTTACTTTTTACATGTGGATACAGTAGTGACTGTGGTTGGTTTAAACAAGTCAATATTTAAAAAGATAAAGGATTGATTGGCTATAGGCAGTTTGTCATCGTACAACCATCAATGAGAGACCTGTACGTAATTTCACCTGTTCACTGCATATGTTTATTGGAGGGCTGAGAATAACACAGAGGTGGTTAAGTGAGCTAAATGCACGTGAAGCGTAATCTTGCCTGAGACCTAAAGACTCCTGTTCGCCCTCCAAAGAGAATGCCTAGGCTTTAGCTCAGTGGGCTAACATGGTCTCAGTGCGCACAGGCGACCCGGATTAGATACCCATTAACAAGACCACATCTGATAATGTTAGTAGTTAGGCATATTGAATTGAAAGGAGATGAGAAGCGAGGTTATAAATGTTTACATGGTTGGCGGCCCGTCGTGTTTACAGAGAACATTCTGTGTTTGTTTGTGCAGAGTTTTCCAGCATCCCAGGCACATTCCTGAGTTGGATGAAGAAGGAGAGATGGTGGTGCATGCAGACGTCCACCTCCAGACCCCCAACCAAAAGCACAGAGCCGCTCACCAGAATGGTATGAGGCCCTTACGCATGAGCTTGGCGCAGTGGAAACAGATATACTCTAATTATAATGATGCATTCTCTGGGCCTGGCATCTATCATTTTCAAGAGGAAATGGAATCTGAAGAGTGGAACAGAATGTAAATAAACATTAATAGAACATTAATTGAAGGATAAGATCTTAAAGATGCAGTTCTGCAAGTGTTGATAAAAATGTGTTTAGCTTTGTCTTTTTGGATGTTAGTCCATTCTGGAGGAAAAAAACATTTTACAGATGCAAACTCTTAGTAAGTCCGTCCATCTGTGTCGCTGACCTGTGCACTAATCCTGTCTCATCTGTAGAGCCGTCCAAGCCTGCCCAGGGGGTTGAATTCAAAGTGAAATTGCTACAGCCGGCATCATTGAACATCTTCTTTTTGTTCCTGTGAGTAACCTCTCATTATGGGTGATAAGGTGGTGTCGAAGTCATCTGACAAGTCATTTAGCTAATCATTTCACTTGTCGCTGAGCATGTCGACACAAGCCAAGTGAACTGGCTGTTTTGTCCTGGCCTGGGTGTTAACTTGGTTGTGGGATTGTGTGTTTGTGTCGTGTGGGAGATGATTCAACAATGGGAGTTGAATTGGAAATACTTGTTACTTAGTAAAAGCCAAAGGGTTCCTGGGGATTCCAGCCCTCATATGGGTGTGTGACGTGTTTGTTTTGTCTTTGCAAAGTAAGTGTCCTTGTCTTGTCCTCGTGTTACATGGCCTTCAAGATTGTGGCTCTTGAGAAGCGGTTGAATTCGTTGGGTTCCGCACCAAGTAAGAGCTGCCACTACAGCTTTGTCTGAGATAACAGAGCAGCAATGGGAATTAGTTAACATATTAACAATTGTGATGCAATAAGAATCCAGTCATATTAGCCCTGGTATATAGGTGGCGTTATAATGCATGATAAATGTGGAATTTGTCATCACAAACTGTTGGAAAACCCAAAGAATGACTTGGTCAGTCAAGAATCTGTCATTCTTTATCATGTTATGAATATGTGTAATACGTATGTTTTGATGTCATTTTTCCAAACAGTTCCCATAGAAAATTGTAAAAATCCAGTATTTTACAATACTTAATACCTAAATGTATCCTAATGACAGGATAGAGTAAAATTGACATTTACATTTGTCGGGATTCATTTGCATCTTGCCATGGGAATGAGCTGAAACTGAATTCACCTGGATTCAGACATGACGGCTAATTCTGAGCATATTTTGTTTCAGAAACGTTGTGCATCACAGATCGCAGGCTGACTTCAATGCAGAAATATGTGGGGAGTTGTCTTCAAACCTTTAAGCTAGAAAAGGTTTGTCGCCTTGCCAACAAAAGACTGTCAACATCGGCTCACTGTTTTCTACTCCTAAAAGTTATTTCATAAGCTTCGTTAAAGTTTACTCTTTGGGAGTAGCTAATAGATACTAGTCTAGCTTGTCCTAGTTTGCCCAGCTCCTGTGTCATGTTTGGGTGTGTGTGTGTACAGTGCCTTCAGAAATTATTCATACCCCTTGCCTTATTCCACATTTTGTTGTGTTACAGCCTAAATTCAAAATGTTTAAATATCTTTAAAAAATCTCACCCATCTACACATAATGACAAAGTGAAAACATGTTTTTAGACATTTTTTCAATTTGATTGAAAATGAAATACAGAAATCTACACTACCAGTCAAAAGTTTTAGAACACCTACTCATTCAATGGTTTTTCTTTATTTTTACTATTTTCTACATTGTAGAATAATAGTGAAGACATCAAAACTATGAAATAACACATATGGAATCATGTAGTAACCAAAAAAGTGTTAAACAAATCTAAATCAATTTTATATTTGAGATTCTTCAAATAGCCACCCTTTGCTTTGATGACAGCTTTGCACACTCTTGGCATTCTCTCAACCAGCTTCATGAGGTAGTCACCTGGAATGCATTTCAATTAACTAACTTTTTAAGATTCTTAAAGTGCAGTCGCAAAAACCATCAAGCGCTATGATGAAACAGGCTCTCATGAGGACCGCCACAGGAATGGAAGACCCAGAGTTAGACACATCTCAACATCAACTGTTCAGAGGAGACTGTGTGAATCAGGCCTTCATGGTGGAATTGCTGCAACGAAACCACTACTAAAGGACACCAATAAGAAGAAGAGACTTGCTTGGGCCAAGAAACACGAGCAATGGACATTAGACCGGTAGAAATGTGTCCTTTGGTCTGGAGTCCAAATTTGAGATTTTTGGTTACAACCGCCGTGTCTTTGTGAGACGCGGTGTGGGTGAACGGATGATCTCCGCATGTGTATTTCCCGACGTAATGCATGGAGGAGGAGGTCTTATGGTGTGGGGGTGCTTTGCTGGTGACGCTGTCTGTGATTTATTTAGAACTCAAGGCACACTTAACGAGCATGGCTACCACAGCATTGTGCAGTGATACGCCATCCCATCTGGTTTGGGCTTAGTGGGACTATAATTTGTTTTTCAACAGGACAATGACCCAACACATCTCCAGGCTGTGTAAGGGCTATTTGACCAAGAAAGAGAGTGATGGAGTGCTGCATCAGATGACCTGGCCTCCAAAAAAACCCGACCTCAACCATATTGAGATGGTTTGGGATGAGTCGGACCGCAGAGTGAAGGAAAAGCAGCCAACAAGTGCTCATCATATGTGGGAACTCCTTCAAGACTGTTGGAAAAGCATTCCAGGTGAAGCTGGTTGAGAGAATGCCAAGAGTGTGCAAAGCTGTCATCAAGGCAAATGGTGGCTATTTGAATAATCTCAAATATAAAATATATTTTGATTTAACACTTTTTTGGTTACTACATGATTCCATATGTGTTATTTCATAGTTTTGACATCTTCACTATTACTCTACAATGTAGAAAATAGTAAAAATAAAGAATAACCGTTGAATGAGTAGGTGTTCTAAAACTTTTGACCAATAGTGTTATTTACATGTATTCACACCCAAGTCAATACATGTTAGAATCATCTTTGGCAGCAAATACAGCTGTGAGTGTTTCTGTGTAAGTCTGCAAGAGCTTTTCACACCTGGATTGTACAACACTTTGATCATTGCTAGACAGCCATTCAAGTCTTGCCAAAGATTTAAGACAATTTAAGTCAAAACTGTAACTAGGCCACTCAGGAACATTCAATGTTGTCTTGGTAAGCAACTCCAGTGTATATTTAATAATTTGGCCTTGTGTTATATTTTTGGCCTTGTGTTTTAGGTTATTGTCTTGCTGAAAGGTGAATTTGTCTCCCAGTGTCTGTTGGAAAGCAGACTGATCCAGGTTTTCCTCTAGGATTTTTCCTGTGCTTAACTCTATTCAATTTATTTATATCCTTAAACTCCCTAGTCCTTTCCAATGATAAGCTTACCCATAACATGACGCAGCCACCACTATGCTTGAAAATACGAAGTGGTACTCAGTGATGTGTTGTTGTATTTGCCCCAAACATAACACTTTGTATTCAGAACATAAAGTTAATTTCTTTGCCACATTTTTTGCAGTTTTACTTTAGTGCCTTATTACAAACAAATATTTGTATTCTGTTATTTAGATTAGTATTGTGGAGTAACTACAATGTTGATCCATCCTCAGTTTTCTCCTATCACAGCCATTAAACGCTAACTCTTTTAAAGTCACCATTGGTGAAATCCCTGAGCGGTTTCCTTCCTCTCTGGCAACTGAGTTGGATGCTTGTATCTTTGTAGTGACTGGGTGTATTGATACAACATCCAAAGTGTACTTAATAACTTCACCATGCTCCATTTACCCATCTACCAATAGGTGCCCTTCTTTGCAAGGCATTGGAAAACCTCCCTGGTCTCTGTGGTTGAATCTGTTTGAAATTCATTGCTCGACTTAGGGACCTTACAGGTAATTGTATGTATGGGGTACAGAGATGAGGTAGTCATTAAAAAAACAATGTTAAACACTTATTGCACATAGTGAGTCCATGCAACTTATGACTTGTTAAGCACATTTTTACTCCTGAATTGAAGGCTTGCCATAACAAAGGGGATGAATACTTGACTCAAGACATTTCAGCTTTTCATTTTAAACTAATTTGTAAACATTTGTAAACAATTCCACTTTTACAGGTATTGTGTGTAGGTCAGTGACACAATCTCAATTGAATCCATTTTAAATTCAGGCTGTAACAACAAAATATGGAAAAAGTCAAGGGGTGTGAACACTTTCTGAAGGAACTGTAAATACTCTGTCATTGTCACCTCGCCACTCTCCATGAAACTGTTCAAACATTCCACGCAGTCAGCTCTGTCACTGAGCTAACATTTTAATTAAGTGGGACAATAGCTCTGCTTTCCCAATAACATTTTTTTAGTAACCATTCTCCATTTGGTTACATAATGGGTGAATAGTATAATGATCTTGTTGGGGATTGTCAAGAGCCCATTGTGGGAGTGTTCTTCACTCATCAGCCTCATGTATTATATTGTTTACAAATTCTATGCATTTAACCTGTCTATAATCCTACCAAACCAGATTCAGCGACATCTCAGGAAGCTACTTGAAGAGACCTGACTGAAGGACCCGTTGGTCGCCTCGCTGGACCGAAGCAGCGCCTCGCTGGACTGAAGCAGTGCCTTCTTAAAACGCTGGTCAAAACACTGCAGATTTGATCGGCAATCTGTTGCCAAATAACAGATGGCCACTTCGGAAAAGAGAGCGTTTC
Organism: Coregonus lavaretus; assembly: GCF_964263955.1. Lineage (NCBI taxonomy): Eukaryota > Metazoa > Chordata > Actinopteri > Salmoniformes > Salmonidae > Coregonus > Coregonus lavaretus. Next base: position 15,422,599 of record NC_140011.1, read on the forward strand.
TTAATTGTGCAATAGCAGTATCTTCCTTCTCACTCTACTCAGGACAAACACCATTATTTTGTATCTGATAGCGTACCAGAGGAATCGAGACATTTCAGCAACTGTAGCTAGTTTGGTCTGTAAACTTCAAACTCGTGGCTAATAACTCAGAATTTCTTCTAAATCATGCCTTGAGGTCAATGGGAGATTTATGTAAATTGAAGTTTGGTGTGCAGATTTGAAGGCAAGACGCAACCCTTAGTGAAGAGAAGCCATACGCTTTAGCCTATGTGTAGTACTGTATCTGAAGGTTTTCAATATTAATGGGATTTTTTCAGGTTGAGTAATTTCAAGGTTTTTCTAAATAAATAACAAAAAGGTCAGGCTTGTAATGCCTACAGTTCATGTTTCCTTTTGTTGATACAGATATGAATTGCCAATACAATATTTATAGTTCTTGCTTCATTTTTTGTCTCAAACTGTCATTCAACATGCCTAAATGCCGCTAATAACTCGGTGAATAGCTTGCATTTTCAATAAGCACTTAATGATTTAACATAATGCCATGCCGTGTGTTGAGGCTGTCCTAACACCCCTAAACCAGCAGATGCTGCTCATTCTAATTTATCAATGTTTGTGTTTTTTCTAGTGGTTTATCTCATTAATCCTTTCCTAATTTCCTTTAAAAATCTTTGACAGAGTGGAAGCCCAGATACTGACCTCTGTCCTGTCAGTGACCCTGCTACTCCCCTTTCTACTGGAGTGCCACAGATGCATAGGGAGATGGGGTGCATCTCAATGTCCAACAATGGTCCCCTACTTTGAGTAGGATTTGCATTCAGGCAAAGCAGGGAAAGTGGGATACCTAAGCTGTGTTCGAATACCCATACTAACATACTGTATACTACATACTCAATTTACGTCACAAATAGTGCGGTTAGTATGAGTATTCGAACACCGCTCTAGTCATTTGTTCAACTGAATGCATTTAACCCAACCCCTCTGAATCAGAGAGGTGCGGGGGCTACCTTAATCGACATCCACGTCATCGGCGCCCGGGGAACGGTGTGTTAACTGCGAATGAACTTTGAGTGCGACAATTCAACCTTCCCACAGAGCAAACTATAGTCTTGCTTCATATTTACTGCTCTTGACTTAGTACTTTTTGACAGCGTCAAGTGAATGAAAGATTTGCATCCTCTTTCAGTGTTCACATCTCTGAATACACAGAGCACTGTTGACTTACCAGGGAAACACTTCACACAACCTTGATACAGGTCATATGTTTCAATTCTGAAGATAGTCCTGTTGATCTATTGTCTTGAATGTTTTTCTTATTTTACCAGTTGCGGTGGCAGTTGCTAGGCCTACAATTATAGCTACCTCAAATGCTGACTTGAACTATCTCATGCTTATATAGTAACTTTACTGGGATTTTGTATAAATAGCACAAGTGTTATAAATTAAAACATATAGTTATGCAAAACTAACCTATAGAATGTGTCCATATCTATTATATTTGAGTATTTATGTATTTTAATTTGTCTAATATGAAACTTTTAGAAAAGGAATACCGTTAGGAATGCACCTCCCTTTACGGGCTTACGTTTGGCCTGGCTATCAAATCAATCCTAATTTTATATATATCATCCTACACATCATTGGTCAACCCATGTTCAGACTGCACGTTACGTAACACCCACACTTCATAGTGCAATGGCGAAGTTGAACAATAACAACCCTAGCTAGCTTCTCGGTACCATATTTATTATGTTAACATTAAAACTGAATCATTCTGCTGTAGAGTCGCATGCAACATTTGTACATTTAACGCCCGCGGGGCTACGACGAGAAGGAGCTACTATCCCTGCAAGCGATGAGGGTTTCAATCGCTGGTAAATGTCATGTAATTGCCCATCGTCCATTTTCAATACGAAACCTTTTCGACAGCGAACTGGTTTGTGCACCTGCTTTTTTAAAGGGGCGTGGCGGCTGACGTGTAGGGTACCACTTCCAGCTAAAGATGCTGATAGCTATAGCAACGACAACTGGGGAAAGCGGAGGGCGACAACAATGGATTTACGATTTGTAAGCATCATTCGGATTGTCTGACTGTGCGCCGCGCATTTCGTTTGTGGTGACATGACCATCAACTGTTCTGACATGAATGTAGCTCAAGCGACAAGGCGCTACGACTGCTGACTCGAAATGTAAACAAAGGGAGACGGCCCTTATGCTAGCTCTCTCAATAGGCCTGGCTAGCTGCATTGAAGTTGTCGTTGATAGTGTCAACTGTCTTTATGCACGGTGCATGTATTAGTACAAGGATACCATGTGGTGGATCGTGTGTCCTCTGTACCGTAATGTTTCAAATGATGGGTGTTAGAAAAAAATATTTTATATTTTCTAGTACTACAATGACAAGCTTTTTAGAATGTCAAATGATTAGGTTAGATGCCACCTGTTTATTTTATATGAACATTGCGGTTGAGCTATAATGCCACCATCTAAACAAGCAACATTGGCTTGCTTTCATAGCCTATCAGATCTGCCAAATTGTGGCTCTCTCTGACCGAAGTAGTATTATATTAGTGGGTCGTTCCACGAAAAGAGTGCCTTTTGCATCCCTTTGATATCTTAAGTAGAAATTGTGCACAATTATTGAATTTTAAAAGCATGTTATATTAAATGAAGTGCCCTTTTAATATAGACCACATGGAGAATTCAATACATTCTCAGCATTTTGACATGTCCCTCCATGCACCCGCTGTACCTTCTAGGAAGATTTTAACCCCGACATATAAGTTTTCACCATTGTCATAAAGCCCTAGTTATTTAGTTGCTTTGACAGTCATTTCTGAAGACTTATTTATATAATGTTTTTAATTTACTCTGGTCTCATTTTAAAAGGTCAACCCAGTTACGTGAACTGCTCGTTATAAAATGGTGGAAATATTCATTTTTAAATATATATTTTAAAAACATTGAACATCTAATAGTCAAATCATAGTGTAAAAGCAGGTGAGATGGTTCTACTCTCATTGTCCATTTTCTGGTGTTTTGTGGCGTTACGTTCCCCAGCAAGAAAATGAAAAAATTGTCACTCAAACAGAAGGGGGAACTAACAGTCGCTGACAACAACCAAAACGAAAAAAGGTGGGGTTTTAGGAGGGGTTCTGAAAGACACTCATGTGGGTGTTCACTGAAAGTTGACTAAATCAAATCACATTTTATTTGTCACATACACGTGTTTAGCAGATGTTATTGCAGGTGTAGCAAATTGCTTGTGCTTCTAGCTCTGACAGTACAGTAATATCTAACAATTTAACAACATATACCCAATACACACAAATCTAAGTAAGGAATGGAATCACTAACTGTAAGTTGCTCTGGATAAGAGCATCTGCTTAATGACAAAAAATGTAAATAATATATACACATATGGACAAGCATTGACATAGCGGCATGGACTAAGATACAGTAGAATATTATAGAATACAGTATATACATATGAGATGAGTAGTGAAAGATATGTAAACATTAAAGTGACTAGTGTTCCATTTCTTAAAGTGGCCATTGATTTCAATAGGCAGCAACAGCCTCTAATGTGATGGCTATTTAACAGTCTGATGGCCTTGAGATAGAAGCTGTTTTTCATTCTCTCGGTGCCAGCTTTGATGCACCTGTACTGACCTTGCCTTCTGGAAGATAGCGGGGTGAACAGGCAGTGGCTCGGGTGGTTGATGGCCTTGATCTTTTTGGCCTTCCTGAGACGTTGGGTGCTGTAGGTGTCCTGGAGGGTGGGTAGTTTGCCCCCGGTAATGCGTTGGGCAGACCGCACCACCCTCTGGAGAGCCCTGCGGTTGCGGGCGGTGCAGTTGCCGTACCAGGTGGTGATACAGCCCGACAGGATGCTCTCAATTGTGCATCTGTAAAAGTTTGTGAGGGTTTTAGGTGCCAAGCCAAATTTGTTCTGCCTCCTGAGGTTGAAGAGGCTCTGTTGCGCCTTCTTCACCACTCTGTCTGCATGGGTGGACCATTTCAGTTTGTCAGTGATGTGTACGCCAAGGAACTTGAAGCTTTCCACCTTCTCCACGTCGGTCCCGTCAATGTGGATAGGGGGGTGCACCCTCTGCTTTTTCCTGAAGTCCACGATCATCTCCTTTGTTTTGCAACTAGCAACAACAACTGGGACCTAAAAGACACCCACCATGAGCACCCACTGAATTTGCCCAAGAAGAGGCAAACAAAATAAAAACCCACACCAAACTTAAAGACAGGAAGCAAACCAAAAAGTGGCACAAAACGACAACAGGGAAGATCAGATAAAATATTATTTTTAAAGAACTCAACTAGGGCGTACCAACTAAAGGTGTTAACCCTCCACATCTCTCAAGAGCACTGAGCCAGCCACTCTTAAATATCACCTGGGCCAGCACAGGTGAAACACCTTCCGACTAACGAGATGACAAGCCAGCACAGGTGTAACACACTGACTAACGAGGTGATGTCAATCGGTGTGGCTAAAGTGCTAACGTCCAACCTCAAAATATACATGGAAAATCCAATGCCTGTAGTAGTGGGAAGCAGAGCGGGTCGAGCATAACACCCTGTTACTTATAGATAGGCTAGATTTTTAAAAACAATTTAATATTTTTTGTGAAGCTTGCATTCTATTGCCCCTCCCTGTTGCACACAACACGCTTCCATTTCCCTGTGTCAAGGAGATTTATGGCAGATTTTAGATGAATTTGTCAACCCTGTTATTTTATTTGGCACTTAATAGGCACTTACTATAGTAATTTTTTATTTAACCTCTTGAGATGGGAAAACTTGTTTTTTATGGAATTTGAACATGTTCACTTTCACAGAATGTTACAATTAGGTGAAATAAAAAAAAAATTTGACCAAGTTACGCTTCTCAAAAGGTACCAAATTGGTGGAACAACCCTAGTGTCATATCAAGAAAAGTCAGTATGTAGCCTACCTTCTGCACATTCCTCTATCTTTATTAACCAGTATTATAGTTTGATTTCAAAAAGATACTCGGACTCAGAAGAAGATGGCAAATGGAGACCTGCGCACACTGATCATCCTAGCTTTATCATGTCATCAACACATAGAAAAACCTGCCTTGTCATGTCAATACCTCATAGTAGTCTTTTCACATTTATTTTGACTCTGTGACGTTGTTGTTGCCAGGTCTGAGGTGTACTGAGTGAATCATGGCCACGCAAGAACCATCCCCTCCATCGTCCATGGAGAGCAACAAACCCGGCTTCCCCAAGAAGATCCTGGCCAATAAGCTGGAGGATAAGCACCTGTGTAACTGCTGTCACAACCTGCTGCGGAGGCCCTTCCAAGCCCAGTGTGGACACCGCTTCTGTTCCTACTGCTTCAATATGACTGTCAGGTAGGAGTTCGAAGAGTGTATCTCAATTGTATACAATTGTCTTTATTGTCTCCTTTCCCTGTATTGTGTATGTGCTGGTCTGGTAAAACATAAGAAATCAACTTTAGACTATTGAAATGCCCCCCAAGATATGATGCTTGATGAATACACTGAGTGTACAAAACATTAACACCTGCTCTTTCCATGACATAGACTGACCAGGTGAATCCAGGTAAAAGCTATGATCCCTTATTGATGTCACTTGTTAAATCCACTTTAATCAGTGTAGATGAAGCGGAGGAGACGGGTTAAATAAGGATTTTTAGGCCTTGAGACATGGATTGTGTATGTGTGCCATCAGAGGGTCAATGGGCAAGACAAAATATTTAAGTGCCTTTGAACGGGGTATGGTAGTAGGTGCCAGGCGCACCGGTTTGTGTCAAGAACTGCAATGCTACTGGGATTTTCCCGCACAACAGTTTCCCGTGTGTATCAAGAATGGTCCACCACCAGAAGGACATCCAGCCAACTTGACACAATTGTGGGAAGCAATGGAGTCAACATGGGCCAGCATCCCTGTGGAACGCTTTCGACACCTTGTAGAATCCATGCCCCGACGAATTGAGGATGTTCTGAGGGCAAAAGAGGGGAGGGGGGCAACTCAATGTTAGGAAGGTGTTGTTAATGTTTTGTACACTCAGTGTATATGAAACATTTGACAATATGACACACTGTACTGTTATTTTGTAATGTTTGTCGACATCATATTCCCATTGCAGAGATGGACCTCAGAAATGCAATGCTTGTATCAAAGAGGACATTTTTGAAGAGCTGACGTCGATTCTAAAACAAGGCTGTGTAAGTGTCAACAATGTTGGTCTTTGTGAACATATAGGCACACTTCTTCTTGAATACATACAGTGCATTCAGAGAGTAGTCAGACCCCTTGAAATTTTCCACATTTTGTTACGTTACAACCTTATTCTAAAATGGATTTAAAAAATAATAATCCTCATCAATCTACACACAGTACCCCATAATGAAAAAGCGAAAACAGGTTTTTAGAATTTTTTGCAAATGTATTAAAAATAAAAAACATAAATACTTTATTTTCATAAGTATTCAGACCCTTTGCTATGAGACTTGAAATTGAGCTCAGGTGCATCCTGTTTCCATTGATCATCCTTGAGATGTTTCTACAACTTGATTGGAGTCCACCTGTGGTAAATTCAATTGATTGGACATGATTTGGAAAGGCACACACCTGTCTATTTAAGGTCCCACAGTTGACAGTGCATGTCAGAGCAAAAACCAAGCCACAAGGTCGAAGGAATTGTCCATAGAGCTCCGAGACAGGATTGTGTCGAGGCACAGATCTGGGGAAGGGTACCACAAAATGTCTGCAGCATTGAAGTCCCCAAGAACACAGTGGCCATCATTCTTAAATGGAAGAAGTTTGGAACCACCAAGACTCTTCCTAGAGCTGGTCGCCTGGCCAAACTGAGAAATCCGTGACCAAGAACCCGATGGTCACTCTGACCGAGCTCTAGAGTTCCTCTGTGGAGAACGGGGGACCATCCAGAAGGACAACCATCTCTGCAGCGCTCCACCAATCAGGCCTTTATGGTAGAGTGGCCAGACGGAAGCCACTCCTCAGTAAAAGGCACATGACAGCCCGCTTGGAGTTTGCCAAAAGGCACCTAAAGACTCTCAGAACATGAGAAACAAGATTCTCTGGTCTGATGAAACCAAGATTGAACTCTTTGGCCTAAATGCCAAGTGTCACGTCTGGGGGAAACCTGGCACCATCCCTACGGTGAAGCACGGTGGTGGCAGCATCATGCTGTGGGGATGTTTTTCAGCGGCAGGGACTGGGAGACTAGTCAGGATCGAGGGAAAGATGAACGTAGCAAAGTACAGAGAGATCCTTGATGAAAACCTGCTCCAGAGCACTCAGGACCTCAGACTGGGGTGAAGGTTCACCTTCCAACCGGACAACGACCCTAAGCACACAGCCAAGACAACGCAGGAGTGGCTTCGGAACAAGTCTCTGAATGTCCTTGAGTGGCCCAGCCAGAGCCCGGACTTGAACCTGATCGAACATCTCTGGAGAGACCTGAAAATAGCTGTGCAGCAACGCTCCCCATCTAACCTGACAGAGCTTGAGAGGATCTGCAGAGATTAATGGAGAAACTCCCCAAATGCAAGTGTGCCAAGCTTGTAGCGTCATACCCAAGAAGACTCAAGGCTGCCAAAGGTACTGCCAAAGGTGCTTTAACAAAGTACTGAGTAAAGGGTATGAATACTTATGTAAATGTTATATTTCCGTTTTTTATTTGTAATAAATATGCAAATTTCTAAAAAACTGTTTTTGCTTCGTCATTATGGGTTATTGTTTGTAGATTGATGAGGGGGGGGGGAAACTATTTAATCCATTTTAGAATAAGGCTGTAACATAACAAAATGTGGAAAAAGTAAAGGGGTCTGAATACTTTTTGAATGCACTGTATTTAAAAGATCTCAATCTCTGGTGAAGGAGCTTCTTCTTCACAGTCTTTTATTACAGAGTCAGTTTATCGTCTCAAAGAAAAAGTATGATCAAAATGTATCCTTTAAATACTGGTGATGTCATTCAACTTTTGAATTGGACGTTGTTTACACTGGTTTTATAAAAGCCCTGTCATTCAGAAGTAATGTCTAAATGGTGTTATCCGTGTGTACAGTAGATTCTCTTTGTGTTGTATAATTTAAAGGTAGTGCCAGTGCGTCCATGTTATTTGGAGCGTGTGCACTTATCTCTCTCACACACACGCACACACACACACACCTCGCAATCATAAATGATGCGTTCGGAAAACAGAACAGATTAACTGTAACAGCAAAAGCCTCCATTTTTGTTTGCTCTCACTTCTGCAGGCTTTTCCTGACAACGCAGCTCGAAGAGAGGTCGAAAACCTCTCTGCTGTCTGCATCAACGAAGGCTGCACTTGGAAAGGCAATATTAAAGAATACGAGGTTAGTTGGGTGTTTTTTAGACTGATTATCAACCTTTTCATCATTTAAACGATGCATTTAGACAGACAGGCATTATTGAAAAGAAGGAGCACCACCAATGTGCCAGAAATGCTTGTAAGCAATGCATCTCAGTACTGTAGTGTATGTCTGGGTTTTGCTTTGCTCAATCAGTTTGACTGAAGATCCTTGGTTATACGCTTATGAACGTATACTAAAGTCAAAATAATCCAAACTTAATTTTCGGTCTCTTACAGTTGAGCCACGAGGAGAAGTGTGAGTACATGATCATCCCCTGCCCCTCCTGTAAAGAGCGGATCCGCTTCAACGAACAGGAACGCCACAACGAGCGAGAGTGCCCCGAGAGAACCCTCAACTGCAAGTACTGCAAGGAACCATTCCATTTCAAAAACATCAAGGTGAGAAATTATGCAGGCTCTGAGAGAACATCCATCCATCTGTTGGTGGTGAAATCTCTCAAATGGCTGGTTTATGATCGCGTCAAGATTGCAAGGAGTAGTAGCATCAATTTGTGTAAAAAGCTATACAAAAACATGTCCTTTTTAGGCCCACGACGAGATCTGCCCAAAGTACCCCATGATCTGTGAAGGCTGTGCCAAGAAGAAAATCCCCAGGGAGAAGGTGAGTTCTTAAATGTTCAACACACACAATATAGCCGATTTGATATTATTATTGGGAACTTGTGACTGAATCCATTTGGAAAATGCATGACAGGAAAGGAAGCACAATATTGAGAGAAAATAAGCCACACTATTTTAAGAAGGGTGATGTTTGAAATGGCTGTAGAACTTGTCAAATCATTGTGTATTTTTTCGTCTTTGGCTATTTCCCTAGTATGTGGACCACATTAAGTTCTGCAGCAAATTCAGAACGCCATGCAGATTCCATGTTGTTGGGTGTGATATGTCAGTAAGTAGCATTATTATCTCTTCAGAGCTATGGTTTCAATCAATCCTAATGAAACAAACAAGGTTGTTACTGTGTAATTACCATTTTACCATGTTATTTCTTAGTTAATACCTGGTTAAAGTGCTTCTGTTAAAACAGCTGTCCTCTCCCTCGCTCTCTGTGCAGGTGGAGAAGGAGAGGATCCACGACCACGAGAGGGCCTGCGCATACGAACACCTCAACCTGCTGCTACACTACATTATGGGTATGAAGGTGAGGGTGAGCATGGATGTAGTGCAGCGGAAATGTCGTTTATACAGCTTTTTAATTGGTGAATAGCAGTGTACACACCTATTACGCTAAATTATGGTTGGTTGCATAAGCATTTACTTAGCAGTTACATTAGCGTTAGCGTTACTTGCCTCGTCAAATCAAATCAAAGTTTATTGGTCGCATACACAGTTTAGCAGATGTTATAGCGGGTGCAGCAAAATGCTGATGTTACTAGCTCCTAACAATGCAGTAAAATGTCAATAAAGTACACAAATAATTACACTAAAAAATAATAATAAATCAAGAAACATCGGAACAAATCTAATTAACAACCCAAACAGCACTGTAACAATAATCCAAATGCAATCTATACATATGTACACCGGATTAATTCACCCAAGATATACTAAAAATGGTATGTACAGCAGTATATATATTAGAGTGAGCAATGTTTAGAATCCAGTATATAAATAAATATGTGGTGCATATAAACAGTGTAACTAAAATGCAACGTACAGTAGTAAAAGTATTAGAATGAGCTTTGTCGAGAATACAGTATTTAAATACACAGTATCTTCTGTCTCCTAGTCTACAATCAGCTCCTTTGTTTTGTTGACGTTGAGGGAGTGGTTATTTTCTTGGTGTTTACTTATGTTCCCCCTCTCTATCCCTGAAGGTGAGCATGGAGGGCCTGCAGCCACATGGACTGGAGCAAGCCGGACACAAGCTCCTGGACCTCCACCATTCCCTTAGGGAGCTGGAAGCCCGCGTCTCCCAGCTCAGCACCACTTCTATCGGGCCTACCGTGCAGGGGGCCACCTCCTCCTCTTCCTCCTCCTTAGGCCTCCCCGGGCCTCCTGCCCCGGCTCTTCCCCTGCCTCCACCTCCCACCCCGGCAACAACACTGACCGTGTCCACCTCCTTCACCCCCCTGCCCAGCTCGGTGGGGGCGGCCCTGGAGCTGCAGCTCCACAGTGAGAAGACCAAGGTGGCGGAGCTGGGACGCAGGTGCACCGACCTGGAGGTGAAGGTGGGGACGTTTGAGAATGTGGTGTGTGTGTTGAACCGAGAGGTAGAACGCTTCACCACCACCATGGAGGCAGGTAACAGACAGCATCGCCTGGACCAGGATAAGATTGATGCCCTGAGCAACAAGGTAGGAAGGAAGACCCTGAAGCAGAAATGAAATTGTCATTTGATTTATAGAGCCCCTTTCCAATATTTAAAGACGTCCTCCAGCGATTGTTTTACTTTTACTGTTGAAAAGCGATAGCTCAAGTATAAATACAGTAAAGTACACACACTAAAGGGTAAAAACTTTTTTTTTTTTACATAACTGCAAACTTCAAAGAGTAGGGCATTCAAGGAGTTGGTCTGATATGAATCCGTGATGTAATCAGCCTCCCCCTTACTTGATGAACCAAAGAGGAGCAAGAGAGAGCAAAACAGGCCCACCCCCTCAGTTGTGCTATGTCATGACTTACCTGGACCACCTATTGAGATGTGCCTTTTGTTAAGTAAATCAGGTGTTACATATGGTTAAAAGGTGACTGGAGTGCCACTTTAAATTCAATGGCATTACTCACTTAAGCAATAATACATGAGCGGTCATGTGTTATGACATTTTTATCATGGCTGTAATATGGGCATAGCCACGAAGCGAAGCCTAGGGGCGTACACAGCGGTGTAAAATGTACTAAATTGTCATACTTTAGTAAAAGTAAAGATACCTTAATAGAAAATGACTCAAGTAAAAGTGAAAGTCACCCAGTAAAATACTACTTGAGTAAAAGTCTAAAAGTATTTGATTTTAAATGTACTTAAGTATCAAAAGTAAATGGAATTGCTAAAATGTACTTAGGTATCAAAAGTATAAAAGTATAAATCATTTCAAATTCCTTATATTAAGCAAACCAGACAGCACAATTTTCTTGTATTTTTTTATTGACGGATAGCCAGGGGCGCACTCCAACACTCAGACATAATTTACAAACGAAGCATTTGTGTTTAGTGAGTCCGCCAGATCAGAGGCAGTAGGGATGACCAGGGATGCTCTCTTGATAAGTGTGTGAATTGGACCATTTTCCTGTCAAAATGTAACAAGTACTTTTGGGTGTCAGGGAAAATGTATGGAGTAAAAAGTACATTATTGTCTTTAGGAATGTAGTGAAGTAAAAGTAAAAGTTGCCAAAAATATAAATAGTAAAGTACAGATACCCCCAAAAACTACTTAAGTAGTACTTCCAGAACCTTGTTTTCTGAAAACAATGCACGTCTGGTCTATGCATACGAAAATTGGATGCCAGATCGAAACATTGTATAGGGGCGCTGTCCATGGATCTGAAAACAGCGCTGAAACATTGTAGCAAAGACATTGATACAGCAGATCAGAATAGAAACCACAATGACATTGTTTTTCGGATGGTCGCAGCATCGACAGCTATTTATTTATGCAATTTTCCCCGGGGCAGAGCTCGTTCCCGTAGGTTCTCATACATGCAGCCACAACGATTCTCTCTGTCTATTTCCATTGGATTTTTGTGGTTCTTGGTTTCTTCATTTTTGTCTTCTTTTATTACGAATTAGTTTGGCTTCAGTTTGTGATTTCCTTCATTGCCTTTTCGGCCAAAGTGCAACTGCAAATCAAACCACACCTTATTCAGTAGGTGGCGTAGAAACTCCGGAGAATATTACCCATCTCCTGTTTTGAAACAGTTGCCATATCGATGTTTATCCCCTTTTCTGACAGCCATTCCAGAAAGCACTTCACTGCCCAGTTGGTTTGTCTTGATGTAGTTAACTTCTTAATTTCTCTCCTTTTCTATGCTCTTCCTCTTGTTTCATTTCTTTAATATCCTCCTCCTCCTCTTCTTGTTGGCACCATTCATTAAACATTAGTAGATAAAACAAATCAAAAGTAACTTTAAAATCATCAATGACGAGTTATAGGTGCTAAGATTAGTAGTTGTAGTAGTGGTAGTGGGTTGCTAGGTAACGACGTAAACTTTATATGAAAGTGGCCATGTGTATGTTGTCTCATATATCATGGGCAGGAGAGGCTCTAACAATGGGAATTCCAAACCACCCGTTGTATAATGGGGTATAAAGCTGGAGATTCAGAGTGTTTTGAATTCATAGAAGCTAGCACATTGGTGTGTGTGTGTGTGCGCGTGTCTCAGGTGCGGCAGCTGGAGAGGACGGTTGGGCTGAAGGACCTGACGGTAGCGGAGATGGAGGGCAGGCTTAGGGAGATGTCGGCCACCACATTCGACGGCGTCTTCGTCTGGAGGATCTCTGACTTCACCAAAAAGAGACAGGACGCCATCGCTGGCCGAGCCCCTGCCATGTTCTCACCAGGTAACTCCCGGAACCAGTGCTGTAGACCACCTGAAGCGAGACCAGAGCTATTCCAGTCCGAGTTAAGACTGAGACCAAAGGGGCTTTGAGACAGAGTCAAGACTGAAGCCAGAACAACCTGAGTCCAATTTGAGACTACATTGTTCCGTAGTACAGTGAGAGACAGAATAACAACAACAAAAATCCAGAAAAACGCATGTTAAAAATGTTATAAATTAATTTGCATTTTAATGAGGGAAATAAGTATTTGACCCCTCTGCAAAACATGACTTAGTACTTGGTGGCAAAACCCTTGTTGGCAATCACAGAGGTCAGACGTTTCTTGTAGTTGGCCACCAGGTTTGCACACATCTCAGGAGGGATTTTGTCCCACTCCTCTTTGCAGATCTTCTCCAAGTCATTAAGGTTTCGAGCCTGACGTTTGGCAACTTGAACCTTCAGCTCCCTCCACAGTTTTTCTATGGGATTAAGGTCTGGAGACTGGCTAGGCCACTCCAGGACCTTAATGTGCTTCTTCTTGAGCCACTCCTTTGTTGCCTTGGCCGTGTGTTTTGGGTCATTGTCATGCTGGAATACCCATCCACAACCCATTTTCAATGCCCTGGTTGAGGGTTGGAGGTTCTCACCCAAGATTTGACGGTACATGGCGCCGTCCATCGTCCCTTTGATGCGGTGAAGTTGTCCTGTCCCCTTAGCAGAAAAACACCCCCAAAGCATAATGTTTCCACCTCCATGTTTGACAGTGGGGATGGTGTTCTTGGGGTCATAGGCAGCATTCCTCCTCCTCCAAACACGGCGAGTTGAGTTGATGCCAAAGAGCTCGATTTTGGTCTCATCTGACCACAACACTTTCACCCAGTTCTCATCTGAATCATTCAGATGTTCATTGGCAAACTTCAGCCGGGCCTGTATATGTGCTTTCTTGAGCAGGGGGACCTTGCGGGCGCTGCAGGATTTCAGTCCTTCACGGCGTAGTGTGTTACCAATTGTTTTCGTGGTGACTATGGTCCCAGCTGCCTTGAGATCATTGACAAGATCCTCCCGTGTAGTTCTGGGCTGATTCCTCACCGTTCTCATGATCATTGCAACTCCACAAGGTGAGATCTTGCATGGAGCCCCAGGCCGAGGGAGATTGACATTCTTTTGTGTTTCTTCCATTTGCGAATAATCGCACCAACTGTTGTCACCTTCTCACCAAGCTGCTTGGCGATGGTCTTGTAACCCATTCCAGCCTTGTGTAGGTCTACAATCTTGTCCCTGACATCCTTGGAGAGCTCTTTGGTCTTGGCCATGGTGGAGAGTTTGGAATCTGATTGATTGATTGCTTCTGTGGACAGGTGTCTTTTATACAGGTAACAAACTGAGATTAGGAGCACTCCCTTTAAGAGTGTGCTCCTAATCTCAGCTCGTTACCTGTATAAAAGACACCTTGGAGCCAGAAATCTTTCTGGTTGAGAGGGGGTCAAATACTTATTTCCCTCATTAAAATGCAAATCAATTCATAACATTTTTGACAAATGCGTTTTTCTGGATTTTTTTGTTGTTATTCTGTCTCTCACGGTTCAAATAAACCGACCATTAAAATTATAGACTGATCATTTCTTTGTCAGTGGGCAAATGTACAAAATCAGCTGGGGATCAAATACTTTTTTCCCTCACTGTAGTACCCGCAAAACACCAGTCTCAACTTCAACAGTGAAGAGGCGACTCCGGGATGCTGACCTTCTAGGCAGAGTTGCAAAGAAAAAGCCATATCTCAGACTGCCCATCTTAATCTTTTCTTTTTATTGGCCAGTCTGAGATATGGCTTTTTCTTTGCAACTCTGCCTAGAAGGTCAGCATCCCGGAGTCGCCTCTTCACTGTTGATGTTGAGACTGGTGTTTTGCGGGTACTATTTAATGAAGCTGCCAGTTGAGGACCTGTGAGGCGTCTGTTTCTCAAACTAGACACTCTAATCTATTTGTCCTCTTGTTCAGTTGTGCACCGGGGCCTCCCACTCCTCTTTCTATTCTGGTTAGAGCCAGTTTGCGCTGTTCTGTGAAGGGAGTAGTACACAGCGTTGTACGAGATCTTCAGTTTCTTGGCAATTTCTCACATAGAGTAGCCTTCATTTCTCAGAACAAGAATAGACTGACGAGTTTCAGAAGAAAGTTATTTGTTTCTGGCCATTTTGAGCCTATAATCGAACCCACAATTGCTGATGCTCCAGATACTCAACTAGTCTCAAGAAGGCCAGTTTTATTGCTTCTTTAATCAGCACAACAGTTTTCAGCTGTGCTAACATAATTGCAAAAGGGTTTTCTAATGATCAGTTAGCCTTTTAAAATGATAAACTTGGATTAGCAAACACAACGTGCCATTGGAACACAGGACTGATGGTTGCTGATAATGGGCCTCTGTACGCCTATGTAGATATTCCATAAAAAAATCAGCCGTTTCCAGCTACAATAGCTATTTACAACATTAACAATGTCTACACTGTATTTCTGATCAATTTGATGTTATTTTAATGGACAGAAAAATTGCTTTTCTAAGTGACCCCAAACTTTTGAACGGTAGTGTATGTATTTTTCGTCAACAGCATTCTACACCAGTAAATACGGCTATAAGATGTGTCTGCGGATCTACCTGAATGGGGACGGGACAGGGCGTGGCAGCCACCTGTCTCTGTTCTTTGTGGTGATGAGGGGATTGAGTGATGCTCTGCTGAAATGGCCCTTCAACCAGAAGGTAAGGACCGGGGGACTCGTTTATAAAATGCACAGATTTGATCATATTTTTTACATACTGTATGTTGAAATTCACGTCAATCTTGTAATTTCTAAATCTTCAAATTGGTTTGAAAATGTACAATACATTTAGATTTTGCATGAAGATTTGTGATGTATAAATCAGACTTGCTTATGTGGAATATTATCTCTCTCTCTCTCTCTCTCTCTCTCTCTCTCACTCTCTCACTCTCTCACTCACTCACTCACTCACTCACTCACTCACTCACTCACTCACTCACTCACTCACTCACTCACTCACTCACTCACTCACTCACTCACTCACTCACTCACTCACTCACTCACTCACCAGGTGACTCTGATGCTGCTGGACCAGAGTAGCAGGGAGCACATCATCGACGCCTTCCGGCCTGACATCACTTCCTCCTCCTTCCAGAGGCCTGTGAGCGAGATGAACATCGCCAGCGGCTGCCCGCTGTTCTGCCCGCTCTCAAAGCTTGACGCCAAGAACTCCTACATCCGCGATGACATCATCTTCATCAAGGCCACCGTGGATCTCACAGGCCTCTAGATGCACACTTTGAAGTGGAAGTGCAAGGCAACTGAGCAGCACTGTGGCCATTCAGGCTCCGTTTTGGCTGCTTTTGGTCACCATTTCAGCTGCATTTGGGTCCATTTGGGATCCATTCGGGCCTATTTCAGTCCCCTCCAGTAGTAGGGAGACTGACATGCTTTCTACTGTGTGCTGCATGCGGCTCCAGTTTGCCCAGCTCAGGAGGCTGTTGCACTGTTGTACAAGGCGGTCCTTTGCAGAGCAATTCTGTTGTAGCTCTACATTTTGATTCCTCATGGTGCTTGAACCCCACTTTAGCTCTGTATTATTTGTATCCATGGAAAAGTAACTCCAGAATATAGTCTCAATATTGCGTAGGACAGAACCTGTGGCATTGAAATGGGGATATGTGGTGGTTGAATTGGGTTAGAGGGCATCTTTTTCTCTCTTTGTTTTTCATAAGACTTGATTTGGTCTCGGAGAGAATGAATTGTAGCTGTTAGCCGCTACGGTTAGAGGATAGTAAAAAGGGGGATATGAACCTTTTCCCTGTCAGTGTATAAAATGGACCCACTGCTTATCGTAGAAGTAGAGCTTGGCTTGGTGTAGCAGGGTATTCGCCTTTTTTCTTGTTTCCGATCTCAACGCCAGTGATTTTGATTGTGGATGTCGTGAGCTTCTCAATGCCATTGTTGAGTACATTTGCATAGACAAACGTGGAGTTATGTTATGAATAAGAATATGGGCATTTGTTTGCCTTTTTGCGCAAATTGCATGCCGGCTATCTTTTATTGGCCTGTTAGTGTTGACGTGCTCTCTCCTTTCATTGAGCTGCTGGAGGGCTCTTGTTCGTTGTTACACTTGTTAGTGAGTTAAACCACCTGTAATGGTGGACATTGCCTGCATTTCTTGGATCCAGGCATATACTTTTACATATACTTGTTAGTGTTGCATTTCTTGTTTCTCTTTAGGGGTCGAGGGTTACGGGATTGGTGGTTCGGTACATCTGTGGAAGATACAGTGGAGTTATCAGGGTGTTATAAGGCAGCTTGCCAGTCAAAGCCTGAGGCATACAACAAGTGTATTTCTGTCATTGGTAAATACACCAACCTGGAAGAGCTTCTCCCCCAGGATATGCTCAGTACAGTAGCTCACATCTCAACACATAGTACTGTGCCCCACCATAGATGGAGGTTAATACAGGTTCAATGAACTGAAGGAATGGTGTGTTCCTTGTTTTCTGTCCATATTACAGTACGGTACATTTGTATGTAGTTTTGCTGCTCTCAGCTTTGTTTTTCCGATGTAAAACAAATGTGTGGCGATCGATGCAGATTTTAGCACAGACAGTTGAGCGTTAGTTGAAGAGGTTAAAGTGGAAGGATAAAGAGGGATGTAGCCTCGAAGTGAAAACAAGTGAATGTGATGGTATACTTTTCCATTGGACCATAGGGGTTGAAAATCATTAATTTATGTTTGATGTAACTCTACATAAATTCCATTAACCTGTGGGTGACAGTGAATCCTCTTAGCCTAGGTGGTGTTATTATTCATGAAGCCCCACAATGACGCTGACCAAAATGCTAAATCAGAGGAAATCCTTTAGAACTGAAATATATCTGTAGGTTCTATGCATGTCCACCAGGGGGTGCTGATTTACCCCAATAGTCTTCCCCCTCTGGACTTGCGTCAGGGTTTTCACAGGCCTGTTTTGAAACCAGTCTTGACCTGTATTGAAACCTCTCTGTGCATGGGAGGGTTCAATTCATATTCAGTATCACAGTTCGTGATTGTCTTACCTCATAGACCAATGGCGAACGCATTTATTTGCATTTGTTTGGAGGAGTATAAATAAAGATAGCATTATTATTATGTCATACCTCGCACTGCTTCTGTATAACACAAGCAGATGCCTATATATAAATATATTCATTAGAATTTATACATATAATATCATAATGTTGAACAATTCAATATATTGATGTTACTATACGCATATTGTTATTGTTGAATATATTATTAGTGATACCTAGTTTTTGTTTTAATGAGATGGTTTAAGACAGGTCTGGAAACCCCCTTAAAGTAACATATATTGGTTGAATTGCTTATATGGTGCAACAACAAAAGCTCTGCCACATAATACCAACCATGGCACCCCATTCTTCTAGGTTAACTGTGGGTTAAAAAACACAATATGAAGGGGTTGTGTTTACATTCCTCAAAATGACTCTTTAAAGGTTCCTACAGTAATTCTGTGTAATTTAACTCAGTTTCTCAACCTTTTTTATGCCACTGGGACCCGAAAACGATGGTCCCTCTTGTACCAAGAACTGGTAAGCTGCTATGGTCCTTGAAGGCACTTGAGAACTGGCTACATTCTTGTCAGCTAACAATCTGAGGGACCAGTCAGCAGCATCCCAGAGATCGGTGCAGGTCCTCGGACCAGAGGTTGAGGACCACTGATATAATTTTCCTCTGAGAAAGGGTGCTTTAGTTGTTATAATGGGTAGTATTTGGCCTCTGGACATCAGTCAGTGAATAGGGTGTTGTTTGGTCCTCTGATGGTTATAGACAGGGTTTGGTTCTGCGGGAGTTGATTCTGACCATGTTCATTATAGGAAGAATCCCTCCTGCAGAGGTAGCTTTTTAGCTTCAAACTGGAAAAGTTGTTCAGTAAGTATAGTATACATACGGGTTGGATTCATATGTAATCGGTCCTTTACATAAATACTTATCCATGTGTTGTGCCAAAATGCTATATTACCTCCATATTATTACAAAAGTTATATTGTAAGTTGTACTTGTATTCTATGCTCAAATATGGTGCCAAATATGCTTGGAGAATAATGTATATTTATGGTTTGTATTTTTGTTTCATTCCAATATAATGCAAGGGCCACTTTTGGAACCACCTAGACTAATGGAGACATCAGTTTAGTATGTTCAGCAAAATATCTCCTTATAGTACAATCATATATCTTTCTTTAGGTGTCTGAATGTACAGCATTAATGCAGTGGTCCTCTCCACTGTTTCTGTGAGAGGAAAACAGTTCAGCAGTTCCGTTTTAACAGTTGTTGATGCAGTTGAATTGAATTAACTTTATTTGTGCACTTTGTATTATTTAAATGTTCCACAGGGTACTACTTTGTTCTGTGATTTGTATACTGTGACGTCAGATCTATATACATTCTGATGTGTTCATTGATGTTCTCTATATATGCTAGAAAGGCTCTTACAGGACATGCAGTATGCAATACATTTGTCATTGGATTTCTGGGTTTTGTTTGTCTTTTACCAAGCGTCTGACTGTGTCCCAAATTGCAGCTATAGTGCACTACTTTGGTGCACTACCCCTATGGGCCCTGGTCAATAGGGTGCCATTTACAGTAGGACAGCCTCCATCTCTTCCTCCAGGTTAGAGAGAGGTAGTTGTCATTTGATTTTACTGTTCCTGTATTCAACCAGAAGGGGGTGCTGCTCACCATTGCTTTACGCTGGTCACCATCACTACAGTTGTCATGCATGATCTTCAAACAGGAATTATTTCATCCCTTTTGATGAGAGTTGGTCATCTGCCAGAGATAAAGATCTAATAGAGCTTCTGGTTTCTTAGAATCTCGGATTCACTCCGAGGCAAATATCCCTTGACCATATTCTGTACCTTTATAGGAACTATGGGCTCTGTTCAATCTGTAAAACTGAGTGTGAGGTGTTACAGATTATGCAATAGAAATTTAAAGGTAATTTCTGATTGAGCCAATATATGCAGCATTTACCATGAATGCAATCTCTGCAAAAACGGGAACGTTGCCATTAAATTACAATCACGCTATTAAAGCGGAACTTCCAAAATGCGGATTGAATAGAGCCCTTTGTCTACACGCAGCCCCTTGTGGAAGCTAGGTGAGTTGCAACAACACTTTCCAGAATTCAAACAACTCTTCCCCATCCTGGATGTACTCCCCATCTCCTCCCCTGCTTTTGAGTCTTTTACTTTCGGTTAATGAAAATATATTTCACAGTGATTTAGATGGTACAATGATTCTCTACACATTGCTTGTTTTATCACATACACTGAAGTTAGGCGAACAATAAATATTTTTTGCAACCAAGTAATGGCAGGGCGATTTCTGCCATTGATGCGTGTAGGGAGATAACCACGCCTCTGAGTGATGCTGATTGAGGAGAGTGAGAGTGCAGCCTTCCAATTTGACCAGGCTACTCAGCAAGATGAATAAAACATAGACAGGAATCATTGGAAAATAGCAAATGGAAATGATAAATGAGTCTGTGGATTTTATCCTATGGTGAGATTTGTCTCCTTCTACAGTGCATTCGGAAAGTATTGAGACTCCTTTAGTTTTTCCACATTTTGTTACGTTACAGCCTTATTCTAAAATAGATTAAATCGTTTTCCCCCTCATCAATCTACACATAATACCCCATAATGACGAAGCAAAAACAGGTTTCTATACATTTTTGCAAATTTATAAAAAATAAAAAACAGAAATATAACATTAACATAAGTATTCAGACCCTTTACTCAGTACTTTGTTGAAGCACCTTTTGCAGCGATTACAGCCTCAAGTCTTTTTGGGTATGACGCTACAAGCTCGGCACACTTGTATTTGGGGAGTTTCTCCCATTCTTCTCTGCAGATCCTCTCAAGCTCTGTCAGGTTGGATGGGGAGCATCGCTGCACAGCTATTTTCAGGTCTCTCCAGAAATGTTAGATCGGGTTCAAGTCCGGGCTCTGGCTGGGCCACTCAAGGACATTCAGAGACTTGTCCCGAAGCCACTCCTGTGTTGTCTTGGCTGTGTGCTAAGGGTCGTTGTCCTGTTGGAAGGTGAACCTTCGCCCCCAGTCTGAGGTCCTGAGCGCACTGGAGCAGGTTTTCATCAAGGATCTCTCTGTACCTTGCTCCGTTCATCTTTCCCTTGATCCTGACTAGTCTCCCAGTCCCTGCCGCTGAAAAACATCCCCACAACATGATGCTGCCACCACCGTGCTTCACCATAAGGATGGTGCTAGGTTTCCTCCAGACATGACGCTTGGCATTCAGGCCAAAGAGTTCAATCTTGGTTTCATCAGTCCAGAGAATCTTGTTTCTCATGGTCTGAGAGTCCTTTAGGTGCCGTTTGGCAAACTCCAAGCAGGCTGTCATGTGCCTTTTACTGAGGAGTGGCTTCCGTCTGGCCACTCTACCATAAAGGCCTGATTGTGGAGTGCTGCAGAGATGGTTGTCCTTCTGGAAGGTTCTCCCATCTCCACAGAGGAACTCTGGAGTTCTGTCAGAGTGACCATCGGGTTCTTGGTCACCTCCCTGACCAAGGCCCTTCTCCTCCGATTGCTTAGTTTGGCCGGGCGGCCAGCTCTAGAAAGAGTCTTGGTGGTTCCCAACTTCTTCCATTTAAGAATGATGGAGGTCACCGTGGGCCACTTCTTGGGGACCTTCAGTGATGCAGACATTTTTTGGTACCCTTCCCCAGATCTGTGCCTCGACACAATCCTCTCTCAGAGCCCTACGGACAATTCCTTCAACCTCATGACTTGGTTTTTGCTCTGACATGCACTGTCAACTGTGGGACCTTATATAGACAGGTGTGTGCCTTTCCAAATCATGTCTAATCAATTGAATTTAACACAGGTGGACACCAATCACGTTGTAGGAACATCTCAAGGATGATCAATGGAAACAGGATGCACCTGAGCTCAATTTCGAGTCTGATAGCAAAGGGTCTGAATACTTATGTAAATAAGGTATTATTATTTTAATATATTTGCAAAAGTTTCTAAAAACCAGTTTTCGCTTTGTCATGATGGGGTATTGTGTGTAGATTGATGAGTAAAAAAAATAATTTAATACATTTTAGAATAAGGCTGTAACATAACAAAATATGGAAAAGGTCAAGGGGTCTGAATACTTTCCTAATGCACTGTATACTCTACTGTTTGAATGCTTTCTAAACGTCTTCCAAAGACATGATTGAGCCCTAGGCTGATACCCACATAATCCTTCTGTCTATGATTCCAACCCAAGGACCCACATTTTGCCAATGCACTCGCAAGTCTATTTGGCAACCTTGTACTTAAGGTCACACTACAATATCCACCTCACACAAATCCCAGTGAAGAAAAATCCTTCCCTGCCAGTCTTACAGCGTCGGGGCTATAACTGGAAGTCACCTCAGCTGCCCTCTAACATCTCCCAGAGAGTGATATTCTTGCCTAGTAGTGGTTGGATGAGTCATGACTCATAATGAGACCGTGGAACTGGATTGGCAGTGCCAAGGCTTTCCTATAGGAAGTGGTGGGAAGGGAAGAGGACTGGCCCACACAGCTGTCGAGGCTCCTGTAGCAATAGTGTTAGCAACCCTCCCCATTGGGCCTGGACTATAAGCTCTTGGAGGCTGGACGAATCAGCTTTTGTCTCCCAGGAAGCAGTATGTTTATTACATACCTAATTGAAATTAATGAATGAGTTTGAAAAATGTCTAAGGATTTTTATAATCTCCCAGAATGAGTTTCTTTCGACTTTGTTCTGGACATGCTAGAAAGGATGAAAGTTCACTATATATAGAAAAGTATGTGGACACCCCTTCAAATTAGTGGATTCTGCTATTTCAGCCACACCCATGACAGGTGTATAAAATTGAGCACACAGCCATGCAACCTCCATAGACAAACATTGGCAGTAGACTGGCCTTACTGAAGAGCTCAGTGACTTTCAAAGTGGCACCGTCATAGGATGCCACCTTTCTAACAAGTCAGTTCATAAAATTTCTGCCTTGCTAGAGCTGCCCCGGTCAACTGTAACTGCTGTTATTGTGAAGTGGAAATGTGTAGGAGCAACAATGGCTCAGCAACGAAGTGGTAGCGAAGTGGTAGGCCACACAAGCTCATAGAATGGGACTGCCGAGTGCTGAAGCGCGTAGCGCGTAGCGCGTAAAAATCGTCTGTCCTCGGTTGCAAACTGCCTCTGGAAGCAACATCAGCACAATAACTGTTTGTTGGGAGCTTCATGAAATGGGTTTCCATGGCCGAGCAGCCGCACACAAGCTTAAGATCACCATGCACAATGCCAAGCGTCAGCTGGAGTGGTGTAAAGCTCGCCACCATTGGACTCTGGAGCAGTGGAAATGCGTTCTCTGGAGTGATTAATCACGCTTCACCATCTGGCAGTCCAACGGAGAAATCTGGGTTTGGCGGATGCCAGGAGAACGCTACCTGCCCCAATGCATAGTGCCAACTGTAAAGTTTGGTGGAGGAGGAATAATGGTCTGGGGCTGTTTTTCATGGTTTGGGCTAGGCCCCTTAGTTCCAGTGAAGGGAAATCTTAACGCTACAGCATACAATGACATTCTAGACTATTCTGTGCTTCCAACTTTGTGGCAACAGTTTGGGGAAGGCCCTTTCCTGTTTCAGCATGACAATGCCCCCGTGCACAAAGCGATGTCCATACAGAAATGGTTTGTGGAGAACGGTGTGGAGGAACTTGACTGGCCTGCACAGAGCCCTGACCTCAACCCCATCGAACACCTTTGGGATGAATTGGAACGCCAGCTGCGAGCAAGGCCTAAACGCCCAACATCAGTGCCCGACCTCACTAATGCTCTTGTGGCTGAATGGAAGCAAGTCCCCGCAGCAATGTTCCAACATCTAGTGGAAAGCCTTCCCAGAAGAGTGGAGGCTGTTATAGTAGCAAAGGGGGGACCAACTCCATATTAATGCCCATGATTTTGGAATGAGACAAGCAGGTGTCCACATACTTTTGTTCATGTAGTGTATGTCTATGATGCACAAATGTGGTGCTCATGGTCTTGTTAATCAACAATGTTCAATAGCGCCACTTCTGTCCATTCTAGCAGTCCTCTGACATGTTGTTGATGGGTAGGAGTCTGGGAATAAGAAAGTGTTGCAGGACTGCCCTCCAAAAAGAGATAGGATGTTGCTTATGATAATTGATTAACTCTGTAAGAGACAAGTGGATGGACGGGCCAATGAACTCTCAGCTGGCACCTGTCATTATTGGGCTTACAGCACCAACTGGTTAGCAAGGAGTCAGTAAGACATATGTGGCTCTAAGCTAATGGAAATTGATAAGCAGATCTGGTTTCCCTACTCTGGTTGGAGGGCATTCTACCAGCAGATTATACCCTCAGCGTGCAGAGGCCATATGCCATTATGCCATTATATCATTAATGTTTGTGTGCATGTCTGTGTGTGTACATGCGTGTAAGCACGCATGTTTTGTGGGGGTGTGGGGGTGTTTGAGTGTGTGTGTGTGTGAGAGCCATTATGACATTAAATTATTTAGGTCCCTGCTTACACTCACAATGTGGCATCTTCAGTAACAGGCTAGCAGTGAGTCACTACCTCTGTGCAGCCGACAACCTCTTCATCTCATGCTAGCGGACAATTATAAAGGCCCAGTATGGCTGTGGAATGGAGCTTTTATTTCTGTAGACAGTCTATTGTTGGAATTAAATGAATTCCTTCCGGTTATTGGGAAAGACATGAATGCCATTTTGGACATGCGAGACAAATATAATAAGACCAGCTATAATCCACACACAACCAAGGCTCTCCAGCATATACTCTCTGATTACAACCTCATTGATGCCTGGCTAGCACATAATTCTAAAGCAAAATAGTGCACTTTTCTACTCAAACAGGCATAAAACATTGTCACAAGTTGATTTCATACTATTATCTACACCTCTGTTTTCTTTAATCAAGAAAATAGAAATTAGACATACCTGACCATCACGCTTACTGCTGCCAACTTCAAATCTTAGAATCTACTAAAAGAGTCACAAGATGGCGTTTCATGTTTCATTTCTACAAAATCCTACATTCTGTGATCAATTTGAAATAAACTAAATTAATTCATTGTCAGAACGCTGAGTGTGGATGTGGTGCAGGGAATCAAGCGCAGGAACAAGGGTGTTCGTCAACAGACTTTAGTAATCCAAAATAGTAACTCCAAACAGGTGAATAGCCAACCCAACCGGGAGGCATGAACAAATTACGCACACATACAACAGTGCGTAAAACAAGAAAAGGCGCACGCAGTGCGGACTCTCGACACAAACAACACGAGAAAGAAAAACCATCAACAGCAACAGCTGACATAACAATCACATATAACACCTGCCCCAACACACGATAACTAAATAGGAAACAAAATCAAACACTAACAAGGGACAGGTGTACAAACAGACAAAACCAAACAAACATGAAACATCGAACGGTGGCAGCTAGTACTCCGGGGACGACGACCGCCGAAGCCTGCCCGAACAAGGAGGAGGAGCAGCCTCGGCCGAAACCGTGACAGTACCCCCCCCTTGACGCGCGGCTCCAGCCGTGCGCCGATCCCGGCCTCGGGGACGACCAGGACGACGCGGAGCAGGGCGCGTAGGATGACCCCGATGGAACTCGGTCAGCAGGGACTGGTCTAATATGTCCCTCCTCGGCACCCAGCACCGCTCCTCCGGGCCGTACCCCTCCCACTCCACGAGATATTGGAGACCCCCCATCCGGCGTCTCGAATCAAGGATGGACCTCACAGTGTACGCCGGAGCCCCCTCGATGTCCAACGGGGGCGGAGGAGTCTCTTCTATCTCATAGTCCTGGAGTGGACCAGCTACCACCGGCCTGAGGAGAGACACATGGAACGAGGGGTTAATATTCCTGTAATCAATAGGCAGTTCTAACCTGTAACACACCTCGTTCAACCTCCTCAGGACTTTGAATGGCCCCACAAACCGCCGACCCAGCTTCCGGCAGGGCAGGCGGAGGGGCAGGTTTCTGGTCGAGAGCCAGACTCGATCTCCAGGTGCGTACACAGGCCCCTCACTGCGGTGGAGATCGGCGCTCGTCTTATGCCAACGGATGGCCCGCTGCAGATGAACGTGGGCAGCGTTCCATGTCTCCTCCGAGCGCCGCACCCACTCATCCACCGCAGGGGCCTCGATCTGGCTCTCGTGCCAAGGTGCCAGAACCGGCTGGTACCCTAACACACACTGGAAAGGGGTTAGTTGGGTGGAGGAGTGGCGGAGAGAGTTCTGTGCCATCTCGGCCCAAGGAACGTATCTCGCCCACTCCCCCGGCCGGCCCTGACAATAAGACCTCAGAAACCTACCCACATCCTGGTTAACACGTTCAACCTGCCCATTACTCTCCGGGTGGTAACCCGAGGTAAGGCTCACCGAAACCCCCAACCGTTCCATAAACGCTCTCCACACTCTGGAGGTGAACTGGGGGCCTCGATCAGACACTATATCCTTGGGTACCCCGTAATGCCGGAAGACATGGGTAAACAGAGCCTCAGCGGTCTGTAGGGTAGTAGGTAGACCCGGCATGGGAAGGAGACGACAGAACTTCGAGAACCGATCCACAACGACCAGGATGGTAGTATTCCCCTGTGAGGGGGGAAGGTCTGTAACAAAATCCACTGAGAGGTGGGACCAGGGTCGTTGTGGAACGGGCAGGGGTTGTAGCTTACCCCTGGGCAAATGTCTGGGCGCCTTACACTGGGCACACACCGAACAGGAGGAGACATAAATCCTCACATCCCTGGCTAACGTTGGCCACCAGTACTTAGTGCTAAGGCAGTGAACTGTCCGGCCGATACCTGGATGTCCAGAGGAGGGGGACGTATGAGCCCAATAAATTAGGCGATCGCGTACCTCGAGCGGAACGTACGTCCGACCCACTGGACACTGTGGAGGACTTGGGTCGGTGCGTAACGCCCGCTCGATCTCGGCATCGACCTCCCATACCACCGGTGCAACCAGACAAGACTTTGGTAGTATGGGAGTGGGCTCAACGGACCTCTCCTCCGTGTCATACCGCCGAGACAGGGCATCTGCCTTCCCGTTCTGGGACCCAGGGATGTAAGTGATTTTAAACACAAACCGGGCTAGAAACATAGTCCAGCGGGCCTGGCGAGGATTCAGTCTCCTAGCTGCCCGGATGTATTCCAGGTTACGGTGGTCAGTTAGAATGAGGAAAGGGTGTTGAGCCCCCTCAAGCCAATGCCTCCACACCTTTAGGGCCTGTACCACGGCTAACAGCTCCCTGTCCCCTACGTCATAATTCCGCTCCGCCGGACTGAGCTTCTTAGAATAAAAAGCACAGGGGCGGAGTTTAGGTGGTGTGCCAGACCGTTGTGAGAGAACGGCCCCAATACCGGCCTCGGACGCGTCTACCTCTACCTGGAAAGGTAAAGCGGGATACGGATGCGCCAACACCGGCGCTGAGGTAAACAGGTCCTTCAGTTTCCCAAAAGCTCTGTCCGCCTCAGCTGACCACCGCAAGCGCACCGGACCCCCCTTCAACAGAGACGTTATGGGAGCTGCCACCTGTCCAAAACCCCGGATAAACCTCCGGTAATAATTCGCAAAACCCAAGAACTGTTGCACCTCTTTCACAGTGGTTGGGGTTTGCCAATTACGCACAGCTGACACCCGGTCAACCTCCATCTTCACCCCTGACGCAGACAACTGATAACCCAAAAAGGAGACCGACTTCTGAAAGAACAGACATTTCTCTGCCTTGACATATAGGTCATGCTCCAACAGCCTCCTCAACACTCGGCGCACCAGGGCTACATGCTCTGCTCGGGTAGAACTGTACACCAGAATATCGTCTATGTACACGACTACTCCCTGTCCCTGCATGTCCCGGAAAATCTCATCGACGAAGGATTGGAAGACTGAGGGAGCATTCATTAACCCATATGGCATGACGAGATACTCGTAATGTCCGGAGGTCGTGCTAAACGCTGTCTTCCATTCATCGCCCTCTCTAATGCGCACCAAGTTATATGCGCTCCTGAGATCCAATTTTGTGAAGAACTGAGCACCGTGTAATGACTCCGTCATAGTCGCAATCAGAGGGAGTGGATAGCTGTACTTCACCGTAATCTGATTGAGACCGCGGTAATCAATACACGGGCGCAGACCTCCATCTTTTTTCTTCACAAAAAAGAAGCTTGAGGAAGCGGGTGAAGTGGAGGCCCGTATGTATCCCTGTCTCAGAGACTCGGCGATGTAAGTTTCCATTGCCTTCCTCTCCTCTTGAGACAAGGGATACACATGGCTCCGCGGGAGGGCTGCTCCTGACTGGAGATCTATCGCACAATCCCCCTGTCTATGAGGCGGCAGCTGCGCCGCCCTAGTCTTACTAAACACCAGTTTCAAATCCTCATACTCGGGGGGAATATGCAGTGCTGGCATTAGATTCGGACTTTCCACCGAGGTCGCCCCTATGGAAACACCCAGACACAGCCCCTCACACTGAGCAGACCACCCTTTAAGAGCTTTCTCTCGCCACGAAATAGTAGGGTCATGGGTAATCAACCAGGGAAGCCCCAGCACCACCGGATACGCAGGAGAGTCAATCAGATAGAGCTGAATCGTCTCCTCATGACCCCCCTGCGCCACCATCTTAAGGGGCGCTGTGACCTCCCTAATCAACCCAGATCCTAACGGACGGCTATCTAGGGCATGTACAGGGAAAGGCTTATCAACGGGAAGGAGAGGAATCCCTAACTCTACACAGAACTGGCGATCTACAAAATTCCCAGCTGCGCCTGAATCTACTAGCGCCTTATGCTGGGAACGAGGTGCAACCTGTGGAAAACAAACAGGCAAGGTTATGTGAACGACAGAAAGCTCTGGGTAAGTAGGGCGCCTACTCACCTGGGGGGACTCCCCAATGCGTGGCCTGCCTTCACCTCCACCGGGGGACCTTCCCCAACACCTAGCCGCGGTGTGCCCTCCACGGCCACAGTTAGTGCAGGGAACGGCCCCCCTCGGGTTCCTACTCCTCCGTTCTCTAGCGCCAGCACCCCCGAGCTCCATAGGGCTCGGCTCGGAGGTGCTGGAGGGTGAAATGGGCGACCCCCACCCGGGACGTCCACGGGTGGCGAGCAGGGTGTCCAGCCGAATGGCCATGTCGACCAGTTGGTCAAACGACAACGTGGTATCCCTGCACGCCAACTCTCTCTGGACGTCCTCCCGGAGGCTGCAGCGGAAGTGGTCTATGAGGGCCCGCTCATTCCACCCTGCATCTGCCGCTAGAGTCCGGAACTCCAGAGCAAATCCTGGGCGCTCCTCATCCCCTGTCGGAGGTAGAACAGACGCTCCCCCGCCGCCTTCCCTTCTGGTGGATGGTCAAACACGGCACGGAAGCGGCGGGAGAACTCCGCATAGGTAACGGTAGCGGCGTCCATTCTCCTCCATTCGGCGTTGGCCCACTCCAACGCCTTGCCGGTGAGACAGGAGATGAGGGCGGAGACGCTCTCGTGTCCCGAGGGCGCCGGGTGTACGGTGGCGAGGTAGAGCTCTACTTGCAGCAGGAACCCTTGACACCCGGCAGCGGAGCCGTCGTACGCCCTCGGGAGCGAGAGCCGAATCCCACTGGTTTCCGGAAGGTGGACAGGAGGACTGACCGATGGGGATGGTCCGGTAGGTGGGGGCGTGGGTACCCCGCTGCTTTCCCATCGGTGGAGAGTGTTCATCACCCGATCCAGGGCGTGACCGATCTGGTTGATCCTGTCCTCCTGCCCACGAAGACGGTCCTCCATAATCTCTGTTGGCGCGGTTGCTCCTGCTGATTCCATGGTGTGATGTGTGATTCTGTCAGAACGCTGAGTGTGGATGTGGTGCAGGGAATCAAGCGCAGGAACAAGGGTGTTCGTCAACAGACTTTAGTAATCCAAAATAGTAACTCCAAACAGGTGAATAGCCAACCCAACCGGGAGGCATGAACAAATAACGCACACACACAACAGTGCGTAAAACAAGAAAAGGCGCACGCAGTGCGGACTCTCAACACAAACAACACGAGAGAGAAAAACCATCAACAGCAACAGCTGACATAACAATCACACATAACACCTGCCCCAACACACGATAACTAAATAGGAAACAAAATCAAACACTAACAAGGGACAGGTGTACAAACAGACAAAACCAAACAAACATGAAACATCGAACGGTGGCAGCTAGTACTCCGGGGACGACGACCGCCGAAGCCTGCCCGAACAAGGAGGAGGAGCAGCCTCGGCCGAAACCGTGACATTCATGATGATCAATAAAAATTCAGTCGATGACCCCCAGATTCTATGGGATGCCACCAAAGGTTTTATAAATAATAATGCAACTGTATTTGCATCTGGGTTGAGTAAATCACAATTAAAGACGATATCAGAATTGGAAATGTTAACTGCATTAGAGCGTTCTCAACAAACACTCTTTTCAGACCAGGTAGCTATTACTCTTTCCAAAATCAAGACAGAACTTAATTTACTGATAAGACAGAGAGCAGAATATTCCATCCATCGAGTTAGACTCAACCATTACTTCCATGGTAACCGTCCCAGTCATTTACTGGCCAACAAGCTACGCAGTAATAATCAATTAGCTGATATAGCAACTATTGTATCTGAAACAGGGGAATTACTATCAGAACCCAAATTAATTAATCAAAGATTATCCCTCTTCTATAAAGAACTGTACACCTATGATTGTAAATCATACCAAGCCAGACTTAGTCCTTTCTAAAATAATTAAGAACTCAAAAGGGCATTGGATAGCATGAATAAAGGCAAATCACCTGCGCATGCATGTTTTGTGTGTGTGTCTGAGTGTGAGTGTGTGTGTGTGAGAGCCATAATATATAATAATAATACATGCTAAATGGCATATTATTATTATATTTAACTGGAGATGATTCTCCTTGTGCATTATGGTGGCTATTGTTCTTGAAATTGTTCCATTCCATGACATATTGTCCATATTCACATTTACACATATTCATCTTTTAACATCCAGCCAAAACAATATACTGCAACATACCGTAAGTCACCAACCCCATATTCCTGCCATAGGAAATTAACTTGGGTTATATCAAGGCGCGTTCAGATATCTTGCAGTGTTGCAAGGCTGCAGCCAGATGCCGGCCAATAGCTTTTACTGTTTGTTTCTGGGTAAACTTGAAAGGAGTTAGTCTGACCATCTGCCATGTATACTTCAATATGACATCGGGGTTTTTTTAGGGTGAAATTTAAACCACAGGATTATGTCATCATGGTAACCAATTTTCAACATAGACAAACCTTATATAAAATATGTTGAATTTGTACCTTTGAAACAACAAAACATCAGAATTGGAAATGTTAACTGCATTAGAGTTGTTGTGGAAATTCTTACACAGGGACACTCAAAGTCAATCTTAAATTAATCATTCTTTATTGTCAGCGCTTGAGAGGTTCCAACAAACTTGATGCACCATAGTGAACGACTGTCAGGAGCTCTGATGGGGCAGTCCCAGCAGTTGTCTTATATACAGCTATACACAGACAAGTTATATTTGCATGATTTTGCATAACTAATTCATCATTACCATTTTCTTTCATTCATGTGACTGACCAATACTGGTTCATAACATGTGACAGACCAATACCTCATGAGGCTTCTTCTCTCTGAGCTGAGACCTTGAAACTGAGATATCTTTCATTCTCAAAACAAAGGTCTGGGTGTACTGCCAAATTGCAGCTACTGATAGTGAGGATTCGTTCAGTCAGTCACTTGCATGAGCACAGAAAACGGTTGTTAGAAAAGCACATGAATAGAACACAGAAATTAGTTATTAGAAAAACATTAAAAATGTCCAGCACATTCCCTCCTCTTATAACTTAATCTGTGATAATCATCAATACATTTTAATGTCAGCATTTAGATTTTAGCTCCTATATCAAAATACATCATTATAATGAATCATAATAAAGGTTATACTTCTATTAATGGGAGTGAAATCAACACATAAAACCAGACACTTCATCATTTCAAGCCCTTCATTCTGGGTTATCATCAACAGTGGCAATGTATTCGGCGAGATCATATTAGAAGAGTGATCTGGGACAAAAGTACAACATTCATCGTCAATGATTGCACAAATGCCCCCTTGACCTGCCAAAAGATAGTCAAGAGCCTCTCTGTTTTGCAGAGCCAATTTATGCAATTATTTTAGCATTGCCAATTTTGTGTATGTCTCTAGAGATCTCCCGAATTTGGTCTAGGGCACATGCATATTGACTTTCACAGGGAAGAGAGTGAACATGTGTTATAACAGTTTCACACCAACCTTGATAAGAATGAGATCGGGGCAAGGCCAAGCTACAATCTAGTGGCTCTCCTCACAATTTAGGGGCATAGCTCTGTCTCTAGAAGCCTCGCCTTTCCAAATCATAATTATAACTATTAATAAATTATTCAACCCACATTTAGAATGACAGTCCTTAGTGCGTCACGTTGGTTCTATCACTTTAATTTAAGACCCTCAACTTAGCACACACCGATACTGGCAGAATGTACACCTACATTTACATACAGTATATTCATCTTATTTTTCTAGCATTAACTCTCACATCACTTGTGAGACTGACAGAATGGTATCTCAATGCATTCTTAATCGAAATTACTATACATTTCACAGTGTGCAGACCTCCACAATCAACCTGATACCCCAAATAAACAATTTTGGATAAGCCTAAATCAATTACGGGCACAGTTGACCACCCCCCTCCCTCCTGGCACTCATCTTTCTGGTATTTCTTCATGTTCTTCTTCAGAACATGTGGATGGCCCTTGATAATGTTTCTCACCTGAGCCGCCACTGTCCTTTACAGTCCATCATGTCTTTGTCCATTTTCCTACCAGTACACCAGCAGCATGAGAGAAGTTTGGACGGGATCTCTCTCCATGCTCACTCCACATGGACTCATGTCGCTCTCCTGAGAGAAAACGCATCAGAGAAAAGGCAGTTGATAGCTTCGACTGGATGCTGTGTACAGGTTGCTGGCTCGGACTCAGGTCTCACGGTAGAAGTGGTGAAGGACCATCCTGAATGCCATTTTTGCAATTATTTCAGCCAGTTAGAGGGGGTGAGGTTCAAACTGTTCTCGGCCGAAATATCTTCCATGCATCTAGATACCATCTGTGGTCACCTTCGCCATAACCTCAAGAGAGGACAGACCAGAACAACAGTTTAGTTTAGGTCATTTCTGATTCAGGAAATCTAGACAAATTATTTAATGTATAACAAATTATTACTACTACCAGATTCAGGAAATCCAGACAAATGATTTACTGTATGACTAATTATTACTACTACCAATATTCTTAATACAGATTTCTAAAACAAATGTCAAAGAGAATAACACAGTTGAAAAAAAAAAATTCTTCTCCAAATTGGCTTATACTCCCCTATCATCTTGGCGATCTCACTGCAGAGTTACAGCATCAAGGAGTTAGAGGACTAATCCTTAGGGAGAAATCCCGACCATCCAGCAGACCCAATGTGATGAGATTTGTTATTGAAGCAAGACAAAAACTAAGAAAACAAAACAAAACAACAACAGCAATACAAATACAGTGGGGAAAAAAAGTATTTAGTCAGCCAACAATTGTGCAAGTTCTCACACTTAAAAAGATGAGAGAGGCCTGTAATATTCATCATAGGTACACATCAACTATGAAAGACAAATAGAGATGAAACAATCCAGAAAAACACCCTGTAGGATTTTTTATGAATTTATTTGCTAATTATGGTGGAAAATAAGTATTTGGTCACCTACAAACAAGCAAGATTTCTGGCTCTCACAGACCTGTAACTTCTTCTTTAAGAGGCTCCTCTGTCCTCCACTCGTTACCTGTATTAATGGCACCTATTTGAACTTGTTATCAGTATAAAAGACACCTGTCCACAACCTCAAACAGTCACACTCCAAACTCCACTATGGCCAAGACCAAAGAGCTGTCAAAGGACACCAGAAACAAAATTGTAGACATGCACCAGGCTGGGAAGACTGAATCTGCAATAGGTAAGCAGCTTGGTTTGAATAAATCAACTGTGGGAGCAATTATTAGGAAATGGAACACATACAAGACCACTGATAATCTCCCTCGATCTGGGGCTCCACGCAAGATCTCACCCCGTGGGGTCAAAATGATCACAAGAACGGTGAGCAAAAATCCCAGAACCACACGGGGGGGCCTAGTGAATGACCTGCAGAGAGCTGGGACCAAAGTAACAAAGCCTACCATCAGTAACACACTACGCCGCCAGGGACTCAAATCCTGCAGTGCCAGACGTGTCCCCCTGCTTAAGCCAGTACATGTCCAGGCCCGTCTGAAGTTTGCTAGAGTGCATTTGGATGATCCAGAAGAGGATTGGGAGAATGTCATATGGTCAGATGAAACCAAAATATAACTTTTTGGTAAAAACTCAACTCGTCGTGTTTGGAAGACAAAGAATGCTGAGTTGCATCCAAAGAACACCATACCTACTGTGAAGCATGGGGGTGGAAACATCATGCTTTGGGGCTGTTTTTCTGCAAAGGGACCAGGACGACTGATCCTTGTAAAGGAAAGAATGAATGGGGCCATGTATCGTGAGATTTTGAGTGAAAACCTCCTTCCATCAGCAAGGGCATTGAAGATGAAACGTGGCTGGGTCTTTCAGCATGACAATGATCCCAAACACACCGCCCGGGCAACGAAGGAGTGGCTTCGTAAGAAGCATTTCAAGGTCCTGGAGTAGCCTAGCCAGTCTCCAGATCTCAACCCCATAGAAAATCTTTGGAGGGAGTTGAAAGTCTGTGTTGCCCAGCGACAGCCCCAAAACATCACTGCTCTAGAGGAGATCTGCATGGAGGAGTGGGCCAAAATACCAGCAACAGTGTGTGAAAACCTTGTGAAGACTTACAGAAAACGTTTGACCTGTGTCATTGCCAACAAAGGGTATATAACAAAGTATTGAGAAACTTTTGTTATTGACCAAATACTTATTTTCCACCATAATTTGCAAATAAATTCATTAAAAATCCTACAATGTGATTTTCTGGATTTTTTTTCCTCATTTTGTCTGTCATAGTTGACGTGTACCTTTGATGAAAATTACAGGCCTCTCTCATATTTTTAAGTGGGAGAACTTGCACAATTGGTGGCTGACTAAATACTTTTTTCCCCAACTGTATATCACTCGAGGTAGGGAAAACTTCAATCCATTTGGAGTAACTGTCAGCCATTACTAACATATTTTTCCTTTTACTGGCAAGCATGTGAAAAAAACCAATTTGCATATTTACCAAAGGCACAGGGGACCGGTAATTCCCCCTTTGGACACATGTTGAATCAAAAATAAACAAATTATGATAACAAATCAAATTAGAATTACATCTCTTGATAACTCAGGGGCAGCGCTCTCTCTCTGTCCTTCTCGTGGTCCGAATCACACATAGGACTATTGATAAATACTAAACTTCTAATTATTAGTGTTTACATAGCCCATTTAAATCTCACCCAATGTCTCTAGTCTTTCTTGTGAGGGTGATCAGGCCTCACCAGAAAGTCAGAACAGAGGTCAGAGGTCATTCAACCCCATTAAGTGAGTGTTTGTTTCCTTGTACCTCAGACATTATTGAAAGATATTTTAATCATTTCAAACATTTGGGGTATCAGGTTTACATTGGGTTTTTCAGTACATTTCTTGTCAAGAGAATTTACATGTGTGCAACCAAAACTCGGACAATAAAAACTTTAAAAAATATAATTTGTGTACAGCATCCTTTCTAGCCCATGAAAAACCCACTAAAAGAAAAAATAGAAAAAGACCCCACCCAATTAATCAAACAGAGTATTAACCACTAACAGGTGGGTTGTGTGTGGGTGCTGGCGTGTGTGGTAAAAATTGTAGGGTAAAAACAAACTAAATGGCCAGGCCTTACTTAATTTGGGAACTCCCTTGATAGCTGGATCCGGGTACCTTTAACTGCTCTCCTAAAGCACTTGCCTCAGGAAGCCTTTCAAAGGGAGAGATACAGAATCATTGATAAACATGAAAAAAAAAACATGGTAGCGGACATTCCATCAGTCATATACAGATTATACTTCAGACACATCAGATGATAGTGTCTCGTCAAGCTGAATAGGCACCTTCTAAAGTAAACACTGTCAGTTTGACCTGTTGCATTGAAATACAATTCTGTACAAACTGTCCTTGGGACATAAATTAGTCAAAATATGAAACCTGTTGTTCAACAAATCTGCTAGGACCTTCAAAAAGTTGGTGCTGGCTTATCAGCTCAATATTCGGTACTTAAAACATTTACTTGGATCTACTTCATTCTGGACACAATTCCACGAAATGGGAAAATATTATTGTTTTAGATGACATTACCTTCTTACTTAAATCACTGGTGCTACCCAAACTATAGAATTGATTAATAATAATAATTGGAAATTGTCAAAAACGTGTGTCTTATTCAATTATTCATACCTGTGTCCCAAATTTCCCCACTGTCTCTCTTATCTCCACTGTGTCCCTTACAGCTTGTTTGAATACAGTGTGTACTGGCGGCTATCTATTGTTCCACAGGAAGCTTATCTCTTAACCCAAACACCAGATGCAGTGGACCAGGCCTTGAAGAGTGAGCGGCCTCTAATTTAAGTTACAATGCTCAATCCCTGTCTTACTTCTTTAAATTACTAAAATATTGCATTATTGGATTGCTATCTGAAAGCCAATTACCATTCACTTTGTTACTTTCACTAGTCTCCATATCTGTTTCCCTCAACTTGGACTACCTTCCCAATAGGAATACCTCAATCACTACTGCTTAAACACACGGATCACTCTCAAACAACATTCTGCTTTTCCCCCTATTGCAAGGTTTAACCCAAAACAAAACAAACATGATAACTTTCTCCATATTGGAAGGCATTATTTTCATCTTAGTATACCTTCAAAAGTTACTCTATATTTATTTCAAATTTCTGTAGGATATTCACTTCCTGCTTCAATATTTATCAAATGTTTATTATTTTAAGATTCATATGTAATGCTTTGGAGGGATCAATATGTATTAACTGGGTTGCACTGTCTATCAGTCCCATGTAGATGGCATGCTCTGTCCATAATAAGTCTCTATCTAGCACGTTAAACGGTTGAGTAAGTGAATACAGAAAATCATTGGTTATATTTAACAGGTTATGGTCTTATTTCAAAATGTATTACCAGGGTGGAGGAAATCTCATAAGAGTGTATAGTTTTATTGCTTAGGGGTAAATCAAGTATTTAACCTCATCTTCATCAAATGATCCATAAAGGGACCACTCTGAACAGAATACTTTTTACACCACTTACGTACAATTACGTGTGGGTGTGCAAGTTGTATATTATTATTATTATTTATGTTGTTACTTCAGATCTCCAGTAACCCATTATACATTTGTGCTACATCATACATTTCTCCTCTACACCAGTGTTGTATTCATACAGGGGTTTAAATATTCACTAGTGTTCTATTTAACAGCATATTCGGAAATAATACTTTCTCTTTTCATATCTCTATACAGAATCCCTTTATAACGTTATAAATCTTTAGGTTTTCACCTCCACACCGCAGACACAATCACAGCACAGCAGCCCGAGAGGTACACATATCTTTCAATGGCTTTTCCTGTCAGTGCTCACTACCTGTAGATCGATGGGCAGTGGTGGACAGAACCCTTAGATAATGTTATAGATCTAAAAATTCAGCTCACACAGAACTGGTTGGGGTATCCATTCTTTCACGCACTCAGTAATCCTCTTTCACACTGGAGCTAGTCCCCTGACAGCTCTCATTCACTCTGTACAGTCAGCTTAATATCCACATTTCATTCTCTTGTTATCCACATTTCAATCAATCATTTTATTATCCAAATTCCAATCAGCTTAACACCCACATTTCAATCAATCAGTTTATTATCCAAATTCCTACCAGCTTAACACGTCCTTTCCACACTCACACAACCATACACAACTTTCACATCCACATTCACTTAGTACTATTCCCAAACACACTCGGTAATCTCCCTTAGTACCCCATGTGCATCTTCAAAGATTCTCTGTCGTTACCTCCTATGCACCATATGTATCTTCACTATACATATAAAATAGCACAGAGTGCACCTTAAGCTATTCTCTACCAGTGGCTGCAGACCACATAGATATTTCTCTTAAAAATGCCTACAGACAGCTGTCAGCGGGGCATGGTACCGTTACTTGCCCTAGCTCTAGTCTTCTCTCTAAGACTAGCTCTAGCCTTCTTCCACGTCTTATGTATGTTCAACGGTTCCTCTTTAGTCTCTACAGTCCCCATAGTCTCTACAGTATCTATACTCTGTATAGTATTTATAGTCTCACATATCTATAGTATCTCAGTGTCTATAGTCTCAATAGTCTATGTAGTCCATAGTCTACAGTATCTATACTCTATACAGTATCTATAGTCTCGAGTATCTATAGTCTCTCAGTGTCTATAGTCTCAGTAGTTTATATAATCATAAATGCTATGGTCTCTATATGCTCTATAATCTTGCTGCTTCCCATACATGTAAATAACACCCCTTATTCAAAAACACCTTGTGTTATTTTGTAGGCTAGTGTTACCTTCCTTCTTTATGTTTAGTTTAATTGGTTTTATAATTTATTTTTATAAAAATTCATTTACATTGACTCACTGAAATCAGTTTCCGTCCCTCAATTGTTCGCAGATGATGTGTCTCCTCCTAGGAAGCTCACAGTAGGGGTCTGGTCTGGGTGGGTCCTCGTCCTCTTTTGGTCAGACGGGAATTTCCCTCACGCTTCATAAAATGCGCCACCGGTTTTCCTCGCAGACCCCCACTGGAAAGCTCCGCAGGCAGAATCAAGTTCAAGTTCTTACACAAGGACACTCAAAGTCAATCTTAAATGAATCATTCTTTATTGTCAGCGCTGGAGAGGTTCCAACAAACTTGATGCACCATAGTGACCATCTGTCAGGAGCTCTGCTGGGGCAGTCATAGCAGTTGTCTTACAGTGCTTTGCAAAAGTATTTCATCCCCCTTGGCGTTTTTCCTATTTTGTTGCATTACAACCTGTAATTTAAATTGATTTGTATTTGTATTTCATGTAATGGACATACACAAAATAGTCCAAATTGGTGAAGTGAAATGAAAAAAAGAACTAGTTTAAATAAATAAAAAATAATAATAACGGAAAAGTGGTGCGTGCATATGTATTCACCTCCTTTGCTATTAAGCCTCTAAATAAGATCTGGTGCAACCAATTACAGTGCCTTGCGAAAGTATTCATCCCCCTTGCCATTTTTCCTATTTTGTTGCCTTACAACCTGGAATTAAAATGGATTTTTGGGGGTTTGTATCATTTGATTTACACAACATGCCTACCACTTTGAAGATGCAAAATATTTGTTATTGTTAAACAAACAAGAAATAAGACAAAAAACTGAAAACTTGAGCGTGCATAACTATTCACCCCACCTTTTGCAGCAATTACAGCTGCAAGTCTCTTGGGGTATGTCTCTATAAGCTTGGCATATCCAGCCACTGGGATTTTTTTTCCCATTCTTCAAGGCAAAACTGCTCCAGCTCCTTCAAGTTGGATGGGTTCCGCTGGTGTACAACAATCTTTTAGTCATAGCACAGATTCTCAATTGGATTGAGGTCTGGGCTTTGACTAGGCCACTCCAAGACATTTAAATGTTTCCCCTTAAACCATTTGAGTGTTGCTTTAGCAGTATGCTTAGGGTGATTGTCCTGCTGGAAGGTGAACCTCCCTGTATTTAGCGCCATCCATCATTCCTTCAATTCTGACCAGTTTCCCAGACCCTGCCGATGAAAAACATTCCCACAGCATGATGCTGCCACCACCATGCTTCATTGTGGGGATGATGTTCTCGGGGTGATGAGAGGTGTTGGGTTTGCGCCAGACATAGCGTTTTCCTTGATGGCCAAAAAGCTCAATTTTAGTCTCATCTGACCAGAGTACCTTCTTCCATATGTTTGGGGAGTCTCCCACATGCCTTTTGGCGAACACCAAACGTTTTTGCTTATTTTTTTCTTCAAGCAATGGCTTTTTTCTGGCCACCCTTCCGTAAAGCCCAGCTCTGTGGAGTGTACGGCTTAAAGTGGTCCTATGGACAGATACTCCAATCTCCGCTGTGAAGCTTTGCAGCTCCTTCAGGGTTATCTTTGGTCTCTTTGTTGCCTCTCCGATTAATACCCTCCTTGCCTGGTCCGTGAGTTTTGGTGGGCGGCCCTCTCTTGGCAGGTTTGTTGTGGTGCCATATTCTTTCAATTTTTTAATAATGGATTTGTCACAAGCTGGGCTTGAACTCAGGTCTCAGATGTGGAGAGTTGGGTGTTCTACCCCTTAGCCACAGAGGAGGTATAGTAGGACCCAAACGAAACACCCAAGGCAATACTCCAGGCAAAGTAGATTTAATATAAAAAAAGGTATTCTTTTGCACTTCAAAAATAATCCAACAAAAGTTCTTCTCAGAAAGAGGTATACTAACAGAGGTACAGTAAACAAAACAGGAGGACCAAACAAAATAACTCCACGAGGGGAGAAAAACAAAATAAAGATAACTTAGAAAAGCTTACTCGGAAAGACTCTGTGGGACACAGCAGGAGACACATAGCCAGGACTCAAAAACCAAGTGAGGAACAAGGGGAAAAAACACAGCTAAAATACTCTAGGGGAAACAAGGCACAGGTGACCTGGATAAAGCTAATAAGGACACACGAGGAAGAACTAAGGCAGAGGGGAACACAGATGACCTCTAGAGGCCCGGAGACAAACAGGAGGCAGGAAGCTGATAGGACCCCCTCCTCTAGGAACGACTCCTGACGTTCCTTCCAGAACACCCTGGCCTCAGGGTGCGAAACTCTCGGATCAAACCTGGGTCCAGGATGTCCTTGGCTGGAACCCAGGAGCGCTCCTCTGGCCCGTAGCCCTCCCAGTCCACCAGAT
The DNA here is from genome assembly GCF_964263955.1 of Coregonus lavaretus. Taxonomy (NCBI): domain Eukaryota; kingdom Metazoa; phylum Chordata; class Actinopteri; order Salmoniformes; family Salmonidae; genus Coregonus; species Coregonus lavaretus. The sequence continues at coordinate 15,463,679 of NC_140011.1, forward strand.
ACTGCAGAGTGTTCTGGACCCTCCGGGAGTCCAGTATCCGGCGCACTGTGTAGGCTGGCTGGCCGTCAATGATCCTGGGAGGTGGCGGGGGTCTGCGTGGGGGGGCAAAGGGAGAAGACAAGACAGGTTTTAGTAGTGAAACATGGAAAGTGGGGTTAATTCTAAGGGAGCGAGGGAGAACCAAACGATAAGAAACAGGGTTAACTTTCCTTGCTATGCGGAAAGGGCCGATGTATTTCTGGGAAAGCTTCTTGGATTCGACCCGGAGGGGCAGGTTCTTGGTGGCCAACCAAACTCTCTGACCAGCTCGGAAACTAGGGGCCGTCCGGCGGCGGCGATTAGCCTGACTTTGGTATCTCTGGGAGGTCCGAAGGAGGGTACGCCTGGCCTTCTTCCAGGTCCGCCTACAGCGTTGGACAAAGCGCTGGGCCGAGGGAACACCAACTTGCGCCTCTTCCTCTGGAAATAATGGAGGGGTGTATCCGAACTGGCATTCGAAGGGGGACAATCCGGTGGCTGAGGACTGGAGGGTGTTGTGGGCATATTCCGCCCAAATGATATAGGTGGCCCAAGACGTGGGATTACTGGCCGCCATACACCGCAGGGTGGTCTCCAGATCCTGATTAATCCGTTCCGTTTGGCCATTAGACTCTGGATGGAACCCAGACGATAGGCTGGCTGTGGCCCCAATAAGCCTGCAGAAGGCCCCCCAAAACCGGGACGAGAATTGGGGACCTCGGTCGGAGACAACGTCCAGGGGAATTCCAAATATCCGGAAGACATGGTTCATGAGGAGCTCAGCAGTCTCCTTGGCCGAGGGCAGCTTGGGCAGGGGAATAAACCGGGCAGCCTTAGAGAACCGGTCAACAACCACTAGGATGTCTGTGTTGCCCTGGGATGGAGGAAGTCCCGTAACAAAGTCCAGAGAAAGGTGTGACCATGGCCTGCGAGGAACAGGTAAGGGATGGAGCAGTCCCTGGGGTCGCTGACGTGTCGACTTTCCCTGGTTGCACACAGGGCAGGCCTCAACATAGACCTGCACGTCCTTCTTGATGGACGGCCACCAAAACCGCCGCTGGAGGAATTCCAGTGTGCGAGCACTACCCGGATGGCATGTCAAGGGCGACTCATGACCCCACTGCAAGACGCGGGCCCGAACAGAGAGAGGAACGTACAGGCGTCCGGCAGGACCACCGCCTGGATCGGGCTCATGGACAAGGGCCTCTCGTACCCCTCTTTCTAGTTCCCACTGAAGAGGTGCGACGATCCTAGACCTCGGAATAATCGATGCCAAGGGCTTCTCTTGTATCTCGGGAGAATAGGCTCGAGACAGGGCATCCGGCTTGACGTTCTTGGTGCCAGGTCTGTAAGACAGGAGAAACTGGAATCGATTAAAAAAAAGGGACCATCGTGCTTGCCGAGGGTTCATCCGCTTTGCCTGTTGGAGATATTCCAGGTTCTTGTGGTCTGTGAGAACCTGGAAAGGATGCTGAGCCCCCTCAAGCCAATGGCACCACTCTTCCAAGGCCAGTTTTACCGCAAGCAACTCTCGATCCCCCACGTGGTAGTTGCGCTCGGCCTCAGACAGGCGGCGAGACATGAAGGCACAAGGGTGTAATCTCCCATCCTCACCCCTCTGTGACAGGACGGCTCCCACCCCCACCTCTGAGGCGTCCACCTCCACCACGAAAGGTCTTTCTGGGTCAGGGATCACCAGAATCGGAGCAGAAGTGAAGCGGCGCTTGAGATCCTCGAAGGCCCCTGCTGCTTCCGGACCCCAGTGAATCTTGGTCCCTCCTCCCTTGGTAAGCGTCGTCAAGGGGGCTACCACAGAGCTGAAATTCTTAATGAACTTCCGATAGAAGTTAGAAAAGCCAATGAACCGTTGAACCTCCTTGACCGTGGCAGGTGTGGGCCAGCTGTGGACCGCTTTGACCTTCTTGGGATCCATCTCTAGGTGGCCGGGAGTGACAATAAACCCGAGAAACTGAGTCTGGGAAACATGAAATTCACACTTCTCAGGTTTAACGTAGAGGTGATTGTCAAGGAGCCTCTGGAGAACCCTGCTAACATGCCCCTCATGCTCCTTCAGTGACCTCGAGAAGATGAGGATATCGTCCAGGTACACGAAGACGAACAGATTAAGCATATCCCGGAGAACATCATTAATCAGGGCTTGGAATACTGCGGGGGCATTGGTGAGCCCGAACGGCATCACCCGATATTCATAGTGCCCCGTGGGCGTGTTGAATGCCGTCTTCCATTCGTCTCCTGGCCGGATCCGCACGAGATGGTAAGCATTGCGGAGATCCAGTTTAGTAAAAATGGAAGCCCCTTGAAGCAGCTCAAAAGCAGTGGCCATGAGAGGAAGGGGGTATCGATTCCGAACCGTGATCTTGTTGAGTCCCCGGTAATCAATACAAGGCCTAAGACCCCCGTCTTTCTTTTCAACAAAAAAGAAGCCCGCCCCAGCCGGGGAAGTAGAGGCACAGATGAGGCCGGCTGCCAAGGACTCCTTAATGTAGGTGTCCATAGCTGAGTGCTCGAGGGAGGATAAGGAAAAGATCCGACCTCTAGGAGGGCAGCAACCGGGGAGTAGATCAATGGCACAGTCATACGTGCGGTGAGGCGGTAAGGAAGTAGCCCGGGACTTGCTGAACACTGCCTTGAACCGATGGTAAACACTGGGGACTCGGGAGACGTCAACAGACTCTTGAAACTGGGTACTAGGGGCTGAGGGACTCTGAAGCATGCAGGTGAGTTGGCAAGTGGGACCCCAGCTTAGAATGGTGCCAGTAGGCCAGTCGATCTGGGGATTATGTCTGCATAGCCAAGGGTGACCCAGGATAATAGGATACTCGGGGGAGTCAATGAGATAGAAGGTCTCCTCCTGCTGGTGTTGAAAGATGGTAAGTCGCAGGGACTGAGTCGCCTCTGTAACCTTTCCTGGTTCCAGAGGTCTGCCATCTAAGGCTGTAACTGCCTGGGGTTGAGGAAGTAGTTGGGTAGGGATCTTAAGTTCCTTAGCCAAGGTTAAATCCAGGAAATCACCTGCGGCACCGGAATCGATCATAGCCTGGACCCGATGCTGGTGGCCCTTCCAGGACAGAGTGGCTGGAATAGCTAAGACAGCGTTAGTAGGAGGAGCTCTAATTTTCCCCATCACAGCCCTCCTGTAGCTAGGCGGGGACAGGCGTTTCCCGAAAGCTCGGGGCAAGTGGAGCGGAAGTAGCCGGCAACCCCGCAGTAGAGGCACCGACGCTCCCTCATGCGACGTTCCCTTTCGTTGGGAGAAAGCCTGGAACGGCCTAACTGCATGTTCTCCGGGGAATCCTGGAGCAGTTCAGGAGCCGGGGAAGCTCTGAATGACGGAGCCCAAACAGGAGCAACAGAGCTGCTCAGAGGAACTTGGGACTGAGACACCTGGCGGCGAGCCGTTCTCCGCTCTCTTAGACGATTGTCCAGGCGGATGGCCAAGGCTATGAGGGACTCGAGATCCCCAGCTGGTTCTCGGGTGGCTAACTCATCTTGAAGGGGCTCAGATAACCCTCCCTGAAAACAGACCCTCAGCGCTTCATCATTCCATCCGCTCCTTGCTGCTATGGTCCGGAATTCAATGGCAAAATCTGCCGTGCTTTGGGGACCCTGACGGAGAGACAGTAGGCGCTTGGAAGCTTCCCGCCCACTGACAGGATGATCGAACACCCGCTTGAACTCTTCTACAAATGCAGCGTAGGAGTCACAACAGGCCTCCTGGGACTGCCACACCGCAGAGGCCCAGGAGAGCGCCTTGTCTGAAAGAAGGGTAATGATGTAGGCAATCTTGGAACGGTCTGTGGGAAAACTTGAGGGTTGGAGCTCGAAGGTGAGGGAGCATTGGGTGAGGAAACCCTGGCAAGAGCTTGGATCCCCAGAAAAGGGCTTGGGAGGTGGTAGTCGGGGCTCCGCCAATGGAGAAGGCCTGTCGTCACTGGGGGGGTGACCTGGAGTAAGGGGAAGGACCAGGGAGGCGTTCAAAGAGCTGGCGGAGGGAACTCATCATATCGGCCAGGAGTTGAGAATGACTAGCCATCAGCTCTTCCTGTCGGCTGAGAACGGCTTCATGGCGCTGGAAAGATGCCTCATGTCGAGCGATCACCGCCAACAGGTCCTTGGAACTGAGTGTTTCTGAGTCCATGATTGACTTGGTTTTTCTGTCACAAGCTGGGCTTGAACTCAGGTCTCAGATGTGGAGAGTTGGGTGTTCTACCCCTTAGCCACAGAGGAGGTATAGTAGGACCCAAACGAAACACCCAAGGCAATACTCCAGGCAAAGTAGATTTAATATAAAAAAAGGTATTCTTTTGCACTTCAAAAATAATCCAACAAAAGTTCTTCTCAGAAAGAGGTATACTAACAGAGGTACAGTAAACAAAACAGGAGGACCAAACAAAATAACTCCACGAGGGGAGAAAAACAAAATAAAGATAACTTAGAAAAGCTTACTCGGAAAGACTCTGTGGGACACAGCAGGAGACACATAGCCAGGACTCAAAAACCAAGTGAGGAACAAGGGGAAAAAACACAGCTAAAATACTCTAGGGGAAACAAGGCACAGGTGACCTGGATAAAGCTAATAAGGACACACGAGGAAGAACTAAGGCAGAGGGGAACACAGATGACCTCTAGAGGCCCGGAGACAAACAGGAGGCAGGAAGCTGACAGGATTTAATGGTGCTCCGTGGGATGTTCAAAGTTTCAGATATTTTTTTGTAACCCAACCCTGATCTGTACTTCTCCACAACTTTGTCCCTGACCTGCTTTATTTAACTAATTATGTGACTTCTGAAGGTAATTGGTTGCACCAGATCTTATTTAGGGGCTTCATAGCAAAGGGGGTGAATACATATGCACTCACCACTTTTCCGTTATTTTTATTTTAGAATTTTTTGAAACAAGTTGTTTTTTTCATTTCACTTCACCAATTTGGACTATTTTGTGTATGTCCATTACATGAAATCCAAATAAAAATCAATTTAAATTACAGGTTGTAATGCAACAAAATAGGAAAAACGCCAAAGGGGATGAATTGTTTTGCAAGGCACTGTACCTTCAGAAGTCACATAATTAGTTAAATAAAGTCCACCTGTGCAATCTAAGTGTCACATGATCTGTCACATGATCTCAGTATATACAGTGGGGAGAACAAGTATTTGATACACTGACGATTTTGCAGGTAATCCTACTTACAAACGTATGATCTCTGTAATTGAAAACAAAGGTTTCTGTACCAAATATTAAGTTCTGCTTTTCTGATGTATCAAATACTTATGTCATGCAATAAAATGTAAATGAATTACTTAAAAATCATACAATGTGATTTTCTGGATTTTTGTTTTAGATTCCGTCTCTCACAGTTGAAAATTACAGACCTCTACATGCTTTGTAAGTAGGAAAACCTGCAAAATCGGCAGTGTATCAACTACTTGTTCTCCCCACTGTATACACCTGAGACCTTGAAACTGATATATCTTTCACTCTCAAAACAAAGGTCTGTGCGTACTGCCAAATTGCAGCTACTGATAGTGAGGATTCGTTTAGTCAGTCACTTGCATGAGGATTCGCTCAGTCAGTCACTTGCACGAGCACAGAAAATGGTTATTAGAAAAGCACATGAATAGAACATAGAAA